>NC_134859.1:26878750-27548125 GCF_049852395.1 Peromyscus maniculatus bairdii
TTTATCAATGATCTGCTCTAGCTACTGGAATTCTATTTTCGTCACCTTGGAAGTCCAGGAAAAAGACTCCTCTCTTCCCAATAGTCTATATGGTCTTGCAACTTTTCTCTTTAAAAAGAAAATCTCCCCAATATTTTGAACCCTCCAAAATCTAGATAACAGATTTAAAAATAATCACAATAGTTTGTTGTATTTTCATTGTGTAATTCTTAGCTACTGAATTTGGAAATTAAATTGACACCTTTGCTTGTAAATTATAGGCAAGTGAGACTGACAGAAGAGTTGGGTAGCCTGACAGGAGAAGCCTGATGAGAGGCATTCCCAAGCCTCCATTTATAGTTATACTATAGACCCTTGGCATTCTAAGGAACATATATGCAGATGTTCTCAAATCTCCAGCTTACTTTCATAACACATACACTTCTCTTAGAAAGCAGTAATATTTGAATAATCAGTCAAGTACCTCATTCACTTTCTTAATTCTGTATACTAAGATTAAAAACAAAACATTATTTCTGAATCAATTACTGGGAGAATTGTATTGTGTTTCTTATGTCTTAGAGAAACATTTCTCAAGAGTCATTGTGTATTCTCTCTTGAAGATCCATGCACCATTGAGGGGCCTCCCTACTACACACCATAGAAGTAAACTCAATGCATCATAGGGTATTTAGTTTTTAGAACAAACTCAAACCTTTACATCCTTAGAATGCACTAAACCTTGACCATTAAATCCGTAAAAGCCAAGTTTTTAATGCACAGCATGATGCAAAAATGAAGTGTTTAAACACAAAGCCACCCAGTTATTTGAATGTAAATTCAAATCTCAAATCAGTCACTTCATATGATGTATTAGGCAAATTCCCAACCAAGACTCCATCTACAAAATGTAAAGTTCAAATGCCGCTGCAGTCTAGGAGATTGCTGTTGTGAGAGCATCAAATACAGTCAGGCACCTAGTGCATACCTGAAGAAGAGGGAAGCTGCTGCTTCCTCCTGTCCCTCCTGTCCCTCCTGCCCCATAGTCTGTCCCAGACTTAGTGCCCACAATTATCATATGAACATCTAAATAGATTATTATCACATAAGGGTTCCATTATAGAAAATAGAAATTTCAAAGGAATGAACATCTTTCTGAATGCTCCCCCTCTACCCTTCTTATTATGCTTCAGTCACACTGGCCTCTCTGTTTCTCAAATGTACAGACTTGATTTCAGCACCAAGACCTTTGTGCTCAATGTTAAGTGTTTCTGTCTTCCTGGAGAGGGTCATTGCTGTGTTTATTTTGTTAACTGTTTCTCAACCTAGCTTACATGTCCCTTCCTCAAAGATGCCCTTTCAATTACAGATGCTCCATCCTGACCTCATTATGCCCTGAAATTTTATTTTATTACAAAATAATATTCATGAACCATAATATTTTGCAAGTTCTTTACCTATCACCCATTTCTTCATGTTAGTGTATAACTAAATTCTTTTCTGCATATTTCTGAGAATTGCAATCTCTGATTAACATATAATAAATCGTGACTAAATGCTAGGATGGATGGATGGATGGATGGATGGATGGATGGATGGATGGATGGGATGGGTAAGTGGATGGATGGATGGATGGATGGGTGATTGGATGGATGGGTGGATGGATGGATGACAGACCAATGGCTATGGTCTATGCCACCAGTTTTCATATATGGTGAGGATATACTCAGAAAATGATGCAACCATCTATAGCACAAAGGTATAAAAGGAATCACACACACACACACACACACACACACACACACACACACACACATTAGATCACACTCACACAATTGATATATAATGTCCTAGGTCTGCTCAGAAAAGAGGCATGGAGCTGATCACCAAAGAAAAAGTAGAACTGAGATAGATATAGAAACTTTGAGAAAGTTATTTAACCTCCAAATCTCTCAGGTTTTCTTCTTGTCCTTAGGGACTGAGACAAACCTGCCCCTCATTTATGGGAATGTTCTGGAGTCAGAGATAATACATAAAAGCTTCTGAGTGCTAATTAGCTCTATCTGTCAGGGCACAGGCAGCCAGCAGGTCTGAGTGGCTGATTGCAAGGTCTGTAGCTGAAAATACTTCTTGCCAACTGCCTGGAGGGGCTGATAAGAGAAATGACTACATTCTGTAAATTAACATATTCTAAGCAGGTCAGAAGTTCCGTTTATAAAAAACACTGATAAAGATAGAAAGAAAAAGGTGAAAGAATGCCCATTTTAGTTGCCATGCTTAAGTAATGAAGCTGTAAATTTCTTGACAAGGATCATTGCCTTGGAGTTAGTAGTGGGTGGTAGCTGAGTATAATCTTTGGGAATAACTACTCTCAAAAATTAAGAAAGGTATATTTGGACTCATTTCTTAATTGCCTTTGCATTTTGCTCTTTCATACCTGAAGCATAAATTCTACTCTGGGTTCCTCCTTTCTCCTTAGCCAGCTAAATATGTCTGCCCCTGATCCTATATCTGGGTCATTTCTCCAAGCACTTGGTTTCTCTGTGCATTGTGCTTTATGAGAAATAGCAGTAGACTAGATAGCAGAAAAAGAAGTAGATCCTGGGATCTGGGCCCTGTCCTGTACATGTATTTGCCATGACTTATTTGGTTGGAAGTTATTGAAGCCCAAATTGAAGTAGCATATGGAAATGGACAGAGAAAGTCACAGGCTTACATAATAGAAGCTCAGAGGAAGTGAGAGTTTAGATAGTATCATGCTTGAGGGCTTCTCAGTCACAGAAACCTGAATTCTCTCTACCCCACCCCTCTTTGACATAACCCAAACACTTACATTTTTTAAGTATTCATTCCTCTCTTAATGATGCCCTATGATAGCAAATATGGCCACGGTGGTCCTGAACATCTTGATTGATGGCTCATTGTCCAAATGGATTAAGGATCACTCCACGAGCTCTCTAGTTCTACCAAAACCCAAGGAATCAAGGAAATGTAATTATCTGAGAATTCTGCTGGCAATGTGTTTCAACATCGAAAAGGGAATGCAGCTGAGGGTCTTCCTGGTGGACATCCCCACCAAGCCCACACAAAGGGTGAGCTAGAGTCATCAACAGAAGCATCTTTGTCAGGAAGACCATTATTATCTGGAAAATGACTGAATTATAAGAGATTTAGCCTGTAGATATGCTTTGAAAACCAAAGTCCAACAAGTGAAAGATGATGGTAGAAAAAGGCTGCTTGTTTCTTCATTGCAGCCCTTTTGCTGTGTTGTGCAGGGTGCAGGTTGGCATATTTGACTACCTGAAAGTTAAAGTGAGTAGTGCATGTGAAAGCTTCTTTATCTGACATGGAATCAGTGTCTAATGCTGGCATCTCTCCTCCATGCCACACCATGTGAGCTTTACCAACCATTTTACTTGCAGAGAAGAATCTAATTATTGGAACTAATCTATATGTCTGCCAAGTAACAAAGGCATTTGGGAATGAATAGGTAAAACTGCAAGTATTACTTAACATTTATTTCTTTGTGTCAGTTCCTCTTCCTTATGTCACTCCCCTGTACATCTTTGGAGGGGTGGGAGGCAGGGGCATAGGCATAAAACTCAATTTAGCTCTCGGTCTTAGTGCCATCTTCCTTGGAACTCCTGCTCCATGAGAGCGAAGTGGAGGAGGAAGTGAATGCACAGGTTGAAGCACAAGAGGAGAAAGATGAGGCAGGGGTCCAAGTAAACAGGGCTTGTGCACCCGCGAGGCCGGAGGAGTCAGAAGCAAGGGATGCTGAAGGCCGGGGCTTTGGTGCAAGTCGCTGGACTGTGTGCTACCATCGCAGAAGTCTGATGGACCTGGAACATCGCCATCGGCTCGCAGAGACCATCTGAGACTTTGCTTTCGATACAACCAGACCAGCCCCGCCGGCCCTCTGCCCCGGACCCGTGGCATTCTGGACTCATTCTGCTCCCACTTGTGGCTGGGTGTAATTCGTGTACAGTATACCCTCTTTCTTGCTGTCTCAGGTGAAGAATAAAAAAAGAAAGAAAGAAAGAAAAAGAAAAAAAACTCAATTTAGATGCAATAAATTGACTAAGGCTATATTCAGATGCTATTATAAGTGTTTAAATTATTGGCCAAATTCCATGAAAATTAACCCTTAAATGGTAGTGTGAGTGATGCTAATGACTTTGAACTTAACATTAAAAAGGAAGATAATAAATGTGAAATTGTGCAACCCTTTTGGATAAAGCCCTTCTTAAGGTGAGCAACAACCTCTATGTAGAGTGTCTTTCTCAAGACAGTACCTCCACACTACAGGACAGGGGAAAGTGATGTGCTAGTCACTAAAGTTATCATGGAATGTCAACTTCACTTGGTTTTCTCTCTTGCACATACACATTCAAGGAAAGAGGAATCTCCTGTCACAGTTTCCAGAGAGATCCAAAAAGAAGTGGCCTTTCAGGACATTATCCAGCTTTCTGCTGATGGTATCAAGATATAGGGGAAAGAACTCTGAGCTGAGTTTAGAGCACCCAGGCTGTACTTTGGCTCTCTGCCAACCTGTTGCATGACCTGGAATAAGGCACACTGCTGTTTGTGTCCTGGAAATTTGCTAATGCTCCAGGTAACATTTTGAACATTTCTCATTTTGTGTTCCAAATATTCCTAAGAACCAACCCCTAAGAATATTAGAATTGGGGTTTGATTATGAGAATTGCTTGCTTTTCTCACTTCCCTAACCTTCATGCTCATCTGATTATCATTGTAGTCTTAGAACAATAAGTTTATGGAAGAGAGAGAGAGACACAGAGAGAGACACACACACACACACACACACACACACACACAGAGAGAGAGAGAGAGAGAGAGAGAGAGAGAGAGAGAGAGAGAGAGAGAGAGGGGTGGGGGAGAGATACACACACAACACAGAGAGGCATATGCATACAGAGAGAGAGAGAAGAGAGAGAGAAAAAAAATTAGTTCTACTTTCTAGTAGGAGTCCTCCACTACTTTATTTGGTGTTTTAGTTACTGTTCTACTGAGATGAAGAGATGCCATGACCAAGACAACCTGATAAAAGAAAGCATTTAATTAAGAGTTGCTAACAGTTTTAGAGGGTTAGTTCATGATCACCATGGCAGGAAGCTGACAGGCATGGTGCTGGAGCAGGAGCTGAGAGCTTTGTATCATAATTTGCAGGCAGCAGGCAGAGAGTGTGCCTGGCATGGGTTGTTGAAACCTCAATGCATACCCTAAGTGTAGTGACACTTCTCCTTCAACAAGGCAGCACCTACTTCAACCGGCGCATATCTCCTAATTCTTCCCAACAGTTCACCAAGGACCAAGCATTCCAATATGTGACCCTATTGGGACCATTCTCATTCAAAAGACCATACTTGGTATATTAAAACTACCATAATAGGAGGAAATTAGAACATTACTGTGGAAAATTAGGAGATAACACTGTTGCTGTTATCTCCAGAAAAGACAATAACTATAAATCTACAAAGCAGAAACACAGTCTTAAATTTCCTCTTAATTCTCATGAAAATTCCAATCATTATTCCCAAGCCCAATGTGTTCCTTTATCCATAGATCTACATAGTAACTCTGGATGCTCAGAAAATATTCACTAGGTCAGTGGGGAATTGGAAAAGGGAGAAGAGATGGATGGATAGATAGATGTTTGAATGGTTAAACATATGAGTTTAAAAGGAGGGTTTGCTTTGCAGCTCTTCCAAATGATGAGTTCTACTAATCTTGCCCAAAGTTCTTCTCAGATGAGCTAAACTCATTTCTCTGGCTCAAAAGATTAGCATACATCATAGATGAGTATTTGCTCTTCCGGCTTGATTTGAATTGTTGTAGCTGTTGTACACTGAGTAGAACTAATCACACTTTTATTTCTTGTTTTGATGGCTAATGGGCTACTATAAAATTCCCCAGTTACTTTCCTTTACCTATTTTAGTGCTTGTTTCTGCTGTTTTCCAAATACTGTAGTACTGAATATCAATTGCCCTTGCTGTATGGACTTACCTACAACATAGTTTGTTACATATGGTTGCTAATTATGAGGCAAAACATGCCCATTAGAGGCACTTACCTTGGAATTTGTAATGTGATACTTTGAGTGAAACAAAGCATGAAATATGACTTTTGTGGCTGAGAATATGAGGATATGAAACTACTCATTTTTGTTAGGACTGGTGGTTAATTTAGTATGATATATTACGTTTAGAAAGGGTACTGCCACAAGACAAAGATTTCTTTCACTTCTTTTGGGCCAGGAATCATTTCTGTTCAGTTATCCAGAATCTTTGTCCAGGTCTTAGCTACAATGTCCCACATTCTTCTCCATTTTCATATCTTGTATTTCTAAACTTCAATGTCTGGGACTACTCTGTTTGGTTTGATTTGTCTGTTCCAATAAGCAGCCTGTTATAGGAGTTCCCTGTATGTGCTATGTAGAAAGAATGCCTGGAAGTAAAGTCTGGCTCTGCCTCATGTTAGTGTTCTTGGGGCCTCTGCTTCCTGAAAAAGGAAGGGTGATTATAACTAGCTCACAAAGTTATTGAAAGGCTGAAATACCTAACAATGCATTAAGCATTTAGAGCTTGATAGGAAATTTTTAGTAAACATTGCTGTATGTTTTCACAATAATTTGGTTACATATATAATAGAAGCCATAAAAAAGCATATTTATAAGCCTAACACCTTATTTCACATCCAGTATCTACTCTCCTCTCTTTTCCTCCCCCTTTTCTCTCCTCCCTTCCTGTTCACTCCTCTTCTTTTCCCTTTTCTCTCTTCCCTTGCCACACCTCCCCTTCCTATCCCCCTTCTTGAGATAGGTTCTCACCACATAGCACATACTAGCCTTGAAATTGCTTTATAGACCAGTAGGTTATTTTTTAAGTTTTGTTTATTTCTTTTTTATGTGTGTGAGAGAGAATGCTTACATGAATGTATATGTACCGCATTCATGCCTGGTGCCCACAGAGGCCAGAGGAGGGCAGTGGATTCCTGGAACTGGAGTTATACATGATTATAAGCTGCCATCTGGATGCTGGGAACTAAACTCAGATCCACTGCAAGAGTATCAAGTGCTTTTACAGTTGAGTCATCTCTCCAGCCCTGAGTCAGGTATTAATCTAAATGTACTAGCTTTTGAAAAATAGATTTTGGTCTTCTGAGTCCTTTCCTTACTTTGGAGAAATCACAAACCTGATCATTATTATTTCACTCTGTTCTCTTATATAAATGATTTGTATGATGTATGTATCTGATTATGATCATTGGCTAAGAATGGATTCCTCAGTTGTGTACCCCTGGTGAGCTCAGTGGCCACAAAGACCATGGCTGAACTCAATGGGTCACAAAAATAGAGCAAAAGATGTTAATATGAGAGAGGTACTTTGAATTGTTAGCAAGGGTAGGAGGGAATGGGAGAATGTAGAGGTGAGAGTAACTAAAATGCATCATTTACCTGCCAAAGAACAAATTTAGTAAACTAAAAAGAATGGATTTCAGTAAATGAACTAAAGAATACAAAAACTTGCTCCTCAAATAGAGGACACTTTCATAGATAAATGATGTTGATAAGATTGAAATTATATGGTCTAATGGAGTATCTTACTAGGCTAATTTCTAATTCATGATTTATGTATAATACTATTCACATACTTGTACTGACTTCGAGTTCAGTTCCTCCATATCCTGTGTCTATAGTCTGTGGTATCTTCAGCATTAAGGTCTGATCTTCAGTTTCTGGGAGGCAACCAAAGGCAATGGCAATAGCCATTGGGAGCCTCTTGGACTCCTCCTATGAACAATTCAAAGATTTTTTCCTTGCCTGGCACTAACTTTTGCTGGGTAGTCAATAGCTCTTGGAGGGAGCATTGTTAGCCCAAATGGCTTTGTATATGTGTGTGTATATCTGTATATAAATACATACATACATACATACATATATTATACAATATCTGTATATGTGAACATACTGCATTGTGTGTGTGTGTGTGTGTGTGTGTGTGTGTGTATAAAATGAGCATAAAATAATGTTTCTCTGTGAAATAAGTTACTGAGTTGGAATCATGGGCCTAAGATTTTGAGATTAGCAAGATATGGGCTCAAATCTAGAATCTACATGCAATCTTAAATAAATGACTGAATTTCTGAGATTGTTCATCTGGAAGAATGATATTAATAACTATCATTATAAAGTAAGGATTGTGAGAAAGATAAAAATGATGCTTGCTTTATTTATTAAGTTAGAAAGTAGTGAAATTTCTCCAAAGGAGTGGCACTATAACAAAATGGGATGTCCTAGAACGCAGAGAACTAGAGATATGCATATTCTTTAAGGACTCCAGGTATTAAGCATGATTTCCTCATCCCATTTGTCCCAGCCAACTATACAATTTACACCATAGAAGAGTCTGAAAGAAGCAGTACCGGGCAGTGCAATCTCTTCTTCCAGAGAGAGTCATATCAAGATCTAATTAAGTCAAACTCTAATATCCACATATGTGTGTGCGTGTGTGTGTGTGTGTGTGTGTGTGTGTGTGTGTTTCTATTAAATTATGAGCCACCGTAGTTTGTGAAAGTAGCCATTATTTTCTGTCTCATTGGTGTTTGAGTGGAGAAAGTCCAAATGTATAGCTCATATCATCAGAGGCAAGGGCTAAGACTGGTGATTGAGGCAATAAAAGGAAGGTTTGGGCCTTTGTTTCTTCTTTCAACCACCACAATAGTTCCAAATTATTGTCACCCTTAGAAGGTTAAAGCCATACTCATTCCTACTTTATGTTGAACACACCTCAGGATAAACTGCAATAGCCCAAGGTATTGAGTGACACAGGATCCATTCAGATTTCCAAGCATGACTCTTTCAAGAACATGCAGTTTCCTGCTTTTGTTTGATAACTTCATTTTACCTCAGTTGCTGCTAATATATGGTAGCAGACTTGGCTTCCTAGGGAGCTGTAATCAAGGACTACAAGCTCCTTGCTGAGAGACAAATTAGTATTCTTTCTAAAATTGATGTATGATGTGTATTATCATTGCATAAGTATTAGACTTGCCTTGGTTCTATCTATACGCAATGGAAACAGTTGCTGCCATATTCCTTTAAGGAGTAAAAAACAAACACATGAGTAATTTTTTCAAAGTTCTTTTTTCAAAACAAAGTTGCATGAGTAATTTAAATGGCATAATTACAAAGTATGCATTAAAGAAAAGTTCACTCCTCACTAAAAATGTTAATTAGGGTCTTCTCATTCTCTATTGTAGATTTTGTTATGAATTTAATTTTCCTCTTGATGCCTCTTTTGATTGTGCATAAATAGGATATAATATATGAGTGGAGGGTTATTATATATAAATATGTTGAGAAACTTTGTAACTCTAGTGCATGGTGCCTTAGTAGTCATCTCACAACATAAGGCAAATTTGGACCAAAATAAGCCATTTATATTTTGGTACATACCTAGTCTATTCCTTGTATGACAAGCTACAAAATAGGGGAAAAAATAATTAGCCCTGATAACATCTAGCTAAAAGGTAACTTTTTGATTTATTTCTTCAGCTGGTAAATTCACTGTTAGTGCTAATATTGCTAGTCTGTCCTGCTTCGGCATCTTCTTTTACCTTCTTGGTTCCGACTGGAAACCAAATCTTTCAACCCAAACTTTATCCTTAGTAGAAAAGTGAGAGCAGAGTAGAAAATATAATCATTTTAGTAATGCTTGTCTATATCATAAGTATTTTGTTTTCCCTGAAGATTCACAGTGGGAAGACTCTCCAAAAACTGTAATTTTTAAAACAGCCTGAAAATTGATTTTCTTTCTTTATTCTAACAGGCCATTCTAGCAAGAGGACTCTAGCCTGAAACTCTGAGTATGCTTCAGAGTGCGTGATAAACAGCTAATTACCTGTCAGTTACCATAGCAATGTTTACAGGAAGACTGAAAAGCTCTCCATGCCCTGCTACCCTGTCTGAGGGAGGAAAACCCACATAATTTCTTCTTTTTAGTCCCTAGTGGAGCTGCTGGCAGCAATTTTAAAATATTCTTCACTTGGCAAATTCTTATATGACCAATTTAGCTTCCAGGCTTTGAGCAAAGAGACTGTTTAAGACTGAGTAAGCAGATAGGGTAAAACAGATTTCAAGGATAGGTGAGATGCTGAAACAATAGACTCTGAAGAGTTGTTCTGTTCAGAACAGACCAAATTGCACTACTCCCTCACGGAGCCATCTTCAACGCCCTCTGCCTAGCCCCACAAATTTCCCAAACAAATATCTATTGGTTTCTGGGGCAACTTGGTACTTTTTCTTTCAACACATAGTTTTTGAGCTCTTGCCATGGGCCAAATATAGTCTAAAGGGAGCAGGAGTTGAGGTGGACAGATTGAATGTTTTAGAAATGGTTACAGGTATCCAGTGCCAACAGGCTGTAAAACATCATGTTAGCCCATGTTTCAAAAAGATAACTACAACAGAATCTCCCCAATACATGCACTTCTGAAAAGTCACCATCCCAGATTTCTCCTACCAAATATTGTCTCCCCTTGATCTCTGGTTGTGCATTTTGATTTGGGACTCCAGACTGTGAAAATCCATGTTCTTGCATTCTACCCTCTGAGGATGTTTGCTTTTGGACTTAGCTACCTAACAAAAAGATAATAAGGTATCATGGACTATCACTGTTTGATGTCTTATAATAATGACTATCAGCAACCAGGTATATGGCTTGTCTTCCATACAATACTGGACTTCATTCATTGGATGCTCCAAAGCTCTAACTCTTCTCAGATGAAGGCACAGTCAGCAGAGAATGGAAATAAACTATCTCCTATGTGCCCAATCTAAAATTCTGATCTGCTGTTGGCTTGCTAGCTAGATTATTTTTATGATGTGTATACCCTTTTTCCCCCCAGGCAGTGTTTTAAGCAGTCCTCAAGTACTTTAAGCAGGTAAGTACAGGTTCAAGTTAGCATGTTAGATCATTTAGTTTTGCAATGTGAAAAACAATAGCAAAGCTAAGCCTGTTAAAGAGAAAGACACAGAAAAAAATATATGGATGGGCATAGGACATTTAGATAATAATTCAAGAATTACATGGAAGCCAAAATCTCGTGTACTATATATAGGTGGACAATGAAACATAGGAAAAGAAGTTGTGGTTGTGTCCCTGTCCTGAAAACAAGGCAGCAGATGACACCTTCAATTGTGATAGAAGACACTGGAAAAGGAGCCTCACATTTAATTGAAGCAGCATATTGAAACCAGGAAGTAGATATGAAAAATAATTTTTAAAAAATGCTCTGAGATTGTCCATTGTCAAGTAGTCAGCCAGAAACTTTCAAAAGGCAGTTGTTGGGACTAGAGAGAAAACTCAGCAGGTAAGATAGTACTGATGTTGCAGAAAACCCACATTTAGCTCCAGCACCCGGATCCTGATATTGCAAAATCACCCATATCACCAGTTCCAGGGATTCTGACATATTGACTTCTGCAAGCACCTGACCTCACAAACAAGTGTACACACACACACACACACACACACACACACAGAGAGAGAGAGAGAGAGAGAGAGAGAGAGAGAGAGAGAGAGAGAGAGAGAGAGGCATTCATATAATTAAATATAATATAAATAAATCTTTAAAATGGCAACTCTTATTCTAGCCCAAGTAAATACATCATAATAATTAAGAACAGAGAACATTCCAGAAGCCTGTGCACTGAACAAGTGCAAGCTAATTCTGGGTTTAAAAGTTAGAAATAACTAAGTGGTATTTTCTCAAAATTACACTTTTAAGTAAGAAAAAAATAAACTTTTTTTTCTTTTTTTTTTTAGCAGTTAAGTCTCAAATAGTGACCAGCTAAGCCGTTTCAGAACACAATTTCACAAATTGTTTGAAATAAAATGAACAATCCCCATCACTGTTCAGCAACTGTTAGTTTGAGCCTAACTCAAATTAAGTGAATATTCTTCCAGACCAACTTAACACAAGTTCTGTGTCATACAAGAGCAGCAGAATCACCAGGCTGTCCTGCTTGCATAGCCTAAGTTGGACAAGTCTAGCCAGTTTGTACTTGAAACTTAGTGAATGTAGAGTTGGAGATGTTGCTAACTTTGATTGTAATAAAAGGAAGTTGATTTCTTTCCTGTGAAGCTTTCTAAAATCTTATGCTTTGCATATCCTTAACAAGAGTCTAGAGTACTCAAGCTAATGAAGAGACACTGTTTCTTTTGGGGTCGAGTTCAATAGTGGCAATAGTTTAAAGAAATCCTTTGAAGATTGTACATTCTGTTTCTTCCTCCCTGACATTTATATGTGGGGGGAGAAGGAATGGTACTAAAACTGAGTCTGAACTTGACTCTTGTGTGTGCCAGCAGAGGCGGAAGGGCAGCAATATGCTAATGCACGTTAGCTGCTTTACCTCGTTATGCAGTTGTTTAGAGGTTTTGATTAATGGAAGCATTATTAGCAACAACAGCACTGGGTTCTTTTTCATACAGGCAGTGCTTCACTCCTAAAGGTGGATGCATTAATCTCTTTTATTTTGTTTACCTTTTCTCTCCGTCTTTATAAATACTTCCCCATGTACCATTTCTACAATGGAAAGTCATTCTGATTAATTTGCCTACCAGAAAAATATCCTTAACTAGAAAAGGACCCACAGTGAGAGGGGCCTAGGATTCTCCAATTTACATATAACTAATATATAGAAAAGGATGCATAAACACTTGTAATGTGCCTCTCCCGTGGTAAGACCCAATATAGGTAGAGAAAATAGTTCAGAGTGTCATTTACAAGAACTTATAGTTCTTGAAAAGCTAGGAAATAAGTACCAGACTGCTCAGATAAGTACTGTAGATGAAATCAGAGAATAAAAGATCTGGAAAAACCTTAGAAATAACCCACAGTGGTACATTTGTATAAAGAATGAAAATTGTAAGCTTTCTTTGACATGATTGGGGGAATGTGGGATCATTCAAACTACAAAAGAAGCTGAAGGTGGAAATCTATTCTGATGTTCAGAGGACTTCCATTGAGTTTAAAGGGTTTGACTCCCCAACTCCCTTCGTTGAATTGGTTTCACTCCTTCCTTTTTCATCCTGGTAAATGTCCCATATATCAAAGGATACCCTCAACCAAATGTTCATTCTTAATACCTCAGAGTTTCCCTCAGTCCATCCTTAATCCCTCTAGGCTCAGCTATCAAAATATACACATCAAATGATGTTGTCACTATCAATACTCTGAACTGCATCTCTTTTTCAGAATTTTCCACTTTGTCTCCATGCTTATGTATCATCTGGGCAAGCCTAATCCATATATGACCAAAATTCATTCCTAAAACATCTAACTTTTTAAAAAATGTTTAAAAATAGGCAGATTGTGTTATTTGTTAATTTTCATGTAGTAAATGTTCCCATAAGTATGCACAGATCATTAAAGCCTAACTTTAAACTGATGCCATTGAAAGCACAATTTGGAAAAACAAAACAAACAAACAAAAATCAGGCTAACTCCATTCTCAAAAACTGGTGTGATCCAGTGCTACAGTAGCATTGTATTTAATTAGGGAATTGGATTAAAGTTGATAAAAAATTGTACTTAGATATTAGTTAAAAAGATAGAGAACTTTCTTTTGTTGTTTTGAGACAGAATCTTGCTAAATAACCTGTTAGTCTTGACTCATGATTTTCCAGCCTCAGCCTAAAAGATCGCTCAGATTTCAGTAGACTACCATGTTGGGCTTGAGAGGGAGCCTACTTGTTCCTCTGGAACTGGAGAGAAAGCTACCTTCCAGCATCACTAAATTCAGTTACTTAAATGTTGTGTTAAGAATTATGCTTTCATCATTTATTTTTTATTATTTATTCAAAAGTCATTCTTGCAAGCTAATTTTGTGTCAGACACTATCCTGAGTGTTGAGTAAAACAGACATAGTTGTACATTCATGAACTTATAATCTAGTGGTAGTCACAAATCATAACAAGGGCCATAAAGAAAAACAAGATAGCATCTAGATCTGTAAACAGGAGGTGGGCTGCATCAATATCCTGGGGAGAGCATTTCCTAAAAGGACCAGCAGGTAGACTGGTATTGGGACTGAAACATATATGCATTTTAAGGATCAATATCTGTGTGGGAGAATCAAGTGAGTGGGATACTAGGAAAAGAGATTTAAGGGAAAGAAACCTTACAGGTATGACCCTGTAGTCAAGGTAAATAATTTTGATTTTATTTTAAAATGGATGCAAAACCATTTGGAGGTCTTGAACAATAAAGCATTATAACTTGAATTATATTGCAAAAGAGCTCATCTACCAGACAGTATTGTGTAGAGAAAGCAGGGAATCATTTAGGGAATGATAGTTAGAAAATAAGTGAAAAAGGAAGGTGGTTGGAACCGAGATAAAGCTACAAATCTTAATAAGATTTTGAATAAGGAGATTTAATGATGCACAAGATGTGTAGTGAAGAAAGAGGAAAGTTGTATTTGATGTTTGTGTGACCTAAGCAGAAACAAACATTCATGTCCACATATTTTTTGAGATTCACAAAAAATCATAATAGACCACCTCAGGGAAGAAATGTAGGATGATAATAAAAAACATGACAATTATTCATGAGTGGAAATACAATGTTTAAAGCCATGGGCACAGAATATAAATAAGAAGAGAGAAATCTAAGATCAAGCCCTTTTTGAGAAGAAGAAGAAAGCCTGGTCACAAAGATGAGAAATAAAGGACAATTGTAAAGTAGATGTCCTGAAAGTCACCTGAAGTCAAAATGCCAGACAGGTGGTCTAGGTCTGGGAAGGATTATTATTTTTTTATCTATATATCTTTACTTTCAAGTGTTCGTTGCAAAGAGTGATTGATCTGGTTTATGCCTCTGGCTTCTGCTATGCTATCAATGCTGGGCTTTTGAAAAGTACCAGTGCCCAGGCCCTGTGCAGAATTTAGAGGGGGTGAGAAACAAGAATAGATATGTTTTAAAACTCCTTAGGTGAATCTAATATATACCACTGGCTGAGAAAAACAGATCTAGAAAGTTCCAATAAAGATAAGGTGAACTTTAAAAAAAATGTCAGACAGGTAGGAATGATGGTCAGGGCCAAAGGTTCCTGGGACGCTGGATAAAATGAGAGCATGACAAGGGTGGTTACAGCATGGTGATGGCATCATGGTTCTGGCGGGTGAGGGCTGGAGAAGAAATGGGATAACAAGAGGAGGAGACAAGGAGCAGATAAAATAGTTTGAAGGAAACAGAAAAAAACAAGAAGAATTTGAAGGAAGATGTGGAAGTTAAGGAATATTTTTCTTTGTTCATTTGTTTTAGTCAACACAGATCACAGGGAATAACATAGTAAGCAGGGCATTGATAATGATAAAAGGCTGAAACAGGGGTAAACTCAATGGTAAGGCCCGTGGCTTCAGAGCATGAGCAGACTGCCATTGTAATCAAGGGAAGGAAAATACATCACCATGAAAGTTGGAAGGTTGGTTGACTGAGTGGTGGGAAGTTCTATTGTTTATATTTTCACAGTGAAATAAAAATCTGGGTCATTGAATGTAATTGATTAGGGAAGGAAACACTGGAAACTTGAAGGAAAAGGGGAAGTTTGAGGTGGATCTCTCACAAAACAGGAAAGTGGATTGACCAAAGAAGTATGTTAGAACTGCAAGGCATTGACAAAGCCTCATAGAGTCTGTCAGTCAATTTTCTGCTTTTATTCTATCGAAGGTTCAATCCTGTGTATACCAACATGACTCCCTGCTTCTCTTGTCTTATCTCCTCCCACCTGAGAAAATCCAGAGAAGTAAAGCCTATCTCTCAATAGTTCCAAAAATGCATCTCAGTGAAGCCCCTGTATTCGACTCTAGCCTTTGTTTGGGCTTGATCCCAACACTCTGGTCATGGGATGCTGTGCTTAGTCATGCAAATATCCTAAGAGGATGGAATGGAATTGAAGTCAGACCATTCATCCAAGGTTAGAAAGGAAATGGTTGGGCTGGTGAGATGGTTCATTTGGCAAAGTACATGCCACCCAAGCATGAGGACCTAAGTGCCAGTCCCCAGTGGGCATCTGTAATCCCCGTGCTGAGAAACAGGCAAATCCCTGGAGCTCTTTGTCCATCCAGCCTAGACAAATCAATGAGCTGTGGGAACAGCAAGACAAAAACATCTGCCTTACAAACTAAGTTGGAAAGCACTCATCAGTGCACTCTGACACATGTGTACCTCCCCACACACAGATAAATACACAAAGAGAAATGGTGAATGACCATAGACAATCATAGTATATATTGCCATATGAGTCTGTAATAAGAGCTATGCAGTCAAAACAGCCAGTGTTGGCCACACTGCATAGTACCGTCATTTTCACTTGCTGGGGAAGTTGTAAAGAAGAGTAGAGTATCATAAATGTCCTTGAAGAATCCTTTCAGGCTAATAATCTGTCATTCCCTAGCTTTATAGCCCCCAAACTTGAGTTGGGGAAGGGAACAATTCTACAATCCAATTACTGAAGACTCTCACAAAGCCTCCAAGTTATTTGCAAGCTGAACTTACTCAGCATGCTTGCTCTCTGCTTCTGGCATACACACTGTTTCTGCCACCCTGTCATATATTCGCTGTACAAATGCTTTTTTTATCTCTGGATTTTTTTTCTACACCTGTCGTACTTCATTGAATTTTCCTTGGAATTTCTCATATTCAAAAGAAAATAAGATTTATTTTTAACACATATTTTCCATCATTATTCTAAAACACAATTCACTTTTTATCTAGTTCTAACTAGATATGTGTTTCTTAAAAAATGTTCCTCCCTAAGAATTTTTGTCATGGATTTATATTCTTAGTGTTTGTGCATTCACATAAGTTGCTATGGTAATAGTATAAAATTATTCCAAATCTCCAGGCTTCCATGAAACTTTCTATGTAGGATTTAGAAATAACATTTTTATAAGCCCTGCATTTCAGTTAATAAAGTAAGCACAGACTCTTAACAAGCATATGGTGGGGCAAAACAAATAAGCAAACAGGAATAAAAGATACTACATCATTGCCCTACTAAGGCCAGACATTCCATGTGGTAGGTAAAGGCATTGCCTTGAAAGCTGCAGAACTAAGTGATTATGATCTGGGACTGAAATATTTATATCTGATGCCCTTCTCAGACTTCTTGGGTTTAGAAATTGGCATTGCCCTTGGTTCTTATTCTTGATCCCTATACCAGTACAGAGAGTATATTTATTTATTCCATAAAACAAGGAAGCTCCAGGCTGGCTGGCTTCTCTGCAGGACACAGGGGAGAGGAGGCTTCTTGAATCAGGCTTCTGTCAGGAAGCTGTTTTGAACTTGACCTCCAGAGCCAGAATAAACTGATAGAAGCATTTTTAATCCCAAAGAGACATTGCTCAAGTTCTGCATCAAACACTTCTCCGCTCTCTATTTTCCTCTTAAACAATACAAGAGACCTAATCAGTCTGCTTCAAGAACCCTGGATAAGGCAAGTTTTTCTCCCTTTCACACAGACTGCACTTTAATCTTATCCTTGGTCCTCCCACAGAACATAGAAATCACTTTCAACTTAAAGATTTGAAAAGAAAAATAGGACCAAAAATGTTTCCCATAGAGGCAGCCTAGAGTAGTTTATCTCCCCTCCCCTACTCGCAACTAAAGCTTCAAGCTATGTTTGCAATCCTACAGGCATGGTGGGAGGGTTAGGAATGTCTGTTTTTTGGCCCTACCACATGAGTTTTCAATATAGTGTAAATACAGTTTAAACATAGTATAAAAATATTTCAATTAAATAAGTGAAGGATACACAAATTATTGACAGACTGATCAACTATGCATTTATAAACAATTTTTTCCAGTCATCTAACCCTTCCTTATTTTCAGGAATTGGAAAGCTCCTTCTGAGTTATTCTTTCTGTTTGTTGTTGATGAATTATTAATGACTCTGAGATGCTCTGAGTTCCTCCTCCTCAATCTCCATGGGTATTTAGTTAAATGAATCGGCGATAGCATTGGATTTAGTAAATTGAGAAAAGCATATGCCCTCCCCATCACATGGCTGATTCACTGAAAGCCTAGCAAAACCAAAAAGGGCAAAAGAAGAGAATATCTTCTCTCTGCCAGATGATCTTTGAGCTGTGACTTTGTTCTTCTCTGGCCTTTGGACTGAAGCTTGGGCTGAAACTTGTGAATTAAGGCTGTTAGCTCATGTAAAGTACTTTGAAAATTATCTAGCACAAAGTAAAAAGTAGCTACTAGGTGCTATTTAGTTGACTACTTAAGAAGTGTTGCTTACATCTCAAACAAGAGGCATTTATTTTTTTGAGTTACTGAAATAAGTAAAATTCCTGCCATGTGGTGTTCTGAAAAGTCTACAAAATTACCTGCTTACCTCAACATGAGAGTATCATGCCTAATAAGAACAAAAAAGAAAATACTACAAGAAGCTACAAAGCTAATTAATTAATTATTGAGTTCTCTTAAGCTTTAATATGACATACAGTCTTAAAGTCTTGGTATATGCGAATAAAACTACCACCAGAACTCCAATTTGACCCTTTCATAAGTGTTTGAGATGTTCAGTTGTAGGCTGGGAACAGTTGTGCTCACATTTAATCCCAGCACTTGGGAGCCAGAGGCAAGAGGATCTCTGTGAGTTTGAGGTCGCTTGGTCTGTATAGTGAGCTGAAGGACAGCCTGGGTTACATAGTAAGAGTCTCTCTCAAACAAACAAAAAAAGATGGTTAGTTGTGCCTTAATCATTTAATATAATGATAAGCAGGTGAATGAACAAGTACTGATAAACCTTTCCTAATTTTGTCTTCTGATGGCCCTGCTACTTTATTATTTTACGTATATGTGAATGAGGGCAAGAGACTTAGTCTAGATAGATTTTCAATGACTCAACAAGCATTTATTATTTTTTCATATATACATATGTCAATCACTGTCATGGGTGGCAGTAATACATTATGAACAAAAAAAAAAAGGGAAGAAGAAGCTATCTAATACACTATGTGTAAAAGCCAAGTCTATCTGGCTGAAAAACTTCTTGTTTATTAGTAGGATTGGAAACTGTCTGGTTCTGCCATGATGATCTAGACAGAGATAGAGGACAGAAAAGGATGTGGTGAGCTTAAACCCCAAAGATAAAAGCCCATTGGAATTGAATGTCATATTGGGCCCCCTTTTTAAAATGTAAAAAATCTATTGTGGTGAAACTTCTGTTTGTTCTTCGGGACAAAGACATTAAAGGGATTCTTCAGACTTTTCAGTTTTTCTTCTCTGTTAGACATGCATGGGCCACCTGGAAGAAGACTGCACTCTGTTATGATCCTAGGCTGCTTTTAACCTCATCCCTGGTTGACATGTAGGATCTGTCTAATGTTGGCATTCAGATGATATGTTGAAAGTGAACATGAATAAGGATCCAGGGTATGATTTAAGCATCAAGGTATCTAGGCAAGAGCAGTCCTTCGGTGCTTATCAGCAAGTGTGATGATCAGAAAAGATGAAGAACAAGATGGAGAAGTAGAAAAGGACAGAGAAAGATGAACAGCTCTGCACTAATGGCAAAGATCTCCCCTGAATGCTATGGCAACCATACTTCACTCACCCGGTATTTGTAACCTATGGATGCTCAAAGTGCTTTTTTTTTTTTATCTGACTAAAACAAGCTTTATTTAGTACTAGATGGGAAAATGGGCACTGAACAGGTCCATACCCGGGATTCCCAGAGCCCAGAATTTAGGTCAGTCAGGTGCTCATAAAGGTAAACCCCCTCAAGGCCGCCCACTTTGTGCCTTCATCCAATCAGGGGTAAGCATACATCCTGACGTACTTCCTGCCTCCATATCTCCGGCCTAGACATATAATAATCCAGCATATCCTGTGCAGTTGGGGCAACCAAGCTTGCTTATGGAGGTGAAAACATGATTTGATATCTCACAAGCACCAAACCCCCACCGTTCCAGGAAGTTCCTTGTCCTTGCGCAAGTGGGGCTTACAGCTTAACTTGAGCCCTTACACCTTGTCTGGTAATTGTTTTGCATTTGAGCTTTGGATTTGCCAAGAGCTACGTGCTTTGTTGCAATATGAGTTAAGATCTCCCACCACGCTCTGCCTCTTGACGTCCCATCAAAGTGCTTATTTTTTAAAGGCCACTGTGATATGTCTTTTTTAAAAATGTAAACATTTCATTTACGCATCTATTCCACAACTTGGAACAGAAAAGGGGTTAAGCAGCACATTGCCAGATGACACCACATCACTTGACAGAAGAGGCGCTTACTCTCAAAGAATTTGCAAACCACTGAGAGAACAGACAAAATAAATAAATAAGGAAACAATAAATAAGTACTTACCTACTGTGATTTGAGATTTAAAAGATTTATGTTCACACTTTTGCCACAGAACAAAAAAGGTCTGTTTAGAGCGCTGCCTGCTGGTACATAGCTGAAATCCCAGCACTTGAGAAGCTGAGGGAGGAGGTTTGAAAGTTCAAGGCTCGTTTAGGTAACATAATGATTCCTTGTCTCAAAGAAAAAAAAGAGAGAAAGAAAAGATCTGCTCAGATGACTCAGTTACTGGGTTATTCCTATCTTCTGTACTGGCTTCTTTTTGTTTCTGTTTTTGTTGTTATTTTGTTTTGTTTTGAAACAGGCTCTCAAAGTGAAGGCCTAAAACTGTCTATGTAGAACAAGATGGCCTCACCTGGACAGTAATCCTCCTACCTCTCTCCAGTGTTAGGATTAAAACTATGAACCACCACTCCAGGCTTTATGTATGTGTCTTTTTCTATGAATGAGTATATGAGCACATGTGTTCATATGTATACATAAATACACATTTTCCTATGACTTTAGTAGACATCAAAGGACAAAATATGGTGAGTCTTCTTCATGTCCTCATATTTATATCAAGGCATTTCAGATATTGTCAAATATTTATAACTTGAAACACATAACATTCTTCATTCAACTTCATTTTAAGCGCCAAATAATAATTATATGTATGGGGAACAATGTAATGCTTTGAAATATGCTAAAATAAGTCCCCACCACAATTTTTAACTATTTTATTATTTTAAAATTTCTTTTGGCTAGCTGAACTTTGTAAATCCATAAGTGAGAAGAGAAAAAGGAATCAACTTATTTACCCAAGTTAACACCCAAAATGTCAAATATTTTTATTACACTAAGAAGTTATTTTTGGTCTCATTCTGATGAATTTTTAGCTAAGACAAGAGGTACTCTTATTTCTATCACTATAGATTAGTTTTCAATGTTTTTATATTTTTACTTACATATAAATTATTTTGTGTTGAATGTAAAATACCTAGTTCTCTTATTCAACACAATAATTTGGAAATGTGCCCATATTGTTCCATGAATAATTTTTCTGTTGCTTATCAGTGTTCCATTTAACAAATATCCCATAATATCAAAGTACAGCATTGTTGATGGACATTTGGATTGCTCTTTATTTGGAGCTATTATAATAATATTATAATAATACATTTGCTGTGTTGTTCTGATAAAAGTTATGGCCATGTGCATTTATTTCTCTTGGACACAGACTATAAATGAAATTTCTAGTATATTAGGTTGGTTTCTATTTATTGGAAAATGCAAAAATGCCATTCTAAACAGTTAAATCATTTCTCAGTCTCAATAACATCATACAAAATACCCATTGCTTCATATCATCACTGGCACTTGGTCTTTTACGTTTTAGTTTTAGCTACTCAGAGAGCTGTAGTAGTGTATCATTATGCTCTTCCAGCTTCCCTAATATTCATGATTTCCATGTAGTTACAGATCATTCAATATTTGCTATGGTGAGGTAATTTATCTTTTTATCATGATTTTTATAGTTCTTTGTGTATTGTAGATAACAATGCTTTATCAGACATGCTTTTCAAATATTTCTCCCTATCCTATGGTTTAATTTTAAACTTTATTAAAGTCTTTTGATGAGCAGAAGCTTCAAATGCTCATGAAATCTAATTTATATATTGTTCTCTGATAAGAATAGCTTTGTTTGCATTTTCTTTAGGAAATCTTGGCCTGCCTCAAGCTCCTAATCTCTTACCTCCAGAAAAAAACTTATAGTGTAAATTTTCACTTTTAGTTTATGGCCCATCTCCCATATAAAAAATCACTATAAATACGTAGTTGTTCCAACACTCTCTATAAAGACATTATCTTCTCTGTTTATATATGTGCTTTCATAAAAAAAATCTATTGGCCATATTAAAAAATAATATCATTTCTAGTTCTTTTGTTGCCTAAACTATTTATCCATAACACTTTTATTGTATCATCTGGTTATATGTCTAACATAGATGCTTACACACTCCGTCTTAGTTACTTTTCTATTGCTATGTTAAGACACCATGACCAAAGCAACTTATGGAAGAAAGAACTTATTGGATGCTTATGGTTCCAGAGGGTTATTTTCCATAAACATAATTGTGGGGAGCATGGTGGCAGGCAGGCAAGCCTGTTGCTAAAGCAGAAGGTGAGAATTTACATCTTGATCCACAAGTATAAGACAGAGGGGGACTAATTGGTAATGAATGGGGTTTTGAAACTTCAAAGTCTGCCCCCAGTGATACATTGCCTTCAACAAGGCCATATTACTTAACCTTTTCCAAACAGTTCCATCAACCACAGACCAAGTATTCAAATGTATGATATCAAAGTACTTTCACATTGGTTAGCTAATAAGCTAATTAACAAACCAATGTGAAAGTACAAGAGGTTAAAAATTTGTTAGTGTGAGGTTAGCTTGGGGCAGCACTGTCCTATCTGCTGGTGGGGTGAGCCTAGGGCAAGCTTGTTCCCTATCTAAAGGCTATGAATCAACAAATTCAGATACGTTATAATTCTACGTCCTTGGGTGTCTGAGAATGTTTCAAATGAGATACTTTTGCCTGAACACTTAACATTGACCAAATGCCTGCCAATGAAGATAATTGCAGGAAGGCAGACTCTAAGTTTACATTGGAGAAAGGAACAAAGACCTGGTTGTGGGAAACAGGTTTTGACTGCGTGACTGCGTGACTGTTTTCACGTGTAGCTGGGGGATGTTATCCAAATACCCCAAATGTATAGGGGAAGTTGTGCCTAATAAATGATCAATCACATTGTTGGAAACTTCTGGAAAAAGAATCAATTGGAAAAGCTACAATAGCACACAAGGAATTCACTGCAGGAAACAGCTAATACATTCAAAAGGCAATATCACCAAAACACCTTATGTTTTGGCTTCAACCTTCATCAGAGTGCTTGGACCTAATGCGTCAGCCCTGTCAATGCCAGCTGAGTTCCTACTTCATATTTCTGTGACTCACAGCAGTATGATCCTATAGTGGCTGAAATGAATGATGAACAGTGCTGGTGGCGGCACTGGTTACTGGTAGAAAGGTCATGGTCATGACAGAACCCAGTTGCTTAGTAGCAGAGAGCTTTATTAGAAGGAAGGGGGGGAGGGAGAAAAGGACCAGGCCTGTGGAGGAAGGAGAGCGAAAGATGGTGGGGTGGGAGGAGAGAAAGAGCAGAGCAGAGAGGGAGGGTGGGGTCTGCATCCGGCTTTTTAAGGGCTCCCTGTGAAGCAGGCTTATGGAACTACACCACACATGTGCTGATTGCGTGACCACACTGCGCACACATAGTCACCAGCACACACTGATGACATAAGACACAAGAATATTTGCTTAACTCCTGAACTGTGCCTGTGCAGTCATGTAGCTGGAGTGAGGGCAAAATTCTAACAGTGGCTGTTCTCATTCAACCCATCATACCCTCTCCCTATTAAATTCAAGAATAGGAATTTTAAAATACTTTTAGTACATGTGTCAAATTTCTTCACAGATTGATAGCATGACCAACACAACTTATAGAAGGAAGAGTTATTTGTATTTATGATTTCAGAGGAAGAATCCATAATAGTAGAAGAGACATGGAAGCAGGAAGCAATCATAATGGAAGGTGATTAGAAATCACACCTGCAATGGAAACCATGAAGCCAAGAGAGAAACTAAAAGTGGGCAAGGCTATAAACTTCCAAAGCCCTCCCCAACAATGTTTTTCCTCCAGCAAGGCTGCCCTTTCCCCAAACAACTCTACTAACTAGGCACCAAATGTTCAAACACACATGGGAGACACTTCTCATTCAAACCAAAACATTTAACATTAGCAGAAAGAAAACCCACAATGCTTGGTTGTACCACCTTGCTACCTACTAAATATGTAATATTGGGAAGTGACTTATGCTTTAGACTTACCAGCTTTAAAGTAGGGATATTAATAGACCCTACCTTATAAAAATCTATGAGGAAGTAAAAGTGTGAAAATTCAAATGTGTGCGCGCGCGCGCGCACGCGCGCGCACACACACACACACACACACACACACACACATGGCATTGGGTAAGTGTTCAACATGTGTTAGCCATTACTCTTAATATGGCATAATAACCAAGCCCTTGAATTTCTGCCTAAGTTATATTTCATAGCAATTTAGAAATATTGGGGAAATTTTTACAGCAAAGTGAAATGTAATCTCAAATACCTGCAAGTGAGTAAAGAAAGAAAAGTGAAAAGAAAGGAAAATTGAACCTCAGCTCTTCAAAAATGTGTTTAAAGTCAGCCTTAGAAACACACCCTCATTTTTATTTGTGATGATGTTTTTATGCCAAAACTCTATGCAAAACTCCCAGTGTTTATGCACACACACACACACACACACACACACACACACACACACACACATACTTTGGACTTTTCTGGGATGAGCTCTCACTCTTTTCCTTAGACTCTCTAAAGGACAGTTGGAGAGAGAATTTCATTTTTAATGCTTTGTTTTGTAGGCTCCCTCCTTATAATCAAAGGATCATCTATCATGGTTCTCCCTGGAAGCCTTAGACATAGAACATTAGCTCTGGATGGTGATTTGAAGTTTCTCTGCAGTCTGCAATTTCCACAAAGGTAAATTAAAAACTGAGCAAGGAAGTGACAGGCTGCATTTTATGTAGCTATAGAACAGCAGAGCCTGGCAGTGAACTTCAGAGCTGTAACTCCTGGCATGCACCTATTTTGCTATACCAGATGACTATGTCTCCTCAGGCAAGCCCTCCAGCTTCTATACTTGTCATGTTTCTCAACTCACTCCACGTAAAGATGATCATCATTAACTTATTTATGAAAGTAGAAGAGCCATGGGATAAAGTGAAATGTATTCTCTGAAAGAAAGAAAAAGCAGACATTAGAAATGATGAAAAATATATTGTATTGTTTTGAAAAATGAATATTAAGCACTTAGAACAGACCAAAGCATTGTGCTAGGCATTGATGTGGCCATCGTTCACATTGAAGTACCATAAGATGACCGGTATTTTTCTGTGTTGAACACTTGATGTTTACATCTTATGCTTCACGGTAAGACAGGGATAGGAGTCTAAATCAGCAGTAGAGTACCGGTTAGCATGTGCCAGGCCCCAAGTTTGATTGCTAGTACTAACAAGAAAGAATTATATAAATGGAAACAGTATACATGCATTTATTCATTGTACATGTTTTCTTTCTCTTTCATTTCAGGACCTTTGCTAGATCTAGAGAAAGCTAATTACATGGTCAAGGTAATAGGATTTTAAACTATCTGTAGCCCTTAGCATATCTGGCTACAGAAGGTAGAAGTAAAAACAATGGTTTGTACTTTCACTTAGTCTTAGCTTACTAATGACATAGGCTAGTTTGCCTGAAGGGTCTTCACATCTCTGCTCTTCTTTTTTAAGTATGGAGGTGCTAAACTCAATGCGCACACACACACACATACACACACACACACATACACACACACACACACTCACACACCTTATATCAAATGAAATGCAAATAGTCAATGACTTAACTCCAGTTAAAACCAAATTAAGGAAGAAAATGGGGCCTATGCAGGGACACTTTGCACAGCCTGGGAGGAGGGGATTGGACCTGCGAATCTACCAGGTTGAACTGAATCCCCAGGGGAGTCCTTGCCCTGGAGGAGATGGGATTGGGGGGTGGGCTAGGGGGACAGCAGCGGGGGCAGGAGGAAGGACGACAGGGGAATCCATGGTTGATATGTAATATTAAATCAAATTTTAAAAAATAAATTAAAAAAAAGAAAATGCTTCTATCACTAGATAGCTAGACTATTCCCTACTGGCTAATTTCCTATGTGGCCCCTAAATCAAAGTACAATTTTTCTTGCCCAAGAAAAGGCATCCATCAAACTTATGTCATTTTCCTTTGTGACACAGGCATGCAATAGCTGAATACCTTGGAAATGTGAACAATGAGCATTTTTGACATAACAGTTGGATCATATCAAAGCTAGCTTGCCACTTGTTCCTCTCTGTGAAGCAATGTGTGTGCAGAATATACTGAAATTAGTATGTTTCTCTTCATCTCATGGTTTTGTGGCCTCTTTGGTGAAAGAAGTTTTCTAACATAAAGCAGAATATGGTATATGCAGAAGGGAGGCAATTTCATAAGTAGAAGGCTACTTCTGTTCAACTGACTAGGAGAACATGATATTGGGATGAACACCTTAGCCCTTTTCTCTACCTTATTAGCCATTCTCCTGGAGGAAGAATGAAGGAGTTATCAGCTGCTGATTTCAAATAAAACTGGATAAATATATAGGACAATTCCCTTCCCTTGAAGGAAAATAATGGATGAGAATAAATTTACTTGGTTTTAAAATGGTCATACATTAACAAAAGATCTCAACATTGTTAGAGGTGGAATGAAGGTTCTTAGTACCTTTCTCGATGTTTCCTTGAAATATCTTATTATTCAAAATCAGCTTTAAAAAATTAAGTGTTACTCTTTATGTTTCTCTAAGGCTACATATCATAATGGAGCATTTGAGATGCTTTGTAAGGATGATATATGTAAGCTGGTTTATTATGGAATATATTATTAATCTTATTAATAATTTTATAGTGGTTGCTGGTTTTATACTGTTGGGATATATTATATTAAATATAATGTATTAATAAATTTAATTTTCCTCTTTCAGATCTTTTGTGGCCTCTAGAATATTTCAAATTACAAAAATGTTTCACTGAATATGTCTACTGGATAGAACTACTCCAAGTAATTTTTCATAAGTTAGTTTATGAAGGAAAGCTGCAATTCAGGAATCTCTCTCTCTCTCTCTCTCTCTCTCTCTCTCTCTCTCTCTCTCTCTCTCTCTCCTTCTGCGTGTTTGTGTGAGTGTGTGTGTGTGTGTGTGTGTGTAGAACAACATTCTGGAGTGTGACATAAATGTGGGGAAAGATGGAGAAATGAAGGTTTTAGGTCTAAACACTTGAGGAATTTAGCCAGCAGAGTGATTTGTCATGTGTGACTGTAATTCCTTCTTTTTTAAATCTACCTTTTTGTTTCTTATATCTGTTTCAAGCTCTAGAGCCAGAATAAGAAAACTGAGGTGACTAGACTCCCTTAAACATCCAGGATAAAGAAAAATATGAGGAAGAAAAGACAAAACAACAAAACAGCATTTATGTTGAGCTATGTACAGAGATACTAGTGAGAGAAGAGCATTGGAAACTGTGTCACTGTGGGGGTGGGCTTTGAGATTCCCTATGCTCATGGATACCGCCCAGTGTCTCAATTGACTTCCTGTTGCCTGCAAGATGTAGGATGCTCAGCTACTCTTCCAACACCACTTTTACCTGCATGCTTGCATGCTCCCCACCATGATGACAATGGACTGAACCTCTGAAAAGAAGCAAACTGAGCAGGATAAATTACAAAATGTAAGTTTTGAGAAGAAAAATAGGAAGTGGAATGGAGCTAAGTCCTGTGTTCAAGGAGATAAATGGATTAAGTAATTGAATAAAAGGAGTTGTGACCTCAGAGCAAAATCCCACTCAAGTCTCCAGCCTGTGAATAGGAATTAAAGAAAATCTTAAGAATGTATAGTGGTGCCGGGCGGTGGTGGCGCACGCCTTTAATCCCAGCACTCGGGAGGCAGAGGCAGGCGGATCTCTGTGAGTTCGAGGCCAGCCAGGGCTACCAAGTGAGTTCCAGGAAAAGGCGCAAAGCTACACAGAGAAACCCTGTCTCGAAAAACCAAAAAAAAAAAAAAAAAAAAAAAAAAAAAAAAAAAAAAAAAAAAAAAAAAAAAAAAAGAATGTATAGTGGTACATGCCTTTAATCCCAGCACTCAGGAGGCAGAGGCTGGCAGACTTCTGAGTTTGAGGCCAGCCTGGTTTACAGAGCAAGTTTCAGAACAGACAAACTTAGACAGTGAAAAACTGAAAGCTGGTGAAGATATAATTGAATGAGGGGGCCAAGTTCCAGCCCCAGCAAACAGCAGAACATGGTAGCTGCAGTCACATGGTTCTGGGTTCAGTTACAGAAGAAAGGAGTTATGAATCAAGCTACTGTTGCCAGGCATGTGTCAGTGATGTCCCTGAATGGAGGCCTAGTAGAGAGGCCATTGCATGAAGCTGTGAATGTGAAGTCTGGATTGCATTGGGGAACCCAAGATTTTAGAGATGCCAGAGTCATGAGATACCTTCCAAGGAGAGCAACTAACAGTGAGTGCAATCAGCCCAAAACAAAGAAGTGTGTTGCAGTCAACAAAACTGAATAGAATTGGAGATCTGAAGAGCAATTTTACATCAGACATGGAGATGCAGAGTTTGGAGTTTGCCCAGTTGGTTTTCTATCTTTCTTTGGTCCAGTATTTCTTCACTGTGCTCCCTTCCCTGTGATTTGGCATGGTAATGTATATCCTCTGCCATTGTGTGTTGGAAATATGTGATCTGCTTTTTGATTTTGATTTTGTAGGGGATTACAGTTAAGAGATTACATGAATCTCAGAAGAGACTTTGAACTCTGGACTTTTAAACATTGTTGAGACTGTTATAGACTATGGGGACTGTTGAAGTTGAACTAAATGCATTTTTCATTATGATATTGTTATGGGGGTAGGGAGTAGAATATAGTAGTTTGAAAGTAATTGACCCCCATAA
Organism: Peromyscus maniculatus bairdii; assembly: GCF_049852395.1. NCBI lineage: Eukaryota > Metazoa > Chordata > Mammalia > Rodentia > Cricetidae > Peromyscus > Peromyscus maniculatus. The sequence goes on from NC_134859.1 coordinate 26,907,798, forward strand.
TCTCATATGGAGTGGCACTATTAGGAGGTATGGCTTTGTTGAGGTGTGTATGGCCTGGCCTTGATGGAGGATGCATGTCACTGTGGGGACAGGCATTGAGGTTTCCTATGTAGGACACTCAGCTATTCCTCCAGCACCACTTCTGCCTGCATGCCTCCATGCTCCCTACCATGATGATAATAGACTGAACCTCTGAAATTATTAGTTAGACCCCTCAATTAAATGTTTTCCTTATAAGAGTTGCTATATAAGACATGGTTATGATGTCTTTTGACAGCAATAGAAACCCTAAATAAAACATAAACAGTCAGAAAACTGAAAATATGGTCTGAATTTGGAATACAGCTATTACCATATTTACCTGCCTGGTGTATTATATCCCCAAGTTTGATAAAAATTTTAATAAAGAGTACATGTTTTTATATTATTTCATAGATAATCAAGGTACATTAAATTATTTAGAATAGAAGAATAAGGTGATAAAGGACTCTGGTTTGAGATAACTGGTGATAATATAAAGAAGAGATTGGCGTGAAAGAAAATTGAAGGCAGAGAGATTGAACTAACTGACAAATATTCAATAAAGCTAACAATAATAGTTAAGGCAGTTGAGTTGTAAAATTTAAGTTTTGCATTTAAATTCAATAAGCAATTGTTGAGAACATTAGCCACACTCAGCACTGCATTATTCAGTTCAGTCCCTTGTCCTCATCAAGCATACACTCTACTGGGTAAAATCATTAAAATGTTTCCAAGTGTCATGAAGTATTGTGGAGACTAACTACAAGATGCTTAATACATATTTAACAAACGCTCTCCCTAGCCAAGTCTTGTGAATCAGCACTTGAGAAATAACTCACCAGAGCAGAATCAGTTTGTACCTGATAACACTCAAGTTCTTTTCTCAGACAAGTTATAGAACTAAACAACAAGGAAAGAGTCGGGGCAAAGTGAAAGTACAGTGTATTTGAAGGTGCTGGAGTCCATGAGCAGAGGAGGGACCTAGAACTGAAGATAACCAACTCTAGGAGGGCTTAGGTTTTATTGGGGTTTAGGGTGTTCCACCTGCTTATTTCCCTTCCTCCCCTTTTCTATTGATCTAACAGTGTCCATGTGCCGCTTTTACAGTGGGGATTGGATCTCTATCTCTGTCCAATAGCATAGAAATAACTGATCTTATTGATTGGCTGGTTTAATAGTAGACACCCAAACCTCCTCTGCTCTTTGTTGTATAATGGGTACAGAGAGACCTATGACAAATGAGAGGAAATGGATTATGTGCTGAAGAAATAGAACCAACTGCTGGGGACACAATCCCACCAAAGGTAGAGGAGCTCACTGATTACTGCTTGGGGCAGAATGTCAAGGAAATACTAAACTGGACTTATTATGTACCCTTCTTCCACCTTAAGGTCCGCAATGTTACAGTGAACCAGAGAAAGGGAGAACTGAACACTTGAGGAAGTAGCAGATGCAATAAGTGAAAGAGAGAAATAAGTGTTCTATGACGCTTCCTCAGGGAGATGTGACACAAATATCTACTCACCCCAGAGAAATCTCCAACACAGATCTTAGTAATGACACTGCCAACATCCAACTTGGTGGATGGATGAGTTTATTAGGGTTACTTACAAAAGTATGGATGAAGGGACAACTCAAATATAACCATATCACTACCTCTAACCTGGGTACCAACTGAGAGAGTTCCAATTCTGAATCTCTGTGCATGATGTGCAGGCAATTCAACATGTGGGAAAGTTTCCTCTCCAGTCTTGTTTCCTGGTTCTGTAACCTTGGACATAGACCTTATGAATATTTTATGTTTTATTTTTTCAGATATATGAGATTTGTTTACTTTCTAAGTGTCATGAGCTCCCCCATTTTACCAAAAGGCTACGTTTCAGTATGGAGGAAACCGTTACAATAGCAAAGAACATGAGGCTTTTAAAGAAACTAAATGGAGTCCTGTATAACTAGAAAATGAAATCAAGAATTGAAGAGAAGACGTACTGACATTACAATGAATTGTTGCTATTCTTTATTACACATTCTGATTTTGCATGTAGAGGCCCAAGACTACCCAACCAGAGATCATTCTTCATAGCCAGAAGACAAATATACACATATATGTATATATCATATATCCTAGACTATAAATTTCAATATTTCTGGTCATGACTCTTTAAAAAGAAAGATTTAAAAATCTCTGAAATTTTCCTGTGCCATAAGATGTAATTGAATATAGCTAGGAGTACTAAACACAATCAATCTGCTATTTATAACAGCTTAAATTGATCTTTAGGATAAAGATAACACAGTTGATCTCTCAGATGTCTCTGGCTTTGTAACTTATCCTTGACATCAATCTAATTAATTCTAGACAGACATCTTATTCTCAATTATTTGTTGGAGAGAACACACTCTTTGCTCTCAAAGGCAGCTGTGGACACTCACCAACCACTCTGATCTGCATGAGCCTTCGGGATATTTAAGTGCTTTTCATAGAAAATGAATTGATTTGCATCCAGATCAAACCTTTCAGATTTTCACAGGATTCTCTGGTTCAGTGTTTACCCTATGAATGAAAGTAGAACAAGATTTTGTGTCCTGCTTCTTCATCTTGGCCAACTAGCAAAATATTTCCTCCTTTTCTTTTCTCTCATAATTTTCTTGTTGAAAAATATAAACCAGACATTTTCTTCTCATGCTCCAAGTCTTTTACCTGAACCCAGTCAGACATTCATAACTTATCATTCAGAGACCCAATTTCTGTGAAAAAAGGAACCCCTAAGAAGCATGGGATCCTGATATTTGCATTGGTTCTCTAAGAACACAGCACACCATCTATTAATTCTACAGATTCTTAAAAATAAATGAAAGCATAAATAAAAAATAAATAAAGGAAAACTCATTAGGCTCACATATCAAGGGAGGTTTATTAACTTACCCAACAACAGGCTCCAGAATAGGTTCTGACTTTGGGGAAGATGTAATTGAGTGGCTCAAGCCTAGGAGTCTTCTTTCATGGTTTGATGGTTTCTATGCTTTCCAGATCTACATCATATACTTCATCAGGAGGAGAATGGAAAAATAACAGAGAGAAGCAAATCTATTTTGCAAGTTGCTTCTTCATGCCTGGCTATATATATTATACCCATTCTTGACTCAGTCTTTGTGTTCAGGGAGGTAGAAAATGCTGAGTGATTAAGTTAATCCAGCCACTCTTCATGTCAAAGTAGTAGGGCCCAGGGAGGCCATTTCATTATGGGAACTAAAAGGCATATGAGTTCTATATTAGACAGGCTTCTCTAGAGGAACAGAGGGTGTGTGTGTGTGTGTGTGTGTGTGTGTGTGTGTGTGTGTGTGTGTGTGTACATATATGGGGAGTTATTACATTGGCTTGTACAATAGGGAGTTGAGTAATCCAACAATGCCTATTAGGATGGAAGACAGAGAACTCAATAGATGCTCAGTCTATAAAGTTGGATGTCTGTAGCTGAGGTTTTCCTCTGTCCCACCCAGTCCACAGCTGCTCAGACCCAAGTAAACACATAGAGGCTTATATTAATTAAAACTGCTCAACTGTTAGCTCAAGCTTACTACTGACTAGCTCTTATACTTAAACTCAGCCCATTTCTGTTAACCTATATGTCACCATGTATTCTGTGGATTTACCTGTGTGCCATTGCATGCTGTTTCCTGGTGGCCTGGAGTCTCCTGACTCAGCCTTCCTCTTCCCAGAATTTTCCTTGTCTATTTATCCCACCTATACATCCTGCCTGTCTACTGGCCAATCAGCATTTTATTAAACCAGCATATAAAAGCATTATTCCACAGCATTTCCCCTTTTCTGTTTAAATAAAAAGGAAAGTTTTAAATTTAACATAATAGCATTATATATAACAAAACAGTTATCAAGCAAGAATTACAGTTACAATATCTAGTCTATTTACATTTAACAAATTCAAAGAAAATATTCTATTTATCCTATATTTGTAAGTCTAAGGTTTCATATCTAACTTATCTTTTATCATAACTAAGGAAAATTATAACTATCTAGTCTTCAACTACAGCAAAGACCTCAGAAGGATATAATGTTACCTAAATAAACAGGAAGTGCATTGTAAGTAACTTTTAAAAATCTAGACTGGCAGAGACAGTTGGCTGCCTTGACAGTCACCTAACGTTCCTCTGTAATGTTTGGGTATCCATCTTCAGCCCATAGGCCTAGTCTCTCTGCCATTTTTTTCTCTCTGTCCTGTAGAATGTTTGGCAGTTTCTTCTGTGAAGCAGGAACCCGAAAAATCATCTTGCCTTGCAAAGTTCAGTGGTCATTTTCCTATGGGACCTGCATGTCCAGGTTACATGACATTTTGTCAAACAGTCCAGGAAAGAACAGTTTCTTGTTCAAATGGATATTTTTGCCAAGAAGAAGATAAACTCCATATGGACTGCCTTTGACACCCATCTTTCTCTCCGAAGTAAATCGGTGCTTCCAGGAGCAGACGTGTCTCATTGTCCAGAAAATCTAAGATTTTAAAACGTTTTAAATGCCTTATTCTGTAGGTCTTTGAAGTGTTTGAAAATTACCTACCTAACTTAATTATATCTATGTATACCTAGAAAACTTAACATGACTATAAGTTTGATTATCATAGATGACTAATTATAAATCTGTCTTTCTCAACTATATACTATAATTTCAAATGAGTTGCACAAACAAAATATCTTAAACAAGAGTAGAAATGTACACACAGTAAAACAAAATTAACTTTAAATTTGTATCAATAAACTAAAATCTATACCAATGTAAAACATTTTAAATGAGTTGCTTTTTAAAAGTAGGTTCAACAATCCACCCTTTTATCCTATCATATCTATATCCTATATTTACATATCATATACTTTCTTCTTTTAGATAGATATTGAGTATGACCAATAACAATTTGTAACCAACAACCTAAAACAAAGAAAAACATCCATAATCCATTTTTTGGGAATGTGGGTGTAGTTTTCTGGGTACTTCCTGCTGATAAAAGGCACTGGTAATCTTATGGGGATCCTAAGAAAATTAAGAATTATGGTCAAGTCCTGACTGGAATAGTCTGTGATATTGTATTATCTGAGCCAGTTGCCTTGAAGCTGTTTTTGGATGTTGGATCATCTGGTCTTCTCAGGGGATCTTCCTTGATCAAAACATATTAGTCTGGAAGTAATCCACAGGTTCTCATCTTCTGTGGAAACAAAAACAGAACCTCTTTTCCAAAGTAACATCTCCTTTATCTCTCTCTCTCTCTCTCTCTCTATATATATATATATATATATATATATATATATATATATACCTTTTAAATGGATATATTGATTTAACTCAGCAGCTTTTACAATCAAATGTCTCTCTGCAGTTAAAAATCCCAGTGACAACATAACCCAGACTCTCTGTGTGATTTCCATCTTTACATGGCTTATTTTTTATATTACTTTTACAGTCTCTTTAAAGACTTTATTTTAAAGTATCTGTTTTTTGTATAACTGTCCATATTTCTTTTTCTATCTCTTTTAAGCCTATGTACATTTTTAGACACACTGTAAACTGTTTATGGTTTATCTCATCTGCATTTGTCTTATTCTGAATCTATAACCCTTTTCTGTCCAGGAGAGACTTAAAACTGCTAAACTGGCCATAATGAAAAGTGGCAGCCTTGGCTGCTGACTCTGCCCATTTCAGCTTTTCACCATTGCGAAGGTAACTCACCTCCAGCTCTAAGCCATGTGTTCCACCAACTCTCAGAAGCAGTGGGTCTATGCCTACATTAAATCAGCATGTATGGTGGTATTTTATTTGTACTGAAATGTGATTTTAATTGTATGTTAATAAATAAAGTTGCCTGGGGGTCAGAGCTAATAGCAAGCTATAGCAGAGCTGGGCGTTCCTGGCGCACGCCTTTAATCCCAGCACTTGGAAGGCAGAGCTAGGTAGATCTCTGTGTGTTCAAGGATACAGCCAGCATTGGAGACACATGCCTTTAATCTGAATACCATAGAAGACCTGGAAGTCTCTACAGACAGGCAGTGACAAGGCAGTCATGTGTTTGGGTTTACAACCAATGAGAAGGCAGAACAGAAAGACTATATAAAGAAAAACACACAGGAAGTAGGTCTCTCTCGGAGAGGTCTCTTGGCTTAAGAGGCTAGCTGCAGCAGGCGGTAAGGCTCTTAGCTCTGATCTCTTGGCTTTCTTCTTTGCATTGGTTCTATGTTTCTTATTTAATAAGATGGTTGGTTACATCTACAAGTATGTAGCCGAGAAACCTCTTTTTCTTTTTTTCCTTCTTGTCTTTCTTGTCTGTATTAACAAAAGCTATATCAACCATGCAGCATACTGCACAGCTTGGAGATGCTTCTGTGTACTGTGGCAGGAATCCACTATGCTGCAGGTCAAGCCCACATGCTGCTGTGAACCCAACATATTGTAGCTCATGGCTTGCCTGAGAGACACAACTAGGAAGCTGTTTTTAGCTCCATTTTAAAATCTCATTTTTAAAAGCTTTCTCAGGTTCTAGGTGGAAACTCTTGCCCCACATCTTGGCGCCATTTGGTAGCTGAAGTTTTCCTCTGTCACACCCAGTCCACAGCCACTCAGACCCAAGTAAACACACAGAGGCTTATATTAATTAAAACTGCTCGGTCATTAGCTCAGATTTACTACTGAGTAGCTCTTACACTTAAACTCAGCCCATTTCTGTTAACCTATATGTAGCCATGTATTCTGCAGCTTCACCTGTGTGCCATTACATGCTGCTCCCAGAATTCTTCTTCCCAGAATTCTCCTTTTCTGCTTATCCCACATATACATTCTGCCTGGATACTGGCCAATCAGCATTTTATTAAACCAGTGTACAAAAGCATTATTCCACAGCAGATGTCCCAGCAATTTCAATCTCATGTTGAAGTCCTGGAAGTTCCCTTGAAAGATGCTTGTATTCAGTTCATGTTGGAAGGCTGCAGGAATGGAATCTGGTATCAGTGGAGGACAGCAACCACAGTAATAGATATGCTTGGACAGGAAGAAGAGATCCACACCACAAGTATGCAACATAGTCTTTTCCTTGAACCTCTCTAGACTTGGGCTTCCATTGGAAAGTGCTGACCACTTTGAAGTTGAATCTCCCAAACTCCCTACAGTTAATACTCTCTAGAAACACCTTCCTTCATAGGTATGTCTACTAGGTGATTTCAAATCCCAGAAAGTTAGTAATCAAGATTAACAATCACAGAGTCTAAAGAAAAACTTTACAATTTCCAAATAGATTGATAGGAAACTAAATATGTCCACTTGTTGAATAAATAAATGAGTTCATAATGGTTTTAGAGACTTTAAAATAGAATCACAATTTAACAATTCATCTAGGAATAAAAAGTTTAGCTCCTTGCATCAACATCTATCTTCTGATTGCTTGGATACCAGAAATGCATCATCATATGCAACTCATTTCTTAGATCATTTGTACAGGAAAAGTCAGTTTCAAAAACTCCTTTTCATTCAAAAATATATCAATATTTCCTCAACCTGATTTACTTCCTACAAAATTTTCTACAGTAAATGTTTAACTCTTCTGTTTTTGTTGCACTCAATTTTCCTTTTATTCTGATTTTTATTTTTTTTTAATTTTCTGGTCAAATCTTACATTAAATTCCATTTTGTTGTTAGTGCTTCCCTGTTTTACTTTGTAAAAGCCAAGTCTAAGTCAGAGAAATGCTCTTTGCCCTTCATTTGGTTTCATAGTCAAACTAATGGCTGAACTTAATGATTATCTAGAACTATCCATGGGCTCCCTTGAACCAGGTGGTACAATATCAACATAGACTAACAGTACCATCTTTCAGAAACCAAAGCAAGATGTTGGTCAGTGAGTCCCAAGTTACAGTTACAACTACAGAATGAAGGTATAAGTCCTAATGTTCTCTTTTACAACATGATAAATCATACACTGTGTGATTTAAAAGAGCTAAAAGGAACAGGTTTCAAATGTGCTCACCACAAAAGAAAATATTGAAGGAATAGGCATATTAATTAGTCTAATTTGGTAACTATGCAGGTATAGGTTTATCCAAACATCTCATTATGCCCCATAAATATGCACAATTATTATTATTATTATTATTATTATTATTATTATTATTATTATTTGTCATGCTGAGATGTAAAATAAAGCTTTAAAATCTATAATGATTGTCAGTTTAGATCTTTTTTCTTTATTGCAAGCTTTACTTAGTAACCACTGCCTAAAAATGTGCTGTCATTTACAGCACATGGTTCAAAATAGCTTCTTTCTGTTCAATGGAAAATGTATCTTTTATATCTTTCTAAGGCTTTGTATATTAATGGTTATATATGGAACTTAATCCTCTTAAATTATAGAGTAGAACTTGGCCTTTTTATTTTCATTCTTATAATCTGTTTCCATCTAAATTTGCTGCTGTCTCAGTAGCAATTTCAAACACTGTAAATATGGACAAATTGAACATAAATGATGTAAGTATCCATATATGTAGTTTCATGCTGTGCTTCATTCTTGGACTAGATCCAGTGTTCTATCTATGAAAATCTAATTTCAAAAATTTATCTGACATAATTAAAACTGAGTAAAGCATGACAGCCCTAACACATTTTAAATATTTTTAAATTTATAGACTTGATTCTTTCAAAACCATAGCAGGTTGCCTAGTTCTTTGAACATTGCTTTATTTCAGAATCAAAGCAGTAAATGTCCCCAAATCCATTTAGTACAAATCTGGATCATAACAAGGAATCAATGAATGCTATTATTAACTCTTGAGTTTCTGATGTTTATTGAAAACTTTTCCTAGAGTCTATCTAGTTTGTATGGAAGGTAGAAAACAGAGAGAAACATGTAGTAACATATTTGGTAATTACAGATTAAATGTTTGAGGAAACATATTTTTAGAGTAGAAAATTAGAATAATTTCTTTTTGATAGATCTACCTGAAGCTGTCTTAGTTAATGTATATCATCTACACTGCAGATCTATGACAAACACATTTTTATAAATAAGGTCTCAATGGAACACAAACACTCATTTCTTTTGTTCATTTTTATTGTTATCTTTCTTTGAGTAGAAGTAACAGACACTTACTGATCTATAAATTCTAAAAATAGTTACAATCTCTTCCTTAAGACAAATGGTCTACCACTGGGATAGACCATCACTCATGAACATTAAAGACAGAGTTAGAAGTATTGGTTGAGTAGCCTGAATTATCTTCAACATCCATTTCAACATTTTTTCTGATACCATAAATTATCTCTAAATGGTTCTCATAAGATACATCCCAGAAAAAAATATTTATTATAGCCACATATTACAGCTTTCTTGTTGCCTAATATCAACACAAAACAAGCGTTATGTTCAAGTAGTTTACTTTAGGGAACTGCACTGTGGGTGAGGGGAAGGCTATGGTATTGAACTGGTCACTTCTGTGAGCATTTGAGGCTCAGTATGTAAAGACCTTTTGAAATGCTATAGAAAATGCTTCTAGAATGTCCGCCTGAAGATAGAAGATAGGAATATGTGTCTACCAGCTTGCATCTTTTCCTGGATGAGGACTCCTACATTTTCACATCACCAGGCTTGACAGGATTGCCATGCAAATCCTCAGCTCAGCCACACAGCAGGTCCAGATACAGAAATTATGAAACAGATACAGATGTGGCAAGGTGGGAGGGGCACAAGAGGTTGCTGCAGAGTGGAACAAGTTGCTGAGCAGCAGCAGGAGAGGGTGTGTCAAAAAGAGATGAGGCAGAGCTCAGGAGTCCCATGTAGTACCTAATAGTTATTAAGTGTTCAGAATGCATAGATCACGGAATGGGGAATCCTTTCTTTCCTCTCTCATAAACTCTGATACCAGTGCAATGAACTGAACAGTTTCTTTAACCTTTTTATGATCAAATAAATTAATAAGGGAATTTAAGCCAGAGACATACAAGAACATATCAGAAGTTAATGGTCTTCCTAAGATTTAATGATGGGGTAGCTTATTATCTAGTCTCTTTGCTTCAGTTGACTAATTTGATCCACAATAAACATCTTCCATCCATGAAATTGTTGCCTATATGTTATGGATGAATACACCGAGATTCTAGAAATTCAGTCATCTTCCTAAAGACAGTGAGTAAATGAAAAGACTTTACAGGGCTCAACCCAGGTCTTCCTGAGTCCTTAATCATTTTCTCAAACATTTTCTTAACTTGTGCTTTAATTCTTATAATTTTGTCTTGGCCAAACACAGATATAGCATTAAAGTCATCCTCTGTTAGAATTTTAAGTATCACTGCACTATGACTAGGTTGTACAACTATCTATGACAGTCAATAAAAAGATTGAAAACCTTGACATCTTTATCATTTAGTCAGTTACTCTAATCACTAGCTATTGATTAGCTGACTATAGGGTAGTATATATCCAAAGTAAATAGTGCTCAGTAAGTATGTTAGAATTCTCACTGAATCTTTGTGGGCTCTTAGACTTTCATTATTTAGCTTCTAGGTGGGAGAGGAATGATTTGAGTCTATAAATGGTATTTAAGAGTACACCAATACATTGTGAAATGATTCTTCCTGGTTGTGTGCCATGGCTTCACAGATGATGACAAACAGGCAATTTCCCTAGATAAAAAGACAAACTGACATCCAAGAGACTGGAACAGTGAAAAATCAATGAACTTAGAGTCATAAGTCACGAGTTCAATGTGTAGCCCTGCTATGCCTATGGACCAAGACAAGTCCTTAAGGCAGTTTGATGCTTTAAAAATATTCTTTGAGTATTCCATATAGATCCACCTCCAATTCTCCCCTATCCAACTCCTATTGGACATCCCCACACCCTATTCTGAACTTCATTCTTATTTCTTCTTCTTCCTCTTCTTCTTCTTCTTCTTCTTCTTCTTCTTCTTCTTCTTCTTCTTCTTCTTCTTCTTCTTCTTTTCCTTTTCCTCCTCCTCCTCCTCCTCCTCCTCCTCCTCCTCCTCTCCCTTATGCCCTTTCTTCTCCTCCTTGTGCCTCTCTTCTTTTCAATAACCTTCTGAGTCCATTTAGTGCTGCCAGTGTGTGGCTATAGAGCCATTCATTGGATCATGTACAATCTACAAGGGCCACATCCTTGAAGAGAAATCACTCCCTCCCAAGAAGCTATCAGCTAGCAATGAATTGCACATCAGTTAGGTGTGGGGCCTTGTGGGCCTGGCCTCCATCCATGTTGGAATGTTGATTGGCTTCATCTTGTACACATCTTGTACTGGCAACCACAGCTCCTGTGAGTTCATGAGTTCAGGAGCCCTGTCTATTTAGAAGACACCATTTCCCAGAAGTCCTTCCAGTGTTCTGCCAAATGCTCAAAGATGACCTGAAATAGTTGACTTTCTTGATTTTTCTTTATACTTTCAGTTATTTAAAATAAGGTAGGTAGTATGCATCCTCCTTTTTCTGAGTGACATGTTCTGCTGCATGATTGCAGAACTGGAATCTTCTGTATTTGGATTCCAATTCCTCAGTGGTCTATGTAAGCAGGGAGGAAGTCTAAACAAAAAAGAACACTGATGGCCAGTATCTGTGCTAATACTAACTGATGGCAAAGTAGAACATCATGGTCTTTGAAAGAAACTCTGCTGGGAGCTTAGGGTTGATTTATCTCTGCCTCTGAAGTTTCAAAGGAAAAGTTTCTCCCTGTCAAAGTTCTAGAAGAGTAAAGAAATGGCATGTTCTTTATTCCAGAGCAAAATAGCCTGAAGGGAAATGGCAAGGGCTAAGAAAAACATCTTGTTCAGTGTTGGCTAGAAGTGCATCTTGACACTGACCTTGTTCCTGACTCTGTTTCTCCCTCAGCTGGTGATTTAATCCCCCCTTTCCATTAAAGACAATCTGTAATGTATCTGTATTGCAAATGTTAAGAAAAACAGACTGGGGAATCTGTCACCCACTACAGTTGCAGGTGTCACAGTTTAAATCAAAAGTCCATAGGCTCATTCCCTTAATACCTGCACGTTCACACTGTTTGCAAAGGCTCTTGATTATTCTGTGTTGGCAGAAGAAGGTCAGAGTGGAGATGGGAGGCAGGTCCCAGGCTGTTTAGCCCTGCTTGTTTTCCTTTGCTGCCCCTGCTTTTCAGTCCATGATGACATGAATGACTTCCACCACATTTCTCCCACTATGGCTTGAGAGGTTGCACCAATGTCTTCCCTGTGAGGATGGGTTGGAACCCTCTGAAACCATGAAGGCTAATAAATCTTTCCTCCCTCAAGTCCTTTCTGCCAAGTGTCATGATCACAGTGACACAAAAAATAACTAACACAAAATGCTACACACTAAAATGTTTCTGATGTCTCCATCTAAACACACACACACACACACACACACACACACACATGCATGCACATAGAGAGAGAAAGACAGAGACAGACAGACAGATAGTGGAGTTGACTCTGGTTTATTGCATACTTGGGACTTATTCCCATTGGTTAAGCAATTTCCCTTTTCTCTCCTCTTAGCCCCCGGAAAGTACAGTCCTACTCTCTAACTCCATGAGTTAGAATTTGTAGAAATCTCATACAAGTGTAGTCATACAGTATGTGTCCTTCTGTGACTGGACATTTTTAATCAATAGAATATTATCTGGGTTCATCCATGTTATTACAAATTTCAGCATTCTCTTCTTTTAGAACTATCATATTATCCTCAGTCCAATTTCTGGATATTTATCCAAAAGAATTAACATCTGGATCTCCAATAGGTAATAGCAAGCCATTGTTCTTTGCAACTCCATTTGCAATAGCAGAAGTGGAAACAACATAAATATCTATCTGTAAGATAAATAAACAAAGGAAAAAATATGTAGATATGTAGATATGTGAACATACAGTGGAATGTTGGTTAGTTTTTTAACAGTTGTGACTGGTCATTTAAATTGCTATGAAATCAGATTTTAAGTTTTATTTTTAAGCAATCTCCCAACATTTAAAAATAAACTATTGCTCACTCTTACAATGTAGATTTCAGCCTGGTCTCTGCAGCTCGGCAGCTTCACAGCACTGTCCTACATTCCATTAGAGGGATAGCCCATGAAGCTGAGGAGGAGCTGTCACCTTAGGCTAGATAAGTGCTCCTTCCTGTCCCACAGTCCTTTCTGGTCCATTTTCTGTTATATTTCTGGGATGTACCTGGTAATATGAAATGCTGGTTTTTTTTCAATTTGAAAAGGAACAACCTTTTTTTTTTAACTTCAGAGACTGTACGTTCTTTCCCTGAGTCATCAGTCCCCAAGAAGAAAGCACACCCAGTTCCAACCCCTGCCTGCCCCGTGCCCATAACAAAAGCTTTTTAACATCACTCAGACTGACTTGGGTCCCTGTAGATTAAACATGAAAAATTGTGAGGTACTAAAATATTAATTTCAGGAATATAAATATTTTTATTTTCATCATTATTGTGTCTCTAGTGCCCAAAATATCGCCTAACACATAGTAGGTGCTTATTATATTCTTGTCAGATGACTGCAGTAACTGAACTCATATGATGGCTCAAGGTCTTTAAACATCATAGGATAGTTAAACAGCCTATCTGAAAATCATTCTAAAGCATTATATTCAGTTGTTACTATGATCACATTTGTTGGCCAACAAGTAAAAATAAAGCTCTGAGCCACTTGATTTTTATCCAGAGGGAGTGGTTAAAACACTGGGAGAATCAAACTTTGTTCAAATGTTTGTTTGCCACTGGGAGCTGATTGTGTTGCTCTACCTGTGAATGGTATGCATCTTCAGAGTCAGGGATTGAATAGGATGGCCTATGGAAGTCATCTAGCATGCAGTACTGGTTGATAAATGTGAGGTAGTGGTGCTAGGCTTACAGCTTGCTTTAGAAAAGAAGGGAACAAATCATGTTATGATGGGCAGAGAATTTGTGTTGGACAGTAATAGTGGGAACTGGGCTTAATATTGAATACTCTAGGCCATGAGCATTATACACTATGCTTTAAGCAGCCAAACTATTTAACCCCCACCTCCACTCCTTCTTCCTCACCCCCACACGCCTTCTGTGCCCTATAACAAGCCTTGAACAGCCCATGGTCTCTACAGGTGCTGGCACATGAAGAGTCTTGGTTTTCTTTTGATTGTTTTCTTGTATGTTGGAACTATTATCATCTTCAGTTTTAGACATTGAATCGCTTCCTAAATTTGTCACAGCAGTTTTGAGAATAATACACTGATCAAACAGAGAAGTTTGCCCCACATACTTTGGCATTTCTACAGTACTTCAGCTTTTCAAAATAAAAGCCCCTTGTGGCTAAAAGATCATTTAGAAACTTACCTTGAGAGCTCTTCCCTCATGAGGAGAGGAAGCATGGAACATGTTGAGGTTTTTCAAGCCCTATTCTACTTGGACTCTCAGAATCCATGAGTGGACATTTCCATTCCAGTTTTGGACTATTTATCTAGAACTAATAAAAGCATTTACAGGAACTGAAAATGGTTGAACTAGAAGCACCTTCCGGTTCTTCCCAACCAAGTATCAAAAAGAAACCATTGGAATTATACTGATAACACTTGATCCAGTTGATCCATTTTCTAGAAAAAGGAAGTCACAAGCTCATTTACCTTTCATACACACACACACACACACACACACACACACACACACACACACACACCACACTTACTTATTCATCTACTTATTAAATACATAGCAAGGACATGATTCTATTCACGGCCCTATACCTGTGTGATACTGAGTAATATAATGCCACTGTAGAGGGAATATAGTAAGATACTGATCCCCCACATCCACTGTGCTGCCAATGGATGAGGAATGCCTTTTGGAGGTCCAATAAATTAATTATAAGCTTGAATTCTGGATTCACACAGACCTACTGTAGAATCCCATACAAATTATAAGATGAATTGTCTTGGGGAAATTACTTAATTTCTCTCAGCAATATTGATCAAGACCCTGGAAGAAATAATAGCATCTCTCAAATGTTGTTGAATCAGTGAGAAAAATGCATGTTGAGTGATTGTCATCATGTCAAAAACTTGAGAAGTTTGTCACTGATACATATATTAAGATAAATGGGATGACTGTTATAATGTCCTACTGCTCAGTGGTCCTCCTGACTGTCTTAGGACTATCTCAGGCCAGGAATAAAATCTGTCACCACAACAATGATCTGCCCTACACAGATATTTTAAAAATTAACTAACCTGAACATGAAAAAATGGGAAGAAAACTTTAAAATTTAAGAATAGGTATGAAGTTGGATGATTCAACATACAAGCTTACTTTAAAATTGTAAATTCAAAGACAGCCTAAACTACAAAATAAGACTGCTTCAGAATGAAAAAAGAAAAACATGAACATCCAACTTTGATTTGAGATGGACAATGGTAATCAAGCAAAATATATAATGCCTAATCAGTAGGGCACAATAATCATTAATGAGAAAAAAATTAAAATTTTGCCCTAAATTATATTGTAGTTCTCATAGTTTTAGATCAGTGAAAATTATTTTATTCAAATTCAAATACTGGAACAGGACGTGGTAGAGTTAAGAAATGCTAAAATAAGAAGATAATTTACTCAAAATATTTCTAAGTTGTCTTTGTGGCTCAAAACAGAATTAATGTCATATAAAGTTTGCTTACTGTTATGTTCATAAGTGTTCCATTATGTCTGAAGATCCACACTTCACCTTTTTATATCATACCACTCATGATGGAAAGACAAGCTTTAGAAGTTGCCAAAATAATTATCTACCCATACTTCATGATTTTAGAGGTCAATGAAATTTTATAAGAGATTTTCCCCACTTGGCTAGAACCACAGTAACTTTAATTACCATTAAAATTTAAATTTCCATGAAAAGGTAAATGTTTAAGCTGCTATCAAATATTTATGCTTTGCATGAATAAATGTATCAACATGTTTATACATGATGATATGCTCATTGACCAAGATTCAAGAGCTTCAGAGGATTGCTAAAAATAACTGAAACCTCACCCTTCTCTCAGGCAACTGTAGCCAATTCTTAGTCTCATACATAAACTTGCATAATTGTATGTATATATTTTCCTTTCCATAAATGAGAATACATTAAACTCATTCTTCCTTGATTTTTTTTTCTTACATACAGTGTATGTTGCTGGTCTGTGTATACCTTTGTGTGAAGAGGTCCCCCTCTATGTATTTAAACATTTTACTTAATAATGATAATCAAGTTATTTCCAAGTATTATATTCCAAGTATTTGTATTTTCAGTGAGTACTAAAATAAATGTTCTTGCATGAATGTCCTTATGCATTTGGGTGAATATTTCTTCACATTGAACTCCTACATGCCAAACATAAAATTATAATAATAATGCTAAAATGCATTTGAAATATGACAGGTTACATGAAATTGCTCAACCAAAAGTTTTTAAACCAACTTAGAACCTCATTGTATTTACTAGAAAATTTTCAAATAGCAAAGTCCTACTTAAAAGTAAACTAAACAGCTGGGGATGCTGTCTGATTAGAGTATTTGCCTATCCTAACATACATGTGCAAGGACATAGGCTCAGGCCTTGAAGCACAAAATAAGACAAAAAATAAAATTAATCTAAGTAAATGGAGGTTTGATTTTTGTCCCAAAACAGTAGGCCTTCATGGAGGTGACTACTGATACTTGCTGGATAGCCTAAAATGTTCATAGCTTCCTACTTGGGAGTCTCTTGGCTTTTCCCTTATGATGACAGGATGACAGTGATTACTCCAGATATGTCTCCAGCCACAATGCAATGAATCATGCAGGAGCATCTAGACAGTTCTGTCTACTTATCAATAAACACTTTCTCACACACCTGCACATTATGTTTATTGTTTACTAAGCCTCTGCGGGACACTTTTTGTTTAGCACAGTGTCATTCTAGCCATCATAACTGTAAAAGACACTTGGAGAAAACAAGTGTCACTTCATACTTCTAGCATTTAAAGTTGGTACAAACCAGAGGGACAGTAGTACATACCAAGTCTTTTTTGAAAAGCCAGCGAAATGTTTGAAAATGACAATTTTATTGCATTTTTGACAGCATTAAAAACCCAACTAACTTCTCAGCCTTATGATAACAGAAAGATATATATGATTGCAGTGATTAATTGAGCTGCTAATATAAGTTTGAGCATATTTTTAATCTAAAATGGTCATTTCTAGTGGTGCCATTCTATGAATTTCAACTTTACCCTACTTATTTGTAAGTTTTTCATTTTAGCATGTACAGTTGCATGAACCCTAAATGGTCTTAGTAAAAGCCCATAGCCAGATATTGGGGTAAATACTGAAAGATCAGAGAGACAAGGGAACAAACCACAGCCACTTCTCACCTCACTAACTCCATGAATCCTCTGACTGAATAAACCTAAGTACCCAGCCAAAAGACCTCTAGTTCCTGTCTCCTCATGCCTTATATGCCTTTCTCCGCCCAGCCACTTCACTTCCTATCTCAACCTTCCTAGTGCTGAGATTAATGGTATGTGTGCTTCCCAAACACTGGGGTTAAAGGTGTGTGCCACCATTATCTGACCTCTATGTTTAACTCTGTGGCTGGCTATGTTCTCTGATCCTCAGGCAAGCTTTATTTCTTAAATTACAAATATCACCACAACATACATTCATACAGTACATACAGGACTAGCATATTCAAACAGAACATACAATATAGGGTTGTTAAATCCCAGAGTTAGGAGAGGTAAGTAAATAAAAAGTCCACCCCCTGGGAGGCAAGCCACTGAATACAAACCTCAAAAGAAAGTTTTGTTTTCTCTTTTATCTGTAATTACACCAAAGAATAAAACATAGTTAGCACACTACCTCAGAGGATGGACAGAGATAAGGAGGTGCTACCTAAAGTTCTAATAAGTTAATGTCAAGATCAAGTTTGCCAGACATGACTGACCTTCAGCATCACTTAACACAGCCAGTGTTCTTGACCTGCATGTCTAAAGATTAATTCAGCAGATCTCTAGGAGACTTTAATGTGGGCAAATTCTGGCTTTTTTTTTCCTTTGTTTTGTTTTGTTTCTTTTTTTTTTCTTTTCTTTTATTTTACAATACCATTCAGTTCTACATATCAGCCACGGATTCCCTTGTTCTCCCCCCTCCTGCCCCCCTCCCCTTCCCCCCAGGCTACCTCCCATTCCCACCTCCTCCAGGGCAAAGCCTCCCCAGAGGACTGAGATCAACCTAGTAGACTCAGTCCAGGTAGGTCCAGTCCCCTCCTCCCAGACTGAGCCAAGCGTCCCTGCATAAGCCCCAGGTTTCAAGCAGCCAACTCATGCAATGAGCACAGGACCCAGTACCGCTGCCTAGATACCTCCCAAACAGATCAAGCCAATCAGCTGTCTCACCTATTCAGAGGGACTGATCCAGTTGGAGGCCCCTCAGCCTTTGCTTCATAGTTCATGTGTTTCCATTCGTTTGGCTATTTGTCCCTGTGCTTTATCCAACCTTGGTTTCAACAATTCTCACTCATATAAACCCTCCTCTTTCTCTCAAATTAGACTCCCGGGGCTCTACCTGGGGCCTAGCCGTGGATCTCTGCATCCAGATTCCTCAGTCCTTGGATGGGGTTTCTGGCATGACTAGTAGGATGTTTGGCCATCCCATCACCAGAGTAGGTCAGTCCCGGCTGTCTCTCGACCATTGCCAGCAATCTATTGTGGGAGTATCTTTGTGGATTTCTGTGGGCCTCTCTAGCACTTTGCTACTTCCTTTTCTCATGTGGTCTTCATTTACCATGGTCTCCTATTCCTTGCTCTCCCTCTCTGTTCTTGATCCAGCTGGGATTTCCCGCTCCCACAGGCTCTCTTTCCCTCGACCCTCGCCCTTCACTACTCCCACTCATGTCCAGGTTGTTCATGTAGATCTCAGACAGATTTCTCTGTCATTGGGCGATCCTCGTGTCTTTCTTGGGGTCCTGTTTTCCAGGTAGCCTCACTGGTGATGTGAGTAACAGCCCAGTCATCCTTGTTCCACATCTAGTATCCACCTATGAGTGAGTACATACCATATTTGTCTTTCTGAGTTTGGGTTACCTCACTCAGGATGATTTTTTCTAGATCCATCCATTTGCCTGCAAACCTCATGATGTCATTGTTTTTCTCTGCTGAGTAGTATTCCATTGTGTATATGTGCCACATTTTATTTATCCATTCTTCAGTTGAAGAGCATCTAGGTTGTTTCCAGGTTTTGGCTATTCTTAGCAGGGTCCACAGTTGAATCCAAGGGTTTGCAGCCTTCAGATGAGTACAGGCAAACTACTTGTCCAGATGGGTGTTCTACATGGTGGTAAAACACAAGCGAAAAGCAGCGGCAGGGACTCTAATTCGAACCAAACTCACTTCAAGATTGACATGGGTACGTGTACTCACTCCAAATAAGCAATAAATTACAAGGTAGACAATACAACAACACACACCTGTATAGATTTTTCAAGAGTTAATGAGCAAAACAACTACATTAGTCAGGTACTCCTATTGTTTTAGAATGAACTTTAATCTTAGATGAACTGAGTGTCCAGAGAAATTTGCATATTTTAAATAAATATCCATGTTATTGTCTGCATTATCTTGAGATAAAGTCTCAATGATGTTTAGAAAGAGACCAGAAAATTCATGTATTCATCTTTGGGAAATTTCAATAAAAATATTAAATGACTTCCTGGCCTCAAATATTCCTCAAATCTTATTTCATATTTCTTTTTTTTTCTTTTCTTTTCTTTCTTTTTTTTTTTTTTTTGGTTTTTCAAGACAGAGTTTCTCCATGCTGTTTTGGTGCCTATCCTGAATCTCGCTCTGTAGATCAGGCTGGCCTCGAACTCAGAGATTGGCCTGACTCTGCCTCCTGAGTGCTGGAATTAAAGGCTTTTTTGTTTGAGACAGTTATTTCATAATGAAAATCAATTGGTCCCAAATTACCTAGACATTTTGTTTGAATAATTTATATGAAATCCCTCCCTCTCCAGAGGACCTGGGTTCCATTTCCAACATCCACATAGTGGTTCACAACCATATTTAATATCAGTCCCAAAGGATCATATGACCACTTCTGACTTCTTGTACACTTTGTGCATGTGGTGTATAGACACACATGTAGGCAAAACAACCATAAACATAAAATTAAAACTAAGGGGAAAATGTTTTTAAAGAAAGAAAATGAAAACAGTATAGATATATACCATGCTCAAGATTTTTCTAGAGTCTACCTGACTTTTTAGCCTTAAATAGTATTGATTTGGAAGAAATTAGAGCTCTCCTAAGGCACAGGCAATGAGCATGTGCAGACCAAAAACTAATGCACTAGTGTGACACTCTCAGATTCACACAACTCATTAGTGATATTAATCAATAAACTTTATCTACTGGTTTCTGGCCTTGAAAAGTGATCTTACACAAACAAGATACAGTTACTTGTGACTATCCACATCCACACATTTTTATGTCATTAAATTTACATGTCATTGTTAGATGTCATGAGGGCATTATATACTTCAATATACCAGAAATGTACCTATAAGGATTAGCTTGATTTATGCAATTAATCTTCACTAGATGGTCTTCAATCTGTCTACCCACCACACATTTTCCACTCCCGACCCCACCTCCTTAATAATTTAACTTTCTTGTCATTTCCTAACATAACATCACCCAGCATAACAAATTAATTGTCTGTGAAACTAAAGAATCCCTCCTCATAACTTCATAAAGAGGAAGATTGTTTGAAAATTGAGTTATGAAACATTAAGTATCCAACTCAAAGATCTGAAATATTATGATTTACAAAGTAATTCCAAAAGATTTTATTTTGTTGACAAAATGTTGGTGTCTCAAAAAAAGTGTTGGCTTTTCTTAAAATATGCTGGCTCTTATGGACTTAAATTTTGAACCAGGTTGATCTGGAAGGAAGGTCATAGATACCTCACAGCTTGAAATATGACAGGCATATTTACCATGGGGTTTTTGCTGTGGAATCACATGAAGATGCTAGGGAGGAAAACAGAATAGCTTGGTTTTAGTTATTGAAATATAATAATAATAATAAAATTATTAATATATAATTGTGCAGTTATTATATAAATAATAATAAAATTAATAATAGTGCAATTAATACTGATAATGCAATAAAATAATAATAGTGCAATTAGGGCATGTTACAAGCAGTACAAGATAAACATTTTCCATGTCCTAAGACAAAGTAGGAATTAATAAAAAGAATTTGGGGTCTTGAGGCTGAGGAGGTGGCTCAGTGAGTAAAGTGCTTGGTGCACAAGCAAGGAGACCTGAGTCTGGATCCCCAAAACCCAAGTTAAAAATGGGCATGGTCACATGTGTCTGTAACCCCAGGACTGCAGAGGCAGAAACAAGCAGGTCCACAGATTGGCCAGTCAGTCTAGCCAAAATGGCAATGCCCAGGATCAGGGAGAGAAATTGTCTCAAAAAGTAAGACAGAAAGGAGACAAATAAAGACATCCAGAGATCAACCTCTGGCCTTGGCAAGTGTCACAAGTGTGAGTACGAGCACAAGTGCACACACACACACACACACACACACACACACACACACATGCACACGCACACAGGGGAGGTCCCATCAGAGACACTAGTGTGATTTTTATAAAGAAGAACGCTCATAGAGTCCCCTATTTTGTTAGTGTTGGAACACAGTCATGCCAAATACATTGACACCTCAATACCACAGGGGCTGAGCTGTCCTAATTATTATGCAGTTGAAGGAAATGAATGGAAACCACACTGGAAAAGAACGATAATTTATTTTCAGTCCATGGGAAATTTCCACCATCCCTTGGGAGTGGAATTGCTTAGGAAAACAAATGGAATTTAATATGGTAGCTTTATGATTTAAGTTTAATTTATATCTATAATTTAATTGACTGACATGCAAGTTTATTCAGGCACTTAGGCACACAATTTGGAGGGCAACTGGTCACTTGTCTCTTAACACCTTTGTTCCAAACAAGATCCTACTTGGGATCCCTAAGTCTTCCTTTTATACCTTATCTAGTTCACTTGGTGTTATATTTTATAGAATAATTGCCTATAATTAGCAAACCCTGATGAAAGCATTATGATTAGCTAAAGCAGATTCATTTCTACTTCATCAGTTTGGTTCATATGAATCTGTACTCAACACTTCTTTTTAAACACTGCTTCTCTATTTAAATAAATTAAAAGAAGCATCAAAATATCTTCTCTGTACCCATGATGGAAGGGGTAAATCTGGGGTGCTTTGGGGTTATGTTTTGATCTATTTGTAGGTCCTTCTAAGTGCCTATAAATTTATTTATGCTAAGAACATTTTTAGACTTGAGCTTTACATCCAATGTGAATTCAAAGGAAGTTTAAGCAGAACATTTCTCTCTCATTGAAGTATCAAGTATCAAAATGGTGTTTGATGTCCAAGGAACTTGTAAAGCCTTCATTTTCCTTTGAGCAAAGAAGGTCATAATTTTCCACAATCAGAAAGGATGTGAAGTCCCAGTTTCTGGGTTTTCTTCACACATTCTCCCCCTTCACTATAACTGTTTCCTTTTTAGTTCTACTCTCTTTCTTAGCAGCTTTTCTAGTTCAAGATTCCTTGGATTTCTTCACTAAAGCAACCCAGTAGTTTTACACGCCATCACTCTCTAGTGAAGAGGAGGAGCCAGTATGTGGATGCAACACTGGGGTTTACATGGGGATTAGTTGGATGCAACACTGACCTTGAGGAAGATAAAGCACCAAGTAACATGCTCACCCACAAGCATGGGGATGTGAGGGTGGTTTAGTCAAACTCCGTCCCATGTCTTCTAAAGGTTTCTTTCATATATGCTATGATGAAAACAGCATATGGATGGGAATTTGTTTGTTTGTTTGTTTTTTCCCTTTATGACATAGTGATTTAAGAAGATGGTAACTAACAAAGTCATGATGATAATGGTTGGAACATTATCAGAGCTGAAAAAAATAAAACACTTTTAATTTATTCCTCTTGATATTACCACAAATTCTTCCACCTACCAAGAATACCAGATACGAATAGGTTGGTCACCTCTGTCTTTCAATGTATATTTTATATTGTATTTTTTATATTGTTTGAGACAAGTTCTCTCTACATATCCATGGTTGGTCTGGAACTCACATTATAGACCAGGCTGACCACAAACTCAAAGCAATCTTCCTGCTTATGCCTCCCAAGTGTTGGAAGTATGATCATGTTCAACCTAGAAATGTTTTATGAGATAGTTTATACTGGACCAGCATTGTGTAATTGCTGTAACTCCCAGAAACTTCAATAATCATTAAAGGCAAACAAGTGAATACTACCAAAACCATACAATTTAAGAGGAGAGATGGCTCAGTGGGTAAAAATCCTTGCCACATTGCACAAAAATGAGTTCACATCCCCAGGGCATTGGTAAATCTAAGTGTGGTAGTGCATGTCTGTAATCCCAATGTGACTATGAGAGATGGAAGGCAGTGTCAGGAGAAACAGTTGAAGCTCAAGAACAGATGGACTTGAATACATCACAAAAAAATAAATAAATAACAGAGCCTCTGTGCCAGGCTTGGGGGATAAAGATCACCAACTCTTCTCTGGAGCTCACATGTGCTGTGCCACCTGTGCATCCACCCTTACAGAGGAATGTACATACATACATGCAACCTCACACCTTCTCCTTGCAATACTGTTTAATCATTCCGGTGGCCATCTCTCAGTAGCTATTATGACATTGAGTTGCTTTAATATCTTTTCTCTGTATGAGATGCATATGTCCTGAGAAGGGGAGGGGAGAGATTACAAGTCCCCCAGGGATATGTTTGTCTCATTGGTTTGTATCCCATCCCTGTGGCTGGTTTGCCTTCCCACTGTTCATGCATTCCCACACTGCCTCAGAAGCTCCGTGCTCAGTGAAAACGTTCACAATTTGGGCCTCACAATGATTGGTTTAAATGGTGCAGCCCTGAGAAATTATGTAAACCAACTCATAGGCTTCATTGTAAACTATCACTAGTATTGTAACCGACCCGATTACCTTCCCTATGTTCATTTTGTTTCTCTCCTTATGGTGAAAGAAAACTAAATCTAAATCTTCCTGCCTTCCTCAGCCCTGCCTTGTGGCCAAGGCAGCAACTGTTGGAGTGGAATGTGGAGTCTGAAAGCATGCCCTCATTTTGTCATAAATCTCTCTCAAAAGTCTTGTATTCAAAATGGATTTGAAAATTACGCTTTGGATATCCCATTGTGCATGCCAACATAATTAAAAGTGAAGCTAAGCTGGCCATTCCTACTGATGACTTAAGGAAACCTAGACACCATGATCAGAGGCATCACATTCTCATTGTGTTAAAATCTGGTCACCATCTCCAGATACCTAATCAGCTTTCCCAGAATGTATGTCCTAAAGTGCTTATCTTGCAAAAGATATCTTTGATAACCACTTCACTATAAATTACCTTGTACCTAATATAATTTCAAATTTAATCACTACATATATCTTAATTCCTTTGGGTTTATGTAAGAAACACATTATACTGGGAAGCTTAAAAAACTATCAACATAGGTATTTGTCACTCAGAGTTCTGGACTGTCTGATCCACTCCCTTCATAGATGCTACCATCTTACTGTAAACCTATGTGGCCCAAACCTCAGATTGAATGTATATACTAAAACACCTTCTCTGTTTTTTTTTATTTTAAAATCTTTCATACAACATATTTTGCTTATATGCCTACCTTTCCCACAAGTGGGAGAGTGAGAAACTTTGGAATATTCAGCCCTACCAGAGATGTCTTTATAGAGATAACTCCTCTTCAAGGCTCAGGGATCAATATGGAAGAGGATAGACTTTTAAGAGCCAGCAGTGGTGGAAGATTCCAAAGAAACAGCACCATCCAAACACAACAGGACTGGTACACATATGAACTCAAAGAAATTGTGACAGCACACACTAAAGTCAAAACCAAAAAATATCTCAGCACTGAGAAGGGAAAGTGGATACAGAGTTCCATGCCTAGCCAAGGAGCTATTTGCAATTAATACCTGCTGGAAAGGGAAAAATCAGTTTTTTTCCAATGGCATGTCCCTACATATATCAACCACACCCCAGGGCAGGCCTCATGCCCAGGAGTAGATAGCCAACACAAAACAGACTCCTTTCTGTTACTGGTATTGCTCTCAACATATCCACCATAAAGCTCACGAGGCATCAACACCAATGTCATGTTTTGTCAAGAGCATTAGCGATTCAAATTTTTCCTTATTTTTCTCATTATCTAATAGAGTTTTACTATATTTGTGCCTGTGCCTCAAAGATCCTATTTTGTTCAACAATATTTGTGTGTGTGTGTGTGTGTGTGTGTGTGTGTGTGTGTGTGTGTGTGTGTGTGTTTTGCAGGTGACATCATCCTATTTTGAGACAAAAGAAAACAAAACCCCTGTAGCCAGAAATTTGAGGTTCTTGTTACATGGGGAATTGTGTATCACTGCTTGTTCCTAAGTAAGACATTAGCATGTATGTACAGGAAGTTGATTGATTGGTAGAAGGCAGGCTGTTTTGTATTTGTTTTTAGTGTGGGGATTGAGAGAAGGCAAAGCTGAGTTCTGACTTCGCTGATGAAATTGTCAGGAACAGTCATCTTTGCTTATCTTGCAGCAGCTGGTGGAGTAGCGGAGGTGCTTTGTCATGGTAAGCTACATCACATCCATTTATGGTGTCACAAACACCACCAAGTGAAACCAAGCCTGCATCACACACACTTCTTCACACATATGACAGCAGTTTGTTTCTCAAGCTTATGTGCACTCTAAGGAGGAAAATGTGGAATTGACCTGAGCTGGGTGGGAAAGAAATATCGTGTGTGTGTGTGTGTGTGTGTGTGTGTGTGTGTGTGTGTGTGTGTGTTTGATCAATCCCTTCAAGATGGAAAAAAAAGGGGGAAACTTGTGTTTTATAGAGCCTTGGGTATATGTGTTCTTCTGCTTCCCTGCTGAGAAGTCTAGCACCAAGTTTGCTGTTTGAGGAGATCCATTCAGCACAGACAGAACTTTATTGTGTGGCATAAAATATAACTGTCCTCGGAACTTACTAAGCTGCTTGGGAAAATGCTGGAACAAGGATCCCATAGCCTTTCATGAGAGTCACTCGATAGGGGAAGTGTTGGCCATTCACCCTTGCTGTAGTGACCCATAACTGTAAACACAACAGGTAGAAATAAAGCAGCAGGCGACTCTCCCCTCCCAGTCTTTAATTAGATGTTAGTCTTCACATTGTGTTCTGGGTGTCTCTGTGAAGACAGAAATCTTTGAGTTGGCTTTCCCAACATTTTCTTCCCTGGAGCATAACTAGATGTAAGAATTTTTTGCCTGTTTGTAATCAGTTTATCTGAGATGGTAACAGAGCCCCTGAAGAGGGGTCCACTGTGCATCTCCAGGCAATTTTAAGATTTGCAAAGAAAGATAGTCAATCGAGACACAACTTGAAGGATTTGGGGGTATGAAACAAAAAAAAAAAGCATTTCAAGAAGAGGGAAAATTATGATTTTTTCATAATTTTTGTTACTGAATCTCATATTTAAACTGAAATGTAATACTCTAAAAGAATACTTATAGCCCTGCTCAAAATTTGTGAAAGAAAACATTAATTTTAAGTCACTTAAGTAATTCTAGCAAGCTAAATAAATATTTAGTGATTTTTAATATGTGTAATTTACCCACTTTAAATGTACATTTTAATACACTGACTTGTTGATGGAATTTAATTATTACTAATTGGCTCAATCAATATTTGATAATATGCATTAACTTCAAAAGCAAGGTCTTCCAATAAGCTTCTATATTTAACATGCACTTAAATTGAAGCTCTAAGTCTCATTCTTTTAACAGTATATTTGAATATTATGTAGTACTTTGTAATAGTGTTGATTAGAAAATGTCATTTAGAGGGTAAAGCATAGAAACAGGAAAGAAAAGAGTTGTGCAAATATAAAAATCTGCACATGTAGGATTTAATGTATATAACTGTATATACATAGTATATATGTTGTTTTATGTATATACTGTATATAATGATACTACCTCTATGCCTTATATAAGAGGTGCATATTAAACCTCTCAACTCAATAAATTCAGGGGATATTTCCTTCTCCAGAAAATATAAATTCTGAAAGTGCAATGACTGTATAGGAAAGAGCAGATACACTTATGTTGTCAATGAACCCACAAAGCTTGACCCCCTTCCAGCAGCTTTGGAAGGTAGGGCACTGAGAAGGTGGAGTTTATAGCAGGAAGGACTCAGGCCACTACACAAGGGCTCACAGAGGTGGCTTCTCTCTCTGCTACTTTTCTGTTGCATAAGGACACAGCCTTCCTCCTCTTAACAGGCTCTGTGGTGGCCCATTGTCTTAGAATCACAGATGGAATCTGCTGATAACTTGACCTTGAACTTCAAAGCCTCTAGAAATGTGAGAAATAAGTAAAGAGAAATCACTTTTCATTATTCTGACACAGTGACACCAAAAAAAGCTAAGTCCCCACACAGACCCAATGGCTCACTATTCCCAGGCATCTTTCCTCCTCCTCTTCAATGAAAATCTTAACACTTTGAAATAAATCATTGCAGAAATCTGAGTGGGATATAATCTTAGCAGGCATCCTGGGCACTAGCACACCACCTTCCATTTTATTTTACTTCCAAATAAAACAGAAACCCCCACATGTCGGGAGGCTACCCTGACTGCATCTATGCAGTCCCGGGGGAGAGGGGGTCTAGGTATGGACAATAGGAGGCAATTAAACTATGAACTGCAAAGCTGTTTATCAAAATCAGCCCTGCCCACTAGGGACAGTTGTTATATCTGGGATTAAATGTTATGCTGGATGTATTTCCTTGGTGCCAAGTGAACATCTGAACATTTAAAATCAAATATGCTAGCAGATGTTTCTAGAATAGCAGCATTAGGGAACCAGATCTCACTTCAATTAGAAGCACATTTTCCATTGTTTTAAAAATTATCTTTACAAGCCAGTGAGATAGCTGAGTTTGTAAAGGTGCTTGCCACCAAGACTAATGACCTGAGTTTAATTCCTGGAATTCACATGGTGGAAGGAAAGAACCACCTGCTATAGGATGTCCTCACAGGCACCGTGGAATTCAGAGCCCATACACAAGCATGCTTGCACACAAGCACACAAACACACACACACACACACACACACACACACACACACACACTATATATATATATATATATATATATATATATATATATATATATATATGAATTAAAAAAATAAAATGGTGTAAAGCACTTCTACATGCTTATCTTTTTGCCCATAGATCAAAGCATCTCTCATCCTTCATCTGAGAAGTTTCTGTGTGCAGTAGATTAACACAGAGATTCACAACTGTCCAAGATGCCAAGAATAAGACAATAAGTCCTGACAAGAACATAGACATTACGCCACCCTTGCTCCACCCTCTCCACTGGCTCATGGATCATTGCTGAAGAGGGAGTGGCAGGGAAGTAAGAGCCAGAGGTGGTGGATGACTACAAGAAAACAATACCCTCTAGATTCAGCAGGGCAGCCGCTCATACGAACTCACTGCATTTGTGACAGCACGCATAAGACCTGTGCAAACCTGAGCATGGAGAAGGGAGTGGAGCACATGCCTCCACCTCTTACTCCAGAGGTGTTGGCAATTGTCAGGTACTGGTAAAGCAGGAGATCATCTTCTCTAAAACTGTGGCCACTTGTTAAGTCAGCCACACTCCAGTGGAAGATTTAACATCTAGGAATATTTAGGCAACATGATTTAGGCTTGAATGACTTGTACAAAGAAAAGGGGTGGGTAGGAAAGAGGGGTTACTTCTGGGAAGGGCTGGGGGAGGTATGAATATGATCAAAATATTTTGTAGCAAACCCTTAAAGAATTAATAAGAATTAAATATAAAAGAATATTCTTAAAAATTAAAAATAAATGAAATATTTTTAAGTTCTTCCGATTTACAGAAAAAAAATGGAATGGGAGTTCAAAAGGTCTCTGTATATCTCTCTCCCATATTCCCCAGTTGTTAATATATTATATTAATTAATATGCTTATTTTTCCAGCATAATATTTTTATCGATGATTTATTTGGGAATTTCACGTAATGCACCCTGATCACATTCACTTCCCAATCCTTCCAGGTCCACTCCCCTGACTCTTGTGACCGCCCCCCCAAAAAAAGAGGGAAAAAGTACACCAAGTCCAATTTGTGCTGTCTGTATACTCACTGGAGCATGATCAAATTTCCTGTGGCCAGCCTCTTAAAGAAAACTGAGTCCTTCCCCATCCCCACGCCTGCCAGAAGCCGTCAACTCGGAAGAGCTACACTTCAGCATCCCAATTACAATTTTTAAGTGTTTTCTTCAATGGCTTCCTGTCTAGACTGTTTCCTTTGGTGTGTGTGCGGCAGGGAGGTTGCCCTCTGTGTCTTGAATTCTCAACTGTGAGTCTGGAGTCATCAAAACCACTGCAAAACAATATGTATTTAGTTAATTACTATTAACTCTACTCTAACCTCACAGGTCTCACTTATGTTCTCTTGCCGCCCAAAGATTTCGACAAAGACCTGCATTATTTCAGGTCTTGTCTTCTCACACTTTTTAAAATTGAAATCTGTCTGATGTTTATCTTTTCTTTTTTTCTTGTTTGGTGTGTGTGTGTGTGTGTGTGTGTGTGTGTGTGTGTGTGTGTGTGTGTGTGTGTGTTGTGTTGTGAGAGACTGAACCTAGGACCTTACACATACCAGGCAGACATCCTATCACTATTCCACACCCCAGCCCCGAAGAAGTTGTACTTAAAATTAGAGTGGGATTAAAGCTTTGTGGGTGAGGACCACAGAAGGGAACTGTTCTTGTCTTTTCCTCATCATATTGCAGATCCATTCCTGTCAACTTAATTCACCACTGCTGCTGTTGACCTTGGCCTGAGGTGCTATCATGAAGTTTCTCCAGTATAAAGTCCATCCTATTCTCCCTCAGAAAGTTCTCTGAAAAGAAATGACTTTGCTCAGCTCTCATGTCAAGGGTGGACAGCTGTGGTCCTCTTTGCGGGGAAAGCACCAAAATAAATCAGTAGGAATGCTTTTCAGCACACTCCTCTTCTCCATTTATTTACTTAAGTATCAATTTATGCCGGCAAGTAGATAAACAGTTGTCATACTTTGATCTTTAATATCTTATTCATTTATTTGTTTATTTATTTATTGCACAAATTGTTCCAGCTTTAGCCATTAAGAGAAATCCCCACTGGCCCCTGAGCCTCTTTGACCCAAGCCTCTTTAACTGAAGAGTGGAGGTGCATGACCTAAGCAAATATCTACACTACAAATAATCACAAGTCTAGACCCATCTTGTGCCTTTACTGTCTCAATTCTAAAACCAGTGATTTCCCACAGGGGGCTCTACTTTCTTTCAGTGAAGAATCTCATTAAACATTAGGTCACAAGCTATGCTGGTTTCGACTAACATGTCTTTGCTTCCTAGTCCTGTCAGCTGACAAAAAGAAAATACAAGCATCTATCCCAACTCATGCAAGTGTTTGTGTTGGCTGAGCTCCCCTGCTGTGGCTGCTTATATGGGTGGCATTCAATGGCTCTGTGGGTATTTCAGAATGCCCATACCCTGTTATAGTGTGGGTGTGAGATGTTACTTACAAACTCTTTTGCTTAAGTATTTGGGGGAATTTATGACCATACACTGAAATTAAACTAAAACTAATGGTTTGACTGATTTTTGAAAAGTCTGAGAAAGTATATAGAGTTTTTTAAGAATAGTTCTTATAAAAATATGAATGTGTCATTAAAAGGATGGAAAATGACCTGAGTTGAGAGGCTATTGTTATTCAGCTTTCAGCCATCTGCAGAGGACCCTCTGCTCTTAGCCACAGACATGCCAGTTCCCATGAGAGATGATTTTTGAGGTACTGTTAGTCATACTGACCTTCCATCTGATAGACCCCTTCATCCACAGAACTAATGGAGACTGATAACACACCAAAGCCCTGTCATAGAACAGAGCTGAAGTTTCCAGCACCAATCTTAATTCCCATCTAGCAAGTAATAAAATTACCAACACCCAGGAGGTTTAAAGCTAAGCACTTCATCTGACGTTTTTTGTAATATCCTCAGAATACCCTGTAAAGACACTTAAACTTGTTTTCTGAGATTAGTATCTTACTTAGGCCCAAATAAATGCAATTTTCCTTGTTTTCTACTAGGTTGATTTTTAGACTAGTCTGACAACCCAAAAGAATTGCCAAAGCCTCTTCAGGCTCTTTGTCTCTGAATTGAGTTAATATATGTTTGATAAAGAAATACAGACTTCTTTCCCAGACAGCTACATACATTATCTCTTTGTCTTCACATGCTAGAAGTGAGGCCAAAAAATGCACCACTCACCTGAGATGACCTGCCTCTTCCACCTGCTACCTTTATGGATCAGATCTTCAGCCACTGAGAAATCTTAGACAGATCCCACTGCCTTTGTGAGCCAAAAGTACTCAGCTAGAAAATGATGAAAAAGGTTATTGATTTTTCAAGATGAAGTACAGTATAAAAATTTAAGAATCTGAGAAATATTATATGAGATATTTGGAAAGCTTTCTCCTGAGGCATTTTAGCTAGAATCGGGGTACTCAAGTGATAAACTCTTTATTTCTGAAACCGCTTATACTAATAGCACACTGCAACAAAAAGGGCTACATAGATGATCTATGTAACAAACAGAAAAAATGAAAACTAAATTCCATGAGTCAGTCTGGGGACTTACCCAAGACTAAAACATAATGGGAGTCAGATATAGTAGTACACACCTATAATGCTAACATTTGAGAAGCTGAGGCAGGAGGAGGGTGAGCTCAGTGTAGCCAGTGATACAATGTGCAGACCTAGCTCAAAAGAAACATGTAAAACCAACACTCACTCATGCCCTCATGCCCTCATGCACTCACATACGCTCATACACACTCACACAGACATACATTCACACACACACATGCGCTAACACATACATTCACATACATACATTCACACTCATTCATATACTCACACATATATACTCATGCACATACATTCATACACATACACTCACACACATGCATTTATACACACATATACTCACACACATTCACACACACACACAACGTATAAAAGAAATTAATGGGAGAACAAACATCCTAACTCCAAAATTTTGACACCCATTTTGTTGTTGTTGTTGTTGTTGTTTTCTTTTTTGGTTTTTTTGAGACAGGGTTTCTCTGTGGAGCTTTGAAGCCTGTCCTGGAACTTGCTCTGTAGACCAGGCTGGACTTGAACTCACAGAGATCCACCTGCTTCCCAAGGGATAGGATTAAAGGAATGTGCCACCACTGCCCAGCTTGACACGTGTTCTTGAATATAAGCTGCCATTTTCTATTTGTTCCTCCAAAGTATTACATAATAGTCATATTTATTAATTAACAGACATGTAAAGAGAACACATATCATAGTTATTTATTTAACTTAAATGTGTCTTAAAGACAATTAAATAGTGGCCATAGAGACTGTTCATTACCTTCAAAAAACTGTGGCAGTAGAAATGGATGACCCTCTGAGAGAAATGGGTTGCAGGGTGTCTGGAAGGATTTTACGAGGGAGTAAACATTCCTATTGGCCGCAAGGAATATGGAAGGATCTTGATATATGGGAATGCATTGCATGGGAGGGCAAAAGGTGAGTGAGCAGTTGGAGAACATTTGCAAAACATGAAGTAGAGAGCTCAGTATGGCTGGACACCAAAGAGCATGAAAAGAAAGGAGTGGAAGGGTGGGTAGGAAAGGCAGGTTGTACTTGACTGGGGTCCTCTGAATGCAATCCAGGAAAGTCATTTTTCTGTCACTATGTGCTTAGCCAAAATGTGACACATTTTCAAGCTGTGCTTTGGAAAATCAAAGCATGATAGTGGACTATATAGAAGAAACTCTAGAGGGAGACATTTGAGCTTGAGGGTGACTAAAGTCCTATGAGGGAAACCAATGCTAAGAGAAGTAGGAAGGCACAGGGGATGGGTGGTAAAGATGGAGAAATGAGTGGAGCTGCCCCTCTCTAACAGTGGACATGAGGATGGAGTGCCAGTTCTAAGTGTATTTAATGGTGATGCACAGTGGGCCTCAGCGTCTGCCCTAGGCAACGGTTCATTGTCTGATTACTTTCTCTAGTCAAGAGAGGCCTGGCTCTTTACTTCTAGAACATCAACCACTGGAGCAGGGGAAAAAACATTACTAGAAATAAGATGGGGTGTCAATTTCAAAAACTTGTATTTGCATGCAGGTTCACCTAGTTATGTACACTTGAGTTTGGGCAAGGCACATAATCTCTCTGAAACTCAGTAAGAGAACAGGCATTGTGTGTGATGTATGTGGTAGGTGTGGGTGGTGTGCTGTGGTATGCATGTGTCTATGTGGGGTGTGTGTGTGTGTGTGTGTGTGTGTGTGTGTGTGTGTGTGTGTGTGTAACATAGTAAGTACCGTCAAGGGCATTGCCCTGGATGGGAAGGTAGCTGACTTTGAAAGGCTGCATCAGGCAGGCTGTCTGTGATTCATGTCCACCTGGCCCCCTTTACTTGTGACGAGAACAAAATGAAAGCCATTACATTTCCTTCTTGCTTACACATATTTATGCCATGTTTGTCAAATGTCCCGTTAGGGAGAAATCAATTTTTCATAGCTGACTGGTGTTCTTTGCCAAATGAGAGATGATGTGTATATACATTGAGGTAAAAAGAGTTAAAGAGAAATGTGTTCTGCTTACTTCTAGGCATTGTTTGCCATGACAATGCATGCTTTCTATTACGAGTTTAGTGATCCCCTCTAACCTCCATTTGCCACTGGGCTTCTTGAAACACACTGCATGAACCCCCTGTGTCATGCATTTTTAATGGCTACAGCTAAGCGAAACTTCAGTTCCAGAGACTGGCTTGCTGCTGCTACCTTCCAAGGCAGAAACAGACTCAGAAATGAACAGATTATGTAACATTCGTTAAAGGTCCTATGCTGGGACTGTTCTGAAATTTTACACAACTGTGGTTTTTTTCCAATCCCCGCTGAAAGCTTTGCTCTGTCATCTGTGTTGCCCATCCTCTATTGTACAAACTGAAATTCTGGCAAGTGAGCCATTGTCCTTCTTCCTTCTTCAATGCACTCTGTCAGCACGTCTGCTGCTTCCCTTGATTAGATGGTACGTTTTCTTGGCTTTTCATGCAGCTGCTAATTTTTCATTGCATACCATTTGAGAGCAGTCATAGAGACTAAGTTTACATAAGGCTCTTTCAACTTGTGTGTCCCTTTTCTTCAGGCTGGTCACTTCAATACTGACTATGATTTTAGTCTAGTGCAGTCTCTCGTTTCAGTGTCTCAAGGGTAATGTGAGTTTTGTGATCTTTTCAAGTAAAAACCATGTGTTGCTTAATGATGAGAATATATTGTAAGAAATATATCATTATATAATTTGATCATTGTACAAACACAGCATGTAATTTATACAAACTAAAGTGGGCATGGGACCTCCATCATATATTCAATTCACATTGATCAAAATGTCACTTGCTGCACATAACTACACTTCCCGTGAGTGGGACATTTTTTCTAAGTTACTCTCAAAGACTATATAAAATTGTTACCTTTTCCTGCCCAGTGCCCAAGCTTTCCATGCTACTTGAGCCTATTACAAGTGCCCTGTTGGAAAAAATCAATGTTGCATGAGAAAATTCCCTAGATTTTAGAATGTCATGGCAACATGAATATCCGATGTTCCATTAATGATGCTTTTGCCCAGAAATAGCAATATCACACTAGATCAATGGCCTTGATTCTGACTTGGAAAGTGCCTCCATGTAGCAGGTGAAAGACATTTCTCTAATTTCAACTGTGAAGGTCTCTTTCCTTGAGAATATTAGTCCATATATCCTTTTGTAGTTCCCATACTTCTCCCATATCCAGCCCACAATCATGAGGCAGAGCTTTTAAAATCCCAAAGCTTTTGCCCAGTGACATGCCTTCTCCAACAAGGCCATGCCTCCTAATACTTTGCACATAGTTCCACAAACTGAAGACCAAATACATGAGCCTTATAGAGGCCATTCTCATTCAAACCACCACAAAGTTTAAGATGGGAAGTTTTTAATCATAATATCCTTCAATACTTTACTAGGTCTTCTATCTTGAAAAAAATACTCAAAATTATGTAAGTATTTAGCAAACACAGGCACTGTGCTGTGGTGAAAGAATACAACAAACACAGTATTATGTTCCTCATTGCTATAAGGCCTTTAACCAAGTAGTACAATGATAATATTTTAGTGGGTAGATGATTTTTTTAATGTTTGTTATTGTGCACATGTATAATGTATGTCAGAGGCAAACATGCCATTCGTACCATGGTGCACATGTAGAGGAGGTCACAGGATACCTTTGTGGAGTTGGCTTTCTCCTTTCACCTTGATATGGGTTCTGGGGATTAGTCTCAAGTCACCAGGCTTTCACAGCCAGTGCCTTTACCTGCTGAACCATTTCACTAGTCTGGGAGCATGACGTGAAAAGTCAAAGACTGTGAATTTGACAAAGACGAGGTTAAAGACAGAGAAAAATTATGACCTCAATTCCAAGGTCAGGTAAACATTCTCTGAAGTCATAATCAATGTAAAATCTAAAAACGAGGAGTAATTATTCTAGCACAAAGTCAGACATGATCATTTCAGACAAAAGAAACATTGTACAATATAATCAAAGGGGAGAAATAAATTGTTCTTTTCTTATCAAACTCTTGAGAACATGGAAGCTTGGGCAAGAAGGGGTATGTTGATAAGTGAAGTAAGTGGGAGATTCAGGACAAGGTTATAGCGCCTTATCATGCTAAGGCTTATATTTTATTTTAAGTTCAGAAGTGGCAATTTGCTCTGTAAAGAATGGTTTAAGAAAGCATGAACACAAGGAGATGGATTAGGTAGGTATTAAATGTGCCCATGTGAAAAATGACAATGGCTTGGATTAGATGGTGGTGGTAGAGGTGAGTAGCTGATGGAATTTGAAATGTATTTTAAAGGTAGACTTGGTAATAGAGCAAAGAAACAAATGAAAGTAAAGAAAATAGGGAAAGTTTTGGCTTAAAAAGAGATAAAAATTCCATCCATGCCCTTTCTGTGTTTTGACAGCCTACTTCTTAGCACTGGATAAGATTCTATTGGCCATATACACTGTGGTGCATCCATTTACTTGCTGAGAGATTTCCCAATATTCTTGGCTTTTGGTGATTATTATGAAGCTGCTATAAAAATCCATGGATATAAGTTTTCAAATTCTTTAGACAAATGCCAAGGATTCTGGGTTTGTTGGATCAAATGGAAAAACATGCTGAGTTTAAAGATAGAGGAAACTTAGGTGCATTATAAAATCAAATTAGCTAGTCTAAAATGTCTATACTCTAGATGGTTATATGGCACTCTGGGAAAGGCAAAACTAGAGAGGCAGGAAATGATCAGAGGCCCTCGAGGGTTGTGGTTAAGGTATGGATAGGCCAAGAACAGGAGATTTTATGGTGGTGAAACCATTCCCTATGACACTATGGTTAGATACAAATCCTTACAATTGTTTGAACATTCAGAATGTGCAACAATCAGTGAAAGTTAGTGTACACGTAGGCTTTGGGCAGTGATGATGTATCCATGCTGGTGCATCTCTAACAAAGACTGGATGGTGGTGGAAATACTCAGTATGAGGGAAGCTATCCTTATTTGGGAACAGAAAGTTTATGGGAAATACCTATACATTCTGCTCAATGTTGCTATGGAATAAAGTGGCTTTAAATATAAAGTCTATATTGAGAGGATATTTGTGGTGTGTGTGTGTGTGTGTGTGTGTGTGTGTGTGTGTGTGTGTGTGTGTAGATCTGTCCATATGCTAACAAGTGCTTTACAAAACACTTCACATCCTTTGTCTGACTTAACCCTCATAATAACCTGTGATAAACATCATTTTGCCTTTCACAAATAAAATAAGGCTCAGATATTTCAAGTGTACTGTCTGTTTTAACCCAATAATTAATTTACAGCTGAAGCCATCACCAAATTCTATCACACATCCCAGGGCCCTTTTTTCCTCTCTTGTTTCATTCCCACAATGTTTCCTAAAATCATATTGCCATGCCCTCACCAATCAAGTAAAAATCAACATCTATAGTGATCATGGTAAGATCCAATGAGCTTTATTGATACTTATAATATTTTGAAAACCTAACTCATGTTATGTCCCCTAATTGTCATAATGGTCATTTAGAATGGACACTGCTGTTTACCTACTTTATAGATAAGGAACCCAAGGCACAGAAAGATTAAATGATTTCTCTGTATCAATAGAACTAGCAATTGTTGTAAACAAGCATGCCATGGTCAGCATGGTACTGCCTATTATGAATTCCACAGAGAACATTTCAAGATTAAAAGCACAGACAATAGGGCCGTATAGTTGAAGGAACACTGAATTCAGACTCAATGTGCCAGCCTTGGCTCTGTCACCAGTGAATTCCATGCTCTTCAGTCTTCCCCTCATACCCTGCATTGTTCCTCACCTCCATTTCCCTCTTGGGCTCTATCTCATTCTATACTTTTGGATGGTTTTGTCTACTTCTGGCAGATCATTCAAATTTTCAAGATCTGGTTCATATAGCTGGTAATATTGCCAAGCATTTTCCTCACTGACATCCTCCACTGACTTTTCTCTTCCTGCATTAAATTTTCCCTCTACCTCAGAATCCCAGGATTTCTTAGACAATTCTCAGTTGGTTTCCAGAGTGCTGGGTTGATAGCTTGGCAATTAACTCATCTTGCTAGCTCACTCCCTGTGTTAAAGTGCTAAATTACAAAGGGTGTTTATCATATGTCAGGCCCGCTGTCTCCTGCTGTCGGTTTTGATTTGCTAAATACCTGCAAAAGATCTAGTGCCTAGAACACCTGGTCTGGAGGGCACGCCGCATGCTAAGCTGTAGACAGCATCTCAGAAGATCCCTGGAGCCCAGCTGGAGCTGCCCCCACAGCATTCTCTTTTCAAAGAGCAGGGAAGAAATGGGCAGTGTCAATATAGACAGTAGCCTGGACTCAAATGTTAAGGAAATTACCCTCATATATACACCCCTCTTCCTGCATAACTCTCTAATGACAAACTAATATATCATCATGGAGAGCTTATAACTATGTACAAGGCATCACTCACAAATTTACTGAGTCTTTGCAACACTGTAGATGTTAGACTTGCCCCTGGCCATCCACAGTAAGTGGCATAGCATTGCAGATTTTGCCTGGTTCAAGTTTCAATAAACCTGAGAATTTATCTTCATCCCACTAACTGCCAGGCATCACTGTGCTTTCTTGAGTTAGCAAGAAAAATAATTTCTGCTGTGTCTTGCTTTCTCCGGTGTAGACTTCTGCTACTTCATGCAATCATTACTATGATTAATTGCATTTTGAAGAAGGAATATTAAATCAGTGATTTCTCATCTCCTTGTTAAGAGGAAGAAGTTTGATAGGTGCTAATCAGAGCATACTTGAGACAAAAATCTCTCCTAGCCATGTCATAATGCTAACTCTGGCTAGTTACCATCTAGTCTTCCACTTTGAAAGTAGGGAGTCAGTGGTTTATTGGTTCCATTGGACATGCAACATTTTTTAAAAACTGAAATAATAAAGCCAGGAGCTCTTGTTGATAACTTCACTTTACTGGAGTCATACATACTTGAATGAAAACTTGGAAATTTGTTTGCACATGAAAAGTATGGCTCTTGAACAATTTACCATTTTAAGCATCAGAGTCTTAGGCTCGAAATGATTATAGTGCTTAATCACCATAGTGTAGGAATTAAAGTGTAAGATGTATTCAGTGAGGAAGTGTGAAGTTTTGAAAATGCATGTGGGCTTGACTCTGGTCTCTGACAATCTGAGACACTCAATGCCCTTGGATCTGTTTCTCTTGACTATAAATGAGAATGTTAATTGTGTTCTAGGATTATGCCAAGAACTGCTTCAGATCCTGGATATGAAATATCTATAATACAACTCATCACTGAGAACTATTAAACTAGTGTGAATAGCATAGGGAAAGCAGGGGGAAAGGCACAAAATGAGATAAAAGTCATGGTCCTCGAGTACATACCTGTAATCCCAACACTGCAGAAGCTAAAAGAGGAAGGTGATGAGTTCAAAGTCAGCCTTGACCACATAGGAAGACCCTTCTCTAATCTCTATCCAAAATCAGTTAAAGTATATTAGTAATGATACTTAAAACTTATTATGTTTGCCAATTATAAGACATTTTAATCTGATTCTATGATATTAAACACTTAAAATATTTAAAAGACACCATATAAAAGAAAACTGATAGAAACAGTTACACTAGGTAAGTACTGACTAAAAGAAAGCTGAGTTGGAAGACAAATTGTGTCATAAGATAGAGAACATGATTAATCACAATTAAAATACTGAAATGATGGCAGGTTCAACTTAACCAGGAAAACATAATAACTATAAAATTATATCCATTCATCAAATGTTATACATATTCTTATGTATTGTGTTTATAGACATATATCGTTGGTTTCTTGGGACTGAGTTTTATTCTGTAGCCCAGGCTCACCTGATACAATAACCCTGTCTCAGCCACTGTAGTATGAGGATTATGGGAGTTAGCTGCCATATCCAACCTTACACTCATACACTACATACACACACACACACACACACACACACACACACACACACACACACACAAACTAATATATAGGTTAAACTAAGATCTTTGTTCTTTCTTCTCAAAAAATGTCTGACACACTTGAAAGGATCATGGAAGCACATGGAAAGCCCAGGTGAGGCTTCTACCTGCACTGTAGGCTCTCTTAAAGGGGACTAGAGTGGCTTTTGTGTGCTTGGATACAGCCCCATACAGCAACCACTCTAGTTTTACAGACAGATGCAGTGCAAATAAGATGTGATGGATTGGACGAGAATAGCCTGGTTTTGTAATTAGGAAAATCAAGTTGTTTTAGAAAAAATGATTTTTTTGATGAATATGTTTAGGAATGCATAAGTGAAGCTTAATCTCTGGTAATGGTCATCTGGGCTGTACTATAACATAAGGTATGATGCAGACATAGAGAAGAAACAATGTTTTTTATTTTAGATTATCCTTCTGAATAACTTGTCACTCCTGGATTCTCTTCACTTGCAAAACAGACATACTAAAATCTGCCTTCTGATCGCCTGGTTTTACAAAGAACATATTTAAATAGATGTTTATATAAACAGATCTGCAGATACACCCATAGGCATGCAACACACATCAGACATAGAAATTCTTAAACTTCTTTGCCTCCTAAAATCACCTAGGAATTTTTGTTAATTGCCCATACTAATTTAATCAGAATTCTGAGAGTAATACTTAATATCTATGGCTTTCAAACCCTTCTAATTCCAAAGTAGAACCAAGTTTAAGAGTTTGAAGATTAGAGTTGGGCATTGCAAATCGTACTATTCATACAAATCATGTTTTCTTTTTTTATTAAGAAACTTTTATTCATTTTATATACCAATCACAGATCCTCCTCTTCCCTCCTCCCAGCCCTCTAGGCTACCCTCCAACTCACCCCCCATTCCCTCCTACAAGAAGTTAAGGCTTCCCAGGGAGTCAGCAGAGCCTGGTACATTCAGTAGAGGCAGGTCCAAACCCCTTCCCCCTGCCTCAAGGCTGTGCAAGGTGTCCCACCATAAGTAGTGGGCTCCAAAAAGCCATTCTTTTAAATTTATTGTCTTTTGTGTGTATGAGTGTTTCACCAGCATGTGACTCTGTGCACCACATGAGGGCCTGGTGCCTGTGGGGGCCCTACAAGGGTGTCAGATCCCCTGAAACTGGATTTACAGATATTATGAGCAACCATGTGAATGCTGGGAATTGAACCCAGGTCCTCTAGAAGAGCAGCCACTGCTTTTAATTACATAGTCATCTCTCTAGTCCCAATGCAAATTATTTTTGAGTTTAAATGTGGACTTTCATCTAATAAGTTGGGTAAGGCAGGGGATAAATAGCCTATAGTTCTAATGTATTCCTAGGTAAGACTGATACTGCCCAAATGTGAACAAGCTAAGAGAATATAGAACCAATAGAAATTCTAAATACTATTTGCAATAGATTAGAGGAGAATAAGAATTTTTAGAATATTTTTATAATTTTCTATCAATGTGTGATAGAAAAAGATAGCATCAAAACCTTGTGACCAGAGACAAACATTACCAACACACTGTGTATTGAAGAAAGCTTGATTGTTACAAATCTTCTCTGCCCATCCGCTCATCTTCCTGCAGATAAGGAGTGAGCAAGACTGGGAAAGGTTAAGTAGAGAAGAAAACAGGAAAAGGCAAAAGAGTAAAACTCTTACCAATTCAATTCATAAGAGATTAAGGAGGAAATTAAGTACTTATGGAAATGATATTCAGTTTGTTTGGCAAATTTAATGAGTGATTAATATGTATATTTAAAATGCTGCTATGTATACAGTGCATTTAAGAATACAGTGTTATTAAAAAGAAAAAATGAGGGCTGGAGAGCAAGAGTACTTGGTGTTTTATCAGAGAATCCGGGTTTGTCCCCTGGCACCCACATGACAGTTAACAACTATCTGTAACTCCAGCTACTGTACATACAACTGGCCCCTTTGTACCCCTCACACACAAACAGTGTACATGCATGCATGCAGGCAAACACTCAAACATGTAAAATAAGAACATTTTTTTAAAAGATGAGCCAATATGTGTTAAAGCTCTGAGAAACGTTCTGGGTGTAAAAGCTCTGAGAAACGTTCTGGGTGTATTTGCCAACAGAGCCTTGGTGTGGTGGAGAATAATACAAGAAACTAGACTGACTTTGACAATAAAGAATCTCCAGCATCCAGTAAGGCTGAAGAAATGTGTTCCCCAGTCAGTTGCACACTCTACCCCATACTGCCTAGAGGCCAATTCATTGGTTTTAAACACAGGCCCAATTACAATTTCCCACAACAGATATTCTGCAAATAGTGTTTCAACATTGAATATCTACTATGTGTAAGTATGAGCAGCCATCCCCTTGCATCTCTCTCTATCAGTTGCTGGATGAAGCCTCTCTGGTGGCAACTGGACTGGGCACTAATCTATGAAGATAGCAGAATATTGCTAGACATGGTTACATTGACATTATTATCTCTCAAGTTTTGTCTGTTTCTATCCTAGGTATCTGGGCCATCCAGCCTCTGGGTCTTGGTGCTTCAGGCAGTGTCAGGGGTTGGCTCACTCTCATGGCATGGGTCTCAGGCTGGACCAGTCATTCGTTGGCCACTCCCACAATCTTTGCATCACTCTTATCCCAGCATATCCCATAGGCAGGATAGACTGTAGGTTGAAGGTTAGGTGGCTAGGTTGGTGTTCCACACAGCCAACCATTAGGCCAAGGTCAGGGAATCCTGCTGAAGAGAGGGAGAAAGAATTGTAAGAGCCCAAAGTGTCAAGGACATCAAAAGAAAACTCACGGTATCAACTAACCTGGACTCATAGGGGCTCACAGAGTCTGAGCTGACAACCAGGGAGCCTGCATGGGACTGACCTAGGCCCTCTGCATATATGTGACATAGCTTGGTCTTCTTGTGGAACTATTAACAGTGGGATCAGCGGCTGTCTTTGACTCTTTTGTGGGCTTTTGGGG
Organism: Peromyscus maniculatus bairdii; assembly: GCF_049852395.1. Lineage (NCBI taxonomy): Eukaryota > Metazoa > Chordata > Mammalia > Rodentia > Cricetidae > Peromyscus > Peromyscus maniculatus. Next base: position 26,950,693 of record NC_134859.1, read on the forward strand.
ACCCTGTTCCTCCTACTGGATTGCCTTGCCTAGCCTTAGTCTTACTGCAACTTGATATGCCATGTTTTCTTGATATCCATGGGAGACCTGCCCTTTGCTGAATAGAAACTGGAGGAGGAGAGGATTGAAGGAGGGGCAAAGAGGAGGGAGGACTGGGAGGAGAGGAAAGAGGAGAAATTGCAGTCAGGATGTAAAATAAATAAATTAATTAAAAAAAAAACCAAGACCAACCCCTTGACCTTAAGTAACTCATGAATTTAGTAAGAGCAATGCAATGCCACTGAGAGAAATCAGATCCTTTTTTTTCTCTAGTTAGTTGAGAATTTGGTCTTGAGCTTCCTATTTTTTTTTTCTACCTCCAAGAGTTTTACCAGCATCAGGAGGCCTTCTTTGAATCCAGCTGAAGTAATACCCTTTGAGGATAAGGGAAATAAGAAGATTAGAGTAGGAAATTCTCCCATTGTCTCCAACTGCCCAGTTTATGACCTATTTCACACACAGCAGGACCCATTGCTGATGAGATATTGGGTCCACCAATATGCAACTTGGCTCTTTCCCAGAGAGAGCTATCTTGGGCTGCAAATTCACAATGAAAATGGATCAGTTTTGCTTCAGGAAATTAGGGTGATGGCACAGAGTGGAAGGTGTTGAAATTGCAGCTAATTATTCCTAAACCGGCCATGCTTTGAGCATTTAGTTCTCGAAGTTGCTCTCAATAATTCCTGAATAAGGAATTCAGCTTGATTTGGGATGCAGGAAAGATAGAATGTGCAATCATAGGATTTGGGAATAAAGAAATTAAAATAAGCATCCAGTTGTCATTGAGATGGTTATGTCAACTTATGAGTCACCTGGTCTTTGCCCATAGGTATGAACATTCTGTCATGGTGGGCAGGAGAGAATGGTGATCATGACTGTTATGCATAGAAGTAAGTGACACTTTGTGCATAGCTAAAATGTTCATCCAAAATATACTTATCAGTTGAGACCAACTATTCCACACATGGCCAAGCTACATGGATTTGGTTATTACCTGTTCTCTACAATATTAGTGCTATATTTCATAGTCGCAGACCAGCACTGTCTGTAAATGAGCATAAGATTTCTGTTCAAGAAAGATATGTTCTCACTCAGCTCTCATGTCTCCATGAAAATGAAACCTAAGCTTCTGCCCAAGGAAAAGGCATAGGTTATGGATATGTCTTCATGCACATGTGAATCAAAGATGACGTGAGACTGTCTTAATTTTACAACATTGCTGTTTGGCTTTGGCTTCCATCAGTTTGACCATGATCTATCTGTAGGTGCTTCTCTTCATATTCATCTATTTAGCATTCACTTGGTATTCAAGATCTTCACATTAATGGTTTTTATCAACTTATGGAAAATTTCTCATTATTTAATAAAACATTTTTCTGATCTTTTCTCTTTGTCCTTTTCTCCTGACATTCCTTTTAGATGCCACTTAATACACCCGAATAGTTTCTTACAGTTTTTCTGAAGCTCTTCTCATTACAACTTTCTCCTCTCTTCACTAGATTGAACAATTTCTGTTTTTCTATTTTTTTCCTTCACTGATCCTTCTGTAGACTGAATTCTACTGATTCCTCTGTTGAATTCCTCTATTTATCTCAGTTGCTGTGTTTTTTTTTAATTCAGAGCTTCCATTTTGTTATTTTAAAATAATTTCTCTTTCCTTGTTGAAAACCACATCTCACTTTACTCTCATGCTTTCATTTCATTGTTTGAACCACAGCTTCATTTAATTATTTGAATATGGCAGATACTTTTGAAGTGTTTGTCTCCTAAGGCAAGTATGTTAACTACTTTGGATCAGGTGCCATTGACTATGCTGACCTATATTTTCCCCTGGGTATGGTACATACTCTCTTGACTCTTTGTATGTCTCACAACTTGGGATTGAAAGTGAAACCTTTGTATAAACTAGTGTATCAGGTCTTTATTCTGATTCTCTGTTCCATCTTCAAAGGTTGTTACTACTGTTTTCCTTTGTGTTATTACTTAATTTTCTTCAACTAACTGTGAAATCTGTCTTAGGATATATAGACTGATAACTCTACTCATCCCTTTCCTTCCTCCTCCATTTCTTCTTTCCCTCCCTCTCTTTCCTTCTCTCCTCTCTTCTCATTCTTCCCACTCTCTCATACATCCCCCATCTTTTTCCTTGCTTTCTAGAAATCACTTTTAGATCTTCCCAACTTAGTTTCTCGCAAATGATTGAAAAAATGCTGAGTTCAAACACCTTCGGACACAAAGTCTTCTATCTGCCACCACTGGTTCAGTGTAGATAAGCAACTGCACTAGGTATTGTCTAGACTCTAGCAGAGACAATGATGTCTCAGCCAGGAATACACCTACTATAGCCATACTGCAAGTGGCAGTTCGATTAGCCACATTTGTCTGACATCCCTCATGTTTACTGAAAGTATTGCCAAGCTTGGCCACCTCGTCAAACTGCTCACTTTTGTTTCCACTGGGGTAGTAAAGCTGCGATCCTTGTCAGTTGTTCCATCTTAGCAAAGGCTCCATGGCAGTGGAGCCTGTCAGACCCGCAGAGTATCAGGATTTTAAGCACATGTGCTCCTCCCATTGTTTTGTGCCTTTAGTCAATTTCTAGATTGTTGAAATGGATAGGTTTGGGCTTTTGTTTTTGTCAATGTTTGCTTTTAATTCTACCTAATTGCTCAGGTGCTTTGTGGTGGCGGAGTCTGCTGGTCAGCTCCCACAGCCAGAGCCCAAGGTCTGGCTTGCCACATGTGTTCTTGTCTGTCAGTAGCACCACATCTGCTGATAGTGTTCCATTATGGGTCCTCTAGAAGTTAAGTAAGTGAAACAAAATCAGATTTTGTCTGTTCCACCCTGTGGCCTTTGCAGAGGTCTCTATCCTTCCCAGAGCCACTCCTAGGGATAAATCTAGTATCGAGCAAATTCTTGTTTTCCTTATACAAGGAAGAAAGACGTGATTAAAGGAGCACTAAAAAAAAAAAAAACCAGTATGGTTAAGTAGTTGAAATGTAATTTAGGGATCAGCTAGATAGGGCTTATGATCTTACAAAGCTACAACCTGGGCAATGAAACTAAAGATTCTAGACTTGAATAACTTGAAAACCAGGCCATCAGGAATACCTACCTTACAACCGGAGAATACACTGGCACAAGGCATGAGAGGTTGCTGTAGGGTGTGGTAGGTGGGAAGCTGCCTAAGTGTGATGGCATCATGGTTGGAGTAGGCATGAGGCTCAGGGACTCTGGGATTCTTACTGTCTCTGTCTACCTGGGAAAAATCCAGAGATGACTTCTCTCTAAATCACATCAACTCTCTGTCAAAAGGAGGATTGCATCAAATGGTTTTTGAGAATCCTTGCAACTTGAATATTAATAAGTCTTTGATTTCTACCTTCTGACCTAATTCAGTAAATTGAAATTTACTCTATGTCACCTTTTAATATCAACTGAGGCAGATTGAGTTCCTGTGAACAGATGCTACTTTGGTTACCTTTTCACTGTCCTAAACATTCATACCTGGGTCTGCCTACAGTCCAGGAGACAAAATGTTTTATAGAAAGCCAGACTTGTAGTCCAAGGCTCTTCTTAACCGCATTTTATTAACTGTCCCAATAGCTACAGGAATGAGTCCCAATAGCTACAGGAATGAAATCATGGGTTCATCAAGACAAAAATAGCTTACTGGGAGATAACACAAATATCTAAGACCATCTTTGTGGGTCTTTGCAATAGTAGTGAAATCCATAGTCTCAAGTTCCTATCTTAGAGTCACCTATAATGGGCAAGCCTTAAAGCCTCTTCATAGCTCAAATTCTGTTATTTATACAACTGAACAAGGAGGAAACAGTTCTCTTACCATATGTATTGAAATGATTCCTTTCAAGTGCTTAATAAATGGTGGTGGTAATAACCATTGTTTTTCTCTCATAAAATATAAAATAATGATTCTCAACTATATGTTATGAGTTAAATGGTCTCCTCGAAAATGATATATGCAAATTTTATCCCTTTATGTGAACTGTTTCTTATTCAGAAATAAGACCTTTAGAGTTATAATGAAGTTAAGATGAGGTTGTTTTGAATTAGAGTTGTCCCTGATCCTATAGCTGGTGTCCTGTAAGGAGAGATATTTATACACAGTTCCACAGGGGAGACACTACAGAGGCAAACATTTCAGTCATGCCAAGGATCGCTCAGGACTGCTGACAACCACTGGAAGCTACAAAAAACTAAAAGAATGTCCTCCCCAGAGTTTTTAGAAGGATAAGAACTTCCAGAGGGAAAATGACTCTTGACAATTTGATTTCAGACTTCAGTTCTCCAAACTTCAGCTGTACAAGAAAATGTTTCTGATATTGTAACTCTCCCAGATAATGGAAATATGTCATGGCAGCTCTAGAAAACTAATACATACAATTGAATATTAAAAGACACCTGGGGAACATTATGAAAATATGCATTCTTGGCTCTTATATAAGCAACAATTTTGTTCATAATATTTAAAAAGAATTTGGAAATGTGTTTTCTAACAGCTTTTCAGATAACTATGCTACAACAGCAGAGTTGAGAATCATTGATATGGAATGCCATCAGCACTTTCATAGAGTTATATGTACTATTGGGTTTATATAGTATGTGCTAAGGTATGTATACATTTACATAGAGATACAAATTTCTAGAATTGGTGGCATAGTGCTTCAAATTGGGAAAAACACAGTGTTCCTCTCTGTTATGAATTATGCACAGGGGACCCCAAGGGACCCTTATGTGCAGGGAAACATGTTGGCATGCTGGGCAGATGCAACGGCAGGCTGGTAGGCTACCCATGCTGTGTGGGCATGGCCATGGGGCAGTCGGTGGACATTCATAACCCAGATGCTGCATCCACATGGAAATGGTTTATTATAATAGAGAGACAAAGATAAAGACAGGAAAAGAGAGACAAGGGAGGAAGAGAAGGAAGAGAAAGCAAGGTGTGCACCCCTAGTGGGGACAGAAACAGAGCGCACGTGGAAGAGAGAGGAAGGGGAAGAGGTTTTCCTTTACATCAGGATGCAGGGTGGCCCTAAGGGGTGGGATTTCAAGGGGCAGGTCAGAATATTAACACTCTCACTCCACTGACCAAATGTGTCATGCCATAGAAGAAACCATCTGTTAAAAGTAATGATTTAGTCATCAACTGAACTCAGTATCAGAGTTTCTGATCAGTGCCTTTAGTGAGCTATCTTATTTTTGTGGATAAGTTCTTTCATAATAGTTTTTATGTTTTTGAAATTATAATATAATTACATCATTTTTCCCATTTCCCTTTCCTTCCTCAAATTCCTCCCATGCACTACCCCCTCACATTCTACCTCGTTCTAATTCATCAATTAGATTTTGTTATTGTTTACCCTTTTAAGACATCATGATTCATAGAGGTGAAGTAATTTTTCAAGGTCACACAATCATACAAATTATACACAGTGGGAAGATAAACACAGCCTAATTTCAGAAGTAGCTCTCTCTAGAACAGCACTTCCAAGTTTCTGATTTTATTTGTAACATTTAAGAGAGAGAGCAACCAAACCCTCTATGATTATGAGGAACACAAAATGAAAATAACATTTGTATTGTATATTATTTGGAGTAGAGTATATAGCATACCTGGAGGCCACATACAAAGAGATCAAAATTTATATGAAGACAGGAAAAGAGAAACAACTGTGGACATGTGATTTTCTAGGGATCCAGGGCATCATCCCAAAAGATTTCTGCAGGGAGTTTTCTCTGTGAGATAAACAGACACAAGTTCCCGAAGATGCAGCTGTGGTGGTGAGGTGGTTACTGTGACATGCCTTCAATCTAATCATGAGTTCTAGGCCTAAGTGAGAGACATTGTCTTAAAAACATGCTACATGAGAAAAAGACAGCCAAAGTTGTCTTCTGGCCTAAACATGTACTCCCATACATGCATGGGAGTACCCAAGCACATGCACACACACACACACACACACACACACACACACACACACATACACACACACACACGAGGGTCGGGGGGACAAAATGGCACCAAATCAATGAGATAGCTAAAATCTGGGAAATGTTACATTACACAGACTTATGATGTCAGGGAAACTGAGGTCCTCCTCATTTAAGCTATGCTTTTTAAGCCAGTATGGTGGGCAGACACATGGCAGATAAGCAGCCATGTGGTGGCAGGGAGAGAAGATTTAGAGAAAAAGGGAAGCCCAAAGTGTTAGGAAAAGCATGCTCAGACAAAAAGATAGAAGAGGAAAAGAGAAAATTGTGCTTTCTTGAATAAGTCAGAAAAGCAAGCAGGCTCATAAAGCAACATAGTTGCACTCCATACAGACTGCTAGGGAGAGGGAATTCTGAGAAGGGAAGTACAGAATTTCCTTAAGGGGTTAATCATCCCACCTATGTATAGCTTGAGCATGGCTTATCATGAGCCTACCTTCCTAGAGGCGACCCTGGCTTCCTATGCGGCAGTTCCTTAGCCAGGTCATTGCCTCACCCAAATGAACTAACTCTTAAGGGAGGAGACAATGGCACAGCACTACCTAGATCAGTGGTTCACACCCCCTCTACAGCTCACATATCAGATATTTACATTATAATTCATAACTAGCAAAATTACAGTTATGAAATAGCAACAAAATAATTTTATGGTGTGGAGTAACCACAATACAAGAAACTGTGTTTAAGGGTTGCTGCATGAGGAAGGTTGAGAACAACTGACCTAAATGTAAATTCCATCCTTTACTGTAACAAGAAAGAGATGATAGATAGATAGATAGATAGATAGATAGATAGATAGATAGATAGATAGATAGATAGATAGATAGATAGAGATAGCCACTCTACTGTTTCTGGATCACTAGACCACTGAAGATTTTTAACTGTAAGAAGGAGGAGGAAGAGGCAGACCATGCTAGAGGTTAACAATTTCTTTTGCTTCTCAAAGAACTCTTGGAAAACACTGAGTAATGGAGGTCACTTAAGAGATCAATATTGTGCTAATGAAAATGGGAGACATTCCAGGAGGCTGATACACTCCACAGCCAGAGAGCAAGGTCATTTGAGGACAGATAAATAAGGAGGGCAGGCCCTGAAGTGAAGCACAATAGAATTCTTTGTGGAGATCTTCACCTTCCCTGCCTCCCTCCCACACCAACAGTTGTGACTCCTGGAATAAATATTTGTATTACATGACCCCTTACCCTTGACTACTATGTATTAAAGCAAATGTTGAAAACTGGCTCAAATTCAACTCAATACAAAATACCATGAAAGTTTAGCATTTTGTCATGAGTATTCAATTGCCATCAATGCTTCAACTAGAAGGAAGTATAAACTAAAATGTATAATGTGTGTGATAATCAATTCTTGTCATATACATAGGAAAATAATGGCAGTTGGTCTATGGAAGTGAAAATGACATTAACAGCTAACAAGGGAAAAATATGGAGACCCAACAGGCTCACACAGTCAAGCAGAACAGTCTCCAGTTGTCTGTCAAGTGGTTCTAGCAGATGACAGTTATCTATTGCTGCACATGTAGCAGATTAACTCAAAACTAGCCACCTTCCACAGTAAGTATTTTATTATGTCTCATGATTTCCTGGGATTGGTGTTAGGGCAGAGCTTGGTTGGTTTAGTCTCCTGATTTCCCGTCTTTGGGGTTGTTCAGTGGTGTTTAACTAGCAGATAGACTAGTTGGGGGCAGAGGGCATCATGGCTTTACTCACTTTTTAGTCAGTTTTGAACTGGTAAAACAAAACAAAATGTTTGTGACTGCATAATATATAAAGAAAATGGGTTCATGTACCTCACCACTTTAGAAAGTTGCTGAAAGTCCAAAAGCAAACATTCTTATTTGTTTGGTCCTTGGATGACTACATGGTGAATAACATAATGGTTTGGGATAAGCCCAAAGTCAGGGTGAGGAGAGGGCAGTCTTGTTTTTTTATAGCAACCTAACTCTCAGAGGAACTAAGTGGGGTCCTAGAAACATTAGTCTTATATAAAGTCCTAGAAATATAGTCCTAGAAATATTAGTTCTTTTCAAAAGTGATGTCTCTAATGATCCAATCACCTTCCATTAGATTCCATCTGTTAATGATCCTACCACCTCATAATACTGCCACATTAGGAACAAGCTTCCAACATAGGAGTACTTGAAGGACAAACCCTATCTATTGCTAACTGGAGGTACAGCCTCCAGGCAGCATCAGAGAAAGCAAAAAAAATCCACAAATGCAGTGAGACTCTTCTGAAGGGTAAATAAGGAAACACACTCTTTCTGATGGTAACCTTCTCTTTTACTTCATCTTGAAAAAATATCTAACAATCTCTCTGTCTCCACACAGCTACATTCTTTATATACAGCTACATATATCTCTTTACATATGTACATCTCTCTCCTGCATAGCCACACATCTCAACACATAGTTACATCTCTTTTTATATAGCTCCAATCTCTCTCTACACACATCTCTCTCCTGTACACATTCCTCCACACACTACTACACCATTCACTCACTCTTTACTCACTCTCTCAGTCACTCACTCTCCTCTACACACACATTTTTGCCCTAGACACACATTTCTGTCCTACATACACATCTCTCTTCTATACAGCTACATTATCTATATCTCTCTACCCACTCAGCTACATCTCTTCATACTTCCCTCACACTTTCCCCCCATTTCTCCCTCTACGCATTCAGCTACATCTCCCTTTCAGCACACACACACCTTAACAGCCAAACTGGACAAGTATAAGTTACATTTTTAGGGACTGACCCATTCTCATAACACATAACACCTGGGAACTTGTCCTTGTGTATTTGTCTCCAGGGGCAACCAGTTTGCTTTGAATTTGTTCTGAAGTCTAAAATGGGCTGTCTTTGTGACTGAGAATACTATTACTTTGCTATGTCAGTTATGAAAAGTATCCTAGTATTATTTCTATTCATCAAAATTATACAGCTTAAGTAGAAATCATCTTCCTGAGCATCCACAGCTGTATGTGTGCCCAATAGATGGAATATATACATGAGATAAACACACAAACAGTGAGAAAACACCAGTAACTTAGGAAAGAAATGTATTGGTAAATGAGAGAAATTACAGACAGAAGCAACCAGTCCAGAGTCTATGGTCCATAAACCTTGCTTAATGGGGTTATTCCACCAGAGGGCTATTTCTCTGACACCTGAATTATTAATTGCCATCTCCTGTATTTCCATGTGGCCTCTTGTGAAGCCATTGCTACCAGCAGCCCTCAGCACCTATCAACCCATAAGTGTGGTGCCATAGTGAGCTGACAAGAAGGCTTAGCTGAGACTGTCAAACTGACCATCTGTGTGTGGCTTCTATTGCATGCCCCAGACATGTTAGACTCCTTTCCTGGAGGCTATGGACTTCCCTAGAGCACATTCCAAAAGAAAAGTAGAATCTGCCCATCCCATGAGGTCCAGGCGTGGAAACTTCTTCCTTATAATTAGGTAAACAAGTTTCTAAGAACAATTCAGATTCAAGAGAGTAGAACTAAACTCTACCTCTCAACAAAGAGTGGAAATTCATTGCTATTCTTTATCAATGACATTATCCTTAATGAGACTATGTTGCATCTCTACATGAAACACACATTTTAAGTAAACTAGCTTGAGATGCTTTGGGTTATCTATGTTTATCACATTAATGCATTGAGTTATAGGGAAATTGCTTTGCATTGTGTTAATACTTCACAGGTGAATGAAGTGAATACCAGACACTGACTGAGAAACTGGGTTTAGTAAAACTTATTTATGAGTGAATCTCTGCTTCCCAAAAGATCAGATGTGGACTTTAAGACTTTCTGGGACTCCAGACCCTAGAAAACTAGTTACTTTTCTTCTTTAGGCTTTGACTTCCATGTCTGCACATGAGCAATAATAACAGTACCTGCTTTATTTATCATCCAGTGCTAGTAAAGAGACACATAAGATTGTGTATACAAAACTATAGTTATGACACATAGAAATCATCTAATAAATGTCACTATTGCTATTTATATTAATTGTTATTAAGGTTTCAATTCATAAAAGAAAGATTGTACTTTTGAGACTAAAGCCAGCATCAGGAACTCTTTAATGACATAAAAATTATATTATAAGTTGTATTAAATTAAAATGAGAGATAGCATGGAGATATTAGCATGAGGACTATAATAAGTATATATTTGACAGTCAGAAAAAGTCCTAAAATCAAGATTGCATTTGCAAAATAATTTAAAATATGTTCAGGGTTTGGAAGAGAAGTAAACACAGACAAGTATGAATGTTCTTGGGTAGTTATAAATCCTTAGGGCAACAGTGGTTGGTAGGAACACTGTGGGAGGTGAAGTTAAAAAGCAGTAGAGCCTTGAATTCTAAGTTAGGGCATGTAGGATTGATATTTTCACTGAAAAAAAAACTGATGAAAGTTTAAAAATAAGTTTTACCAACTATAGTAATAACAGTCTACAAAAGTGAAAGAAGAAAATAAGAGACTCTTAACTTTTGTGTATAATATACTGGTGAGGTAAGCAAAATGGAGGCTGGATGGTTGACAGCAGAAAATGCACACATGACAGGCATAAAGGAGACGACAAGGAAGCAGCAGAGCTAAGGAATCACGACCGATTCAATGCGAGGAAAGAGGAAGTTCTAGGGGTACCACACATAGACCAGTGACGAATGAGATAGGCAAAGATTGCCCCAATGATGGAAATGTCAGCATCTGTGATGGGGACTTAATTGGAGCAAGAGTGAAGCTCGAGGGAAGGGAGAAAAAGAAGCCTTGGGTGGAAGGCCAGAGAATGAAGATGGGAGAAATTAATAAAGTACAAGACAGAGTTATTGGTTCAACCTTCAAAGGAGAAAATGCATAGTAAAAGCATGAATCATTCTGCCTAGAAGCATGGGCATTTACACACTTGAGTTAGAGCTTTCAAAATAATGGGCCATGTGGGACATCATTTGTAATCCCAAATCCCAGAGCCTGCATGATATGAATTTTCAAAAACATTTAACCACAAAGTGGGCTTCAAACTCACAAGTTGAGTTATGAAATAAAGGGGTCCCCAAGCCAAGTCTCCACATTTGTTTATAGATAGATGAGAATGTGTATGTGTGTGTGTGTGTGTGTGTGTGTGTGTGTGTGTGTGTGTGTGTGTGAACTGAATTTCTGTATTACTAAGGTTCCCTTGAGCATCCTGTGTAAATGTGTGTCACATAAATATTCCCCCAGGGAGCCATTTAATCAGGCATAGGTGAAGGCTTTGAGATACAGAGAGGTTCAATATGATTACCACAATCTATGGGTAGTTCTTGCAGATGCAAGACTGGCTGCCTACTTCTGTCTCCTTATGCATTCTATAGCTAAGCCAAATTAGGAACCACCTGCTTCATCCAGCATGATTTACACTCTACCATGGTGAACAGGCAGTCACTGTGTCTCTCAGGAGTTGGAAGCAATGACATGGATTATATGCCCACAGATGCAATCTGAGGATCCTCAATTTAGATGCCTACTTGCCACAAGACATAACCACTAATGTTCATTTGAGGAAGAGAGTGTTCCTAATTCACTTGTCTTTCCAGCTCTAATTCATTTTATATTCTATCACCAAATATTCTTCCTTCAAAAAAGCAGTAACCATGTCTCTCTTGCCCAGTGGCATTATTTTATAGATGATAAATGGCCTTGCTTCTTTCCACATGCTTCCGAGCATCCCTTTTCCTTCTTAGTAGTCACATATCTTTTGAGAGAAATCTCCACCCACTGTATATTGTCTTGGTGGAAGAATTTCCAATATCCTTGTCTAAATTACTGAGTGCTGGTGTTCAGTTTGTCCACAGCATAGTGTTGCTCATATCCTGGTTGTGTCTTTCCTTTTCTGTTAAATCTTTCAGGAAATACTCTTATAGACACACCTAGAGGTATGTTTTGATTATGATTCTACAGCCAGTCAAGTTGAAATGAAGACTAAACTCCATGGCAGCCATAGCATAATGTTTTTCTACCTGCTATCTGGCCAACTTCAGGCCTCTTAGGAGAACCAACATGTCCAATCAGAACACATCTCTCTAGAGCTTGAATCTTGACCTAGGACCAGCATCAAAGAAAACATTGAAAAGAGACAGGTCCTTCTTTACAGGGTCCTCTGGTTACTAGATAGCCTTGATTCCTTGATTCCTTTTTGGTCCTCTAGGACTTTGTTTCCAGAAAAGCCAAGGAAATGTGCCTGCTTAGAATCAACCCACCTCATCCTAGATATCCAAGGTCTCAGATTTCTAAGAACAATTAGTTCCTATGTCTACCTAGCACTTTCCAACAAGAAATCAGATTGTATCATCCCTGACCAGTGTACTTAAACTACATAAAATGGGTCATAGGGCAGCATATTGTAAGAAAGTCTTAGAGGCGAGGAGTACAGAGGACAACTAGTGAGTCAGTTTCTCCTTCCACCAGGTGGATCCTAGGGATCAAGCCCATGTCATCAGGATTGGTGACAAGTGTCTTCCTTCACTGAACCACATTACTAGCCTATGTATGTGTTTTGGATAGAAAGTATAAAGAAGAAAGAAGAAACCATCCAGCATTCGAGGAACATTTGTGCAGTCTTTTTACTACCTCATTTTCAGCAGAATTGGTATTACATTTTCATGGGTGTATGTCTGTGTGCTTCCTTGAGCACAATCATTTCCCCATCATTAAAAATTATTAAGGAACAGTACTTTCAGTAATAAAATAATCTTGTATAGATATTTTAAACTAGATCTGACAAATCCCCAAGTTTATTCATTGGCATAAAGATTCAGATTAATGTATAGAAACATCCTTATATATTTCTTATTACTAATGTAAAAGTCTCCTCAAAGAGCTATTGTAATTTTTTACAATATTGTATATTGGTAATGTTAGAAAACCATTCTTTGGCAAGATTTTACCAATTTGCCTTCTAGCCATCAGCCCCTGAAACATCTGATTTTCCTATACACCTCCACTATTGGGTTTTTTTGTCCATCAGATGTCCTTGGGGCTATTGTTAACTATACTTTCTCTCCCCAAAGGGGAAATACACACACACACACACACACACACACACACACACACACACACACACACACCTTAACTACCTGCCACTGAGAAGATGAGGATCCCTGTTTAGTTTAGAAGAGATTAAAGAGGCCGGAAGTTGAACTAATGCAGAAGGAGATTCTCTCTTGCCCTTTTTTCCTTTGGTATTATTTGATTATCTTCGTCTTTTTCAGTTAAAGAATGGGTTCTTCTCCTGGGAAGCCTAGGGACTGCTTTCTCTCCATTTTGGAAGCAAACAAGAAATAAGGTGATATTTAAGGAAATACTCAGTACAGCCCTAAGCTAGATTAAAGATGTGTCAGTGCTCACAATTGTCTCAAGCCAGTTCACCAGATGTATGAAATACAAAGCAGTTGGAACCAGAGGCTCCAGATGCAGGAGGTGAGGGAATGACATTTTTATGGGCTTCTCAGAATGCACAGTCATGGCTTGTGATCCTACTGTCGGAGACCTAATGCAATTAACTTTTAGTTAGAGAAAACTTGAGATCTGTTTATCTTATGAGCTTGCAAAATGTGGATACTTCTCATAGAGACCTCACAAGGACAACTCAGTCTGTTTAGTTCTATAGAAATGCCAAACCAAGTAGTTCCCTAGACATGTTGGGTTGCGGGAAATGTAGGAGGTCAAGTGTAAGGTATGTGGAAAAAGAAGCAACCTGAGAAAACCAAATATGCCTATTTTGGGGTCGCTAAAAGTATAACAAAGTTTCCATGAGAGCTGAAGAGAAGCTATTGAATAAACCAGAGATCAGAGATTTTTCTTCCTGGCATTAACCATTTGAAACTCCATGTTCATACTGTGGACTCACTAGAAAGTTGTCTTACTGACTGGCTCAAAAGCATCACTTTGTAGAAGAAATAGTTGCTAGTTTTTCCTCACAAAACTCTTAATGAAGTCATTCTATTAAAACATAGTAGAAACATTTACCTGTAGACTTCCTAATACTACACCTCCATCACCCAGGGCTCATAGACCACCAGACACTCGATACTGAGCTGCAGATGGTCCAAAATCCAATCTGTGCATTTCAAGGACATCCCTGCTCATCTCTCCTACTCTTTTATCTCTAACATTTTTAGCTGTGGTGAGGACACAGATTTATTTCTTTGTATAAACTAGACTGTCTGAGAGTTTTGAAAGCAAGTTCTCAGCCTTTGTTTCAAAATATCTGTGATATTTTGAAAACCTCAAAGAGCTGTTTACCATGAATAGCAGAGGGATTCTGTATATATAGTATGTATTTATCACTCTCAAAAAGATAGACAGTTGGAAAGTGCCTTGGCAGTCTTTTTAAACCAGAAGCAATCTGGACTCTAGGGAAGAACTCAAGATATAACATTGATGTCTGTAGTTGGAATCCCCCTCCTTTATTTTATTTTTAAATTCATCCTGCAACTCTCAGAAAGCCAAAATTATCATGAGAGAATGATCTGAGCCATAACAGACCAAGTGAAGAAACCCGATTGTACTCCCTTCAGGTAAGTTTGTTACTAGCTCCAAACTCAATGGCAGAAGTCATCAGCAGCCCCTAGTTATTTCTTTTCTTTCTTAAAGGACAAACACGGAGAGCTGGAGAGACACCTCCCTATACACCTGCTATACAAGTATAAGGACTTGGGTTTGAATAACAGAACACAAAAAAAAGGAGGCATGGTTGCGCATGCCGGAAAGTTCAGAGATAGAGGAGAGGCAATAAGAGGGTCCCTGAAGCTCGTTGGCCAGGTAGTCTACAGGAATGAACGAGCTTTCACTCATTTAATGAGATGCTGTCTCAAAAAAAAAGTAGAGAGTGAATGTGGAAAGGCAATCAATATCAACCTCTGGTGTCTACATATGTAAGTAGATACATACACATGCACATGCAAGCACAGGTGCAAACACCCACACAAGTAATTGTACAGTATATATATATATATATATATATATATATATATATATATATATAGTATATATGCATCACAGAAGAGAGGGTAGGATACTGATGATGTCTGACCTAAGGGAAGAGAGCAGAATAAGAATGACAGATTTGCATATCTCAGAAAACATGTGTGATGTTACAGAGAAACATGAGAAGTACTACCAACATCTGTGTACATTCCAGTCTCAAGTTCCCAAGCTGAGTGTGTAAGGTGTGTGTGTGTGTGTGTGTGTGTGTGTGTGTGTGTGTGTGTGTGTGTGTGTTGGGGGGGGGGTAATGTTGGTAGAAGAAAGTCAGTTATTCCCCTTCAGTGCACATCAGATCTGGAAGCTAATCTTTGAAACTGCATTTGCCTTTATTCTTCTTGACTTAAGTTAATGGAATGAAAATAGTCTCAGAATACATCATTTCTTTTCCAATTTCACAAAGCTGCAAACCCTTTATTAAGGAGAGCTGACCTTCCACACTCTAGTGAATGTGTTTTGTTCTCTTAATTTCTCCTGCAAGCAGATAACTGGCTCAATGTCACTTGCCAGGCCTGGTCTAGGACACTGAGCATTTAATTATCCCTGTGTTCAACAAAACCATGCCTAGATGGGAAACAAGATGCTTCATCATTTGGCCAGAAATATCAAAGGGATTTGTGATTGAATCTCAGTGAGTGAAATTCCCAGTATAGGAGGCAATATATAACATGTATGTGGTAGGTTGTTTTAAGTTACATTGAAGGATTGCCGACAAAAATAATGAAACATGAGGGGTATCAAATTTGACACAGGTAGACCTCAAATAAGTACTGGTGTTATAGCAGTATTGTCATTGCCACAGCTGAGTACCATGTTAGCCCAAGTGGTTTGCACATTGCATCACCTCCTTAGCTAACTCTACCCATATAGGCTTCTTCCTCCTCTTGAAGTTGTACTTGAGGCTTGAGGAAGAGAGCCACTGGTTTTAAATAAGTACTTCAGAGTCACCTGCTTGGCAACAACATTTAGCAACCTCTCATCTAAATTCTCTACACCTAAGCATCCTCATCTACAGGATGAAGTTCAATACCTACTTCACATGTAAGTAGGAAAGGATATAAAGTAAGTGCAGTGCCTACTCTGTTGTTTTACAACAGATACATATTAGTTATTCTCTTTGAATTAATTCTTGCCGTAGTTTGAGTATAGATAATGTCCTCTGAAGGTCCATTTTTAAAGCTTAGTCCCATGTATTCCATTACAGAGACAGAGAACTCATTGTGGTGGTTTGAAAGAAAATGTCCACCAAAGGGAATGGCACTGTTAGGAGGTATGGCTTTGTTGGAGGAAGTGTGTCACTGTGGAGGCAGGCCTCATAGACACTCACACCACATCCAGTGTCTTAGACCACTTCCTGTTGCCTGTGAGGCAAGATGTAAGAACTCTCAGCTTCCTCTCTAGCACCATGTCTGCCTGCATGCTACCATGTCCCACTATGATGATAATGGACTTAACCCCTGAACCGTAAGACACAATTAAATGTCTTCCTCTATAAGAGTTGCTGTGGTCATGGTGTCTCTTCATAGCATGGAAACCCTAACTAAGACAGTGATTAACATTTATGAAATGGTTCCATCCAGAACAC
The DNA here is from genome assembly GCF_049852395.1 of Peromyscus maniculatus bairdii. Lineage (NCBI taxonomy): Eukaryota > Metazoa > Chordata > Mammalia > Rodentia > Cricetidae > Peromyscus > Peromyscus maniculatus. Next base: position 26,967,386 of record NC_134859.1, read on the forward strand.
TTCAACTTGGACTTGGGAGGGAAACTCAGTCCTAATTGCCCCGTATACTTATCATTTCTTGTGCATGTAGGTAATTGCAGCCATACAACTGGCAATGGATACCAGAGAAACAAATCACAGCATCTCCTGTTCAAGAGGCATAAGGATAAGGCCCAAGAAGCACACTTCTTTTTGAAACAAATATTTGGCTCTGCCAAATCAGTAAAGTTGAACGCCCCCCTTTCTTTTTATCTGAAAACAAAAGGAAAACCCCAAGCCACTGTGGGGCTGGGAATCTCTCTAATTTTATTCTGGATCATGTCCTCAAGATGTCCTTAGCAACAGCAGTCACATCTCTTCAAAGAATTCTCTCCCATTACCTACACCAATGCCCCAAATTTGTGATACCTTTTAATAGCTGTTTTCTGCTGCCTCAGAAAGTATGAATTAGCTTCTCCATAGCCTTGTCTTCTGCCAAATCTGCAGCATTAAAAAAAATAGCCTCCAATACATTTTTGTTTGTCTGTTTTTACTTTGGGGATAGATGTTCCAGGATGATGTCCATGAGTCCTATGGCACTTTTTAAAAATCCAAAGCCCTTTTACAGCTCCATTATGTCAGCTTCCACCAAGCTGTAGATAGGCGGAGAGAGTGTCCTTGTTGATGTTTTAATGACAAGAAGCTTAAGGAATCATATAAAATGAGAACCAGAGTTAGTTTGGTAACTAAGATGGAGCCAGAAACACGGGATTCTTAGTTGGTATTCTTCAGGGCTCCAACTCAAATTGGTTTAAGTGAAAGAGAACTGGCTTTTAGAATTGGGGTCTCCCGTGATGAGGTAGAGGTGTGTGTGTGTGTGTGTGTGTGTGTGTGTGTGTGTGTGTGTGTGTGTGAGCGCGCGCGCACATATGTGAAGGCACACGTGTTGTGGAGCTTGTGGAGGCCACTTTGCTTTTAGAGATAGAAGCTGCCACTAGTCTGAAATTCACTAAGTGGCCAGAGAGCCCAGAGGATCTACCTGCCTTCACCTCCTCAGCTCTGGGTTGACAGACGTGTGCCAGCAACCCCGGCCTTTTCTACATGGGCTCTGGGGATGAAGCTTGAACCCTCATGCTTGTAAGGCAAGTACTTACCTGACTGAAGTGTCTCCCCAGCACTGAAGTGCAGCTCTCCATACAGACAGAACCAGGATCCCAAAGATACCAGTTTCTCTGACTCTGACTCACATAAAATGTGTGTAAATGTGTCTATGTGTGTGTGCTATATTCTCCACCTTTCTGTGTGTTTATATGTTTATTTCTACATCATCATCATCATATCTCTCTCTCTCTCTCTCTCTCTCTCTCTCTCTCTCTCTCTCCCTAGAGTTTCACCCCCACTCCTTTTCTCTCTCTTTTTATCTTTTTGTCTCCCTGCCTTTTCCTACCAGTCTCCCTGACATCTCTGTGTCTTTCTCAAATTGCTTTTTTCCAGCTGGCTGCCCTGATCTCAGTTATCACCTCGGCTTTCTCCTTTTTAAATTTTTCGCTTTCAGGTAGGTTTGTTCTGTACTGTATAAGATAGCTTCTTGACACTTCAAGCTTCTGTTCTTCCATCCAGTGCCTCATCTAAAGTCAGGATGCACATCTAAAACTTGCTCCCTTTGACCTCATGCTTGCCGGGACTTCACGGATACACTTATTGGCCACTTCAGTTACATGCTGGTCCTTGGAGGGAGCCTTTTTGATCCAATTGCACTGGAACCACTTGAATGCAGAGTAATAGCTCCCTCAGGGAACAGTCTGAGGGTCTGACCAAAGTGAGAGAGAGAGCCAGGGGGGTCTACTGAATAGGCAAAAATGATGCCTATCAGTACAGCCTTCGTTTTATGGGGCATATAGACCCCTGCATGTGGCACCTTTAAAGATTCTTACTCCTTTAAAATTAGGTCAAGAAAAAATTTCATATATTCCTGAAATAATACCAGAAGATAATAAGTGAGCATAGAGGGCACATACACAGGCTGAGCTCATATGTCTTACATAAAAACATCACCTACAGAAGACATTTATAAGAAAAAAACATCTGCTTGCCTTTGCAGAAAGAGAATGGCTAAGGAGAGGGATATCTAGGTCTACCATGATGTCTCAGCCTCAGTTCTTCTGTTTGTCAAATGTATAATATCAGTTGCAGAACCTCCTGCAGTTCACAGAATTACTCTGGATAGTTCTCAAAGAAATGATTATCATAATTTTATACAATTTCTGGGGTCTATAGGTGACTTCTGTTTAATGAACAAGTCCATTTAGAGAAAATGTCCAGTCAACCCTTAGGCTGCTGTGGCAAATGTCACCCACAATTAGGAGCAAGATGATATAGGTAGAGCATAGCAATTTCACCACAGTTGCCTCAGAAAGACAAAAAGACACTTCTGCTATGGTACATGCCAGAAAGATCCAATCTCAACTATGTTCATCACCTTTTGCTCAACTCTCACACACAAACATAGAAACAGCAATCTGCTGCTCCTGGATAGTAGAGGGACCCTTAGACCATGCTTTATCCAAAGCATCGATTCTCTGAGCATTTTCAGAATCATGGAGTATTGAGTTGAAAAGAATGGGCTTTAGATATGAGACAGCCTAGAGTCATGATTTTCTTCCAGCCTCTTAACTCTCCATTTCTACCTTCTGCTAAAAAGGAATCCCTGTGAATAGAGATGAGGCACAGACGTATTCATGAGATGCTGTTAGATTTTCTTCTACAAAGCTCGGAGTGTGCTTTCTCCTTGCTTAAACAAGCATCTCCCTGGCACGTGTTTCTGCATCCAATATGCTCAGTTCACTTCTCTGCAAGTGTTTGTTTTGAAACTTTCCCTAGTTATATGTCAGTACCAGGCAGCCTCTACTTCTAGTTTCAAATGCTCTTGCCCGAATCTTCCTCTGAAGTCCGTGCCTCACAGCCACCTCCTTCTTACCCAGACCAGGCTCACTTTGTGTGGATAGGGTCACCAGGTGCTTCAGAATGGATCAATTCACTTTCTGCCCCCTGGACATCAGCCCATGTCTATGTTGTCACTCAGCTGAAATAGACACAAAGATTATTAAGATATTTGAAACAAGTGGGAGGTGTGATTAAAAGGAGAAGTGGATGAGTCTGCAAATTCCTCTCAAAGAATATGGGAAGTACCAACCCTGTCTCCACGTTATGCTGTTCCATATTAGTCAACCACTGCTCTCATGCCTAGAAACAGAATTTTAATTCCCCTCTCTCCTTCTATGTAATCATCCCTCCATCTCTGCTCCCTCCTTCCTTCCTTTCCTCCACGCTCCTTTCATACTCTATTTGTTTCATGGAGAACTCCCCTTCCTTTCTTTGGACTCTCCCTCCCTCTTTTATTAGTCTATAAGTTTCTAGAGGAGAGAAGTCAATTTTTACTGTTTTCCTATGTTCCATCAGTACCTAGGTCTAAAGTATGATTTTGAAATAAATAGTTGTGCTTCAGGTGCACTTTAGCTGTGTGCTATTAGACAAGTCACTTGGATTTCCTCAGTTCATTTACTGGGGTGAGATGCTTAAATATTATAAAGTATCCAATATAATGTGTGTCCCAATGGAATTTCCTACCACCCATATACTTAAGCATGCGAGGGCTGTCAACTCACCAGAGCTTATCATGTAACTTCATGATATATAATTGCTATAACTTTAAAAAAAGAGACCAACAACAGCCAAAGATGAGCAATAATGCTGTGGTGAGGACGAAGGGGAAGAGCCGTCAGTGGAATGTCTAATGCTAAGAATGCTAAGAGCATCACAGCAAAGCCCTTCCCTGCCCTTCACTACAGGCTAAGTTCAGAGCACCTGGAGGATGTTTCCCTGGATTCTATTGTATATTTCATAAACTATTGATTTTTTTTTATTTTGCTTTCTTTTTCTTTATACTAGCTAAATGTTTCCTCACTTCCCACTACCTTCCCTTGATGAGCATCTCTATTGTCACTTGGACATGATATTTGATGTTGTTACAAGTAGAGGAGGTATCTTCTTTTCTTGTTTTTTGAGGGGACTGTGTTATTTTTATTTGTTTATTTATTTATTTATTTATTTATTTATTTATTTATTTATTTATTTATTTATTTAGAGATTGCATCTCACTATGTAGCCCAGCATGGCCTGGAAGTCACTATCCTCCCACATTCACTTCCAGGTGCTAGACTGTACACATGCACCACCACACCAACTTGAAAGCATATTTTGACCCCAGACTGCACCTCATCACTCCAACAAGAACGGAAATGGTCTGCTCAGGTAACACAGCTCCCCCTACTGGGAGAAGGAGTTTTGGGCCATTTTGTGGTTCTGAAGAATCAAGGGCAATTGACAGGTATAACTGTGCTCTGAGCTTCCCACACTGCAAACTCACCTGGAATGTTATGTAGAGTGTTATTTTCTAAAGAAGGCAGTAGTAGCAGAAGACCTTAGCCCACAATCACTTCCCCTGTCTCAGGACTTTTTTTTTTAACCAAAAATAGATTCTTCTCTTATACAAAACATCCCAACCATAGTTTCCCTCCCTCCACTCCCCCAAACCCCTCCTCCACCCCACCACATCCCCTCTCTCTAGATTCACTTCCCCTCTGTTTCCTCTTCAGAAAGGATCAGGACTCCAGGAGACAACAGTCAAACAGTACAAAACAAGATACGTAAGACAAGGCAAAAGTCCTCATATCAAGGCTAGACAAGGCAACCCAATAGGAGGAAAGGAGTCCCAAGAGAAGCAAAAGAGTCAGATACTCACCCGCTCCCATTGTTTTTGATTGTTTTACTTTTTTAGGGGGGACATGCCACCCAGCTCCCAAATAAATTCACTCATGGAGGCCTATTCCTAATTATGAATGCCGAGCCTTAGCTTGGCTTAGTTTCTAGCCAGCTTTCCTTTTTGTTTGTTTGTTTGTTTTGTTTTGTTTTGTTTCAAATGGGGTTTCTCTGTGTAGTTTTGGTGCCTGTCCTGGATCTGGCTCTGTAGACCAGACTGGCCTCGAACTCACAGAGATCCTCCTGGCTCTGCATCCCGAGTGCTGGGATTGAAGGCATGTGCCACTGCTGCTAGCTAGCCAGCTTTCCTTATCTTAAATTATCCAATCTACCTTTTGCCTCTGGGCTTCTCCTGTTCTTACTTCTGTAAATCTTACTCTTACTCTGTGGCTTGCAGGTTGTGCAGCTGAGTGGCTGGCCCATGATGTCCTCCCCTTCTCTTACTCCTAGCCCTTGGCTCTCTCCTCCCACTTTTCTCCTTCTATATTCCCTCTGCCTGCCAGCCCCGCCTATCCTTTCTCCTGCCTTGCTATCGTCCAGTTCTTTATTCGACCATCCAGGTGTTTTACACAGGCACAGTAACACAGCTTCACAAAGTTAAACCAATGCAACATAAACAAAAGTAACACATTTTAAAATATTCTACTACATCTCACAAAAGCACCAAGATAACAGCCACAACAAACACAGAGGACCTAGTGCAAACCCATGCAGGCTCCCTTGCTTGCTTCTCTAGTCTCTGTGAGTCCATGTGAGTCTTGCTTGGTAGATTCACTGGGCCATGTTCTTCTGGTGTCCTCCATTGCCTCTGACTCCCAGAGTCATCTCTGCCCCTCTTCTGTGGGGTTCCCCGAGCTCAGAGGGGAGGGACCTGAAGGGGACCTCCAATTTATACTCTCTCCCTCCCTCAATCTGCATAATGTCTCTGCACCCACTCCCATTTGCTACAGGAGGAAGCTTCTCTGATGATGACTGAACAAAGCACTGATCTAGGAGTATAGCAGAATAGTCATTTCCTTGATTTTCTTTCTGACAGTCATGTTCGGTTCTACCCTAGGTCTCTGAGCTATCCAGTCTCTGGTTCCTGACCATGCAGGCAGTGCTGGGCATAGGCTTCTGATTCTCACCTAACTGAGAATTGTTTAGAACTTGTGAATATTCTAGCTTTAGAACATTTTGTTCCATTTACTTGGCCTCACCTGTGAATCTTACCCATATAAGGCATTTGCAAATTATATATATACAAAATGTAACTTGTATATACAAAATATTACAAGATACATATATATATAAAAAGGTCCAGTCTTTACCTTTCTTTCATCATTCATTTGTGCCCATTTGAAATAGCTAACCTGAAGAGCAGGTTAAGATGAAGAGCAATGAAAGCAGGCATATTCTAGAGACTGTTAAGAAAGAAAGAAAGAAAGAAAGAAAGAAAGAAAGAAAGAAAGAAAGAAAGAAAGAAAGAAAGAAAGAAAGAAAGGAAGGAAGGAAGGAAGGAAGGAAGGAAGGAAGGAAGGAAGGAAGGAAGAAAGAAAGAAAGAAAGAAAGAAAGAAAGAAAGAAAGAAAGAAAGAAAGAGAACATGTATTAAGCACTGTATCTATCCATTGAAATCCCTACAATCAATAAGAAAGATGACAGACAGATGGAGAACATGCTCCACTCTGGCTTGGGAAGGCACAGATGAAATTCAGGTCCTGTGACTAGCTCCTTCCTTTAGAATGAACAGCATTTACAGGTTTGTTTATTGTTGTTTAGCTGGTTGTTTTGGTTTTGTTCTTTGTTTTTGCCTTCAATATCATTTAATATTTTTCTATTGAAGATTACTTGTTTCTTTACAAACACCCCCAAAAAGTGTGGGAAAGAGCATTTTACTCATGTGAAGTTCTCTATCATCCTGAAAACCTTTAGTTATTTATATGCTTCATGTAATTCTATACTTACTAACACTTGGGTCAGTTCATCTTAATCATCATCTTGTGATACTTTCATTGAATAATTCAAAAACTGATAGAAAATCATGGGACGGTTTTTTATTGCTGCTCAGGATAGTAGAAGAAAATTATAAATTCAAGGTCAGAGAATATCCTTTTCCTAGCTCTGAAGATGCATCAGCTCTTCTTGTTCTCAGATTCTTAGAAAAAGCATCTCCCAACATTATAATGAGCCTTTGATGACATCTAAAAAGGACACTATTAACCTGAAAGAAAGGGTTCAGGAGCACCCCTGCCTGCCAACCGAGTCACAGACTAAATAGATAGAAGCCACAGTGCAGGAATAGAAAAACACACTGAAGCCTTCTTCCATTTAGAATTCTGGGTACAAAGAGTGAAGTTGAATCCGGTAAGTGATTGCACCTGCAAACACAAAAGCATGCTTCAGAAGAAGGTAAGATAGCATCAAACTTCTAATTAGGAAATTAACCAAATTTAAGCCTAATATGGCTTTTTCTTTCAGATCTACCAAGTGGCAGGTGGGCTAAGAGACTCTGGAGAATTATTTTCTCTTATTCTTATTCTCACCAAAAAAAAAAAAAGGAAGCATATTGAATAGACTGAAATAATATAAATCTGGAAGCAACCTTTGAGATCATTATAATGTGCACACAAGTTGGTTAATGAAATCAAGTCTCAGATAGTGTAATAGACACGTTAGAGACTACCCAGATGTTGATGACAGACCTCAGATTTGAATTCAGAACCTTTATCTACTCATTTACTATTCTTTCAAGTCCATGGCCCTTTACCTCTTGGAAGAATAGTCTATGTTGGTTTATGTTATCAGCAGAATCTTAAATACCTTCATTTTTTATAGAAGTAAGATAACAGGAGAATGCTAAAATCCAGTGTGGTAGTACACACATACACTCCAAGCATGTGGTAGGCAGAGAGACAGGGAACTGGTTTCAAGATTATCCTCACCTACATAGCAAGTTCAAGACTAGCCTGGGCTATATGATATCCTCTCCAAAAGTAAATTAATAAATAGCATGCCAGTTTTATATTATAAATATCCCAACTGCAACAAGAATCTTGAAAATTGTTCATCACTGATACATCTATTCTCCTAATAGTTTGAGTCAAGGTTACATAATCACTAATGGAGATTAAAGTGTGTAATGGGAGGCCTTAACCTCTCTGGAGTGGATAAGGGGTGGGATGGGAGGAGGTGGAAGGATGGGAGAAAAGGAGGAAGGGGGAATGGGGATTGGTATGTAAAATGAAAAAACTTTTTAAAAAATTAAACTTTAAAAAAAAGATGTGTAATGCTTGGCCATGCTAATGCTATGGAAGCCAGGAAATTTGATACTCAATTTACATCAGGGATGCCAAATATCAATGGAGGACTGGGTTATCAAGTCAGTTCCTAAGGGAAACACAATAAATCCTTGGAAATCATCTGTGCCCATCAGAAGATGCTACATTAGAGGAGATAATACTAATTTGAAGCATATCTAGCCAAGGCTACATTTGCTCCCATTTTGGAACAGATTGTTCTTTCTTCAGCTGAGCAACAGATGAAGTGACGAATTGGCTTGTATTCAAGAGCAAAGTTGTATGAAAAATATGTATCTTTAAACACTAAACACTTAGCAGAGTGGATGCTTTTCCATGAGAAATGCAAGCAAACTATAACCAATGGAAGAATAGCGTTTCCATGACTCCCATACATTATTTTCCTGTAATAAGACTAAAAGCAATTCAAGGAAGAAAAGGTTTATTTTGGCTTATGGTTCCAAAGGGATAGAGTCGACCATGATGGGGATACATAGCATGGTAGCAGGAAGTGTTTAAACTCTCCCTATTTCATTTTCCTCTCCATGATTTTGCTGAACCCTAGACTTAATTTCACCAAAATGTAAATGTATGCTGGGACCTGGATGAACTTATTTGTAAATTTAGCCAAGATTGTCATTGTAGGTCACTGGCTCAGAATCATGTATAGTGATTTATGCAGAAGTTTTACCTAAGTTTATATGTTCCCATGTTAACATATTCATAGTCTAAGAGACAGCTTGGACAAGGCAACCAGATGGACTGTGGGTCCCAAAATTCAGAGTTTACACAGCTATTTGCAGTGCACACTAAGGCTTCAGTTATAAAAGAACACAATGGACTGAGGGTGTATCTCAGTGGTAGAGTGTGTGCTTAGCAAGCATAAGGCCCTGGATTCAATTCTCAGCTCTACACACGTAGAAAAGCACAAGAGAGCACATAAGACAACTCATTGCCAAAATAGTGCACAACCTTCCTCTCCTTCCTTCTCTCTGTGCTTTGCCCTCATCGCTTTCTTTTCCCAGTCTCTTAACACTTTCTATCTTCTCTCCTCCTCTTCTTTCCTTCCTCCCTCAAAAGGCATAACTAGGTGTCCACATGTGCATTCCCTAATGGTACAAAGATAAGGGAGATTGGGCCATACTCTTGCTTATACATGGAAATGTCTTTCCCCTTCATTCATTTTAAATGCAGCGAAGTAAGTCTAATCTGATACTATTATTGGAAAGTAATTCAGTGTGAAGTTTCCTTGGAAATTATATTATATATCCCTTTTAGATAAGCAAAATTACTTTTTTAGGTTCTAGTAGCAAGGCATATTCTAATCATTCTAAATTATTGAAGTTTCCCGAAGCTCGCTATGCTCCGTTTTTTTGTTTTGTTTGTTTTTTGTTTTTTATTTAAAAAAAGAAAGGGGGACCTAAAACTTCCAGCATCCTATTCCAGGCCATATGTAATCTTTCTCCCACAATACTCCATTCAGCCCTCATTCCAAGAGAGGAGGATGGTATGGAACTAGACAGATATAGTTTACCTCACAGCTCCATCACTTACCACCTGGGTCACACTGGATGCTTAACATCACTAAAGAGATGTTGATTCTGCATCTAAGTGTACATGATAATTTCATCCTCACAGAATTTTGGAGAGAAGGATTAGGACTGTTGTTACCAGAGCTGTACTCTACCTGTAGGTAGACACAAGATAGAAACTTGTGAGAACTGGACAGATAGTGGGTTTTTTTTAATAATAACTGCAGAACCTGGGGAGGTGCCTCAGAGTTAAAGTACTTCTCCTACAGATGACCCAAGTTTGTTTCTCAACACCCACATAGAGAGGCTCACAACTGTCTGTAATTCTAGCTCCACAGGAATCAAATCCTCTGACCTTTGTAGGTACCTGCACTAACATGTACACACACACACACACACACACACACACACACACACACACACACACACACACTTTAAAAATACAAGGTCTTTAAACAACAATAACTGCATTATTGTGAACATAATACAAGAAGTCACACTACACAACTGCCATATACTAAGGATTGTGTTATTAACTTTAGCCAAGCTCTAGTAACAAACTGATCTCAAAATGTATACGTGACGGCTTACGTAAGAGAAGTTCCTTTATTGCTCATCTAAGTGTGAGTGCACATGACAGCTTTCCTGCATGTGGTGGTCTTTACTCAGCTTCCTCTCACCTCATGTTTATGTTGCTCATATTCAGCTAATAAAGAGAAGATGCAGAAATTACCCCTGCTTCCTGAAATCTGTGGTCCAAAAGTCACACATATGAGTCACCTTTGTCTTCAGTTGAGTCTGGAGAAGCAGTCATAAGGAAGTCACTTCCCATAAATAACTCTGGGCCAAAGGACATAGTCAAATGCTAATGGACAAGTAATTGCCTCAACTATGATGAATGAACACATTGGGCCACTTAAATCTATAAAGTAGAGGTGTTATTATACATGATTTATCATTAAGAAAATTTCAAGTCAGTTTTTAGGCAACCTCCAGGATCCATTTACATGAATCTTCCTGTGGTGCTAACTCTAAAGTTGTATCTCTTCCTCTCTGGGTCTTGTGGGGCAGAGCTCAGACTCCCAAATAGTGGGTTCTATATACACAGCTTATTGCAACTATTGATTTACATGTAAATGTCCTCTCATAGGCTCTTTTGGAAAACCAGAAAATCTAACTCTCTAGGTCCCTATTCCATCATATACACAATTGCCTCCCTCAGTTTTTACTGTTTGTGATATGGTGTGTGCTTTCCAGTGAAGTCACTGCCATCCCCTCTCTCTAATTTATCACTGCCCTGTGGCACCCCTTGACATCATCTACCAAAACTATATAGACTTTTTTGCCTATAACCTTTGCCATAAAAAGATAGCTTTAAATTATTTTATTTGTTGACAGGGAGTATCAGCATTTTGCTGTAAAAACCTCCTAAGCCATGAGACAAAACAAATTACATATTCCTTTTTGAAACTGGCAAGAGACTAATAATAGCCTTTGGCATATTCAAGTTTTGTACTTTACACTCTGCTCCTCACCTCGGATCGTTACTCATTCCTGACTCACAAACTCATCTAAATAAATTTTCCTGCAGCCAGACTCTTGTGGGTTCACAATGAGTTTTTCTACACTGTAGAAATGGCTCTGTCTTTTCTCCCAGCTCCCCCCCTCTCTGCATTTATTCACAATTCACACTCCTCCTTCCACCCCAGTAACAGTTTTGTTTCTGTTAGCTCCATTCACCTGATCAGTGTATCAGCTTTATGTCAGCCAGGGCCTGGTGAGTTCTGACTCTGGGTTCTCACAATTAGAGTTTGGTGAAGGAGTTAAAAAAACAGAAGACAAAGGATCTAGAGAGAAGATGGACATTAACAGGAAATTGAGAGAGCAGCAAGGGCGATTCTCCATCCTCTGAGACTGACCATCAGCTCCAGCTCTGTGCATGGTACCTTGGATGGTGGGGTTGCCTGAGCAGGCCATTGTCATCATTTAATATGATTCAACATTAAAGTCTTATCCCTGATCTTACAATGGGGTTCTGCACTGTCATGATAGTGACTAATAACTTGAAAGATGCTCACAAGATTCTCAGTTTCTAAATATGTGTATTGTTTGCATACAGCATGGTTTCTTAAACAGTTACCTCGCTGTGTACATTTTGTAGCATGAAGTGGAATATTCACCCAACATTTTAATCTTAGAAATCAGTCTTTATTTTGAAATTCTTCTCATCATCCTTCAAAATATTTCTTAAATTTTCATTTTTGCACATTTTTCTACGTTATTTTAAGTTACTTTTCATGGTGGAAAGAACATAACATGATAACCAGTCACATAACAAAGTGGTAAATGCACAATGCAGTATTACCACCTCTAGACTTAGCACTGTGATACAGAACACTAGACAACAGGTAATGTTGCAGCATCTTATCCACTGAGCAACACTTCCCTGTTTTCTCATCCCCAGGCAGTTGCCATCTACTGTCTGATTCTGTTATTTTGACTACTTGAGACACATCATGTAAGTGGAATCCTAGATTATTTTTCTTTTACTGGGCCTATTTTCCTCAGCATAAACTTCTCAAGGCTCATCTACTGTATTGCAAAGAGAGTATCTATTTCTTAAGACAGAATGGCTGTCTATATATAAAATTGTCACTCCATCACATAAATATTTTTTCTTAACCCATTTTTCTGTTGGTGAAAGGTGATTTCCACATCTTGACTATTACTTTAATGAATGTATACCTACATATTTCTTTGAGATTGTGGTTTCAATTATTTTGGTTTTATAATCATAAACAGGATCTTTGGATCACATGATAATCCTTTCTACTGTTTTAGAAGCTGCCATACTGTTTCCTGTATTATTCCTACCATTTTACATTCTCACCAACAGTGTATATTCCAGATTTTATACATATACTTACTATACTTTATATATAATACTTATATATTTATTATATTTTAAATGTATTTGTATATATACATGTGTGTGTGAATATTTAATATGTCCAACAAGATGAATCAGCAGTTAAAGACATTAGCTGCACAAGCCTGAAAATATAAGTTTAATCTATATAACTTATATGACATGGAAGATAAGAATCGACTTCACAAAATTGTCGTCTGATCACCACATACCTAACATGTCACACTTCCACCCCCAGTGATAATAATAATATAATAATAATAATAATAATTATTATTATTATTATTATTATTAATAATAATTGAAATGAAGATTTTTCAAATAACTGTTAAAGTATGAGCCGATATCCCGTTGTGGTTTGTTTGCAATTTCCTGACAGTAAGAGTGACCAAACTCTTTTCCTACACCTGGCTGCTGTGTTTATATCTTCCTTGGAGAAATACCTGGGTTTTTTGCCCATTTTCAGTTGGATCTTTTGACTTTTTGCTATTGAGTTATAAGAATTCTTTAAAGGGAGTTGGAAGGATGGCTTAGCAATTAAGAGCACTTGCTATTCTGGTCGAGGATGAGGTTTCAGTTTCTAACACTCATAACCATTTGTGGCTCCAATTCCAGGATATCCAACCCCTCTTCTGGCCTCCCTGGGAATGAAGCACACACATAGTGAGCATTCACATGCAGACAAACAGTGCTACACATACAATGAAAACAAGTAAATCTTAAACATTTCCTATATATTTTGGTTACTAATCCTGTGGCAGATGTGTGCATTAATTCCTTGTTTTCCCTAGAATGCTTTTCACTCTGTTGCTTTGTTAGCTGTGCAGAAACTTGGAATTTGATCAAGGACCACTTCCTAACTTTGTTTTGTTACCGGTACCTGTCATGTCACATTCCTGCACTCATTGTCATGTTCAGTGTCCTGAAGGCTTTTCTTTTTGTTTTCCTCTTCGAGTCTTAAAGTTTGAGGTCTTATATTGAAATGCTTAATCAATTTTGCGCAATGAAATACAGAGAAACATAGAAAGCTTTTCTCCTTTAAGATCAGAAGCAAGGTCAGAATGACCGTTTTAGCTACTTTGACCCAATATAGTCCTAGGAGAGCAATTAGGCAAAGAAAAGAAAATTCATATGAATCATAAAGGAAAGAATAAGCTATATCTGTTTAACAATAACACAAAAAACTTAATGAGCACACATGCATACACACACACACACACACACACACACACACACACACACCAAACACGCTAAATTTTTAGGTTCCCAAATCAACACACACCAAGCAGTTATATCAAAAATTGTTGATGCACCATCAAAAATCTAAACTGGAAATTAAGAAAAATGTATTTAAAATTACATCAAAAAGAATGAAACACTCAAGAATGAATTTAATCAAAAAGGTGAAAGACTTGCACACTGAAGTTTTTAAATCATTGCTGTTTGGAATTCTAACAGACATATTGGAAAGACATCTCCTGTTCACAAACTAAAAGACTCAGAATGCTCCACTGTCCATCCATACTATCAAAAGAGTCTTACAGATTCAAGGAGATACCTATCAATATTCCAATAACAATTTTTTTACAGAAATAGATGATGTAATCATACACTTTATGGGAAACTAAAAAGGGACACAGAAAAGTCAGAGCAAATTTGAGGTGGGGGGAGAGCAAAGCTAGAGCTGTTGTGGTCAATTCAAAGTACGTGACATGTAGGCCTGGTGGCACATAACGATCATTCTAGTACTCAGTAGGCTACTGACATTAAAGTAAATGCATAGGTCACGGGTACAGAACAGACAGCAGAGAAAGATGCCTACCTTTGGCAAAGGTACCAAGAGTAGATCTTGCACAAAGAATAGTCTCTCCAACAAACAGTATAAGTGAAACTGCTTATCTAGTTGACTGAAAATATGATAAAGCTGAACTTATCTGTTCCTTCAGCATCAGAACTCATCTTTTCTCTGTCCTTACAGCTTTTTTCCACCTTCAACTTCCTTCCCCAAGGACCTTTCCTTAGTGAAACACTAAGAAACTGTGCTTCTCCCTTTACACATCATAGCCTGCAGTTGGTCTGAGAGAACATTAACCTGGTAAGAATAAAAAGCTCCTGAAATTTTTAATACAACTTCCTACTTTCCCGCCCCCCTTTCAGGATATTCATGATGCACACTAAGAGTTCAAAATCTTTGAATGTGTCTCTGAAAAAAAAAAAGCAAAAATATTTTTAATGTGGCCTCAGAGTTCTCAAATTTAGTCTACTACAGAATCCCACCCCATGACACTTGTATCATGAAATTTGTAGCCAGGCTTGCTGGAATTAAATAGTCTCCATGTTAAATATTCTGGAGAAATATTTCCCCACATCAACTTTTTTTTTAATTAGGTATGCTTTCTCTTCTTATTTGGTTTCTTTCCTCAACTCTAGTGTGTGTGTGTGTGTGTGTGTGTGTGTGTGTGTGTGTGTGTGTGTGTAAGAGAGAGAGAGAGAGAGAGAGAGAGAGAGAGAGAGAGAGAGAGAGAGAGAGAGCTGAATTATTGATTACAAGTCTTCATCCCTCTCTCACTTCCTATAGTCATTATTTCTGCCATAGTGCTTTTCAATTCTTTCCATAAAGACTGAATTAGGTATAAAACATGTGACTTGCTCAGGTCAATGATATATTAATAGATTTAACATGAGCAGCAGTTCTAACATCTTCCTCAATATCTGCCACAATCACGGAAAAAGAACATATCTCACTAGTCTGTGTCCCAGAAGGAGGGATAAACTTGTTATCCTCATTGTAATCATAGCAAAAGAAACAAAAACAATTCCAATTAGAACAAAATCTGCACAATCACCATAAGAATAGACCCCAATTTCATGTTTACCATGTGCTAGGCTCTTAGGACTTTTCATTAGTCATTTTTTCTATATAATAAGAATCCTGCCGGGCGGTGGTGGCGCACGCCTTTAATCCCAGCACTCGGGAGGCAGAGCCAGGCGGATCTCTGTGAGTTCGAGGCCAGCCTGGGCTACCAAGTGAGCTCCAGGAAAGGCGCAAAGCTACGCAGAGAAACCCTGTCTCGAAAAACCAAAAAAAAAAAAAAAGAATCCTATGATGAATGTTCTATTAGCTCTTAAATAAAATGACATAGGCAAGGGACAGAAAAATTAGGTCACTTTCCCATGGTCACACAATACAAAATGATCCTTTTCTGTCCCAACAACTCAATCTGTAATGTTTCTTGGCCTGACTCTGACATTCTGAAATAGTCCAAAGTAGATTTAGCATCTCCTCATCTCAGTTTCTCAACTGTCTTTGAGTCCTTTTGTGGGTGCCTGTGAGCTACAGGTCTTCCTTAGCTCCGCACTACAATAAACACACTCAGCTCTCTGAAGCAACTTGGTCTGTGGTGCATCGGCCTCCAAGTGGCATGGAGCCTATGAACAACGCACACTCTTGTAAAACCTTTCTCTGAGGGTAGATATAGGCTGGTCAGTCTAGCCAGCATGCAGCAGCCCCTAAGAAGCGATTGGCACAGTGCATGGGGTTCATACCCTTTTCTACCATGTGCTAAGAGCCAGATAAGGGAATGGTAAGACTATGGAAAGAAGCTAAGCTCCAGGGAGAAGTAAAGGCTAGAGAATGCAGAGGCTGAGTACAGACGAGTCTCCTTCCTCCTCTGCTTGTGTAATTGTTCTTTAGATCTCTCTCTCTGTGAAGTACAAATATGCCGTGTTCAGTTCTATTTGGAAAAAAGTTGACCTCATATTCATTTGCACCTACCTTTCCATGAATACCTTCATCAGCAATGAAAGAAGATTTAATACCTCATGTGCGCATGGTTTGTTGTACTGAATGAAGTCCATGTACAAGTGGGAGACTCTTCAGCCTCTTCAAATTCCCAGAAATGAGGCAAGGAAACTGGCATCACCCTAATGAACGAGGTAAATTGAAATTGAAGTCCAAAAGTATTAATATTTTAAAACACTAGGGTTGGAAGAAAAGATGTCTCTGCTCACAACAGTTTTTGCTAGAATTGGAACTATCGATTCAGCCAACATTTTTCTAAATAGCCAATCTGTGATGGCATCAGGCTTTATCTGGGTAGCCTGATCTAGGTGAATAAATCACAGTTGTCTTACAATTATCTGTAGTCTAGAATGGTGATAACAGACTATGACATGGAACAGTGATCTGAAGGCTATGAGTGATGGGACAAATCTGGCCCCATGCCTGTTCCACAGGAACGCAGTCTTTTCTTCTCATTTGCATGTTGTCTAAGGTGGCTTTTGTGCCAAAATAGCAGAGCTACACATGTGTGGCAAAATCTGTGTGGCTCACAAAGCCCAATGTATTTACTAAGTCTTTGCAGGGAAAAAAAAAAGTGTGCTGATCTCTGATCTGGTCCAAAGAGGGCTAAATGAAATGAAGTGTGACAGGTTTTATGATAGAATTCTGTGAGAGATATAATAGCATAAGCTTCAGTGAAGCCAGGAGTGAGTTCATAGAAAAGAAAATACCTTGGAAAGTATCCAAGCAGAAATGTAGGATGTAAGCATGACAGACAGAAGCAACAGTGTCAGTGAAATAATAGAGATAGGAAACAGTAGTTCTCCCGAGAAATTCTCCCAGAGTTGGGCCTAGCTGGCACTGACATCATGATGGCAGGGGTGGAAGAGAAGAGCCGGCCAAGAAGCGATGGCAGGACTGCCTAGGAGGGCTTCCTGTTCAAAGCCTGAGCTGCTCACTGTGGGCCCAAGAACCCGTTAGCCTTTAACATGTCAGATAAAGACTGCAGCACTGAAAAAGAAATCATGTGTTTCTCTCCCAGGCTGAGCTATGTCCCAGGAAAATTTGAGGTCTCACAATCATTGGGTCATCATTATAACATAGCAGGAGTTATAACTTCAAAAAACATAAATTAATTCAATATCTGTGACATGGCCTTTAAAGCATTTCCCACTGGTGTGGTAGTCGGAGCAGCAAGCATAACAACTAAAAAGGAAAGTTTTGGTAAAGAGTGAGGAACCAATGAGTAAGAATAGAGCACAAACCTAATTGGTCTTCATAAAATCCCAGAGCCAGATATTGGGATAAATAATGAAAGATGAGAGAGATAAAGCCACAAACCATAGCCACCTCTCACCTTACCAACTCCTCAGCTGAAAAGGGAAACTGAGCACCTGTCTCCTCCTGCCTTATTTCCTCTCTCACTCCAGCTATATCATTTCCTGTCTCTACCTCCCTAGTTCTGGGATTAAAGGCATGAGATCCTAAGGGCTGGGATCAAAGATGTGCACCACCACTGACTGGCTCTGTTTCTCTTTTATACTGGATCAATCTTGTATAGCCCAGGGTGGCCTTGAACTCACAGAGATCCCTCTGCCTCTGCTTCCCAAGTGCTGGGATTAAAGGTGTGTGCCATCTGACTGCCTGGCCTCTATGGCTAACTGGTGGCTTAGCTCTGCACTTTGATCTTCAGGCAAACTTTGTTAGATCACAAACAAAATATCACCGCATAAGACATCTGGTTTACTCGGGGTTGGGAGAGCAGGTTGAGGAAACTGTTCTAAGAAAATAACATTGAAGACAAGGCCTGGGGGGCTGAGTAGACCGAAGCCAGAAAAAGAGTCAATGTGTAGTATCAGAGTTCTGTCTTAACTTGCATAGCTGAGTCATTCCAAAATAACCCTCCACACCCTGGTGGAATTTCTGCAGTTTGTACTAAAAAGGATTGTGTCCTTGGATGTTTGGTCTCTAGTTGACAATGGGCAGTAGTAGGGCCTTTGAGAAATACTGGGTCATTGGGGGTATCACCTTCTCCTCAGAAAGGACTAACCTTCCTTTTTGTGAGTTAATTCTCACAAGACAGGACCCTCCCCATTCTCAGGCTTCCTGTTTTACCATGTAGCCTCTTCTCTCACACACCCCAGCACTATGGTGTCATCCCCACAGGCCCCCCTCAACAGAACTGTGCATTTCAACACCCAGAACTGAGAACTTAACCAGGCCTCTATTCTCCATACATTATCCATCCTAAACTATTTTGTTACAGCAATAGACACTAGATGAAACCAAGGGGCCCTGGGACTGAAATCTCATTGAGTCCACCTGTAAAACAGGAATCAGAATGATGCCCACCTTGTGAGCATGCTCCAAGGACAAAAGAAACTGAAGTACCTTAGGTTACCAAACAAACACTAGCACACACTAACCATGAAGGGATGTCAGCTGTCAATATCAGTACCTAGATTTTTCTTCTGGTCTCTAAAACTTGTAAATCTCCTTCTTAGCCCTGTATTCCTCTAAGATTCTTGGGATAAAGCAATCGTGGTCTATAAAAAAAATAATTTTGGAATATAAGTATAGTATTTTTGATGAGTGACTCTCTTAATCAAAAGGAAATCAAACTTGATGAAATTCCATCTCTCACTGGCTTTGGAAATCCCTTTCTGACACCCCTAACAGGTGGTCTTCGAACAGCACTTGGATCATGCCGGTGATGGAATAACTTGCTCCCTAAATGGACATCTCTGATCACAGGAATATTTTCCCATATGAATCAATTAAGTTTCCTGGGACAGCCATACTTAGACCTAAGTTCTGTCCTCTGAGTCCCATTGGTGGTAACCTACAACCCCTCCACATGAGGATTCAAAACCTCTGAGAACACTCTCATGTGAATTCCAGGTGACAGTAAGATCCCTCTATTCCAGGGCACTGTCTTCTCTCTGACATGAAAAATTATATCAAAAGACACACACACTCCACAAGATCCATCTTCACATGCCAGCACTCAGCACAGTGTTTCTCACTCACAGTAGCAGGTACCCGGTAAGGCCCATTAATAAACTAAGGGGCAAAATGCCTATCTCAAAGCAAAGTACTCTTTTAAAAACAAAATAAATCTGAATACGCCTCTGACCCATTTTATTTTGAACTCTAATGTGCATCAGAGGACATGAGGAAGCCAGTAAAGATACAGGTTGCTGGACTACGCTGTCACAGAATTTCATCAACCTGGAGATTTGTTGGGTACCTGTACTTTTATCAGGCTCCTTGAACATCTCTGAATCACTCCACTTGGAATACAGATCATATTTAAAAAGCACACTTTAAGCATTACAGGTATCAAGCAACTTTTATTGTACCTGATATATGGAAATGCTTGCCATATTTCAGTTATTCCTACCCAGAACTTTCCATTTGCTCTCCTTCTCATTTCTTTCTCCTTGAAACATTTTTTTCTGAGTTACCCAGCCATAGCTTCCCTCTCATGCTGAGAGATAAGTATGCCCCATCTATTACATTCTTTTCGGGCTTCCTAGGGAGATAATTAGGCATTGCAATTGATTGCAATTTATTAATCAGAGCAGGATGTTACAGAGTTTGGGAGGAAAATCACAGAGTCTAGTATAAATGCAAGACAAGTATACACAGTGACAAGGAAATAAGACAAAAATAACAACGAAATCATAAGCTGTTTTGAGCTATTGCCCTATTATATACTAGAATACTCTAATCTATTAAGTAGGGATATTTAAACTTCTCTGACCTATAACCATGGCCAGATATGTGTCTAATTCACTAAATATTTGGTGAATATTTACTATGTATTAGCTACTGTCCTTGGTCATAAGAATGCACTATTAAATAAGAAAAAATTTGCCCTTAAAGAAAGATTGATAATAAACTTGTTAATAGATATACTTAGAAATGGCAGGTTATTTTATGCTACATAATATGTAAATAGAATTGCCCAATGGAAGGATGGAAGAGTGCTGGTCAGACCTAGTGTTACAAAGGAAGGCTGGGGAAAGACCATCCAAGGAGTTGACTTTTTTTGCAAACATCTAAGTCATGGAGTACGTTTTCTGAAGACCTCATAGAAGGACACTTCAAGAGGAGGAAACAGCCATGTTAGAGGTCTTGGTGGCCATCAAAGTGGGCTATGTATGCTCTACAAGTTGGAGAAACATCAGAAAGGCTTGCACTGTGGAACGGAACACTTGAGGAAAGAGGAGTGGCCATAGTATAATTACACAGGTGGAAGCACTGGGGTAGGCAATCTGTAGAGGGAGCATTGTTCCCAAGATGTTAGAGCAGCAAAACTCTGGGCAGTTATTGCCTAGCCTGTTTATGGCACAGACAGAGAGGCTAGCAGACTCCCTTTAAGTAGAAAGCTAGTGCCCAGGTCCTGTGAGAGGCAGAACTTTGGTTCTTGTGTTTCTTGGTTTCTGTTGCTCTTTACTCTAAAAAGGAACAATCTGAATTCACTCCCAAAGTTAATCTGGCAGGAATCAGTTTGCTCACATATAACATAAGGGAGTCAAATAAATTATGTTCAGAACTTTGGCAAATTTAAAATGTTCTTCCTTCCTAGTTCAAAACTACTCAAATTAGAAATGATACCATAATAATGCAAAATAAGTCTCAGAATTTTTTTCCCTCTTTTTCTCCTAACAACTAACCAAATACAAAATAGTTTAGCTGTGTGGTATATTTTGA
The DNA here is from genome assembly GCF_049852395.1 of Peromyscus maniculatus bairdii. NCBI lineage: Eukaryota > Metazoa > Chordata > Mammalia > Rodentia > Cricetidae > Peromyscus > Peromyscus maniculatus. The sequence goes on from NC_134859.1 coordinate 26,988,400, forward strand.
ACCTTAACATCATTACAGTTATATATCTGGCATGAAATTTCAGAGGGAGTAGAGAAAAAAAGTAAACTTTGTTGCTGGGTTTCTGCATGGTGTTAGAGAATAACTAATAATGGTTTGGAGATTCAGCTTTGGAGTTTGATTATATTTATAAATAGTGTTGCACAAAATATTAGAGATGAGATATAATAAATTCTCTCACCAGAAAGTGGTGAAATCACACAGAAATCTTCAAAGGAACTAAACTATGACTCTGGGAATTGGTCAAAGCCATGCAGTCAATCATGATATTTCATTTTTTAATTACTTAATATCTCTTTTTAAAAAAAACAGGCAGTGTGAGAAGTTTGAGGCTATTGTATCCCCAGCTTTCTAGCTCTTTGGTATGGAAGTTCACCACAACTGGGCAGAGAGCAGATAGCCATACAAGTGGAGGGGGCTAGCTCCATATAGAGCAGTGTGGAGAAAAAGCTACATGACCAAAAAAGAGCATTGTTAAAACTAACATCAACCTCATTGCAAACCCAGGGGGGCAAATGTCATAGCTGGCTAAGGCTCTAATACTAATTGACACCAGCAGTCAATATGCCAGAGCACAGATAGAAACTCTGAAGAGCAAGACAGACATTCGAGACTTTGGTAACATCTCAGGCATCACCAATAGTCTAAAAAGCTATGTGCTTATTCTAGAGAGAGAAGAAAAGCTCCAAGGTATCTACTACCCAAGCTAAACGTGAGCCTTTGCAGGAAACTTGGGCATAGCTGATGCCTGTCTAAACCTTTAAAGCATTTTATAATTTACATGCAGTCACAAGCCAAAATATAAAATTCACATAGTGTTTAAGCATAACTTCTGATCAACATTTAACCTATCAAATGAGATGACACAGGAGCAAAGACATCACTCCCTAAAAGAGTTTTTAAAGGAAGATAAAAACATTTGAGGGGAAAAAGAAACACCTGAGTGGAGATACTAGTGGTCACAAAAAAGAAATGGGAAAATCAAGACATATCACTGAATAAATTAGTAATAGTAGCTACATCTCTTAGGATTCAAGAAATGAGAATGTATGATGCTGTGGTAAATTATGTAAGATATCACAATTTAAGAACACCATGAAAATTAAAAGCCTAATCATAATAAAAAAAACAATAGGAATAATCTTTGAATGGATCCAGATGTTGACTTTAGCAAAGGCTTGAAATGAATATATAAAAATATATTTAAAGGATTAAAGCAAACTATACCTAAAGAGTTACAGGAAAATATGACAATGAGTGACCAAATACACAAAATCAGAAAAGTGATAGAAAATATTTTAAAAAATTGAAAGTACAAAAGCTGCAATAAAAAATTGATGTCCAATACCAAAGAGTCAGCCCTGAAAACCGGTGACATTATACAGACTGAACATGTTGCATTTAGGAATATATATATATATATATATATATATATATATATATATATACACATATACATATACATATACATATACATATATACATACAAGAACAATTAGTGAAAAAAAGAGTCCATGAATTTGAAGGAGAGCTGGGAAGGGTGTACAGGAGAGCTTGAAGGAAGGAAAGAAAAGAAAGTAAGGGAGAAAATTATATTTAATTCAATTATAATCTTAAAAAAATAGAAGGTCAACAGAACATTGGAGTTGATGAAATAAAGAATCAGTAAATATGATAGTAAGTGGAGACTGTAAAATCTGAAAAACAATCTAAAAATGAAGAAAATGGGCAGTACCTAAGAGATCTTGAGGAATAAATTATTGAGATTATACAAGTGGAGACAGAAAAATAGAAAATGGAGAGAAAGAAAAATAGAGTGAAAAGATAAAGAAATAAGCCAAATAAATCACAGTTGAACACTTCCAAAATTTATGAAAACTATCCATATACTCAAAATGTACAAGCCCCAAGTCTGATTTTTAAATGACCAACATCAGACACATCATGTCTTTGCTGTTAAAATCCAAAAAGACTGAACCATAGAAATGGCAATGCTTTATTTATAATAATAAAAATAATAGAACTCATAAAGCAGCTACTCAAAATGTTGGAAAATTTTCAGCAAATAAGTCAGTATCCTCCAAAGTTACTTTCAGGAAAAGAGAGAATAAAGACTTCCCCAGACAAGCAAATATGGAGAGAACTTGTGCCTCCAGCATCAATAAACTCTCAAAGGAAATCCTGTAGGTAGAATGGACCTGACCCTAGTTAGCAATTCAAAGTTATATAAATAAAGAGCATGATAAAAATAACTCAGTGGGAATGTACAAGAAAAAGGACATACTTTTCCTTTCTTCTTTAACTGTTAAAAAAAAACTTTATCATAAACTTTTAAAAACTATAATCCTGGTATTCCGCCATATGAATACAAATATGTATCGCATTAGCTGTAGCCTTAACTTTATCCTAAATGGATAAAGAAAATATAGCTACATTGGAACAAATTTTCTATATTTTAAATATGTATACATTTGAACTTGGTTTTGATAAAGTACAATTTATCATAAACTGTAGAGCAAACACTAAGGAAATAATTTAAAATATTTTATAAAAATCAACAAAAGAATGTAAGTGATATGCAAAAGGTCAGTAGGGAAGGAATAGGAACTGGGTGTGGTGACACACACCTGTAATTCCAGCACCACATGGGAGGCAGATAGGGACAAAGAAATAAAAAGGAGGAAAAGTGAGAATTTATGAATTACAGAAAAATAAAGATGAAGAATATAAGATACATAGGAAACAATTATCAAAATATCCCAAACAAGTTGTTTTGTTACTTTTTGTATTGTTGTGCTACGACACCATGACTAACACAGAACTTCTGGTAGTGCTGTGTCCCCCAATATATTGTGCACCCTAATAACCTTATCTGGGGTCAAAGAACAGAACAGCCATTAGACAGACATAGAGGACAGAAAATGGTGGCACCTTTAATCCTAGCATTCTAAAGGCAGAAATCCATCTGGATCTCTGTGATTTCAAGGCCACACTGGAAACTGAGCCAGGCTTGGTGACATATACATCTTTAATCCCAGGAAGTGATGGCAGGAAGCAGAAAGGTATATAAAGCATGAAAACCAGGAACTTGAGCTTTTTAAACTTTTAGGCTTTTGAGCAGCAGTTCAGCTGAGATCCATTTGGGTGAGGACTCAGAGGCTTCCAGTTTGAGGAAACAAGATCAGTGGAGAAAGTGGCAAGGTGAAGTTAGCAGTGGCTCATTCTGTCTCTCTGATCTTTCAGCATTCACCCCACTACCTGTCTCTCGAATTTTTTTATTAATAAGGCCTTTTAAGATTCGTCTTATAGGAACTGGAGCAGTATGTGAGAGATTACATGTTGAGACAACAACCACAAGGCAGAGAGAGAGAAAGAGACTAGGCCTGTCAGGGGCTTTTGGAACTTCCAAGATCACACCAGGACACACCTCCTCTTACAAGGCCACACTTCCTAATGCTTCCCAAGCAGTTCCACAAACTGGGAGCAAGTATTCAAATGCATGAGCCTTTGGGAACCATTTTAATTCAAACTGCCATACAAATTAACCAAGGTGACCAGATGTGGTCGCATGCAGCTATAATTCTAGAGCTTGGGAGACTGAAGAGGGGAGGGTCTCAAATTGTATTTCAGTCTAGACCACCTACTTAGTTTGAGGCCAGTTTTGGTTATATAGTAGTACTGTGTGTCAAGAAAACAACAAATAAGTAAATAAATAAATAAACTGAACATTAAGTGTAAATAAATCAAATCATTTCGAGCAGAAACAATCAGAAAATGTAAAACCAGAAGTATACTAGTACATTGACACAATGATACAAAGTTTTTCTTAAAAGGATGAGGAAAGACATATCCTGTGAAGACACTGATGGAGTAAATGCTGTAAAGCTATATTAGTACCAGAAAACCTAGATTTAAGGAGAAAATGTCTGTAGAGACATGGAGAACTTTTAAAAAATTGAAACAGTCAAGAATATATTCTAATTATAAATATATGTAAAAGCTGATTGAACTTAAAAGATAAATAATAAAAGGATAATAACTGTAGACTTAAATATCTTCCCTCAAGAATAATTTTAAAAACTAAAATCATCCTGAGTGAGGTAACCCAGACTCAGAAAGACAAATATGGTATGTACTCACTCATAGGAAGATGCTAGATGTGGAACAAGGATGACTAGACTGCTACTCACATCACCAGTGAGGCTACCTGGAAAACGGGACCCCAAAAAAAGACACGGAGAAATGGACGAGATCTACATGAATAGCCTGGTCATGAGTGGGAACAATGAAGGGCGACAGTCGAGGGAAAGAGTGGGAGATCCTAACTGGATCAAGAAAAGAGAGGGAGAACAAGGAATAGGAGACCATGGTAAATGAAGACCACATGAGAAGGTGAGAAGGGGAGGAAGCAGAGAGCTAGGGAGGCCCACGGAGATCCACAAAGATACCCCCTCAAAAGACTGCTGGCAATGGTCACGAGACGGCAGGAACTGATCTACTCTGGTGATGGGATGGCCAGACACCCAGATAGTGGTGCCATAAACCCCATCCAAGGACTGAGGAATCTGAAGGCAGACATCCACGGCTGGGCCCCTGGTGGAGCACTGGGAGTCTAATTAGTGAGTAAGAAGAGGGTTTATATGAGCGAGAATTGTTGAAACCAAGGTTGGATAAAGCACCGGGACAAATAACCAAATGAATGGAAGCACAGGATCTATGAACCAAAGGCTGAGGGGCCCCCAACTGGATCAGGCCCCCTGAACGGATGAGACAGTCATTTGGCTTGATCTGTTTGGGAGGCAGCTGTGCATTGGTGCCAGGTCCTGGGCTCGTTGCATAAGTTGGCTGTTTGAATCCTGGGACTTATGCAGGGACACTTGGCTCGGTCTGGGAGGGGGGAATGGACATGCCTGGACTGAGTCTACCAGGTCAACCCCGGTCCTCGGGGGAGACCTTGATCTGGAGGAGGTGGGAATGGGGGGTGGGCTAGGGGGAGGGGTGGGCGAGAGGGGGAGAACAGGGGGTTCTGTGGCTATTATGTTGAACTGAATGGTGTAAAATAATAATAATAATAATAAAAAAACTAAACAGAAATACTTAATATCATAAACAGCATAACAATTTATACCTATAAAACAGTCCACCAAAGACTACAAAATGCACAATATTTTCAATAGTACATGGAGAACTCTCTAGCATATACTATATGCTGAGTCTTACAATTGTATCAATATATTTTTACACAAGTCATTATAAAAATTAGACTCTTAGAATGTGATTAACTTAGAAACAAAATTTGGGAAATGTACAAATATTAGAAAATATGGCGATGTACTTACAAATAACTCATAGATCATAGAAATCACAAAGAATATTAGACAAATATTTTGAACTAAATAAAAATGAAACCATAACACTCAAGATTTATTATATAACAATAAAGTGAAATTTGGAACTACAAATGCCTATATGAGGAAAGAAGAAATATCAAAAATATATAACCCAAGCTTTGAACACAAAAAATTAGAATAATAATAAAATGTACTCTAAACTTGAAACAAGAAATGGAGGTCAAAATAAATAGTAGAGCAGAAATCAGTACTCTCTCTCATATGTAAATCCTCACGTCATATCCTCAGTGAAATACAAATATCCTTTGTATTTCACTAGGAGTACCTATGGAAGCTGGGAGACTAGAAAGGAGACATTGGTGGAGGGGCTCCTTTAGGAAGCATGGAGAAGCAGAACATACACAAAAGGAAAGCAGAGAGAGAATACTAAGAGCATAAAAGTTAAACTGTGAAGGATTGGAGGGATGGAAAGATGGGAGAGTGAAGGAGAGGGTTAATAAAAATAAAACTGTATGAAAAGGGCATATGCAAATCTACAAACCATCTTATCACTCAAGTGTGTGTGTGTGTGTGTGTGTCTGTATGTATGTATGTATGTATGTATGTATATATACACTTTTAAAAAATAAAAAATAAAGAGAAGGGAGTTTCCTTGATTGGCTGGACAATGCTGCTCCCAGAAGTTGTAAGTTACTAAACAAAAGTCTCAGAGCCAAATGTGAGATATCTCCATATGAGCTGTTGATTAGGAAAGTCCCAGAGGACCACCCCCAAAATAGATGCTACTTGCTACTCCTCTGGGTTGCCTATCAGAGCTAGATGATAAGACACTGGCTATTTGCATGCAGTGGAGAATTGAGAAATTAAAAGTGAGAACTCAACACAGTATCAGATTTCATTAGCTATAATCACAATAATAAAGTGATTAGCATACCAAATGTTACATGCCTGACAATCATAGGAAGATAAATCTAAGGGACAAGTGGATAGATGGATATGTGCATGGTAAGACAAATGATCACTAATTACCTTTGAGAATTGTTGAATCACTATGCATTTTGGTGTAAACCTAGAAATACTTTCATAGACTAACTGGCATAATTGAGAGAGAAAAATGAATGGGAAACTATTCATTGAAAGAGGCAAGAGCTTCTAAGGGGTTTTATGACATCAAAAAGACCTTAACTAGTATCTTAGTTAGGTTTTCTATTGCTGTGAAGAGACACCATGACCACAGCAACTCTTATAGGGGAAAACATTTAATTGGGGTGACTTAAATTTTTGGAGGTTTAGTCCACTATCATCATTGTACAACATGGTGAGCAGGCAGACATGGTGCTGGAGAAGTAGCTGAGAGTCCTACATCTTGACTCTAAGACAACAGGAAGTGGTCTGTCTCACTAGGCATAGATTGAACCTATATGAGACCTGGTCTCACTAGGCATAGCTTAAACCTATATGAGACCTCAAAGCCCACGTCCACAGTGACACACTTCATCCAACAAGCCCACACCTAATCCAGTAAGACCACAGCTCCTAATAGTACCACTCTCTTTGGGGGTCATTTTTTTTTTCAAACCACCATACCCAGATCCTTTCAAATGGCATTGGATGTGCAGATTTGGGCAGACTATATTGTGGATGGAATTAGATTATGGGCAGTGGGCCAGGACCACCTTAGAGACAAGCCCTAGCAAGGTGGGATACCAGATAAAGCTGTGAAGCCTCTACGTATAAAGGAATCCAAAACAGACTTAATGGACCTTCAGGTCCTAAGAGGGCCAGGACCAGATATTTTCAATGCTCATATATCTCTGGGAAAGTGAGTAGTTTTAGGACAACTTGAAAGCGGGTACATTCTGTGTCTGATGCAAAGAGGGGAAAAAGTTGAAACAATGGAGATCCAGAGGGTAGAAATCTATGGGAGAGAGGGCTGAAAGATAGCAAGGAGACTTCCGTGAGATTTGTTTTTCTCTCTGCTGCAGCTGGGAAGTGTTTGTGGGATATGTAACCTCTCTTTTTATCTGAAGCCCAAATGGGGTATAAATAGCTAAGTGTGAATGTAGCATGACTGTTGTAACATGAATCTTAAAAGATCTTATTAATGAAAATAAACCCGGGGCCAGGTACTGGGGTAAATACTAGAAGATCAGAGAGACAGAACACAAACCACAGCTGACCTCACCTCGCCAACTTCTCAGCTGATCCTGTATCCTCAAACTAGAAGCCTCTGAGTCCTCACCTGAATGAATCTCAGCTGAACTGCTGCTAAAAGCCTAAAAGCTTAACCAGGCTGTAGTTCCTGGTCCTCATGCATTAGATACCTTTCTGCTTCCTGCCATCACTTCCTGAAATTAAAGGCATGTGTCACCATGCCTGGCTGTTTCCAGTGTAGCTTTGAACTCAGATCCAGATGGATCTCTGCCTTTGGAATGCTAGGACTGAAGTTTTGTGTGCCACCATTTTCTGGCCTCTATATCTAGTGGCTATTCTGTTCTCTGGCCCCAAATAAGTTTATTAGTGTGCACAATATATTGGGAAACACAATATCACCACAGACTGTCATATTGTAGTGACTTGGACACAATAGACGATGCCTGAAGGTGGGGCATAAAGGATATGAAGTATTTTTTTTCCATTCTAGTTGCCACCCTATGGGGGTAGGGGTGAAATTAGAGGAAACAAAACATGAAGGAGAAATTGGATGGAAGTTCCTAGCAAAAGCAAGATCAAAAGGAACATGGTCATTGATTTGTAAGATGCCTCTTCACATTTTCAGCTATCACTCAGGTCTGTTTGCTGATGAAAAAAAATGGATTTGAAGCCAGAAATATGATCTATCCAAGACATGGCAGAACTCCCACATGCCCTAGATGAATCATATCACAGCTGAGAAGGACGCTGGGGATAGGAATAGTCCAGTGAAAGTAGTAACGTTCTGAATTTTTCAAAATACAGTAAAACCTGCAAATAGGAGGCAGGAGTGGGACTGTGTATTGGGGTTTGGATCCATATACCTTTGGTGTGTGTCATGGGAAGCTTTGGCATGGCTGGGGGGAAACTAAGAATAAGGAACTCTTTAAGGTTTCTTCTATGTGCGGTGTTATTCTCAACACCTATCAAAACTTTAAAATGTACAGCGATATCCCCCTTCTAAGTGGAGCCTTTAGTTAAAAAAAAAAAAAAAAAGAAGCCCTCCACAGTGACTTTGTTCAATAGCTACTTCCTTAACCTCTTTCCAGGTGAAGAGATGATCCAGCTATCAATGGAGAGATGCTTAGAGTACACACAGGAGAGTGATGGGCACCATGGAGAAAGTGAAGACAAAAACAAACTCGTTGGTTGCAGAGAATTTGAAGGTTCTGATTTGCTTAAGTCTCCCACCTTGTGACCAACTTTGGTTTAAAGCATAACAGTTTTCTGCTGGAGATAAGCTTATGGCATACACCACATCTTTTTCTAAAGATACAGTGTTTACTGGATCCCATTGAATTCCTAACAAATCCCCTGAAGGTAAATTGGCTAGAGGTACCAAATATTGTCACCTTGATGTATGTCAATGGAATGATGCTGAGTGGCCACTGTAGAGGCTACTGGCAAAGAAGATTTCAAAGGGAGGTGAACTACTGAAGAGAAAGGCAAAGATCTGAGGCAATTCCCATCAATAGTCTGATCAAAGAAGTTCACGCAGGCCCCTGAAATCATCCATCTGCCTTGGTGCCTGGATGGCTGAAAAGACAGAAACAACATGGCTCACCCTGGCCATATCCCAGTAGTCTTTTGTGTTTCCCTACATAGTTCATCATGGGCTGGAAAGAGGTGGTTCTAACAACAGAGTTTCACTTATTTCTTAATCCCAAGGCTGCTTTGTAGCTGAGTTTAAGGAACAGGAAGGCTTTCACCCTAAACATGAGAATCCCTCTTGGGTCCCTGTCTGACTTTCCAGAACTTTCTATTCATCTTTCCCATTGACCAGAAAGCTGTCTGTGAGGGTAGATTGTGCTCCTTCTCTTGTCTATTATGCCACCCAATCTGGAAACAAACCTCCAGAGGAGCAAGTGTACAGAACTCACAACTGCTACTCACGTGGCTCTGCTTCTTCTCCCTGTGCATCCTTGAGGACTTTGCAGGTCTACAGACCTACCAATAGGATGCCTGTTTCCAGGGAAATGAAATGACTAGAGAAGTGTGATCAGCTAGATTTTTTTTATTTAATGACAATGGCAGCCAGCTTTCATGTGTCAGATTCCTTTCTGTATAAACACTGGTTTCCTTTGGCATTAGGTGCTCGCACCCTGAAGCAATGTTCTAAACTCCTTGGAATTAAATTTCACAACTACATTGCAGAAAGTATCATGGGTTGCAAGAGGATCCTCCATTTCATGGGTTTATGGTGTACACCTTCTCTAAATTACTGGGTTTGAAAATCGGGCACCTTGAATCTCTCATCCAAAAACCGTGACTTCATTATGCACTGATTAGCATGCACAACAGGAAGGAAGGAAGGGGGTGTTTCAGTGGATGGGATCAAGGATCACTCTTTATGCACACCATCACTCAGAATGATTCTTATTTATGTGCTTCACTTTTCATTTGGTTTCTTCAGATGAAAGAGATTCAAAGGAAGGACAAGAGGAGGAATCAAACATGAGCAAATTTGTGTTTATTTCAGCATTTCCTTGACCTCTTCTGGTGACAGCTTAGAGGCAAGGACAGAAAGAAAAATCAGGCTTGAGACCTGGTTTGTCATGACACACACTTTTGTCATTGTTCTCTGTATAACATTTGACAAGTTAATATTATTCAGTCACTATTCCTCAGGAATAACTAACTTTGTGGGTGATGTTAAAGGAGCAGGAAGCCTGGGTCCCAATTGGACTAGATATGATCACAAGCACCTGTAACCCAAGTAGTTATAAGTTAGTACATAGTCAGCCCCCCAGAGCTCCCTGCATAGCCATCCAGTCTATTCAGCCAGTGAGCTCTGGGTTGAACAAGAGAACCTGTCTAAAAACAATGATAGAGAGCAATTGGGGAAGCCACATACATGCATATGCAGCTGCACACACACACATACACACACACACACACACACACACACACACACACACACACACAGGCATACTACATGCCAAAAATAATATTAATAAGAAATATCTGTTCCCATGCATATCCATGTGAGCAATGTGTCTGTTTTACTTGTTTTCTGTGTGTTTGTACTACATTGATGAGGAGGTTTATAAGACATATATATGATGTTTTTTAACTTTCATGACTTGTTTCTGTTCTTCTAAACATCTTGAACCAAGCTTCCCTAGGTACTATGAGTTCAAGGAAATTTCCTAACTTTCACCAGTAAGCAAGCAGACTCCCTAACCTCAGCCATTACTTTACTTTTCCCTAGAATTTGCAATTCCTTACTCTGCTACTTTCATGCAGAATAGAGTTCTAGTCTCTGAAGCCTTGGAATGACCATTGAGGAATTGAAGCCTTAAAGGGACTAAGGAAGGCAAATTTCAAGAACAGAAGATATCATCACAATAATGAGTTTTCATTAATAAGACTTTAAATTGAAGCCAGGCGGTGGTGGTACACACCATTAATCCCAGCACTTGGGAGGCAGAGGCAAGTGGATCTTTCTGAGTTCGAGGCCAGCCTGGGCTACAGAGTGAGTTTCAGGAAAGGCACAAAGCTACACAGAGAAACCCTGCCTCACAAAACAAAAAAACAAAACAAAAAAAACCAAAACAACAAAAAAAAGAGTTTAAATTGACATAGGGCAAGTGGCCTAGATTAAAATTCAGGTTGTGCAATATGCTAGTTTGTAACCTTGAGCAAATGGATTTGTAAATTTTCAGTTTCCTTCTCTGAAGAATAGAAATAAATGAATCTGTAGATTTGATGATTACATGAGGTGATCTGAGAATAATGCTCAGGCATATCACCACATAATCATGAGGGAATAGATCTGGATGTGAGGGCAATCTGGCTGTGACATCATTAACCATACTCGCCGCCAGGCTTGATCTGGCTGATCTGGCTGACTAAGGAGATGTTCCATTTCTCCCCCACTGTTTCATGTACATTCCTCATGATGCACTCAGTGGACAAGGACCACATTCCCCTAACAGAGGAGGACCCTCCCAAAATTGAGAACCACCCCATCTTCATTAAGGGTACATGAGTGGTAGAGATCTCTATTAGAACCTCCAAACAAGTTCTCAATAAATAGATTTGTAAGACACCTGGTATGTTACAGACTTTTAGTCAGGAGCAATATATTGCTAACTCAGATTTAAATGATTCAGAGTCCACTGTGTATTTTGAAATGAAAAATAACTCAAAAATTAAGGATAAAACACTTGATTTTGTTGCTGAGTGAAAAGCATTTCCATTCTTATCAAATTAAAAGTATCTATAAAAAGAAGCCAGGATTGACTTTGGAAATGCATTTTTCTATGTATGCATGAAGCATCTTCATTTAAGAAGATTTTGTTTCTTGTCCCATATTACAAAATATCATCATTGCTTTTTGTTAGAGAGTAACTGGGTTTGTGGTTGGTCTTTTAGTTTAACAAATAGGCCTCGCCAATAGATTCTGTTGTGTAAATATTCAATAAACTTTAATTTCATATGCCTTTCCTTAGAGGGTATCATCTTTTTATGGTGGGCAAGAATATATGCCACCTAAATTCCATTTCATGAAAGGATTGCTCCAGTTGCCAGCAGGCATCCCAGATGAAAGCAACCCAATGGTACCCATACCCTGCTGGGTATCCTCGTGTGTAATGATGACTAACCAAGGCAGAAGCACAGGGCACTTTTGGACCCACTATGGAACAACTTTATCTGGGATGTGGCTTAACCTCTTTTAAGCCTGTATCCCAGTTCAGCTTCTCTATTTGCCTAATTCTTCTCTCACCTCTCTCCCATGCTCTCAGATGCCAAATATTTTGCAAACTAAACTTCATCTCAATGTCTGCACTAGCAATTTAGTTTAAAGATGTAGATTGGTTTTACTAGAGGTTCTGGGGTTGGGCAATGCTTCATACTATAGAATAAGTTCCCAATGAATTGAGTGGAAAAAGTTGGTTTTATAGATGGGAAAGTCCTTTGAACAAAAGAAGAAACTAAATGGAGGCAAAGTAGTCTTTTCAAATGTAGAACCTTGAAAGGTGGGGACAATGATAGCAGACAAATAAGTGTTGGGTTAGCACGGATTCCTCCGGTTTATCTTGGCTGTGGAAATATTAAGGCAAAGAGTACACATTATGATGCCAATAGAAACTGTTCTGTTTGGGAAAGTTCGATGTTGGCTGTCTCCTGGTTGCTTGCAGTGTCAAATAACAACTTTCTTTCAGTTTGGAAATACAAAAACTTCAACCTGGGCAGATGTATTTTGATTTTTGGTCTGTTTTTGTGGTTGTTATTGTGGTTGTTGTTGTTGCTGTTTTTGGTACTCAATGCAAAATGTTAGTTCAAAACAATGACCTTCTGTGATGTCGGTTGAACACCAAGCTGTGCCACAGAATGTGTGAATCTATGGAAATGTATAAGTTCTTATAGTCAAGGAACTCCTTAGGAAGACTACACACATGTGAGCATTTTCCAACTCCTCCATGCATGCAGATGTACCCCTCAAATAACTAAATAAGAATCTTATATTTAAGTGACAGCATTTGATCCAATGTAGTTATGTGGCATAAAATAACAGGTAGAGAAAATATGCACAGAAAATTAACTGATCAGGCAAATTTCGAGAAACAAGAAAGGCTTCTTGGAATTGTGAAGATGGTAAGAAAATGCATACATACTCTTACACGTAATTTTAAAAAAAGTTTTGATTTATGGAATAGAATTGCCAGACCAGGCCTCTCACTTCATGATAAACAAACTGACTCAGTTCTGCTACCAATCCCATGAATCCTTGGAGTTGTTCTGGAAATTGAAAACCCAGAGCCTAGAAATCACTGTGGCTGCAGCGGGATGGGAAAGCCATGCTGGTTTAAATGCTGCTAACCCAGAGCATGTTGGGTACACCAAGGAGATGTGGAAGGTCGCAGATGAAAAAGGCTTGGCAATGACAAGGTCTGCATTGTCGCTGCACTCCACAATTCCTCCCAGACCACTTCATATCTGCTTCAAGGTGGCAAATGACAAAGCTTCTGTCAGATCAAATCCTGGGTCCCTGAATGCATAGACCAGGAATGGAGGCTAGATAAACATTTGTACAATGGCCCAACAAATGAGCTGATGAAACAGAAAACTCCTCTCCATACTGCCTTGAGCATTCATTCATTCAAACATCCATTCAGCTCAATTCATTCACTCATTCATTGACAAATGGCGTATTGACAAAAGGAGTATTGTTAGTGTCCTACATCTAGAAGTCATTGAAATCTACTAGAATATAGACAACAGAAAAAAAAATCAGCCATCTCAAAATAACTACTATTTAGACGGAAGCTATATCAAAAAAAATAGGATGAAATGGTGAACAAATTCTGTAACTCAGGTCATAGGGAAGCACTTTCCAAGGGAAGAAATAGGAATTGGAAACCATGGAGCCAGCAAAATCTGGCCAGAGAGAAAGGTGTCAGGTGTGGACTGCAGCATTAATTTTAGGCAATGGGAAGAACATGCAAGAGAAACCTGGGAAGCAGACAGCATGGCTCATCTAAGAACTGCCAAAGGTCATAGGACTACAGGAGACTGAGAAGGTAGTGTAGGGTTTTTATTTTTAACCTATTAAATTATTTTTTCATACAGTATACTGTTATCATGTCTTCTACTCCCTGACTACTACATCTACCCCATCTCCCTATGTACCAAACTTCATAATCTATCTCTATGTGTATATCACTTTACTTCTATCTCTTTTTCAATCCAAATAATACCAAACAAAATGAAAATTCAAACAAAAAAACAGAAAATACCAAAATAAAACAAAAAACCCACAAAACAAACAAAGAAACAAACATGGAATCCATTTTGTGTTGGACAACTAGTCCTGGGCACGGGACCTGCCCTAGAGCATAGTTGATACACCCAGTGACTCTTCAGTGGAGAAAACTGATTTTACCTTTCCCAACAAGTATCAGTTTCAAAGAGTTTTGTGGTTGGGGGTGGGACTTTGTGTCTGCTTCCCCTTCTCAGTCTTGCGATTTTTGTCTGGTTTGAACCTATGCAGGTCTTGTGAGTGCTATTGCTATACAGTCTCCATGAGTTCACATGTTTCTTCTTCTTTTTTTAAATCAAGTCTTTCTATCTACCTTCAATAAAATTATGGGGGAAATGTCTATAGCATTACAAAATATGATAAGCCTCTTTTCAGTAGGATTCTTATAATTCAAGTAAAAGCAATCTGGAAAATGAAATGGTTGCAGAGGTTTCTTTTGCAAAACTGAACAAAGAAGCTGGGTGCTCTTCCGCTGGCTAATGTTGATAATTATCTGTGAAGATCTCCTCTGCTGCCTAGATGAGTGTCTGCAGGTTTCAAAGGAACTCATTCCACAGTGGCTGTAAGGGCAGACAAGAGGTTGTCAACACCTAAAGCTGTCGAGTTTGAAATAAAGGATTCTGAAACTTGGCATGAGTACACATCTTTCTAGAGGCTTCTCTTTAACATTTAAAAATTAGAATGTCTTAAAATCACAGCCATGTTCATCATAAAATATTTATAAAGCAGCCCACAGTTTAATTTTATCTTTATTCTCCGCTTGTAACTTAAATACTGAAATGAATTAGATGGAATTAAATATCAGAAGTGAAAAGACCTTAGAGACTACTTCATGCTTCCTTTTATGTCAAAAGAAGGAAGTCTACCCAGAGACAAGACAGGACATGGATGAGATCACATAACAAATTAGAATCAAAACATAGACGGAAGTTTTGTCTCAACTCTTGTTTCCTTCTAGGAGAAGCTCGATTAGTATAGATTTGTACATTTTATTATTAGAAAATATGATGGCAAAAGCTTTTTGTAGAATAGTCCTTCATAATTAGTGACAAAGATATGAGCATTTCCATTTTCATGGAGCTTAATACTGTCCCTTTAAGAATTATACTAAATCATTTCTTCTAGTGACCACAACGGCAGTAGCACTTTAGTAAGACGCCATCTAGTGGAACTATGAAGCAAAGCACATTTCCCCCCCGCCCCCCAACGAATCCCTCCCAAAGAGAAACACCTTCCTCAGGCTCACATTTTAATCAATTTCATTATCTCCCTGAGTGCTACATGATTAAAAATAACACTGAAAATTGTCCTACTTCCAGAACCCAGCAGGGAGGATGATACTGCTCAAAAAGAAGTTGGTTCCTGAGAATGAAGGTATTTGAGGTCACACTGAAGGTATGAAGGTTCCTGAGAATGAAGGTATTTGAGGTCACAGTGGCGTCAAAGGGCCTAACATCCCTAACTTTGATTTATGGTAAGAGAAAACAAAATAAAAGTGAGTTAACCATGCTACCACTTTCCATAATAGGGATACCCAAGGGGACATGGAAAGTAATGGATGCTAAGTTGAACATATTATCATACACGATCTGTAAGGGAAAAACAAAAAGAAGAGAAGGACCTGGGAGGGGAGGGAAGGGAAAGAAAAAAGGAAAATTCTGGAAGAAGAGAAACCTAAACACCAAGAATCACCTAAAGCACGATCAGATCTGGAATCCTGTGGTGAGGTCCTCACAACCCAGTTTCAAGACCATAGCCAGAAGCAATGTAGAGAGCCCTCATGGCAGAATGTATGGGCCTCTCTGTCAGGCTCCACATAGAACATGAAGGCTGAAGGACGGATAAGAAGGCAATCACACCCTCAGAGGGAGGAAGGATAACTCAAACTTGGAAGTATCCAACATGGACTGAAAGGGGTATTTCTAGAAGACTGGGCCAGTACAAATCAACATTGTAACTTATGAGAGAGCCTTGGAATTATCCATGAGTGAGAGTAAGTCCAGCAGATGAACACAGCCTCCAAGACACAGGACCTCAGCTCTGGGCGTTCATGTGGACAGTTCAGGATGATTCCCCCAAGTCTCCCCTCCCTGTGTCTTTAGAAACTAACCAAGAAATGCTCTCATCATCTTCCAAGGTTGGATAAGTCAACATGCAACACTCAATGCTTGACTTATCCCCGCTAAAGTCATATCTTAGAAGCCTACATTATAATAAGACCTAATATGTTCTTTTCCCTGATATTTATCACATATTTATGCCTCACTTTGAGTCTTGAAATCCTCAATGTAGCTCATTTTCTGTTAAATGAGGATGATAATAGCATCTCTTCCTGTGAAACATTGTGGAGCTTTGGTGAGTGACCATGAATGAGCACAGTGTACTATCCATTCAGAAAGATAATTCACACTGTGAATGCCTGTACACACATACACACACACACACACACACACACACACACACACACACACACACACTTCTAATATCCTTGTCTGACCAATTGCTTTAGAAAATTCTAGACCCATTTTAGAGGTCTAAGAAGTTAAAATTATTTCTAAACTAATACTGTGAAATCACTTTTTCACTAGTTTGCTTGAGTGTGAAATGGGGTTCACCAAGACTACATGAAGTATGTTGAGGTTTTTCTTTCTGTATTAATATGTGATGAACTTATTAATACCATTTAAACATAAATTTGAAACATTTCACCTTCCTTTTCTAACTGACAGTGTAATAACTATTGATTGAAATCTTTGGAGGCCCTGAAATTGTCACAATTGCATAAGGCCCTGGAACAAAACTCTTTGAGACCCACTTACTAGGAGGAAATCAGTTGTCTTCGAATTCTCACATCCTTCCACTTCCTACCACTAAGCCTACTGATAGATCTCCCTGACTTATTTAAGGACGTTTGTAGCTTTGAACACTAAGATCAAGTCAGAATATAATCTTGGAAATGGGGATGAAGAAGAGAAAAAAAGTTGTTGGTTTTTCTTTTTTGTTTTTGTTGTTGTTGTTGTTGTTGTTGTTTGTCATTAATTCTCCCAAACTCATAATTGGGGCATGGCCCTGAATCCAAAGACAGATTAACAAAAGAAAAACTAGCAGGTTTAATAATTTTTCCCTGGAAATCAACTCTCAGAAAGTAATGGCTTGGAACTTAGTCTTATTTCAGCAAAATGCCATGAATTTCAGGCCAGGGACAAGATCAAGGGGGGTGGCATCAGACTTTGCAAGAGGTGGGAAACCTGAAAAGGCAGAAAAACCTGTCCCCAAGTTCCACTGGCCCTACTGGCACCTCTTGCTGAACTGCTAAGTGAGATAATCATTCGTGGCTCTGTCCTAAGATTAGAAAATGGAGGAAATGGTACAGAACTGTTGGTCCCCAAGAATTTATGTCCTGCCACCAAGCAGAGAGTATCTGTCTTCAGTTCAAGAATTCTCATTTTAATGAGACATATTTCCATTTCCTTCAGGGACTGAGAGAGGAAAGAGTATATAGTATATTCTTTTCCTCAGACAGTCAGATGGAAGATTCTGGAATATCAAGTAATATACCAGAAAACTTTTCACTGCAGTAAGAACCTGGACACAAAAAAAGAAAAGACAGGTGGCACCAGATGGATCACATTCAACTGCTCAGGAGCTGACTGTTTGTTTAGGGGCACAGGCATGGGCAGAAATGTGTGGGCTCTGTTGTTCTTTGATGCATTACCAGGCAAGACTTTCTATAATTATTACTACAGAGCCAAATCACTCCCATCAGTTTGACAGCCCAGCAGAGCAGCAGAAGAGTCTTAAGCTTGCAGAGTTAGGGGAAGAACCATTTTTACAAAACCTATACAGACCTTCTGTTTTCATCCTTCTGGGTCCTAACTCTGAGCACTCACGATGGAGGAAATGGCAGGAATAGGGATAGAGATGTAGCTAGGTTACAGGAAATTTTTCATGTGAAAAAGCACATAAAACTGATAAGAAAGAGTCAAAATACTGCATAGCTGTCCTGCTGGTGTCTTCCATCATTTTAAGCTCCAGAGCACAGGGTCACATGTGATTCATAAATTTCAAGAGTGTTCTACATACCTCTTCCTGAAAGAAGTATTCTCCTTATGCATCTTCAGGAACCCTTGAAACATGTGTGGTCATGAGTGTTTGTAACAAAAGAGGATGTTGTCTGGGGGTTTCTATTGCCATAATAAAGCATCACGACCAAAAGCAGCTTGAAGAGGAAAGTGTTTATTTCAGCTTACAATTCTCAGGTCATTCTCTATCACTGAGGGAAGTCATGTCAGACACTCAAGGTAGGAGGAGGAACTGAAGCAGAGACCATGGAGGAATGATGTTCACTAGTTTGCTTCTCTTGGCTTGCTCAGCCTGCTTTCTATGCAACTCAGGACCACATGGCCCTCCTATGAAAATCACCCACAGACTTGCCTACAACCAATCTTATAGGGCCATTTTCTCAGTTAAGATTCACATTTCTTGACTCTAGCTCATGTCAGGTTGACACCACACACACACACACACACACACACACACACACACACACACACACACACACAAACCCTGACCAAGACAAAGATGTCTTTCTTTGACCAAGATGTCTTTCTCCATTCTTCTGTTAGAATTACTCACCCCCTCCAGGCAATTTCCCTTAATGGCCAGGATGTGGGGGTTATAAGTCAAAAAAGATTCCCCTAAACATGCCATAAGTCTTAGATAGCAGAACTCTGGAGGAGAAACTGAGGAGCGAAAAGTTGCATCACTCACATATGGCACTTATGCATGTTTCTCATAAGATCAGGCACAACTAGTGTTCTTCAATAAAAAGAAAAGTTCTTCAGACAAGGAAGAAGCAATGGATAGATGGAGGAAGGAAGTGGCATTTGAGAGGGGTTGGCAGGAGATTTTGAAAGACTGAGAAGGGAAGAACACATTCCAAGAGGGAGAAATGTGAGCAGACTGAGAGACAGCAAAGCACAAAGCTGTAAAGAAGAGTCTGGAGTAGACAAAAATAGTGGAAGAGAGAGGGAGAAAGAATCCCACGGACAGCAATGCATGTCATTGAAGGTCAAATATTTAGGCCATCGATGAAGAGTAAGGAGAAAGAAGTGTGAGATCTCTCACTGGCAGTTTTGACATCGAAGAGATCTCAAGACCTGGAGAAGGCCTGCTGAGAATTCCTGACAGTGCTTCCGTACCCGGGTCTTCATCTCCTCAAACAGCGTGTGCTGCTCTCTTCTGGGCCTTTCTTACTGTCTTGGTTGCTTTTCCTGTTTCTGTGAGAAAATACCTGGCGACAGCACCTTAAGGAAGGAAGGACTGATTTTGGCTCACAGTCCAAGGCTCCCCCCACCACAATAGGGAAATCAAGCCGTCCAGAGCTTGCCACTGCTCATATCAGGGAGAAGAGAGTCAAGAGCAGTGGCTTACATAACAACCTCTGTATTTTTTTTCAAGTTAAAAATGCTAATTTTTATTAACAAGGTTGCGTGTGCCTGCTCGTTTGTATGTACACTATGGTATAACGATCCCCTCGAAGGTGATGAGAGGGTATCAGATCCCCTGGGAGCTGCCTATGTGGGTGCTGGAAACTGAATCCAGGTCTGCTACAAGAGCAGTAAGCACTCTCAACCCACGAGCCAACACTCCAGCTCTTTGTTTTTCAATTTTGAATAATTAAATTTATTTTAACTGATACCTAAAAATATAAATTTACATAATAATGAGACATGTTTTCATACATGTATATATTATGTATTCTTTAAAACAGAGTAAGCCAGGCATCAGTGGCACACACCTTTAATCCCAGCACTTGGGAGGCAGAGCCAGGCAGATCTCTGTGAGTTCAAGGCCAGCCTGGTCTACAGAGCAAGATCCAGGACAGGCACCAAAACTACACAGAGAAACCCTGTCTTGAAAAACCAAAATAAAATAAAACAGAGTAGGCATATGTATCTCCTCAAGCATTTACTATGTACCATAAAAACTCTAAACATATGTTCCTCCATCCTCCATCTTAAAAAATATTTTTATTTATTCTTGGTGAACTTTGTACATGAATACAATGTATTATGTTCATATTCCC
This sequence comes from Peromyscus maniculatus bairdii, assembly GCF_049852395.1. NCBI lineage: Eukaryota > Metazoa > Chordata > Mammalia > Rodentia > Cricetidae > Peromyscus > Peromyscus maniculatus. The sequence goes on from NC_134859.1 coordinate 27,008,816, forward strand.
TCCTCCCCCCCCCCCCCCGCCACCTTCCTATGGCTCCCCCAACACATCTCCCTCCCTCCTAACTTCATGTCATATGCATATCCCACTGCACCCAGTTAGGGCTACCTACATCTTCTTCATGAATACCATAACTCAAGCCCAGAGAATAATGCTACCCAAATTTAGGGTGGGTCTTCTCACTGCAATTAACCTAATCAAGTAAAGTATGCACAAGGAGTTCAATTAGTGTTCTGCCTTCTTTGTCAGTTCACTGTGCCTGGCTCATCACCTGATTGTCAAGTCCAGTTTTGAGGTCAATCAGAGCAGCTCCCAAACAAGGCCATCTTTCTCTGTATATGTTATCTTTCCCCTGCTTCCAAAAGTCAAGAGGGCAATTATAGACTGACCCAAGGCACATATTCAACCCTAGCCAGGCCTGATGCCACAGTTTTCATCCCTCTGCAGCCCATCAATGCCTCCATTTTCTTCATCCTACAAGTTATCTCACTATGAAATTCTGCATGGGAAAACAGAAGCAACCTACATTTCACTACCATACCCATTTCCAACCTCAAACTGCCCAGAACCTTGCTGTGATTAAATATGAATGTCACTTCTACCCTGCCCCAAGATGTTCTTTCCATTTAACTAAGGATTAGTAACCTAGTCATCTGAGACTTGGAGACAACTCAGGAAGTTACCTTGTAAACTGCCTTGGAAGCACTGCTTATTCGTTTATTTAAATTTTTTCTGTTTAAGTTTTGAGTGGCAGGCTATTAATTTTTCTCATCAGGCAGCTAACCTCATTTTCAATCAATTCTTTTAAATTTATGCTTTTAGCATAATTTTTTATAAAGGTTTGGCCTCAGAGCACTTCATATTCAAAAGGTACAGTCAATACTCAACTCTATTGAGAAATTCCATTTTCCACCAGACAGCACAAACGAGACAAAAGTAAAATGTTCAAAGTAATAAATACGGAAAGTTTCTCCTTCTCGATCCTTTCCCCTCATTCACATCTGCTCCAGCATTGTATCTGCCCTCAGAAATCTCTTCTCTGATCCCATAAAACAGTGTCCTTTCCTTCTCCCTTCCACTGACCTCTCTTTCCTGGCCCTTTATTTAACAGCCTAGCTTAGAATGCCTCTCAGTGAGAATCACTGCTATTAGAAGAAGGAGAAATTGATCCCTCAATCTGGGGATTCTTATTTTTGTGGCTGTGTGCATTTGTGTGTCGAGTCTTCTAATTCCCACCTTCTGGTCCTGCTAATGTAATGTGACTTAACCTCTGGGCCCTTCTCCCACACAACAGCACTGCATAGATTTGATGAAAGCCAATACCCACTCACTTTTATGCCCTCACACTATCCAGGCCTGCTGTGAAGTCATTTTAGTTCTGGGTCTTCAACTACAATATATGTTGTAAGCCTCCTACGCAAAAAAAAAAAAAAAAAGAAAAAAAGCTGAACCAATATTTGGCGGTCTGGGAAATATCTCATTGGAAAAGTGTTTGCTGTGCAAGCACAAGGACTGGAGTTTAACTCCCCAAAACCCACATGAGTTTCGGGTGGGTAAGGTGGTTCCCTGTAATATCAGTCCTCTGAAATTGGAGACACTGATCTTCAAAGCAAGCTGACAAGCTAGACTGCTCATATGCTTCAAGTGAGAGATCCTGCCTCAAAGAATAAAATGAGAAATGATCAAGGAAGACTCCAAATATCAAGTTCATTACAACACACACACACACACACACATTTATGTACACCACACACATACACACAAATAATGAAATATGGCACTCAACAAATATTAATTAAGCACTCTTAAGTTGAATGAAACATTCTTCTATATAAAGTAAAATGTGAAGACTTTAAAATAAAATATTAGTTAATGCACATGGGTTGTTTATGTTAGCTGTACTGCTTAGGGAAGGTCTTTGGAAGATATAACATGGGGTTACTAATGCAAAGGATACATTCATATGACAAACTTGAGGTCAACTTCAAAGACCTTCATGGTTACAGTTTGGCATGTTCAAGGAGAAAGAAGGATAAAGGAGGATTTGGATACCATGACATGGAGAATGGTCATAGGCATGAAGATAACATGACTATACTCTACTTTAGCAAAATGTTATAACTTGGGCAAGTGACCCCAAAGGCTCATGTGTTAAAGACTTGATTGTGGGAGCCCACAAAGATTCCAACTTGTGTTTTGAATCAAAGTCAGAGAGTCAGAGTTGATGTTGCTCTCCAAAGCTACATAATATGGTGCAAAGGCATGGTTACCAGGTATTTTGTACTTCAAGGCCTAATCACAAGATGCTTTTCCATGGGGCATGCTTACCAGGTGTTTTGAAGGATCTACACTTGGTTGCATGTTGTGCTTTGATCTTGAAAGGATCTTTTGCCCCTTCCCTTGCTAGTGTATAAAAAGCCTTTTAGAAATAAATTCAAGGCTGCTGGGTATTGACCCAGGGCCCTCTTGAAGCTATCCTGTGTCTCTATCTTTTTTTCTTTGTCTACTTCTATATTTCCTAGCATTTCTTAAATTCCTCACTCCCCCCTTTAAGGGACCTTTCAGTAGGTTGGGGCTGAACCCCAACACTGCCCCCACCAACACTTGGTCATCATCATATAGTACTACCAAAGATGACAAAACCTTTAGGGGGGGGCTAGCAATTGGATGTTAGGTTGTTGATAGCTTGCTATTGAATGGGTTATTGAGACTCGTTATGGGTCTTAATAGTTATGTATCTTTCCTCTTGTTCTCCTTGCTCCCTAGTTACCATAAGGTAAGTACCTGTCTCTACATTGCATTTCACCATGATGCACTGTCTTCCCACAAGCCTGTTAGCAACAGAGCCAGCCAACCATAGACTGAGATCTCTAAAACCATGAGCCAAAATAAACCATTCCTTTAAGTTAATATATCTCTGGTATTTGTCATAGAAACAGAAACCTATTACATGGAGAGAAAAGCCATGTAATAATGACATCAGTATTTTCATTTTAAGTTCTTTTATTGCTATGTGGAGATAGGAGACAACAGAGAAGACCAAAGCACTGGGCAGTAGCAAGACAGGGATGTTAACTAAATTTTTAAGAGCTGAGCCAGAGAGCTTAATTTCATTCTGAACAATTTTGAAGGCAGAATCAATGGGACCTCCCATTTCCATTTCCTACCTTGACTTGAGAGGATCCCAAGCTTATATAGTTTCCCAGAAGTCTTCTTTTCCCTAGCCTTTGGCATCTGTTAGATACTATTCCCACCAAAACATATGCATTACCATGGAACAAATCACTACTGTTAGTCACATTTCAATCTAAACCCATTATTAGCATGTAAAATTATCCCCAGAATAGTCAAAAATTATGGATCTCTTCCCACAACACTGAAAATGGCCATTGGTTGCAGTCCCTTACAGCCCCAGGGGTTCCAACTCTTTATCTCCTTTTCAGGGCTTCATTGAAAGCTCTACTTTGCCCATTGTCAGGATTAGAACTCAGAAACCCAAGATTAGTGCCTTGAATGTTATTTAGCCATTACTTATGATTCCACAACATTGATTCAATTCAAGGAAGTTGTTCTAAGCCAGGCCAAAAAATGCCATGATCCCTGTTAACAACTGATCTGACATATACAGGTCACACACCCAGCTATTATACATGAGAAAACAGTATTCTGGGACTTCTGCAAAAGAACTCACTATCCCTAGAAAAGAAACACAGAGATCTCTATTAGCCATCATCTTCCTCTGAATGTTATCACATCTGGGAGCAAGACTTGCAAACTATGTGGCCACCACTGCTCATGGGACTGTCTATAAAATGATGCCTTTCTGAAGAGGACAGAACTTGGCTCCTGAAGACAGTAATAAGGCACTGATCCCAAAATGCCAAAATGATCTGTCTTTTCTCTAGACATCTGCTTGTGAAATTCTGATTAAACTAATGTGTGTTACAATCTTCAGCTGCATTGAGCAAAGGTTGCTCTACCGGGAAGACAGGGGATCATTTATGAAACGTATCAACAAATGTTTAGTAAGTAACTATTGTGTGTTCTGCACTCTTCTCGGTATTGGTATTACAGAGATGAATAAGATGATATTGTCTTCCTATGACATTCCCATTTGGAAGAGATTATATTTGAGTAACTATAAATGAGTCATATCAGATAACATTAAATGATATGAAAGAAATAAAGCAAAATAAGACAGCAAAAAAATTACTAGGGATTGTGGGAAGGAGAAGGAGTTCTTAAAATATTAAATCCATTCAGAAGTGTACCAAATACAAGGTTGCTGGTTATATTAAGGCTTGTATTAGCAAAAGTAGTGATACTAGGAGTAACTCAAATGTCCTTCTGTAAAGGCCTGATGAAGTAAACCATGGTACATTTAGATATACACTTTTGTGACACTGGCTACAAGATATATTGTTAAGAAACATTAAAAAGAAAAGGAAAATTAGCCGGGCAGTGGTGGCGCACGCCTTTAATCCCAGCACTCGGGAGGCAGAGGCAGGCGAATCTCTGTGAGTTCGAGAGTTCTCCAAAGCGAGTTCCAGGAAAGGCGCAAAGCTACACAGAGAAACCCTGTCTTGAAAAACCAAAAAAAAAAAAAAAAAAAAAGAAAGAAAGAAAGAAAGAAAAGGAAAGGAAAGGAAAATTAAGAGCTGAGGCTGGAGACAGCTCAGCAGTTAAGACTACTTGTTCTTGTAGAGTCAGTTCCTAGAACCCAAGTGACAGCTACAACCATCTGTAACTCCAGGCCCAGGAGATCTTATACCTTCTTCTCACCTCAGTAGGCATGCATGTGGTGCACATACATACATGCAGGCAAGACACTCATACACACAAAATAATATAATAAATAAAAGCTGTTTGTAGAGTAGTCTGTGAAGTGTCACACCTATTGTGAGAATTGCAAAAAAAAATGAGTATGTAGATGACAGATAGATATAGATAGAGAGAGGGGGGATGGATGGATGGATGATAGATAGATAGATAGATAGATAGATAGATAGATAGATAGATAGATAGATAGATGATAGATGATAGATAGACAGATATAGGTAATAGACAGATGATAGATAGTATTTAGATATAGATATATAGAAATAGAGAGGCAAAAACGTAGACAAAAATGTGTGTATGTGTATGTATGTGTGTGTGTGTGTGTGTGTGAGAGAGAGAGAGAGAGAGAGAGAGAGAGAGAGAGAGAGAGAGAGAGAGAGAGAGGAGAGTATGTGTTGAAGATCTAGGGATATATACATTCCTATTTGTAGAGCTTGTTAGCATTTTCAGGTCCCTGGGTTCAATCCAATCTCCAATTCTACAAGAAAAAAAAACCAGAAACTTTATCAGTACTTGTCTCATAAAGAATCAGTAGGAAACCCTGCAATATAAGAGGTATTTGTTTGTTTTAATGTGTCTTTCCATACAATTTTAGAACTTGTCATATGGAATTTTAATTGCAATATAAATTAAAAATTTGGGGGGGTAGATCCAAATCTAGGAATAACATGTAAATGAAGTTTATTGTTCAGGAGGAGTGGCTAATGACATACATGATATCAGAGCAAGAAGACCTGACTTGAAATAGAAATTAAAAAAAAAAAAAAAAAAAAAGAGGCCATCTGTTTTACCTGGTGTCACCTGGCAGATATTATCTCCACCACCAGGGGTAAAAGCTGCGGGAAGACATTCAACATGAGAAGCTCTGTGAGTACCAAGAGTGACACCACATGGGACCAGCTGCCAGGATTAACCACAAGATCATTTCAGTACAGAGAGATGATTCAGCAAGAAGGATAATATACTGTGAGTACTTGTGAGTGCCAGGAGGGCCTCACCCCAAAAGATCACAGGAGTAGCTGTAGAAGACCACTCCATATGCCAAAGGAACTCAAAAGACCTAGAAGTTGATGCAGGCAGGTAGGGTTACATCCTCACATAAGTCACATAACCTTCCAGGTGATCTTAAGTCTAAATCCTTTGATCTGAGCCAAGCCAGGAGCCTGTGTTGATTCCATTTGAGCTGAGGCCCCCCACTTCTCTGAACATGTGTTTTGTAAAATCTTCATCTGTTACACATCAAACTCATATTTTTAACAGGATCAGCAGGTCTCCAGGAGAGGTTGATTCAAAGCCAAGTTCAAGAACATAGCATATTGAGCAGTACAACAGACATGTAGGACCTCCAGCCTGCAAGCCACATGCAGTCTAGAATAGATACAATTTTGGTAAAAAAAAAAAAAAAAAAAAAAAAAAAAAAAAAAAAAAAAAAAAAAAAAAAAAAACTCACAAACTTACTTAAAACATTATGGTATTTTCTACAAGGGTTTTAAAAATTCAGTTGTGTGGCTTAAACATGAACATTGTAGATGAAAATGTCTTATCCCAATGCCAAAAGGCTGGACACACTGACAACTAGAATTAAGGGGGTGGAGGCTTCCCTGGGTACTGATTTTTTTTCTGTTATGTCTTCTTATCAGTAAGTGTCACATGTTCAATGACAAGAGAGATAGTTTTCTGATTAATACCCCATGTGCTAAGAAACAATAGATCAAGATGAAGAAAATGAGACCTCATTCTTCCCTGGAAGATTTCACACACCCAGAGCATTCTAAGCCTGTCTGTCACTTCGGCATATGCAGTATCCCTAACAATAACCACAGAAGCCTTAAGCCTACAACTTCTTGATGTTCTGTACCTTAAGTGCGCAGCTTCAGCCACATCCTTTAACCTCCATCTCCCTCGCCCCCTGGATTTCTAAGATAGAAAATTAGATAGGGAAGACAATGTAAAGAAGGGGATGGAAAATATCCAGTGCTCTGCTTTTCCAATTTGTTACCTTGCTCACTTTGTTCTCTCCATGGGTTCTCTAACTCACTGTGAACACATATCCTGTGCTCAAACTCAGTACTGCTAATTCCATAGCAAAACAATTCCTCCTATTGCTTCTCAATGAGGCCTCTGAGCTCCTAGTACCAGTCAGAATGAACCAAGATGCTTCTGCATTTGCTAGCCCCCTGCAGCTGCTATAGCCAGGCCTTTTCTTTGAATCCTTTCCCTGGTTTGTAAACCAAGGACATTAATTCTCCTGGAAATTTTTACAGTGCCACATGTATATATAGTACAGTAGATCATGTCATCACTGATAGATGACTGCTAAGGACCTCTTCATTTGCATACAATACATACTGATACTTAAAAGGAAGCCAAGCTCTACTCATGGATCATTGTCATTGAGAAAAAGTGAAAATTTATGACTTCCCTACTAAATCACTTTCTTGAGACTTTTTCTAAGTCTTTAAAACAACTGTTTATAAGGAAGAAGAAATTTTACTTATCCCTCTGGGTACCCCTTATTTAGCATTTTCAGGAAGTGGGAGGTATTGTTAATATGATGGCAAGAGGTCAGCAGCACAATTATATGCAATGACCCCTACTGGTTGGGCCCACCACATAAGGCTTTAATCCATCTTCCACCACATAGACTGTAGGCAGAAAGTCAAATCAGGACTTGCTCTTGACAGGACTGCCACTTTCTTGTCTTGTTCTCAACCTTTCAGGACCACTTCCTCAGCTTCCCTTGGAGTGTAGCTGTAGTTGGTTATTTTTACTCTTTACACTCTGATCTTTGGGGGGCCACCAACCAGCTCCCAAATAAATCACACGGAGATTTTTTTTTCTTACTTACAAATGCCCAGCCTTAGCTTGGCTTATTTCTAGTCAGCTTTTCTTAACTTAAATTAGCCTATCTACCTTTTGCTTCTGGGCTTCTACCTTTTTCTAATTCTGTATATCTTTCTTTCTTTCTTTCTTTCTTTCTTTCTTTCTTTCTTTCTTTCTTTCTTTCTTTCTTTCTTTCTTCTCCTTCCTTCCTTCCTTCCTCCCTTCCTTCCTTCCTTCCTTCCTTTCTTCCTTTCTTTCTTCCTTTCTCTATTGCTGGTTGTGTAGCTGGGTGGCTGGCCCCTTGCATCCTTCTCCTTCTCTCACTTCTTGATCTTTTCTCTCTCTTTTTCTCCTTCTATTTATTCTCTCCACCCACCAGCCCTGCCTATCCTTTCTCCTGCCTTGCTATTGGCTGTTCATCACAGTAACACAGCTTCACAGAGATAAACAAATGCAACATAAAAGAATACAGTACATCTTTGCATCATTAAACAAATGTTCCACAGCATAAACAAATGTAACACATCTTAAAATAATATTCCATAACATGTAGCTTGCTCTCTCTCTCTCTCTCTCTCTCTCTCTCTCTCTCTCTCTCTCTCTCTCTCTTCTCTCCCTCTCTCCTTCTCTCCTCTTGAAAATCATGCTTCATGCTATACTTGGTTCACAGCTCATTCACCTGCAGTGCCTTCCAATAAACAAAATGTTTTCATCACCCACTGTGTTCAGAACTTATTGTAATTAGATGCACCTAGCAATGTGCAAAGAAAAGCAAAATAGATATTAATTTCTCATAATTAATAAAACCTAGAGTTTATCAGATGACACAAACTCTTCAGAACCCAATAAGGCAGGCAAATAGATTAGGGAATGAAGGGTGGAGAGGAGATGAATTCTTATCTGTGGTTAGATGGTCAGGAAAGTCATCACTGAGAAGGTGGCAATCAAAGAGAATCTAAGGGAATAAAGTTCTGAGCATGTAGCTACTAGAGAGAGCAGCATTGAAGATCCAAAGTGTATGAAGGTAAAGATGGGAAACATGCCCAGGTGTCAATAGGCAGTGTATGGCTAAAGGAGTTGAAAAGAATGAACAGCTGGTAGAGTGATGGTAGATCAGGTCATAGCTGCAATAGCTGAGTTCCAAAGTGAGTTTCAAAAAAACTAATTACAAGGGGTCATGGTGATGGTGAGGTTTACTCAGGATGCAAGGGAATGAGGATGAGGTCTTTCTTTCCTTGTGCTGTTATTACACATTTGTTACAATTCACACAAGTTAGCAGCTTCATCCAACACAAATCTGTTCCCCTATAGTTCTGAAAGTTGAAAATCCCAAATTGGCGTTGCTGGACTATAGGTTCAAGATGCATAGTCAAGGGGTAAATGAGGCTGGTTCATCCTGGAGGTATGAGAAGACATTCTGTGTCCTTGCCTTTTACCACCTGTATTCCTTTACTTGTTGCTACTATCTTCACCTTTACAGCGTCTCACTCCAATCCCTGTTTCCATCAGCACATCTTCCCTTTCCTCTGTCTGAGACTCCTCCAGCATCCCTCTTACAAGGGCTGTTGTGATTATCTATCAGTAGTGCCTGGGTAAACCAGGATAATCACTTCATCTCAAGATCTTTAATATGATCACATCTGAAAGTTTCTTCTGCCACAGAAGGTAACATCCTAAGTCTCAGGATTAGGTTATGCACATATTTAGCAGCTCATCATGCAACCTACCACAGATAGCCTGCCGCTATTCTCAGTCTGCTCTGTTGAAAATGAACTTGGGGTGGAAAAGTAGAAATAAAGAAAGCAGTTAAGTGGTTCTTGTAACACCTCAGGCAAGAGTCGATGATGCTTTAGTTCAGGATAGTGGCAGCATAGGTGTCCAGAAGTTCTATCTTGAATGCTTTGAAGATAAAAATCAATGTGTTTTGCCAATATAGGTCATGAGAACAATAAAAAAGAAAATTGAAACTCCAAATTTCCCAGTCTTGGCAGCTAGGTAAATAAATAAGCCTGTTGAAGGAGCAGGTTTGGAGGACAAAATAATGAGTTTGCCTTTTTACATATTAAGTTCGAAATGTCTATGGAAAACCTAAATTGATGTTTCAACATTTTTTTAGTTAACTGTTAAGAGCTGAACCTATTCATGTGATTCAAACTAGACCTTGTCATGATAGTGCACTGAGTTATTACACAGTTTACTTTAAATACCATTTACAGTTCATTCAATACTCTTTCTTTATTCAATTTCCTTCTGTATTTCAACTCCCTATAGTCAGCTGTGATCTGCAAAGTTTAAGTAGAAAATAAGTATTTCACAAATTTGAGTATCCTTTGTTATAGCCTTTTGTCATGGGTCTGCTTTACTGTTACTCGTTGCTGTTAATCTCTCATTGTAACTGGTTTATAAATTATACTTTTCCATAGGCAAAAACAAAGCACATCTAAGGCTCGGTCCATATCTGTAGTTTAGGCATTTTAAGATAAAGGAGAACTTCAATAAAAATCATGGGAACATTGTGAAGTAGGGTAATATAAACTTAAGCAGTAGTGAGTCAAGATTCATGAGCTATTCAGACTCTGGCTGTAATACCATCAAAATATCATCAAAGATCCCCAGTAAAATTTAATACTAACATCCCAAATACAGCCAATGTAGCTGTGCATCACACGGCTGACACGGAGTCTTCTTATATCTCAGCTTATGGTCTAATTGAGTGACCTGAACTCTGGTTCCATCAGACTCACAGAGTACCAGGCCCAAGTGCGGACTCTTTGAGTCTATCTTCAAAGCCTTACTTTGAAGCATAGGTTTTCAATTAAGAATTCATTGATCATTTGCCATCGATAGATACAATCCTATTTAATTCTGTTAATACTTTAAGAAATTGGAAGAAAATACTACAATTAGTCTCATTTTATTGATGAGAAAACTGAAACAATGAGAAATTAAAGATTTTTTCCAGATTTTATACCAGCTCTGTTTGACTCTGACTTCCAGACCACAGCTGGCATCCATTGTTCTTTGTTGGGAATAACAAGGATTGATGAATGGTTGGAGGTGTGAAAAGGGATCATTTTAAGGTATTGTTGATAATGTCTAGACTTTTGTTGAGATTACTGGGGCAAGATCTGGAGCCAAGTGGCTCCAAATTTCGACACTGGACTTGTCAGCAATGTGACTTTGCCATGATATTTAACCTAGGTCTAACATTCCATCACTATAGATAGAGAAACTAGCAGCATCTATATCATAGGTCATTTTACTGGTTGAAAATAATGCATGAAAGGCTTGTTACTGGTGGTCTATGTGGACCCCACATGGTCCTGTATCCCCTCAGCCTCCCATGTGTACAATTCTCTTCCACTCTGCATTTTCTCAAAAATGCTCTCTTTTACTCCATATTCAAATCTGGTTGATTTGGAACATGTATTAAAATGCTCATCTTCCAAAGAAACTCTTCCCACAGATCTCTCTATGAGAAGGAAATATGGTTCTTATCCACTGAGGTCTGATTTTAAGCATCTATCCCATTGAGAAATTTTCCAGCAAAAATTTCTTCCCCATCACTACCATAACATTGTATTTTATTTATCTTTTCATACCTACCATTATCTGAATATGCATTGTTTATGTATTTGCAGTTATTATTATATCTTTAACTTGAATCGAAGGAGCATGATGTCACTTGCTCACCATTTAAGCCTGAACTCTTAGAGAAATATTGGGCATGCAGAGAAAGCTCAGTAAACATTTGTTTAAAGAAGGGAAGAAAAGTAGAGGAACAGAGAAAATGGAAAGTTCTTGGCATGCCACTTAATGTACAGAAATATTTTTAAAAGCACTAGTGCTATCATTATTAGGTAAATATTTATTTAAAATTCCACTCAAAGCTAAGCACATTGATAAACTAAATTCTTCGGCCTTTCAACAGGGAATAGCCCTTTAAACCATTGATGTATATGGACCAAAATCTTAGGGAAGGAAACCACAGAGTAGTCCTTGACTCACTTATTAAATTTACGACTGACACAACACATTGTTAATATTTTGAGACAACCCACACCTTACTGGAACCTGTCCCATACATACAACCTATTCTCCAAGTACCTACCAGGCTTAGTGACCGAACAGATGGACTCTGCTTTGTGTCTGGGAGTCAAGCCAACTCTTGCTGTGCTGGCTATAGCCGAGAATCTTACAGAAGCTAGTAGAATTTACTAATTTCCAAAGGGGACAGAGTTCTTAGGTCACACTTCCAAATTTAATTTGCTCGGGTTATGTATTTTAGATGGACTCTTCGTTGTTTACCTTCACTTAATGTCGGCTCTTTTTCCATATGAGATGTTGAGACTTCATTGCTACAAGTATCCTCTTGGCAGAGGACAGACTCTATGATTCAGATCACCTCTCAAATCAACACAGCCTCCGGATTCACCCAGTTTGACAAACTGCTCACACTACTACACAGGTTCAGATGAGATGGATGGAGGGATTTTTTTTCTTTCAGAAAATAGTATCATTCAATAAAATTTAGCCAAGGATGGTGGAAATTAGCTGTTTCCATCTAAAATTTGTGGATTTTATAGTACTGAATTCTATAGTACTCTGGTTATTTTCATTACAGTTGTATTGTTTGTATTTGTGGCTATTACAAAAAAAATCACAAATTTAATTTTCTCTACATAGGTTTAATTCTGAGAAAATACAGAGATAGCAGGTCTATCTATTTTTTCCAGAGTCCTAGCTAAAGGGAAAAAGCAATGGTGGTTGCACAGAAAAGATGAGCTGAGATGTGTTTACATTTTAGAGGCTACTTCTCTGCAACTGAGACAGAAGTATCTAATTATGCTCAATCCAAAAGACGGTTTAAGGGCAATTTGTCTCTCAGTGTAGATTGTAGATAGAGCTAGAAAGGTGGCACTATTGAGTCTTTCATGTCTTTCCCCTTCCTGCTCCCACTTCCCTATCAACATGATCCTCTATTATAGACTATACTAGGCTCTATCCTACTTTAACTCTTTAGTTACATGTTTCATCTGTTTCTATGTCCTACATTCATACAGGAAGTGTGTATCTCTTCCTCTCTTCTTCCCTCCCCTTATCCACAGGTCATATACATATGAATAACTCATGAATTAACTGATGAAAAAGAGAACAGAAGAATGTTCTTTTTCCTTGTGAAATCTTTCTCTGCGCAAAATAAGAAAAATATGTTTCCTTGTAGCTGCCCTGCTATGACCTATTATTCCCACAAAAGTCTCATATTGACTACCTTATTCCCTATATATGTAGTATATGTTCCAAACTTGCACATATCAAAACATACATGTCTTATCATTTATGACTTTTCATATTTTCAAGGTAAAAGTAATTTCCTGGCAAATGAACTCATATTTCAGTAATTGATGACTCATGGTAAACTTGGTATGCTATTCTAATCTTATAGAAGGTTCTTAAAGACAAATTCCTTTATGATGAGGCTATATATCTAATTCTAGACTTGTTAATTGATCAATGTAAAAAAAAAAATCCAGTGTTGAAACTGTTCAGTGTCCTTCAAATCTCTCAGCCTGCAGCCTGTTTTAAGATCCAGTTAGAAACAAGCATCCATACCATGAAGATGAAAACCCAAGATTAAATAAAGCATCAGTCATTTGATTTTCAAAAAATCAAGCCTAGGTGGCTGATGCCAGAGCCTCATAAATGAACAGCTGCCTGCAAACAGCTTTTATCTTGTGTATTTAAATACATTCATCTTGGAAATGTGAGAAAGAAAGCAGTGAAGCAAATGTTTGTTTACTGTTGAAAGCCTGGATCTTCACGGTGCCCTCCTCCACTGGATTCTCCTGCATCTGTCATTTTAAGCTAGGTTGCCAGAATTCTGACATGTGAGTGATCATTACAACTTAAATAGGCCATTTTGGCTAAAGAGACAAATCTAAATGGGAAGTTAGAGGGAGACATAAATTTGCCCTAGACTGTATATAAAAAGAGGTCACTATGGAGAACACATTTCTGCTTCTAGGTGAGAGACTGAAACAAGCTTAATATTTTAGATAATCTGTGAAATTTTAGGAAAAATAAATAACTAAATGCAGAAATCAAGAATGGCAGAAAAGTAGAAAAATATAGGACAATATCTTTATATTATAATAAGATGTTTGGGGTTTTGTTTTTGTTTGTTTGTTTGTTTTTAGACACTGGCTCATCTCTTCATGTAGCCTTGGCTCTCCTGGAACTCTCTATGCAGACCAAGTTGACTTTGAACTCACAGCCGCCTGCCTCAGCCTATTGAAATTAAAGGTGTTTGCCACCATGCTTGTCTTTTTTGTTGGTGTTGCTCCTTCTTTATTGAGACAGGGTCTCCATTAATAAGTTGCTTTAATGAACCAAAGATATATTGGTATGTGGCTCCAAGTTGCCCCAGATTAAAAAAAAAGTGAAGATGTTGGGCCAGTGTCTCTTTGGAGGATGATTTCATGGTCAAGAAGTTCAGAAAGTTCAGATTGTGAAAAACAAACTCTCCACCCTTAACCATAAATGCTGTATCTCACCCACACATGAGTTTTCTAACAGAATGTGTCTACAGCTAGCCATGAAAACCAACAACAATGATAGAGTAGGGATTTTTGTCATTCCAATAGGGGTATTTCTAGCCAGGAGGTTGTTTAATTAGAGTATTACTTTTAGAAATGAGGGGGATAATATATCAATTGGGAAAACCACACATTGACACAATACAGTCACTGTCTCTGTCATTTGCTCAGCCATTAAATACCCAATAAATTCTTATTATGCCCCGGGGAATGTTTGAGTCACTAAAAGAAGAAATATGAAAAATTAGTCATTGGCCCAGAGAAGCTTGTAGATAGGAATATGACCCAAGTACAGCTATAGTCAGTGCATAGCTACCTATAGTAAACCTTTGTGGTTTGTGTGATAAGAATCCCATATCAACTTAGATGTCAAGACAGCTTGCCTTCAATAACAGTGCTCAAAAACTGAAAAGTATCTCTCCTACCCACCTAAAATAAGCCATTCTTTTGAGGCGTTTCTCATTTAGGATGTTTTCCATTTCTTACAATACCATCCAATACAGCTTATCAAGGTACCCTTTATGTGCCATCAAAATGAATTCCAGATGTATCTGAGACAAAAAAAAAAGAGTCTCCTCTTTTATTGTGAGCATAATTTCATTTATTTTGCCTGAAATTCTATTATTAACAATCATAATAAAACAACAAAGAGATGGTAATGATGACTGTGGTAAATAAAAGTAACAAGGATGCCAACATTCTGAATGTCTAGAGCATGTTGTTTTCCATTTCTGCCTTTGTCTGATTCCTTGCAAAGCGGAACTAAAGCCATGTGTGGCTCTGTATTTCTGTGTGTACCAGTTACTCAGGAGGCTGGGGCAGGCAGTTTTCAAGCTCAAGGTCTGTCTGGGCTACAAAGTAAGTTCAAATTCAGACTGGGCAACTTAGTGAGAGCCTGTCAAGAAGGAAAGGAAGAGGAGAGAGTTGGAGGGATAATGGAGGGAAAGCAACTCAAGGGAAGGACTCAGGGATCAAGTTCTTGCCTAGCATGTACAAAGCCCTAGGGTCAATCTCCAGTAATACACACACACACACACACACACACACACACACACACACACACTCACACTCACACACAGCACACATAAGTACAACTAGATTGTCCACGGTGACAAAACCTAGATCTCACCAGACCACCTACAAGGTTCTGTCTTCTCTGCAGGATTCTCCTTGCCCACTCCCTACTGGAGGAGTCTTTAAAATCTCCAGGCACTATCTTAGACATTATATCTTTTCCAAAGCTCTATTGAACTCCCAAACTATAGAAGATTGCCCTCTTGTGTGCTTTGCTACACCTTGCTTTTGCTTGTCATCTTGCCCATTGATTGCTTCGATCAATGTAACTACAAATTCAAAGTGGCCAGATATGCCTAAGGGATGAAGCATGATAGTGCCTGTGCCTATGCTGCTTGGGGCCAACTAAACATAGTTCTCACTGCAACTATAATTTTGAAGAAAGCATAAGTCTGCCATTAGTGTGTGTGTGTGTGTGTGTGTGTGTGTGTGTGTGTGTGTGTGTGTATAATATATAGAGAGAGAGAAAGAGAGAGAAAAAATATAAATTCTCAAGAATATTCTTATACTAGACTTAAATTAGTTTCCTCCAGTTGAGGAAATATGACATATTTTGGCTATTAGATAAGAATAATGATAATACAGGATTCAGGGGCTATACAATAGGGAAGGACCCCATAATAATCAAATCAAGATTTTCTCAATCTAGAAGTCTTTGTGAGACCATCCAAACCAGTTATGGATGGTTTTTCAGAGAACTACTGAAATTTCAAAGTCCTATGGAACCTAAGCATGATACCACTAGAGAAAGAGACTATGTTATTCTCTCCCCTTAAAACTCTGTTAGAAAGATCTGCACACAGCCTGGTAAAACCAGAGTGAGGACCTGTGAGTATTAGTATATGAGAGATCTAGAATTAAGCCGCTTGTCAGCTATATGATCTTACATTAGTCATTTAGAGCCTCTGAGCCTCACACTTCTCTACTGTAAAATGGTGAATTGTCACAGCTCATTGTTTTACATGAACTCAGGTATACTGCAAACCTATTAGGCCTCTAGTGGTTGGATTTTCTTGAATCCATGTCTAGGATGTAATATTGTCCAATCTTAAAATATACACAGGGGCATTCATACCTAAAATTATCCCATTTGAAGAAGAGTTAAGAGTTTTGAATCAGTGCCTCTCAAACTTTGACAGAAAGAAGTCCCATCTATAGAGTTTGTTATGTTAGACTTTGATGGGCCCAACTCCCAGGGCTTCTGATCCATTAAGAACAGGATGGGCCTGGTGGTGGTGGTGGTGGCACACACCTTTAATCCCAGCACTTGGGAAGCAGAGGCAGGTGGAGCTCTATGATTTCGAGGTCAGCCTTGTCTGCAGAGCTAGTTCTAGGACATCCAGGGCAAGTACATGGAGAAACCCTGTCTCAAAAGAACAGGATGGGCCTACCAAGCTTGTAAATCCAACAAGCCCCTGAATGGCAGAGATAATTTCTGTTCTCAGCCCACTGATTATCACTGAAGCATCATTGCATATACATATACCAAATACACAGAACCTAGACAATTATTTGGAGCATAATAAATGCTCAGTGTGTGTAAATATTACTTTAGGATGCTCTAAGTTAAAGAAAGCCATGAAAAGAAAGGCAGTTTTCTGTAGAACAAACCCCAAATGATTTCCAGTAGTAATAGTAGCTCCACGATGAACCATTCTAAACCTCACTGTGTCCCATTAACTAACTACTAGCTAAAAGTGCAACCTTCCCTTAGAAATTAAGGTTGTTTCTTTCCACTTAACTTCCGTTTTAAGGATGTTCCAGTATGCCATATGTTTAGAGAATAACGCTGGATTTTCAAAATGTGTGCTACTAGAAATGCAAATGTCTGTGGGCTTTTTCAGGCAAATAAGATTTTACTCAAAAAGTGAGTCATCTGTCTCTATTTTCACCAAAGACACAAAGAAGATGACTAAAACAGACCTGAAAAATGAATTGAAGATCTAAATAAAAAAAATGTCCTTGCCATGGCATTGACTACCCACCAGAGCAATCATGAGAAATTCCACAGGATGTGGACCAGCTTGCTTCTCAAGAGCCTTTTAATACCAGCATCAAAGAAGGAAAAGATTGAGAGTCAGGTCAACAACAGGTCTCCACCTTGTTTCCATCTAACCATGAAAAGCAGAAAGGTGTTTTTTGAAAGCCCCAATAAAATTCTAGTCAGTGCTACCATTTACACACTTCTGAGAGTAATTGGGGGGAACTCTACCTTGGTAATAAGAAAGAAAATAAAGCATTCTAGCCTGGCCTCATATAAGGAGGCTCAAGGCCTCCTTCTTATGGAATCATTTTTCTCTAGTTTGTTTCTTGGGACTCCTGAAGAACTGGCAGTTGAGTTGGCTTTGTGGTATCTAAGTTATTCACTGACTCTTTAAACCATTCACTGAAAAGTGGTGTGCTGGCCCCTGGGACACTGATGCCAGCTCATTTGGTCTTGGTCTCCATCTTCACAAGCAGAGCAGATTTAGTGTCAGAGACACTCTCATCTGACACAGTTTAAAAATGGCAATATCTTATAGGATACCTATTAACTATGATGTCTGTCAAAGTGCATCTCCCACACTTCACCCCCCAAAAGGTCAGTAAGTACAGAGTGAAGCCTGGAATCTTAATTTTTTACTATTTTTCCTAGGCATCCTAATGTAACTGGTCTTATTAACACACTCTGGAAACAATGCCCTGCCCTGTTAAAGGTCATCGTTCTCTGCAGATGGATTGCTCACAAAGTCTCCTAAGTGGAAGCAAGACAGATTGAATTCCCTTCTATTTTAATAAAGAAGTGAGACAAAATTAAATCTCAGTGCTTCACTTTCTTCCTCTGGTATTTCAAAGGCCTGTGGGGAGTGGTTTTAATTAAGTAATTCATGGAGAGAACACCTGTTCGGGTACACCTTGGGTTTATTGGGAAAACAATGATTAAAAACCAAAGTCCCACTGTTACTGGGAATAGATAAGTATTTGTTTGTTTGAAGGTATAGATAATATTTGCAGAGCAGGAGAGGGCTGTATGTGTGTTCAACTGCATAAAGATTAAAAGCCTAATTGAGTCCACACTGAGAACGTCAAGCTAACATCTCCCAGAACTATTCCTGCCACTGATTGTGGCTGTGTAAGCACCATGACTAAAACAACCCTAAAATCATACTTCTTTGGTGTAGACGATATAACATGGTGGGATGAATATTTAACATCCTGAGGAGTCCCTTCTCCTTCTGAGCACAAGTGAGGACAAACCAGAGGAGACACGGGGGCAGATTTAGAACAATGCTGAGACAGAGAAATCATCAGGCCTCCAATCCACCTGAGGCCTCCAGGCACTTTGAAAGACTTTCCAATGCTAACGCTACTGTCCCAGAAAGCAAGACCACATCAACAAGGGATGATGCTTTTTTTCTCGGCATTCCCCGCTGGAACAGTCAAATGTTCTGCTAATGGTCTTTACGTGTTCCAAGGCTTTTGCGCCCTCCCTGCAACATGAGAGATGGGGAATGTGGGCACAGAGTACACTGTCAGAGTAGCTTGACAAGACAATGTCGTAACCCACAACAACAGAGAACTTCAAAACAAAAACAGTTCCTTGAGAAAAATTAACTGGAGTCATGACACATTTAAAATGGTCAGAAGTTTTTAGACTCTGGCTTGATAGGAAAAGAAAATATCAGAGAGAGGTGAAGTATCTCAGCTTCTGTCAAATCAAAAGTTTCCATTGCTAACCTATGCTAGTAAAGGTGAAAATTTGTCTTAGATGAACAATCTAAAGCATGACCCCAAGAAGCATTCATAGTGATGCTTGGTATCCATTCTCTTGTTAATATATCCACACAGAAAATCTCCACAACTGAGTCTTCCAACAACTCAAAAATCACCCATCTGGTGTCCCAATGTATCACACCTTTTGGCACTTTTTTGGGCTATAATACATACAGAGGACAGAGTGAGTGCTTACTACTGTAGGTGGTACTAGTGATACCACCTACAGGAACATGAAGTGGTGTGAACCATGTCATCCCACCTCATATGTGGACCTCTCTGTCCACATCCTCACTGACTTGTAGAAATCAAGGGCAATAATGTTGCATTGACTCTGAATGGACAAAGTAGTCAGCACCTGCTGCGAAAGATTAATTTAAAACAGGTGATTCTTTACCTGATAAAACCACAGAGGAATATTGACACATGATGAAATATAGCTTTAGTTATCAAATATAAAATAATAATATTTTCCAGTGATAAAATAGTAAAGTTGACAACATGAAATATGTGTAATCAGAGCTGGCAAACAATGCACTGGAGTCAAATATAATTAGCCACTTTCCTTGAGAAAAAATCACAAACATGTGCCAATGGCAATATCTGTCATATATTTGCAGACAAAAATATCCATCTAGGAAATTATGTGAATGCTACTAAATATAAAGGACTTGTTGTAGAATTTCTATAAAATGGGGAAAAATTAAAAAACTAAATGTTAAAATAACCTAGAACTGGGTAAGTTATGCAACAACCGTATGACTAAATTGTTGTTGAGAGACTAGAGCTTGAACACACAACACTGATAAATATTTAATCCAGCTTAAGATGAGAAAAACAGGTCAGGGAGACCTAAGTAGAGAAAGAAGAGGAACAACAACACATAGGGAAGGAAATGGATAAATAATACTAGGATGTGTAGTCTGACTTTCCTGTCCTGCTAGCTCCCAAACAACCACATAGAAACCTCTTATTAAGAAAGCTCAGCTGATTAGGGATTTTTTTTCCTTTTTTTTTTTTTTTTTTTTTTTTGAGCTGAGGATCAAACCCAGGGCTTTGTGCTTGCTAGGCAAGCGCTCTACCACTGAGCTCACACACCTTTAATCCCAGCACTCGGGAAGCAGAGGCAGGCAGATCTCTGTGAGTTCGAAGCCAGCCTGGGCTACCAAGTGAGTTCCAGGAGAGGCACAAAGCTACACAGAGAAACCCTGTCTCGAAAACCAAAAAAAAAAAAAGAAAAGAAAAGAAAAAAGAAAAAAAGAAAAGAAAGTTCAGCTGATAGCTTAGGCTTGTTTTTAGCTAGCTCTTATGACCTAAAGTAACCATTTCTATTCATCTACGTGCTACCCCAAGGCTCATTTACCTCATCTATGTACTGCCCATCCTGCTCGCTCTGCATCTCATGGCATCTCCTCATGACTCCACCTATCTTCTTCCCAGCATTCTCTCTGCCATGAAAATCCTGCTTAGCTATTGACCATTCAGCTTTTTATTAAACCAATCCTACTGACAAATCTTCAAAGTGTTCAAAAAGATTGTTCTACAACAAGGATGTTTGAAAAAGCCATGGGAACTATATTATTTCATATTTACTTAAAATTACATTATATATGTATATATATAACTACACACATTTATGTAGTTTAATTGAAGTTATGTCAGTTGGGGTGATAATGCCCCCACCAAGTAGACTTTAACAAAACATGAGTGCTGGGCATATGAAATCTCTTGAGTTGTGGGTCAGGAGAGTCCACAAGACCCCCAGAACAATCTAGGCTATTGCCATTGTCCTTGGAACCTTTGAGTAAAGAGTATAAGACCCTATTGCTGAAGACATAAACATACTGTGGACACAGGATTTGGAGAAACCAGTCTGGATCTGATCTGGAAGCTGCTTCATTGGGGACTAGTTCTAATCGTTTCAGAAGTAGCCAGGCAAGCTATCAACAGAGAAAAGTATCAGTAGTTCTATGCCAATGAACCAAAGCAACGAACAGCATCAAAAGATAGAAAGATATTCTGAAGGGAGAAATAGTGACACTTATATACTCAGGGTAACCACCAGTTACCTAATTGGACCTAAGGACCTCTCAATAGATGGGAATTCATGGATAGCACTGCCAATTTACCCAGTTACCTATGGCTGGTGTGGCCATGGAACCTAGATGAGAACTACTGCTAAGGCCAGCATCCTAATCAAGTATAATTTCTCACTGCATTCTGAATACCTACCCTTCTACCCACAGGTAAATGTAACTCTCACCATCATCAAAGAAACATCTCCTTACTACAGAGACCATTTCAGAGAAGCACAACTGGTCAAAATACAGAGATCATCTGACCATTGATCACAATTAATACATTTACAACATGCCCCTACACTTAAGGCTGGGGAACATAACAGAAGAAATGGCAGAAAGATTTTAAGAGCCAGAGAATCAAGAAAGCTGCTGCTAGACTGTCTCTTTTTAAAAAAAAATACACAAAGAGGAGTGAAGGGGGATCTTGGGGGAGTGGGAAGGGCATAATGTGATCAAGATACAGTGTAGGAAATTCTCTAAAAAGCAATAAAAATAGTATATTAAAATATATTTCATTAAGAATTTCCTAAAAGTCTAACTATATAGTCTCTACAATCTGTCAGTGATAGTTCATTCTGTATTGTAAAATTCAGAGCAGCTTATATTTTTCCTTTTTGTTAATACTCATTTCTAAACTTTCTGTAATGAACAGATATCACTTCAGAGACCTGAGAGTCATTCATGTAACCATTGAAAGGATAAGTGATATGGATGAAAATCAGGTTTTTCACAAGGTCACAGTAGAAGGACAGCATCCTTCCCATGGCTTGGTCCCACTCTCCACCTCAGTTTCACTCTCAACTTCTTTCAGCACTAGTATTTCAGCAAGTCTCCAGGTATTTTTGCCATAGCTTTCTACCCCAGGCTCTTAATCTAGCAAATTCTATTGTTTTTATGGTTATTTACTTCTTCCCACTACCATGTGGCTCACCCTGCTGGGAGGACCCTGCATCTCTAGCCCATTTCTCTTGGATTTTAATCAAACAAATGAAAGCAAACAGCAGGAGGCCACATCTAAGCAGATCTTCAGAAGTAAGGCAAGTTTCCATGGGGCCCTTCTTTCCCACTCCATGACACCAAGGTGTCCCATACAGAAGCTGTCTCTTCAGCAGAAGAGCTCCAGTCAACTCACAGCATACTTGTGGCAAATCTTTGTGGCAGAAGCCAGGTAGGTTTGAAGATTACTGGTTGGTGCAGCAAAACTGACCACGGCACATAGTACATGGTATTATTCTGGAATGGTTGACTCATGACCACTACCACACAAAGTGAACTTTCCAGTTCCAATCTTACCCTTTGACCAGGTCAAATCCTTAGAAAGATGATTTCACAGCACCAGAGACTTCCCTTTCTTAAGATTTGTTAAATCCACACTGTCATAACTATGTGGATTTGTGTGATTATCAGAACAGTATCTTCCATACTGTATGATCCCTGAGAGCAGGGTAATATAGCCTTATCTATTCACCATTGTTTCCCCACAGCTAACATAGTTCTTAGCATACATTGACCTTTGATCCAAGACAGGAAAATGAAAACATGAAGGAAAATGTGGGCTAGCTAACAACACGGACCATAGAGTTAAAAAACATATATCCAGCAAAACCAATATTCTGGGACCCTCATGTATTCCAGAAGTGAAAATGGGCACTTATCTCAGGTCTCCCGAATAAGCAATAATAATGATGATGATAAAGTACTTTTACTATTAAAGATATTTTTACTATTAACAGCCCTGTAATAAGTGTGTTGTCATTATTCCCCAATGTTAGTACTTTCAAAACCATTCAGCTATGAGCTGATAAAGCAAGGCTTTGAGACAGTTCACCCCAAGAAACCTGTAGGTCACCTGGAGGTGGCAGTAGTTAGAGGCCTGAGCCTCAGGTGGAGCAAGGGTAACCTCTGTGCTGGTGCAACGGCTGTTGAGGGTATCACTTCTAAGGCCATGTGTAGCTTTAGTGTCTGTGAGAGGAGTGCCCACCCAAGTTCATTTGTGAGGTGAGAGAAGAATTAAAGTACTGGAGTCGGCTGGAAATTTCTTGTAAATTAGAAACAATGGGAAAATAGGTCTTGACCCCCTAATTTTGATTTAAGAACCAAGAAATGTTAAGCAGCAAGAACACCATGGGCATAGTGAAGGGAAGTTTTCTTTTAATGCATAGTCCTGAACTCTGCAGAAATCTGTATTTTAAATGTCCCCAGATAATCCTCAGGAATCCTAAAATCTGGCAACCTCTGATCAAGAAAGAGATAATACTAATTCCTATCTTCAAAGTAGGGAAACAAAATCTTAGATTTAGAGACTGAATGGTAAGTACTATTTTTTTTTAAGAGTAATTCACTTCTTTATCTGCAAGACCACCCATGGATTCTATGGACCCACCATTAATTGGGGTGATTAACTGCAATGTAGTAAGAGATATGATGAACATTTAGTGGCATTTCCTGTCTTGTGTCCTCATCATTGTCAGGAGACTTAATATAGAGCCTTCTTAGACTTGGTGGGCACACTTGTTGCTCATGGTCCCTGCTGAGAATAATCTGAACTGGGTCGGAGGTGGCGCATGCCTTTAATCCCAGCACTCGGGAGGCAGAGGCAGGCAGATCTCTGTGAGTTCGAGGCCAGCCTGCGCTAGAGTGAGTTCCAGGAAAGGCACAAAGCTACACAGAGAAACCCTGTCTCGAAAAACAGAGAGAGAGAGAGAGAGAGAGAGAGAGAGAGAGAGAGAGAGAGAGAGAGAGAGAGAGAGAGAGAGAGAGAGAATCTGGAGAATCTGAAAGTCAGCTTCCAGTCCCTTAGCCTGGAATGAAGCCCACCTGTGTGCAGCTGCTGGTTTAAAGTCCCCAAATCCTAGTATCTAGCCTTGACATGCTCACAATTGATTAAACCAGCCCTAGAAATTGGAAAGTCTTCACAATTGATTAAACCAGCCCTAGAAATTGGAAAGTCTTCACTTTTCCATGGTCTGGCCAAAGTTTCAAGTTCTCGGTCCAATCCAAAGTGCTCTTTAAAAACCAATTGCAGTAGCCTATGCAGGCTGGTGGGGACCAAGGCCAACCCAGTATCAGCTAACAGTGCCTAGGCAGACTCTCTGAGGCACCTGAACTGGTTGGGCCAGTTCTGCCAGGAGTCTAGAAGGGAAAGGAGGGAGGAGGTACAGGGATTGGCAGGGAGCCTAGAGTGGATGAAGGAGGGTGGGACAAGCTAGTTTTTGCAGCAGGCCACAGGTGAGGGAAGGAAATCAGGAAGGAGGAATTGTGCTCAGGTGTATAAAATTGAAGGCTGAATTTGTAAAAGTGATTGGGGCTGATGTGATCCAACCAGAGACTTAAAAAAGGAAGTTCTCCCTGCCACTCCTCTTTGATGGCATAGCTGGGGGTGACAGAAGTCCGGCCTTGCTTCCTGATACCCCAGCAGAATAAGAATGACAGAGTGCTGACATCTGCTGTGGTGTGAACCTTGCTGCACCCAGGAGGGAGAAGGTAAGACCTACCAGCAGGAAGGCATGCTCTTTTCCCTCCAGATATCCCATTGCTTGCTGGTCTGAAGTTGCAAATTGCAACTGACCTTTGAGTCCTGGGTCTTGGGGCTAGCGTCGTATCTACCAGTAGTTCCAGGAACCCTCCTTCTTCCGTTTATCTCAGAAGTTCTTGGCAAAAGTCAGCTGGCCCAGGGCATATAGGCTCATAATTCATGAGAGCTATTGCAGATGGTGATGATGTTGAGTAGAACTTCCTCACATTGGTGAACAGGCAACCCTGGCAACTCGCCTATGCCCTTACCACCTACTGTTTATAAATGACTTACCTATATAGAGAGCCTATAATACAAAAGGCACTAGTCAATGCTTGCATTATTTCAGGTCTCTTTACAAATGCTTACTGTAGAATTCTGAAAGAAATTAATGTTTATAAAAATAATCAGTGTTTTAGGATGGTGTATAATAAAATTAGGAATGGTGGGGGATGATTGAAATCTTCTCAACTACTAAGCATGACTATGGAATACTTTATATATTATTGTAAGCCTATGTGTTTGGTGGTGTTATAGCTGTAGTTACGGACAAGGAAGGTGAGACTCGAGGAGGCTAACTGAAGCCAGCTTTCATTCATCACAGAGCCCATACTCTCTGCCTTTGCCTTGATGAGGCTGTTTTTAACCAGTGGCCTTCCAGGTTCAGAGTGCACAGCGTGGGTGCAGACCAACTCGGGTTTGTAAAGAGCCCTTTTCCAGGCAGAACCAAGGTGATACCACCATCTCCTGTTTCCAATCATATCCACTGACTTAGAGTTTGGTCTCCAGGACTCAGGCTTCTGTGACCCTTTCCTGTAGATGTGGAGACCATTAGCCACCTGTGGTCAGAATTATGCAGTCCACGTGATCTATGGCATTAAAAACTTGGAGGCTGTACAGCTGGGGTAGGGGGCTGATCTAGAAGCCACAGAACTGGCAATAGAAAGGGGGAGGAAATACATTTGAGAAAGGGAGAGCTGGGTACTGCACCAGCATTCTGGGGGCAGCTAGAATTAAATCTCACCACCAGAGCATAATGACTCCTCGCAACTCCAGAGCTGAGCTGCTCTCTAGTCTCTGCTCATAGGAAATCAGTTACACAGACCAGCCTGTCCCTCCACAGGACCTATGCACCCAGACCTCTTTCCCCTGCCTGGAACCCTTTTCCCCTAGACTTACCCTGTAAGCGAATCCCTCTCATGCCACCAGGTTTCAGTTCAGATGTTGCCTTCTCAGATCAAGGCATCAAAAATACTGTCCCCTCCCCTGTCCATCGTTTCCATAATGCTTGTCACTCTTGCAGGCTTCTCTTGTTTAATTTTTATTCCTAGTGATGTTAAGTTCCAAGAAGATAGAAACTTGCCTCTTCTTACCTACTGGGCATTACCAAGTCCTTGGAGCTAAGCAGTATTGTTATTAATAGCAGATGCCCAGTTAATGTTTGGTGGATGAGTGAGTAATAGAAAAGGAAAGAGCTAGACTACTAGTTTGCCTCCCTCCCATTTAGTACCCGTACTCAATCCTCCAGAGGAGACAACTATGTGCCTCTAAAAGCTGAAGGTGTTTCAAGAGCTGATTCCGTTCTCGGGTAACACAAGGAAAGAGGTAAAAAGGCACCAACTAGACTTCGTTCCATGAGAAACAAGCAGGAATGGAAAGGCTGGCTGTGCAGGCCAGAGTGATAAGCTGCACAGCCTATGACTCACTGGAGTCTGACCTTCCAGACAGGAGAGGTGGACGAAATCTTAGCACCACTTGGGTACTTGTCATGCCAATCTATCAGCTGCCGTAGTAGAGTGCTCCCTTATACTCCTGCTTTACCAAGCCACCACGGAAAGTCACGCCAGGCTCCCTTACACAGCAGATGTTTTAGGGGATGTCGTTCACTTTCAGGATGACAAGTAGGTCACATTTGAAACCAGAGGATGAAAAGACATTGTATGAGCTCTACTGCTCTATGAAACTGGTGCCTCCATTAACCCCCCTTTCTGCTCTGGACAAGTGGAATGATCATCCATCCCTAACAGCAAGTGAACTGGGTGAAACTCCTGTGACGAAAGCACTCTCTCAGATATTATTGTGACAGTGATATAGGAACCATCACAGTCTCACTTCTGCCCTCAGGCTCCCAGTCCAGCAAGAGCTGGAGAGCAGAGAAAGCACAGGGAGGTGCGTTGGTTTGGAAGAATTTCGATTTCAGAAAAGCTACGATTGCAAACATAGTCTATCAGAGAGACTTCCTTGAAAGACTCCTTCTCCCACACAGCTACCTCAAAAATCAAACCACACACCTTAATTAACACCTAGTACACTTACTTTTCAGTAAATGCACAAGAGAATCTTGCACGGCACTGTTTCCCCCTGGCTCTCGCACAGTGGCTGGCACCATTTCACAGGCTGCTGGGTTTTATGGGTCCCTGTGTGGACTTCCATGTTCTCCATTGTAATGGATGTTAAGCTCTGCCAGCATCAGCCCGGGCCCTGGCATGTGTGATTTAAAAGACAGACAATTCCCTGGCTGGCTCTGTGGTTCTGTTTTTAGGATACTGCTTATGTTATTCCATTCTGTTCCCTGTATAATTCTTGATTTGTGGAATTTTAGAAAATAACTTTTTAGCGAGAAAATAAATTTTTGAAGTGGGATCCAAGCCTGAGTCCTGTTGCTTTTTGGAGAAGCAGGGACCCACAAAGCAGTGTTGTGAAGTGTGACGAGAATTACAGCAAGGGTCTAAGTAATCCCTTTCCAATCATGCCTTGGCGGCAGTCAGAACAGAGTGGCAGTGAAGCTTTGTTGAGACATTTCTAGGTTCTAAGAGCTTCCCCTAGACGACTTCTTTAGTGTTTATGCCTCTTGCCTCCCCATGGGGATAAAGAGATTGTGAGATTTGGAGGGTGAAATACCATGGTGTAGTGGGTGATAGAGTCCAGAGTTGAATGAACACTGGTTAACACAACAACCTGTATTTCTACACATCCAGGAAGGCACACAGAAGTCTACTGTACGAGACCACCTAGAACTCTTCTTTATGCAGGAGTTGAGATTGCCAGGTCCTTTCCTTTTCAGAGGGTGTCAGTCAATGAGATGATGCTAAAGATGATTGATGGACATTATTGGCACATTCCACTCTCATCTTGCTCACCAAGATTTGGAAATATGTATGAACGGGACTCCTTTTCTCTGGGGCAATAAATTGACAAGTGTTTTCATAAAGATAAATAGTGTATGTTTCAAGGGGGATTGTGAGAATCAGTCCAGTTGTAGAATATGTCGTCTACACAGAATGAAAATGAACCATTTTTAAAGTTCTAAACCTTTAGAAGAAATTTTAAGACACTTCATCCAACAATGGGGCCTAGAACTAATGCCATAATCATGCTAATCATCATTTATTGATTGCTGCTTCATATGCAGCACTGATGGAAGGGCTTGTCTCGTGTTATCTCACACACCCAAGACAGTGTATCATAGTGGGTAAAGAGTTATAGGTTCAGGTTTTCAGTGCCTGGAGTTGTTAGTCCTTACCTATGTGACACTGGATCAGTTTTCAACTACTCTGTGTCTTCAGTTCCCAGCTTGAAGATGGGAAGATAATAATGAACCTGTTTCCTAGGGATGTTGTTGGATTATATGAACTCATTTATATGAACAATATGCAAGGTTCCATAAATGAATATATACATGTGTGTTATCCATTTGTGTGTGTACACATGCACTGTGCAATGCCCAGTATAATGAGTTTCTCAAATGTCTGTTTCTGCTACTTTCCCTACTAATATTCCATGAGACAGGTCTTTTCACTACTGATTTGTAAGTTTGAAACTGAATAGTCAGGTCAAAAGGCAAGAAAAAGACCTCCAACTTCTTTAATGATCTTAATGCATACAGTATTTCAGACAAGGTACAAAGGAGGTAAATTCCTTTGAGAATCTAGTTTGAGAAAATGTATAGTCTAAAACCTGACTAACTTCCAACCATATTGCAGGCACTTGCTGGCCTTGTGCCTTCGAGAGCTAGTGCATGCAACATATACTTGAATACGTTGTGGACCTAGAATTTCACCAGAAGCATCAGAACTTTCTCCTCTGTTTCTAACTCTTTCCAACACCAGACAGCTATCCTAGCCTTGGGGTCAAAGTTTGTCCACTATCAGCGATCAAAGGAGCTCCTATTGCCAGGATTGAGTGTGGGACATGATTGATATCATTTTTGAAAAAGCTTTCTTCTAGTTCTATGATAGCATTGTCCCATATGGCTCAAATCTGTTAATATCAAATCTCTGGAGCTGTCACTCACATCAATACTGGTGTTAAAAAAATTTCCCTTAGGTCTTCACTGCTCTGGCTAAAGATGGTTACTCTATGTGCTTTGTTAGCCATAATTATCACTTAAAGCTGGGTCTGTTTTACTAAATTACTCCCCACACTTGCTTTTGCCAGAATCCCAGAGCCCCATAGCCAGGAGAAGCCATTTTGTTCTGCAGTCTACATGGATGGAGTATGCAGAGCTCTACAATAATCCCCAAGTATTAATAGCCATTAATAATTGAAAATAGCTTCCTTTTATTGAATATTTGCCGTATGTGAATTTGATTAGCTTATGTAATTTTAACACAGCCACAATGTAGAAAAGGCTCTCCTCCATCTGACCCTCCATATTTTAGGGGAATCTGAAGTCTAGGGAGCACTCAGACTCAGCCAAGGTCACCAGACTGAGAATAGCAACATGAGGCAAAACCTCATAAACCTGTGACCAAGCGCACATGCTTCACCTCTGGGCTCAACTGCTGCCACAGATTGCTCTTGCCTGAATCACCATCCGGAGATGGTTTGATAACACATTACAGATTAGCCTTGGAAAAACCTGTCCTGCTGGCTGGGAGAGCTATGTACAAACCTGTCTCACCTGTTTCCCTGAGCCCTTCTGGCCTTGCCCTCCCTGGCAGAGTCTGTTTATTTTCCTTTTGCCTCCTTTTCTGGATATGATTGAGCTCCTCAGCTGTTTATCCCAAATGCTCCAACTCTTTAATCACAGGCATACAATAAGATGTGAAAATGAGGGGAGTTTTTCTCTCCAAGGAAAGCCAAGGCCCAACCCTACTCTTTGGATTTTTTTCAATTTCTGTTTTCTTCCTCTTTCTTTCAGCATTGCTTAGTGGGAGACTGATTTCACGGCAGAGCATACAGCATGTTTTTACTGTACTGAAATAGTTAACATAATTGACATCTTAGATTGAAGCCTGTGAATACCATCATTTACAAAGGCATGACTCCATATCAGAAACATACCTTCCTTTGTAAGTGGTATTTATACAATTGGGTTGTTACTATAAGGTATGCAGAGAGAGGCAGATAACCTAATTAAAAGCATAACCTCTTCTTATGTGACCATGGACAAAGAAATTATTTTTCCACTGTATTTTCTAATCCCCATATAGACATTATTTCATTAATTTTCACCCCAATCTAATGAAGTAAATACTTCAGTCATTTCACAGACAAGATAGCTTAGTCTAGTCTAGTTAAACACCAAAAAGATGACGAGGCTAGATTTGAACCTCACTCTTTCAATGTCAACATCCATTCCCTGAGGACCAGTACAGTGAGCAGAGAATTAATTTGATATTCAATTATTCATTTTCTACTTCAAGACCATGGACAAGTCATCCCTGTGTCCTTTTGAAACTCGTGCTGAGGTTATTTTCCAAAGGCCTGACAAACTGGCCTGCTCCTCATTTACCAACCTTCCAATTAAAGGTGGAACAGCCGTAACCTGTACCCTAGCCATGACTCCTTAACCCTCTGCTCACTCAGCTCTCCTGTCACAAAAAAGAAACCACATCAATAGCTATAAGGCATGTTTCTTTCCAATAACTAAAAGATTTTTCAGAATAAATGCTAGTCCTTTCCTCCAAGGGGAAGATGGAGGACAGCTTTTTTCTCTCCTTCTGGGTGGCAACATTTCCTTCTCTTTTAGACTTCCAGTACACTCAAAGTTTTGAAGGAAATTTGCAGAATCAGAGCTTGGGGTAGAATCAGTAGGAGGCGAGCCCATGAATGCAAAGATTTTCTTTGTCACATTTGTCACTGTGCCCTGGTATCCACAGCAGTTCTGACCACAACATGCTCAAATGTTTCTTTCCTAAATTGCTGTTTTGTCTAAGTATAAGAGAGCTATGGAGTCATTTTAAAGATTTGATGACCTTACTACTGAGCAAATCATAACTTGAATCACTGTCATTCTTTTAGGGACCTATGTTCTTCTATAAATCTCCTAGTAAAGGGTTGTATGCCTAATTGGGCTGGGTAGCCAATGGTGGAAAGCATGTTGGACAGTGACCATCTGAACGTCCCAGGAACACACTTCTCACCTACAGCTTCTTATTTTTTTACTGTGAAAAATCCCAAACTATTAGATTTCTGTTTCCTTAACAGCAACAATGTCCCAACACAATAGCAAATAACCATAACGTCTATAGATCTGACTTAATTCTCAGCTCAGCATCTTGCAGGTGAGAGGAGCTGGTGCATGGAGCCATCTGAGTGACTTGCTATGGGACATATAGCTGGTGAATAGTAAGTCCAGACCTCAGAGGAGAAAGGCTCCCAGTCCCAATCTCTTTCCCCTGACCTGCCCAGTGAACCCATTTCTTGCCTTTGCCCGGGTCTGTCATGAAGCTTTCCATGTCATATAGAAGACAGCACCACTCTGGCTTGTTTCAAACCAGATGTACATTTAAACTGTCACATGTAGACTGGTGATAACCTACTATAACGTGACTGTGGTTGGTTTTCCTGTCTCTGTCTGGGCGTGCAAAAGTGTATAAGGTGCTTGCCACTTTGTAGTTGCCTACTATTCCGTTGAGGTGAAGAAAAGACAGACTGCTGTGTGATATGACTTGCAGAAAAATGGCTCTAGACCTTAGAAAAGGTTCCCTAGGAGTATAAGTCATGAGATTCAAGAAGAAAAAACCTTAGCTATCCAGACTGTGAGTGTTAAGGTCAAGCGGCTGTTGAGAAGAACAGGAGCCATTCTTGGCTTTCAGCTGTTCACTGCAACATTCATACAATATGACACAGACAAATGCAGGCTTCTCTAAAGCCAAATGCTGTTATTTACATGAACTTAGGTGTATTTAAAATGAAAAACTCTCTAAGTGGAGAATTAAGGGTACTTACTACAAAATGAGTAAATGGAAAAATAAATACAATGAACCCAGAGCACTGTGAATAAGCCACAGCTTGGCTCTGCCTCCTGAATGCTGTGACCCTAAGACAGATTCTAGTTCTGTTTAAGATGAGTTGAGTACAAACTGGCATTAGTTAGCAGGCACAAAACAGGATGAACCGGGTCTGGAGATGTATGGTAGCACAGCAGTGTAAATATGCCTACTGCCACTCAACTATCCACTCAGAAATGGTTGGGACTGGTGTTTTATGCTGTGTGTATTTTACAGAGGCAGCTCTTTATGTATAGCTAGGAAGCAATCTTCAAGATATAGTGGTGAGTTGGGGAAACACACAGAGAAAACCTGAATTCTATCATCTGTGAATTGTTAAAGGGATGTAGATATATACACTTGTATTGTTTTATAGGCAAGGGATCCTATGGAAGAATTTGAGTTTGTAGAGGGAAAGACGGTCTGGCACTTGGAATAGAAAAGTAACAGGGCTGACTGTTCATGGATCACCATTTGATTTGTGTTCTGGGCACATGGAGAGCTAATTCATAGAATTTTATCCCTTCAAATGAAGATTAGTGTAAAACTGAGACTTCTTAAAGCAGTGGTTCTCATTGTGGTTGGACCCTGGATTTCAGCTGACCAAAGTAATGTCCCCCAACCAGAAGCATGGACATGACATGGTATTGTGACAAACCACCACCATCAGCAGCTCCATGGCATCATAATCTACTTTTTCTTTTCTAAGTAGTCTGTATGAGCATTACAGCTTGAGAATGGGGAGGAGGCAGATACTTAAATGAGCATCTCTGGGGTGGGGCTTGAGCCTGGTAGCTTAAGGTTCCCCAGATGATTTCACTGGCAGCTGACATAATGCAACAGGGAACACTGAAGCAATTTAAAGTAGGACCAGTTTTGCTGCCATGTGATTCCATTTTCTTCCATGTGAGGCCCCATTCCTGTCAGCACCAGAGAGAACACTGTATGAGGTCTTCTGAATGTCACACATTGGGGAGGAAGATGCCACATGTACTGGATTTGAAAATAATTCTCTCCCCATCTAAAATGGAATTGCTTTGGGATGGAGCTCTGTGGTAGAGCGATTGCCTAGTGTGTGCTAGGCCCAGTAATCAACACTTGGCACTAAGTGAAGCACAGTAAGAACAATAATTAATAAAACAGATTTGACTGTCCAACACCAAAGCATTAAAGACTCTTTATCCGTGACAAGGCATAAATAAAGTCAGACTTCGAAGTCAGGAATATGTAGGTTTGAAAGCCTCTCTGAAAGGAGGAATTCTATGAGCAAGGGATATAGAGATCATGACGGGAAAATGTGCAGAGATGGCCAGCCAACCTAGTGGAAACCCATGAACTGTGGACCAATAGCTGTGGAGGACCCCATGGGACTGGACTAGGCCCTCTGGATAGGCCAGACAGTTGTTTAGTTTGAACTGTTTAGGAGGCCCCCAGGCAGTGGGATCGGGACCTATCCCTGGTGCATGAGCCAGCTTTTTGGAGCCTAGTGCCTATGGCAGGACACTTTGTGCAGCATTGGTGCAGTAGGGAGGGGCTTGGACCTGCCTCAACTGAATGTCCTAGGCTCTGCTGACTCCCTATGGGAGATCTTGCCTTGGAGGAGGTGGGAATAGGGATGGGTTGAAGGGTAAGGCTGGTGGGTGGGAGGAGGGAGGAAACAGGGGATCTGTGGTTGGTATGTAAAATGAATAGAAAATTTCTTAATAATAATTTTTTTTAAAAAAAGAAAACCTCTCTGTATCTCTGGCAAATAAGCTTGCTACTTACCCTGGAGGGCTACCAGATTAAAGCCAGATAACAATAATAGTGCTTGGTCTGCTGGGGTTAGTCAATCTTAGGTGATAATTATGATGTCGGTATCCTCTCATCCACCCATTCTGTGTCCTCAGCTCTGCCACTGCCACGTCATGTCTGCTCATTGCGTCTTGAGCATTTTGTGTCCAGGTGACATTTCTCACATTGCATTTAAAGCCAAAGAACTTGAGTGCTACCTTTTCTGTAACTTGACAGACAGAAAAAAAAACAAAAAAAAATCTACAGTTTCTTACCAAATTATTTGCCATATTTCGAAAATATAACTGAAACCTCATTACATGGATGAACAGCTTTCTATCAACTCACTCCAAGCTTTGATATTAATATAATTGTTGTACAGATGTCGCAGTTAGCCTCAGAGGCAGTTGAGAAGGCATCACTGTTAGTAACCTGAGCTGAATGCAAGTGTAAGGAAAGCTGGTGGTGACTCAGAGGACTGTTCAACAGGGAGATGATACTATGCAGAGGGTTCCCTTGATCCCTCCTTCTGATGGGAGGTATCTGTTGAAGGCAGGAAAGGACAAGGTATCTCAATCAAAGCCTAAGTCCTGCTCTATTGGAGCCAGAGCCATTTCAAAACGGAAAATTGGACTGCTTGAAACTCTGATTAATCCTGTCACAGCATTGCACTGCTTTGAAAACTGTCAGAAAATATCAACACTTTGAAAACAAAGGATAACGATCTTGATGGGCTCTGTAAATTCGCTGCTACACCGAATCATCTCCTCCAGCTCATACTTGTCGGTTGTGTTCTTGAAGAACTTGCTTTATGTGAGCCCTGGTTCCAAGGTCAGGGACTAAGTCTCATCTTGTGTAGGATCATAGGTCTGGGACAGATGCTCGATCTAAATTCACAGGAAAAGTAAATATGGTCAAGGATGTCATACCAAATTTCCTTGCCTAGTTTATACTTGGTGTTTGCTCTGTGCTTCCCACTGGAAGTATGGAAATGCTGGGTGTTGTCTGTCTAGGTAGCAAGGTGTTTCCTACAGCTACGATTTTGCCATCTTATCTACTAACCTCTTAGGGAAGCTTACTCAGCCAACAGTCACCTGCTCCACTAAACTGCCTTGCTGGATGAATTTCTAAGCAGCTATGATGCTCACTGATGCCCCTGTTCCTAATCTAACTTCTCATTTCACTCTCCTCTGTTCCATGTTTGTGTATGCTT
Source organism: Peromyscus maniculatus bairdii (assembly GCF_049852395.1). NCBI lineage: Eukaryota > Metazoa > Chordata > Mammalia > Rodentia > Cricetidae > Peromyscus > Peromyscus maniculatus. Next base: position 27,043,696 of record NC_134859.1, read on the forward strand.
TTCCAGCACCTTGAATAAATAGAAATGAGGAAAGGTAACATGTGGTTGGAGAGTTGATATAGAAATAGGATTTGTGTGTTTACAGGTACCTCATTGACATTTCATAAGGTGTTCATTCATATGGCTCGAGCACTTTCACAATTCTGTCTCCTCTACCCAAATATTCTTCCCTCTTCCCTTCCTAGTCTTTTAATACCCTCTAGACCTCACATCAGTTAGACTACTGATCACACACACATTCCTTGCCCCACTCCCTAGACTCAATCCTACACCCTGCTGGTATGTTTTTCTAGCACCAATGATTCTTTTATGTACATTATCCGTGTTTCCAATGAAAACTTGTATGCTTACTTGATTTAAATGTTTCTCCCCTATACAGGAAACTTTATAATAACTAACTTACCCTTAATACCCTGCCTCCAAGGTCATAAGATGCTGCCAAGAATCTGCAGATGCTCATTGGAATCAATACCAGGCATCTGCAGCCTCCTTAGGACCTTGAACATATGAAAGGAGTAGGCAGATTGAGGACACCCAACCTCCTTTCTCTCTGTGATACTGGGAATGCAAAATTGCAGTGGCAGTACGTAGAGACTACATTCTGTTCCATTATGTTGCCAGGGCCTGCCAGGATGCCTGTGGCTCCTGCTCCCACTCTGCCTCACACAGGGCCCCTCCCTGCTTAAATCAGGTCACATCTCCTGGGAGCATGCTCCTGGGAGTCCTCAGCCACAACTAGCTGCCAAGGAAACAAAGAATATGACAAAAAAAAAAAAAAAAAAAAAAAAAAAAAAAAACCTCAGAAGTAAGGCAAGTGTCAGAAAGGCCAGTTATGACTTAGAAGAAGATCTGAAATCCCCAGACATGATCAGCCACCCCAAACTAATCTCAGCAGTTTCTAGAGACCTTTGGGGTAGGAGGTGCCATCTTCTACTTCCACCCAAAGCATGGGTGGTGTGACTTCCTGTGAAGATTAAAATGTTCCAGGTGGGCCACCTGCTCACTCTCGCCCCCAGTTCTACTGCTTGTAGCTAACCATGTTTCTATCTTTGACCTTGGCAGGACATTAATGTTTCTGGCATTGACAAATCACCCAAAAGTTTTTGTTCTGTTTATCCTACCCTGGAAAGCCTGGTGGAGACTTTCCCCAGTCAGCTTGTGGTTACAAGGGTTTAACTTCCAGGCAGTCAGGAGAAAGGCTACAGAAGTGTGGATATGAGAGTGTTTGACAGATCACCTCCCAGGTGGAGCTAGGAAGTGACCTGTTACAGTCAGAAGGGGCAGAGCAACATCAAAGTGCCCAGGGAGCCTGGATACCACACCTAGCTGGGTCTCTGATCCACTACAGATCTTACTACCTGTTAACTATGCCTTGTCTTCCTCCTGCAAGACAAGTGGGCAGAAATAGAGGAGTGATTTTTCACATCCTCTTTGGAGCTATAACATTTGGAAATGATGATTCATAATCACTGTGGTAAACAAAAGGTCAGAATTCTGAGACATTCACCACACTCACTGATTCTTATGTCTCACATTCCTACACACACACACACACACACACACACACACACACACACACACACACACACAGCTATGTGTCCTCAGGCAAACCACAGACACCCCTATTCTCTCCTCAGAGAAGCTCATCTGTTTTATGTACCATCCCTCTGTAAGGAGCGCATGGCCCTACAGGTGATAAGAAGGTACAGTGGAACATGAAGAGGTTCAGAAGTTATTGAACCAGGTGACCTCTGAAACCTAGCAGCTTCTTGAGCCTTGAGCTATAATATGGGATGTACATCTTCGGGCCATCTATTAGAAAGAAACATGGAGTCATGCAGCTTGATTGCCTGGCTTTAAATTTGGCTTTTTCTACCTATTTCTTTTGAAAATTTCTTAACTTTTTTCTGTGTAGTTACCTCACAGATGCATGATAATTAAAGAGTTAAATATGTAATGTCCTTAAAACAATGAAGGATATAGTAAGCGTTCACAAGTATTGGCAGTTATGATTTTATTGCTTAACATTGCCAGTTTCTCTAAACATTAGGGGATCATAGATTCCTCCATAAGTCTATTGAAGTCATGGTCTTACTCCCTGGGGAACTATGTGCCTGAACATATACTTCATTCAATGTAGGGAACATGTGGCCCCATGACTTCAGTGGGAAACTGAGGCCCTAAACAAGAAAAGAAACCACAATCTAAGGGAGTAAGGCAAAACAAAGGCTGGTCCCCCACCTCCCCAGTTCCCAGGCTGGTCCTGTCTTCAGGACTTTCATCCCTAGTATGATCTCCATAACACAATCATGTACAGTTGCTACCTTTGTTTTCCTTCTATGGACTACTTGTAACAACTGGGAAATTTTCTGAATGTCAGTTTCCATCTCTGTGAAATGGGTCTGTGCATTGTAATCATTCCTGCATGGTTAGACAGTTACCAAAAACTCTGTGTGAGCATGGAGCAGGAGAGCAACCCTGAATTGACTCTGTGTTTCTAGACGACAGAAGACATTCAGAGTCTAAGGATGCTGAAGCTTACCACCAAATTCCATATCGGTCCTCCTTAGATTTGTGTGTTTAGGGGAGAAGAGAGGCGGGGGGATTATGTTTGATTATTTCTGTGATGTCACTTTGTCTGGATATCCAAGAAGCTGGCTCCCCCTATAGCACCTTCCCTGAACATCCTTTCCTCTCCATTGTCAATGCTGTCTCATCACATTGTTTGAACCTTTAAAGGCATCCTCTGATAGGATTTGAGTGAGGGAGTTACTTGTGCAGCTGTTGCAATGATCCAGGACTTAACTCTGGACTAGGGAGACTTGCTCACCTCCAATAGGCAGCACTGACTATCCAGACCCCACCTGGGTGTGCTTAAATTGATCTCCACGTTGTATCTGAGCATGTCTCCAACAGAACCATCTTCTGGGCTTTATGAAACACCCATGACAAGCCTTGTCTCAGTTCACAGAGCCTTTGGATCTGAAGCCTGAGTGGAGTTTTCCTAAGTCTGTTAGAGGGAATCACTAGCAAACGTTTCAGCCTTTTGGTAAGATTGGAAAACAACAAAACCTACCTGCATCTGATTTTGGGAACCTCCATCCCTAAATAACTCCAGGGCTGGTGCAGGGCATGTGATCCCGGCCACTTAAAGCCTTTCATTTCTCATCTAATTGGCTCATTTTCACAGGTGTACAACTACCAATAGGATTTGTAAGGATTTCTCTCTCTCTCTCTCTCTCTCTCTCTCTCTCTCTCTCTCTCTCTCTCTCTCTCTCTCTCTCTCTCTCTCTCTCGTGTGTGTGTGTGTGTGTGTGCTATAAATGAGTTTGCACATGTATGTGTGAGTGCAGTTGCCTGTGTTTGTATCTGTGGAGGCCAGATATTGGCATCCAGATGTCTTCAGTTGTCTCTCCACTTTATTTTTGAGACACAGTCTCTCCCTGAAGCTTGCTGTTTCACCTAACTAGACAAGTCCCAGGATCCACCTGTCTTTGTCCCCCAGGGATAGGGTTATAGCATATGTCACTATGCCTGGCTTCTACCTGGATGCTAAGGATCCAAACTCTGGTCCTCAAGCTTGCTCAGAAAGCACTTTACCCATTGAGTCATCTTCCCTAGCTTTTTTTTTTTTTATGTAAGACCTTGCTGTATAGAACAGGCTAACCCCATGATACTTCTACTTCAGCCCCCTGAGTACTAGCATTACATGCACATGCCATCACACCTAACTATATATTTATTTGCCATGGGAATTCCTAAACCAATTTCTCAACAAATTGCCGTTCCTGAAATTAGACCCTTTGGAAGGCACTTAAATAATATTTACCTTGTTTGAAAGATTTGCAGTGATTCTAGAGAAATATTGAATTACTTTTACACAAAAATAGATTTGAAAAAAATATGTTTTATAACCTTCTTGACAATTTTGAATTCAGAAGATAGCTTAGCTTAATATGTATTTGCTTAGCCAAGCATAGCTTAAAGGCTATTGATAAAGGCATATGCATAGTATACATGTATATTGAAGTGGAAAATCATTTACATTTTTGCAAAAATATTTTAGTATAATTAGCTAATCAATAAAAATTATACATATCAATGTGCCATGTAATGTTTTGGAACATGCACACATTGTGTGATGCTTCAATCAGGCTAGATCTCTCTCTCCTCATTCATCTTTTAGAAAAGCATTTTACTGTTTCAACATAACCTGTCAAACAATGAACAATCTAGCAATTAACAAGTTCTGATAAATGATTGCTAATTAAATTTTATGATACATAGAGCAGAACCAATCTATTTTTGTGTTAAAATAATCCAATATTTCTCTCAAATTGCTGCAAATCTTTCAAGCAAGGTATACATTTATTTAAGTACCTTCCAAAGGGATCTGGTTTCAGGGATTGCAATTTGCTGAGCAATTGGTCTAGGTATTTCCACAGCAAATAAGTAATTTCATTTACATTTCATGCAGGCCTGGTAAAATGGCACACCCTGAATCACTCATTACTGTATTGCAAGGCCTCAGACCTCATAAATGGTGTGAGAGCAATGTGGGCATATAAAAGAAACAGAACAGTCTGGTTCCTGGAATTTCTTCAGGCTTATTATGAGCACTCCCTTCTTAGGAGCTTTCAGTGAGAGGACAATGAAATATGTGAGTTGCACAACCAGATTCAGATGGGAGATTTGAGCCAAGTAGATGGAGATGAAGGAGAAAATGGGTAGGCCGGACTAATGAGCTCTGAGAGGTCAGCTTGGGAAAGCAAACATTAGCTGTATGGTACTTTATTTTCCCTGAAGCTGATGTTATAAGGCTAAAATCTCTAGAGCCAATCTATCTTCATGCTCTGACAAAATTCTGAGGGAGGGGTAGAGAAGAGCCTTGCTAACTTCCCACTTCCTCCATCAAATCTTAGTTCCTAGGACTTCAAAAGTGAATACAGCAACAAGGAGCTGCCTTCTGAGTTTTAGAGGGTGGTTTAGAATCTTGTTAAAGGTTGCCATTGTGTGCAGCTGTGGTCCAAGCCTAGGTTTGGATCACCAAAATTTCATGTCTGTCCTGTTCTTTGTTAATTTTATCTTTGCCTTCTCATCTTCATTCAGATCTACCTGGGAGTTCAGTTGAAATGCCCAGTGCAAAAGCTCTGCCTTACCTGTACCTATTTCTAGCCACTTCTCTCACACTCACTTTCAAAACTGACGGGCACAGAATGCTAAAATACATAGATGTTTTCCCTACTAGAGTGTAAGTTCCTTGGCAATGGCTGTCTTCTTCAATTTTTATTTATCACACAATGTTGATTTAAATATGTCTCAACTAGCATAGATCAATAATAATGATGTTAACCAACATGTTTTCACATGTAGCACTTGGCAGATACTGGGCCTTAAGATCTCTGTATATATCCTATGTTTTACAAACTGATGGCAGTTCCTTCATAAGGCAGTCATACTTCTGTGCCTAAACAAACAAGGCTGAGTCAGAAGGTCATTGGATGCAGGTGTCATCTTTAAGATAATAATCCCCAGAGGTGCTCTCCTCTTGGACCTCCCAAAGAGGAACTTTCTTTCTTTCTCTCAAATGCCATTGGCGGAAGTAAACCTCCCATAGTCTACCTTGTAATATTTGTTTCGCCAACTTCATAGGCTATAAGCTTAGACTCAAGTTCCAGTATGTCTGAACATGTTCACTCTTGTTCCCACCTCAAACCAAGTTCTCAGATTAGAACTAACCTTGAAAGACACCCAAGTCACCTCCTCCTTACACCCAGCTCCATCCATACTTAATGAGTAAGGGAAGTTTCATAATTCTTCTCAGTCCAGGCTTTCCTCATACCAGATCTTTCTAGGTCAGATGAAGTTCCTGTTCCCTCCTTTTAGATTCTCACCCATTGTCCTAAAATCGTGGTATGTAAAGTGGGTGTAGTGTTTGAGGATTCTAAGGGTAGCCAAGGAATTTGGTTTAAATTGCATTTTCTCTATCCTGTGATCTGTGAAAACACTGGCCATACATTGTGCTGGCCATGGATGAGTCTGGGAAACAGAAGATACCAGAAGACAGAGGAGTTTCTACATCAGCTTCTACTGCTATCTGACTAGCCATTGGAAAAAAATGTTACCACATTTTAAAAATTAATATTAATGAACCTTCTTCATTCTAAGTCAGTCAAGTTCCCATTTTTGCCATTGACATTTCTTGACTGGATTTGACTTTATAAAGCCATCCATCCAACTCAGAAACATTCCCTTTACCATTTACACTCCCACAAAGCATTAAACTTTATCATCTTGTCATTTTAAAAATCTATCTTAGTAGTAAAATATAGTAATTATTTTTGCTTTTTTCTGCATTAGTTTTATCATCTGACAATCAAATACAATCGCACAATGTATTCTGATTACCATCTCCCTCACACCCTCCCCTTTCTGCTTCCCATCCCTATCAAGACCTTCCACCACTACTAGTCACTTTACAAGATGCATGACTCAGATTTGTTCTGCTAGCCAGGGACATCGATGTGACTATTGGATTGGGACTGCCCATTGAAGCCTGATGTGAGATCATCTGCATGTACACAAAATAGAATAACTTTTACTATTCTTACTGGACAGTATAGCCTGAGCAGGACTAACTTCAGTAGACTGTTTGGAAGACTGTTAATGCTTTAAAAAGCTGTTGTTCCCTTTCCATTTGTTGCTCAACATACACTGAGGCCTCTCTTGGTTCTCTCTTGGTTATTGAGGCTAGAACACCAAATAAAACTGACTAAGACCTAACTCACATGAAATTCCTTTCTACTGGGAAGAGATAAGAACACATACACAAATGAGGGAGACCTCAGAAAATGGTGGCTACAGTCAATAAAATAAGACAAGATCATAGAGTAGAATATGGGGAGGACTGGCCTAGGAGTTGGAGAAAGTCTTTCGGAATCTCAAGTTGCTCCCTGTCTCCTCTCCAAGTGAAGAAGATGAGAAAGCATTTCAGACAGTGATCAAAGCAAACATAAAAGCTTTGAGACAGGCTGGCCACAGTCAGAAGGATAGTGTGGAAGGAGGACACTGGGCAAGGAGGAAAGAGAGGCAAGACCAGGCGAGAAGTAAGCAGATGCCAGGTCACACAGGACCTCCTACGCTGTGCAGAGGGGTCTGGATTTTAATGCATTTAGACTCCAGTTTCCAGGTTTAGGAGCTAAAGCTCGAAGGAGCTTAGTCAAGGTCACTGAAACACCCATTGGTCAAGGCAATTAGGTATTGTCACTTGGTGACGGTTGTTCTGTTTCCAGGATCTGCCACAGCCAGCCGTGCCCATGTCACTCAGCTGAGACCTGAGATGGAAGCTGACACAGCTCTGTGCTCTCTGCACTTGTTACGTTTTCCCCAAGTTCCTTTTTTTTCTGGTGTGGGTTGTCTCTCTTAATTAGAGTGAGTACATTCCAATCATGTAGCTATTTTATAAACAAAAGAAAAAGTAGAGTGATTTCAAGCCAGTTAAGTCCACACCAGTCTTTTAAACACGGAAATGCTCAAGTCAGAGACAAGATCTGATGGGTGGCTGTGAGCATCAGCTCACCGAGCTGTCATTGCCACTGTGGCTTCTTTCCTTCCTCCGAATTTCTGAATTCATGCTTCTCCAGTTTGATACACTTCTGCTCGAGACTCTATAGCACAAGAATTTAAACTGAGAGGATTTGGTCAGTGTCTGATGCATCTTTACCCTCATTAGTGTTTAAATGAATAGTTGGTCACCCCCATACAAGCGCACACACACACACACACACACATCCATGTGTGTGCATCATGCTGCACACATAAAGATCAAAGAACTCTTTTCAAGAGTGGTTTCTCTATTTCTACTACATGGGTTCAATCTTTGGTCATCAGTCATGGAAGTAAGAGTCTTTATCCACTGAGCCATCTTTTCAGCCCATAAAGAGCTGCTCACATTGCTGCAGAAGGGCATCTTTCTGACAGTCTGGGATACAGTACCCTCTCAGGTCTCAGAGCACTTTGTCCTTCCTCAATCAGAGCCTTCACCACATTATATCCCAGTTGCCTGCCTCTGTGTGTCTGTTCCCCATGAGTTCAAGGTACTCTGAAGTGAGCAGGAACCCTATCAGGTAGGTCCAGCAAGTACTACTCAGAGCCTTGAACTTAGCACAAGACAAATATTTGATTAGTATTTAGCAAACCGAAGGCTTAATATATGCAGATTGTAATGGTTTAGCATAATTTTATGATATTATAATGACTTTACAGTAGTGTGGAAAAGAAATACCTTTAGTAGAAGCTTTATGTAAGTTCTCATCTTTTTCTGGGCAAGTAACAATTGGTACTAGATCCTCTCTTGATACTGGGTTGCAATCTCAAGGGGAAGTAACCAGTGCTCACAGTGTACTGAGCTGAGTCTATTAAAAGCATTTTCAATCCACAATGCTTTATTACATAGCTCTATAGAAGTAGAGGATCATCACATTGAACTGAATTGAAATCAGCATCATTAGAATATATGTGGTGGGTGGTAGTAAATAAGGATATTGCAGCTGTAACTTAGAAATCCTGAGGCCTGACAGAGACTAGATTTGTTGCAAAGGTAAGTAAGAAAACTGACCAGCAGAATATGAGAAGAATAAGCAATCAATGGAGCTATACTTCCTACTTCCTCTCAGCTGAGTGATGGGAATGAACGCAATAAAAATTACCAAAAGTATTAGCATAATGAGAATCTTCTCATGCTGGGATCTGGGAGGTAACCAGGGGCATTCTCTGCTTCCAGACCCCATGCCTTTCAGATAGCTCTGGCTTTCCTGCTGAGATCAGAGTAGGTGATGCTCAAATGAGGCTGGCCCTAAGTTCCTCTAGAGATGAGATCTCTGTGAGAGAGGAAGGAAGGGAGTGAAAACAGCAGTGTCAGCTGATCTCCTTTGGAAGCAGATGAGTATCCTCTCAAGGAATCATGGAGATAAGTGGAGTCTAAGTATAAAATCAGGTTTGGACCCACGTTCTTCCACTTAATAGTTCAATAGTTATAGGCAAGGGGATACTTGCTAAGAAGCCCAGATGGCCTTTTCATACTACTAGTCATTACTTTGTGTGAGGATTTTGTTATTGCATTAGGGACAGCTCTTCAGTACCAACAGTAGGAAAACAGAAAGGAAAAGTTTAGAGGCATTCAAGCTAGGAATACAAAACTCAAGAAGGAATATATCCTTATGTATAAAGAGCAAAAATTCACAATAGGATAAACCAGAAATGACTGCAGATTCTAGCTCTGCTAATACATTGGCCAAGGTCATTGACTCAAAGTCTACAGCAAATAAATTCCAAATTCCCAATGGCTTATTTCTTCCTATGTCCAGTGTAGACTAACAGGACATGATCTGTAGCCAAGGTTTCCCCCAAGAACTCGAAGGCTGAGCGCAAGAGAAGGAGAAAATACACCATTATCTGGCTCATTTGGCCTTTCAGTTGCATACATCTGAACCACTCATTTTATTCCCAGTCATAGGCCCTGCCTAAATGTAAGAGAGGTTGGGAAATGATTAAGTGGCACACAGTGAGCTACAGACTGCACAACACCAGAAAGATAGAATCGCCCCTTTATCCTTCAGTTTCTTGGACTCAGTAGTTCCTGCTACAAGGGCATAGAAAGAGCCGAGCACATTTGCTGGATGCTAGAAACTAGCCAGTATCATTGTTTCTATGTAGGTTAATAAATTCTGAGCCAGTTCCTTGGCTATGGGCAACTGAAATGGGCTTTAACCTAACTTAAGGAAACATGGAGTTTATTGGAAAGATATGGGGTAACTTATAAAAATGGAACAAAACACTCAATGTGGAGGAGCAGAAACTGGCACCGCATGGCAGGAATTACAGGAAATAATGTCATGTGGTGCCTTTGGCAAACTAAGGGCTGGATATTTTGCCATTCCTTCCTCAAAAACTCTATTGAGAGAAAAGGTGGTTCTTTTAAAGGAACTCTGGGTAGTGTTGCTAGAAGAAAAGGACCCTATGCAGTAGTAGACTGTATAGTAGACGCTATGCAGACAGCCACTGTCCATTCCCTCTGTGACTCGGGAATGAGTCAACACACAAACCAAACAAGAGCCAGTTGCAGGGACTTTACAAAAGTAGTTAGCGGAAGTCACAAGTCCATGATGCCCTCAGAACCTGGTGGTGTAGCCATCCTCTTCCCACCTTTGGCACACTATTTTCTCATCCCTGTACTAAACTACTTTTCTCAGAGGTCTTGTGGGACACAGTTTTTCACCTTACCCCTAAGAGCCCAGCCCTCAAGAAGGGAGTTGACTTGCCCAGCTATGAAATGACAGGGAATCTTAAATTCAAAGTTGAGCTACCCCACCAGATCTCTTATGGCTGTACGTAATGTGGTACAAATTGAGTATTTCTTGTTCAAGATGACTTGGCACTCAAAAGTTTCCTGGGTTGGGAATATTTGCATATATAAATATAGTGAAATACACTAGAGATAGGACTCAAGTCTAAACGTGAAATTCATTTCTTTTCTATATGCCTTATTCTCACTGCCTGAATGCAATTCCTATGATATTTTTAAACATTAGGAAAGCTCTTCTTATACTTGTATTCTTACCTGTAACTTCACCATTAAGAGTTGTGAGCACAGGGACTGGAGATACATACGGCTCAGTAGTTAAGAACAATTTCTGTTCTTCCAGAGGACTTGAGTTCTTTTCCTGGCACCCTTGTCAAGTGGCTCACAACTGCCTGTAACTCCAGCTCCAGAAGATCTGACGCCCTCTTCTGGCCTCAGGAGGCATTGAACTCACATGCATGGACCTACATGAAGATACAGATCTTATTTTTTTAATAATCTTTAAAAATACTGTTCCAAGAAAAATATCTTCATGAACAGATTTATCTGTCATTTGTTCAGTTTCTCTAATCTCTCTAAGTCTTAGCTTACTTATCTATGAAGTGACTCTGACCATCTAACAGTAGTGGATAAAATGATGGTTTTGTTGTAGGGACTTGATAGACAATTCAGAGAGGCTGGTCAGTAACTTAGCTATTTTCCTTCCATTTTGTTTGAATTTCATTCGTTTTCTTATTCATTGTGTGGCATGAAGGAAACTCCTCTTCTCACCAGACCTCAGTTTCCTAATTTATGATAGTCAAGATCTGTTTCCTGTCTTGAGTCTCCTTTCAGCTGTCATTTCACACTTTACTAATTTCCCTGTGATGAACCAAGTGAAGCCATGCTGTCTCCTGCTGTACCTGAGTGGGGGAGCATAAGGCTCCATGAAAATAAACACAGGGTTAATGTTGGCAGCTGGAGTGCCAAGCACCTGGACATTATCATGGGAACAGCAATAATTTGCCTAGTGCCTACCTCATGCTGACTGTTTCTCAGGACATTGGATATACATTGTGATATGTAATTCAAGAACTGCTCCTCACTTTCTTTCTTTCTTGTTGACATTAGCAGAATATATATTTTACCTGCAATATAAATTGCAAGTTGAGCAGTCTTCGCAAGGTATCCCATTTCATATATTATATAAAATTATATATATAAAATGGGATGAAGGCATGCACAGACATCTATCCCGGTAGAAAAGAGTATAGATGACTAATGTTATGTCTTATCTTATTAGGTTATGATTCTCAAAGAGATCAAGTGCTTACCTACCTAGAAAGTGGAAGCCATCTATTCTGACATCAAAGACTTTATAGAATATTAGACTTATTATTATATTATTAGACTTATTAGAATATTCTGAAGTTTCTTAACATCAACTTATTATAGTAATTTATTTTGTGGTTCCTATAGTCAAATTCAGCACCTTACAGGTGGTGAGCATACATTCTACCCCTGAGCTACATCTCACCTTTTAAGCCCCATTGGAAAAGCAGTAACCCACATCCAGTATCCTCCTATGAGTGAGTACATACCATATTTGTCTTTCTGAATCTGAATTACCTCACTCAGGATGATTTTTTCTAGATCCATCCATTTGCCTGCAAACCACATGATGTCATTGTTTTTCTCTGCTGAGTAGTATTCCATTGTGTATATGTGCCACATTTTATTTATCCATTCTTCAGTTGAAGGGCATCTAGGTTGTTTTCAGGTTTTGGCTATTACAAACAATGCTGATATAAACATAGCTGAGCAAGTGCTCTTGTGGTATGATTGAGCATTTCTTGGGTATATGCCCAAGAGTGGTATAGCTGGATCTTGGGGGAAAGAGGAGGGTTTATATGAGCAAGAATTGTTGAAACCAAGGTTGGATAAAGCACAGGGACAAATAGCCAAACGAATGGAAACACATGAACTATGAACCAAAGGCTGAGGGGCTCCCATCTGGATCAGGCCCTCTGAATAGGTGAGACAGTTGATTGGCTTGATCTGTTTGGGAGGCATCTAGGCAGTGCTACCAGGTCCTGTGCTCATTGCATGAGTTGGCTGTTTGAAACCTGGGGCTTATGCAGGGACCCTTGGCTCAGTCTGGGAGGAGGGGACTGGACCTGCCTGGACTGAGTCTACCAGGTTGATCTCAGTCCTCGGGGGAGGCTTTGCCCTGGAGGAGGTGGGAATGCGGGGTGGGCTGGGGAGAAATGGAGGGGGCAGAAGGGGGGAGAACAAGGGAATCTGTGGCTGATATGTAGAACTGAATGGTATTGTAAAATAAAATAAAAGGAAAGGAAAAAAACAGAAAAAAAGCTAAGATTAATAAAACTACAATAAATAATTGCAAAATAAAAAAAAAAAAGAAAGAAAAGCAGTAACCCATGTCTAGCTTCATGATAATCAAAAGAAATTGCACTCTTGCCTGATCTCTGGGAACCTGAAAGACAGGGGTGACATTTCATCAGGAAGGCTATCCATGGTGGTTGCCAAAGCATTTAGACCTCGAACCTTCAATGACAGAAGCAGCCAAGTGAGTCTACCTGGACCCCACCTAGAGAGACAGCCTCCTACAGCTTAGACTGTTCTAGCTGACCTAGGGTGGGAACCAGAGCCACAGCTTAGAGCTTCTTGGCTCACCAGACCTGCTTTCTACATAATGTAAACTTGAAGGAAACAGGGTAGCCACACTGTGCTTCTGTTAAGCTTGTTATGTGATACTGAATGGAGATGCCAAGCTGCAACCTTGTCAAGCATGTGACAGAGACTCCTAAAATGATGAGGTTAGTGCTACTGTTACCCAAGTAGAAAAAGATAGTAAAAGTGAACTGAGGCCTCTGAAGTATTTCATTTTCAGTGGCTCATCAGATGGTTAGGTATGTAGCATTTTGTGTAATGGAAAAGAACAGATTTAAGTTATCCAACATTTTCCACTTACTAAGATATGCTCTGTGGCCCTGAAGCCCTAAGAGTTGTGAAGGCTACTCCTAAAACAAACAGTGAGAGTTGTATACCAAAGCCTCTTCCTCCATACACCATAGATAGCAAGATGAGACCACATCTGGCATACCTTCAAGCTCTCATCTCTGCCATCTTCTCAGGCTCACCACAAGGAGGATAATAACAGTTCTGAGACCTAGCCTAGCTAGTTAGGTGAGTCCAGAGCAGTACACCAGGTTCTGTTCTTTCATCTGACTCAATAAGCTGCGGATCAATGGACAAGCTGGACTTTCTGACCAGCTTTCTATAAGACAGAAGGGCTGACTGGTCTTTAAGAGTCCTGCTTTATTCTACCATATGGCAGTTTTCCCAACTTATCTTCTAATAAAATACTACCACACACAACATCAATTTGCATACACTCACTCAAACACAAGTGGACTCTTATGTACACTGCTGGACACAAAGTGTTCCCATGATTAATTATTGGCTACAGATTCCTAAGGCCTTCATATGGGTCTCTTCATATGGGTCCCCTTATATGGGTCCCTTCCATATGGGTCCCTTCATATGGTTCCCTTTAGACATCTGATTTTGTATCATTTCTCTACCATCATATCTTTGCTCTTTCATTGTTCTTTCTATCTCTCAAAATGTACCAAGCTACTGGTCAATTTGTTGTGGGTATGTTAGTTCATCTAATAGGTCTCATGAGTGAAATACAGCAGAAAGAACAGGTGATGTCATCAAATACACGAATGCTGTTTAGGGAAGAAGAAAATGCCAAATTTTTTATCCTCCTCAGTCTTTGCACTGATACTTATTTCCAATCATGAGGTAAGTTCCTTCCTCCCAAGCCAGTATCAACACTGTCCAACTACGTCATTCTTTACCTCTTCAAATGCCCAGTGCTTCTCCATCTTCATGGAATATCAACATCTGCCCTCTTACCCACACATTGGCCAAAATCTCCTTTCCTTGAGAATGTGACAGTGAGGGCATCATTGGGGACCCTGGGGTCAAGAGTGGAGAATTTTTTTCTCTTGAGGTCCCACAGCAAATCTATTTCAAGAATAACCTTAGGGTTTAACAATAAAATGAGACTCATAAAAATTGCCCTAGTTTTTTTTCCTAAAATTTCACCTCACAACTTAAAAGAACAAATGCCTTCTATAAAAGTACAATCTAGTTTTGAAATCTCACAAACATAAATAGTAGTGTGCCTAGGTTTAGTTAGATTCCATAATTAACTCTTTTTGTATATCTGTATCATTTCTTACATACTTCGGTCTTTCAGGAATCAGTAGAAGCAGGTGCATCTTGGCGATCACCCAAATGATATGGACTGAGATCTTGGTTTTCTTACCAGCTGCTTAACCTTGGGCAAGTTCATTTTTTTTTCTGAATAGATTCTTTATCATCAAAATGTGGGAAAACAAAGGGCTACTTACTCTGACAATGAGGTTAACTGACATGGAATTCATATAGCACAATGCTTAGAAGATAATAAGAGCTCCTTAACCTATTGCATGAATTAAGTTCAACAATTTGTTGATCCTCCACTGTGTAGAAGGTGCTGTTGGGAAAAGGAGAAATGGCTGACCCATTTGTTCCTGGAGAAAATATTTGAGTAACTACCACGTACTTCCTATTCAACCCTCCAATCACACAGTTCCCATTCCTGCTCAACTATCACATCTTCTCATAGGTCTTCCATAGCCATCAAAGGAACATCCATTTCCTCAGCTTGTGGGCTTTCTTCAATGTACTGTCAGTACTTGGCCAGTTTTGCATGATTGCACATTCATTGGTTGGTTGGGAAGGTGTGGACTTTGACTATATTCTCATTATAAATCACCAGCATCTGACCCAACAGTGAAAAAAAATTATAAAGATTTCTTTTATTTTTTTAACTATGTATGTGTGTATCTGTGTTTGCATATTTTTATGAGTGCAGTTTCCTGCAGAGGCCAGAAGTTCCCCTGAAGCAGGATTTACAGGAAGCTGTAAGCTGCCTGAGGTGGGTGTTAGGAACTGAACTAGGGTCCTCTACAAGACCAGTAGGTATTTTTAACTGCTGATCTAACTCTCTGGCCCACCAAATGTACATTTCAACTGTTGTTAGAGGAGGATAAATCCTCATTTCTGAGTACTACTTAAGAAAGAAAGTATAACTCTTCACTTGAACTGATTCACAATCAAATGCAGAAGTCTAAGGATTGTTAAGTTAAAATTGTAAACCTTCTCTTTCTAGTCATGTTTATCAAGCTAAATATCAATGGGTAGCAAGCACAGAAAAGGAGGGGAAGAAATGACAGGAGATGAAAGGCATGGGAGCTGTCTACTAGAAGGTGGTGCTAGAGTGACGTGCACACTTGTGAAGCACTCCTAAAGCAGTTTCTCTCTCAGTTTTGGTTAGAGTGGTTCTTACAAAGAAAGCCCCACCTTGGACTGAATACTAAGAGCACTATAAGCATGCTGTGATTTGCACCTCCAACATTTTCCTGCCATCTTAGGATACTCACATTTATGCTGCCCTCATTGGAAGAAAGAGATGCCACTCACTATTTAGAACCAAGTTCATATGGAGAAAAGGGGATCTTTCTCTTTTGCTTTTTATCTTTCTCTCCTGAAAGATAGAGAGCACTCAGAGAGCGTTTCTGCACCATTTTTCAATGACATGAGCAACATGTGTTCATCAGTGATATTTAAGAAAATATAGACAAGCAAAAAAGGGAAGTATCAACATACTATGATGATGACCATTGATATTTGGTGTATATGCTTCTACTTCATGGACCATGTTTGTATGGATCTTAAAGTATATAATTATTGAAAGTGCTTCTATGCTTAACAGTATGCAGTGAATATTTTCCATGCCAACTAATAAACTTATACCACATTATATTTATAAACACATAATATTAAATTTAGTGGTAGGCAAACACAGACACATATAGCTATGGAAAGTGGGAAAAGAAGAAGAAACATTGGGAAAATTATAAAAGGAGCTATCTGTAACTGAAGAGCTGAGATGTTGACTAGAACCAGGTTGCAACCCTCACACAGCATTTATAAGAGTCAAGATACCAGCCATGAACTTGTTGCAGAACATTTTGATCATCTGTCAAATGGGAATAACCATGCCCATAGTTTCCCATGTTGGTATTATGGATGAAACAGTCTCATTAAAGCTTTCAAAGCCAGCCTGGTCTACATAGTGCATTTAAGGCCATCCAGAGCTAACACAGTGAGACCCTGTCTTGAAAACTAAAGGGAAGTGCTTGGCCTTACAGTATTCAAGGAATGCTTACAAAATAACATTAATAGCATATTTACAATAGGAATAAACCAAGTAGAGCAGAGAAAATTTGAACAAAGGAAGAGGAAGAAAGAATAAGACTTGCAGGGTTTAGAGAGGACTTTTCCCTACAATGAGACTGTTAAATAGTTACAAGGAAGCTGAGTGAGCGAAGGAGGCTTCAGGAGAGGGGATGCTACTGACTTTGGGGAAAGCTGTGGCTTGTCACCCACAGCTGCTGATCTGTGTGTCTAGCTCCACAGAGACTCAAATAAGTGCTGTAACAACCACCATAAGGGGTCCTGATCAGGCTATAAAGCTCCCCGTTACAGTGCCTAGTGCAGCTGGGATTACTGGCCTCTGGCCTCCAAGAAAGGGAGCCCTCTTGAGGCCTTTAAGGAAATGCCCTCACAAATTCCTCTTCCAGAATTCGGGGGTGGAGGGAATAGAGAAGGAGTGGGAAGAACTGAAGAGGGGTGAGGGATGAGATTCATTATTCTCTCTGCCTACAGAAACTGGGAGGCTGAGGGAACCAGCTAGAGAAAACTGTGATTACCATTTCTCTGCTGTTGATTTCATCAAATTGTTTAGGTTCTAGCAGCTGTATTGAGGGAGAACTGCTCTATAATAAACTATGAATGTTGAAAACATGAAACTCAAGTTTACGTATATGCTGATGATCCACTACCACAGTCAAGATCATGTGACAGCAATAATCGCCACACACGACTGTTGTTTTACATTTTTAATTAAAATATAACACCCTCCTACCCTTTTCCTTTTTAAATAACTGTATTGTTCATCCATTTCACACATTTTAATGAAGGTTAGTGACCAGGCTTGATTTTATGTCCCCTGTGGACTGCTTTTTCTGGAAGGAGGGTCTCATATGAATTTTACCTCATCTTACTGAAGATTTTGGTATCCTCTCACCCCAGTCTCAATCAACTTTTGTAAAGGTGGCTCAATTTCTTTTTTACACTTTTAAATTTATGTGTGGGAATGCATGCCACAGTGTACATATGGAGCTCAGGAAACAGAGGACACCTTGCAGGAGTTGGTTATCTTATTCCATCATGTGGGTTTCAGAGATTAGATTCAAGGTCATCAGGACTGGCAGAGAGACTTTAAGCACTGAGCCACAGTGCTGACCCTTGCACAGCTACATCTTGAAATGTGCATCATTGCAGATTCAAGTGTTTTACTGATAGGTAAATTTTTCTCGGAATGTAACAAAGCAAATCCCACCACCAGTGCCCATATGTATTTACAACTGTCATATGTTCTTGCTAAAATGATCTTTTAGTCAGCATGTAATGACCTTTGTCACTTATTCTTTTTTCCATTTTTATAGCTCTTTGAGAGTGTCATACAATTCGGTCTTCTCATTTTTGATGCTATTTCACCCCTGTTCCTGCAACTCTTCCCAGATTCATTCTCCTTCCCTATCTATACAACTTCGTGTCTTTTATTATTTTAAACCCAACAAGACTAATTTGTGCTGCGCACATACTTTTATGTGTGGCTTTCCACTGGAAAGTTGTCATCTTACCAGGGGCTACATTGTTGGAGAAAACTGTCTCTTCCTCTCCCAGTGGCTAGCAATTGTCAATGGTCCCATGGCTAGGGGTGAACCTAACTGCCCTCTTCACTGCTGGGATTTGATCTGGCTTGGGCTTGTACAGATTTTGTGCATGCTGTCTCAACCATTGTGTTTTGATGTACATCTGCTCTGCTATACTCATAATTCCAGGCTGTGTCTGTTTGGCATTTATACTTTCTGAACCCCCTTCTGCAATAATCCCTGAGCTCTTTCCTATAGATTCTTATTTAAAGTTGTCCTTATCAGATAAGTGCATAGCTAGTCATCTTGACCCTTGGTTTTTATTTCCAATAATTTCTCTTTTTCTAACCCTTCATTTTTAGTCTATATGTGTATTTACTGGAATATTGTAGGCAATATAGAATTGAATTTTTAACTATTCAGCCAGTCTATTTGTTTATTTGATTAATTTTGATTGATTGATTTTTAGATAGCCTTGCTTAAGGCTTTTAATCCTCCTGCCTCAGGTGCTAAAGTACCAGGTGCTAAATATCACAAGCATGCACCACCAAGCCTAGCTGAGTCTATGCCTTTGATTGACATATTTAATATTTATTAAAAAAATATGAGCTTTGTCCTGTCATTTAATTTTTCACGCGGTGTATTTTTTTTTGCCTTATCATTTTTGTGATTTGATGGTTTTATGTTCTGCTGAGCTTTGATTCACTTCTATTGCTCTTCTATGTGTCTTTTCTTCTAGTGTGTTTTGTGTGTTAATATTTTCATAGTACTCCTGTCCTTTTGATTCTAGCATAGGACTCCCTTAAGCATTGATGGTGGTGAAGAATGTCTCACCCCACCCCACCTACAGTGGAAACCTTTGACATCAGCTCATACTTTTTAATTTCCGTGTAGAAGTAGAAATAAGACAATTGGGAAAGGGGACCAAGATTAATTCATTTGACAAATAAAGCTCCTCTGGAAGTTTTGTGCAAACAGAAAAATAAAACAAGACTCTTTACCTCACAAAGTTCCTAGTTTAGAAATTGAATTCAAACTACACCACAATAAAGGGATAATCATTTATGAAAGGAAGCAGAAAACATGCAGAGAGAAAAGGCATCTTTTTATACTTCATTATAAAACACAGGGAATGGTGTGTGTCTGGATGTAGACAGATAACTAAAATAAAGATATTTTCACTCTTAAGATCAAAAGCTTGGAGAAGTCTGCAGAATGATATGCTGGGTCTGGTCACTAGAAGAGGTTAAGGAGTTAAAGCAGGAGAGAAATTGGAGCCTCACAGTGTTACATTAACGGCAAGCTAGCGTGGCTAGAACATAAGATCTAAGAGGCCTGAAAATAGAGCTAAAGTGGAGGGAAGGACATGTTATGTGAATTCATGAGAATAGTGGATAGAATTGGGGGTTTATTCTCATTGCAATAAGAAATGATGAATTTAATTACAATTTTAATATCAAGGATTTGTTAGTGATTTTAGCATCAAAGACACATAAATACTGAAAATAACAATTTTCTAACTAAAATAATTATGACTATAAAATTTTCTATTCTATGGCACCTTGCCTTAGATAAAAATGATATGAACTACTTTATATTAAAGAGGTTGTTATGAAAGACATGCCAGAATCCAAAAACAAAATTCTAATTTTATCTATTAAACATGCAATATTTCTATTTTTTAAATCATTAACTCAGAGGTTAAATAACTTCACAAAATGTACACAACTTCAAGAGTAGCCTAAGTAAATTAATAAGACCAGGGAAAATGTCTCTATAAAAATTACTCTAACATTTTGCAACAAGGATGTGTTTAAAATCTGTTTTCGAGCCTCTATAAATGATGTTGGCTTTTACAAGGAAAATAGGTCATTCTATGGAAGGAGAAGGTAATGGAGAAAATAATTGGAGATAAAGGCCACATGCTAATGGAATTCTAGGGCCAGTGACAGAGTGCCCATAATGGTTACCCAGATATTACTCCTCCACCCGCCACAGGAACATGAAGAACATGTTATGGAAACCTGACACTTCTTACAACAGAGCTTTGGAAAACAAAACAAAGCCTAAGCAAGCACAGGAGCAGAGAACTATCTATTCATACATAAAAAGCCTTCAGGAGTTAAAATCAGGATGATAACTTGACCTAGCAATTCTTTAATTACCCTTCTTCAAATATACTCAAAATATCTTTTTAAAAAAGATATTCAAGAAGCAAATAAAATTATAAATGAGGGACCTTAACAAAACCATTAGTGATCATGAAAAGGTAGATCAAAGCAACCCAAAATGGCCATAGAATGATGAATGGATAATTCTGTGCACCCATTTAAAAAAAAAAAAAACTAGAATTTCTGGAACATGATGCAATGCAAAGGATCCACAAAAACACCATTAGTGAAAACAGCCAGGTACATCATTCACTGTAGATTAAACTTATATGTAATATGCAGGTCTGGTGAGACTAAAGACACAGGAAAGACAGGAAAGCAGGTGAGTAGTTACTAGGGCCCACAGCAGGTTGCAGTGGTAAGTAATTGCTTATTGGACTGACATTTTTTTCCTTAGGGATGATGAAAATCCTGGGATGGTGTAAGCTGATAGTCACATGTTGTAAATACGCAAATACCACTCTACAGTTTTAAATGATTAATTTTATGCTGTATGAATTTTATAAATTTCACAGCCACACAAAACCCTGAGTGGAGAAGGAGAATCTTACAGTTTATAAAGATAGTTTTTTTTCTCTCTCTCTCTCTTCAATACAAACACAATGTTTATATAATATCCAAACCTTAATTCTATGTCGAATGGCAGCCTTGAATGCATGGGACAGAGTTGAGGAACCAGGAAAGAAAACTGAGTCATTTACAAAGGTTATACAGGGCCCAAAAGAATCTTTCACAGATTTCTTACAAAGATTGACTTCAGCAGTAAAGAGAATGGTCCCAAATTCAGAAGCCAATCAGATAATAATTGAATCTTTGGCTTTTGAGAATGCAAATGCAGTGTGCAAGAGAATAATCAGGCTGTTAAAGGCAAGATCTGCACCCTTGGAAGATTGGATTAGAGACACAGTGGTGGTGTTGTGTTCCCCAAAATATTGTGAACCCTAATAAACTTGTCTGGGGTCAGAGACAGAAAAGCCACTAGATACAAAGGCTAGAAAATGGTGGCTTTAATCCTAGCACTCCAGAGGTAGAAATCCCTCGATCTCTGTGAGTTCAAGGCCCCATTGGAAACAGCCATGCTGTGGGATGTTCTGTATGGCAAATGTGTTGCTCTGATTGGTTAGTAAATAAAACACTGATTGGTCAGTAGTCAGGCAGTAGGAAGTATAGGTGGGACAAGGAGGAGAAGAATTCTGGGAAGTGGAAGGCTGAGTCAGAGCCACTGCCAACTGCCACCATGACAAGCTACATGTGAAGATGCCAGTAAGCCACGAGCCACGTGGCAAGGTATAGATTTATGGAAATGGATATAATTTAAGCTAAAAGAACAGTTAGCAAGAAGCCTGTCACGGCCATACAGTTTGTAAGCAATATAAGTCTCTGTGTTTACTTGGTTGGGTCTGAGCAGCTGTGGGACTGGCAGGTGACAAAGATTTGTCCTGACTGTGGGCAAGGCAGGAAAACTCTAGATACACAGCCAGGCATGGTGACACATGCCTTTAATCCCAGAAAGTGAGCCTTTAATCCCAGGAAGTGGTGGTAGAAAGCAGAAAGGTATATAAGGCATGAGGACCAGAAACTAGAAGCATTTGGCTGGTTAAGCTTTCAGGCTTCTAGCAGCAATTCAGCTGAGAGCCATTGGGATGGGGACACAGAAGCTTCCAGTCTGAGGAAACAGGATCAGCTGAGAAGTTGGCCAGGTGAGGTAGCTGTGGCTTGTTCTGCTTCTCTGATATTACAGCATTCACCCCAATAACTGGCCCCAGGTTCATTCTTATTAATAAGTACTTTTTAAGATTCATGCTACTCTCTCTCTCTCTCTCTCTCTCTCTCTCTCTCTCTCTCTCTCTCTCTCTCTCTCTCTCTCTCTCTCAGTGTGTGTGTGTGTGTGTGTGTGTGTGTGTGTGTGTGTGTGTGTGTGTGTAATATTGAACTTCTATCCATGACAATGACGGGGCTCTATTTATTAGGAGTTTTTTATTGTTTGACAGTTTCATATATTTTACAAATGAATTTAATTTCCTTTTACCCCAATTCCCCTCTTCCATGCCCCTCCTCCTTCCACTGGAGCCCTTCTCCTCAACCAATCCCCTTCCTGCTTCCATGTTATCTCTTTCTGTATGATCCACTGAGTTTAATTAATTCCTTTCCTGATCATGGGCAGGAGATTATTAGATGCAGCAAGAACAACTTATCAGTAGTCACACCACAGAAGAAAATACTACCCTCCCCTACAATCATTAATTTCCAAAAGTCCCTCTTGGAGGGGTGGGGCCTCATGGGCCTCTCCACCTCTATGATGAAATGTTGAAGGGCCCAAATTCGTGTAGATAATCATAGCTGCAATGAGTTCATGAGTGCAGTGGCTATCTAATGTCCCAAAGACATCTTTTCCTTACATGGTTTTCCATCCTCTGGCTCCTGCATTCTTTCTGTTCCCTTCTCTGAGATCTTCCCCAAGCCTGGGATCACCTTCCTGGACCTCTTTTTCTCATTCTCACTCATAACATTCTGCCCTTCTCAGAGTAAACCAAAGTATACCTACCTCCTGTCTTTATAGGGTACATATTCTAGTGGCAAAGGAAGCATATGCTTATCAAACAAGAAGAGTGTGGATCAAGGATGTGGTAAATTCTCTGAAAGAGAAGCTCCACGTTGGCCCAGGAGGTCAAGCAAAAATTCCTTGATGAAGTGACAATTGAGGAATCTTCTGAAGAATTTATTAAGGACAAAAGAAGGTGGTGAGAGGGAGCAGCATTTAGAACTAGCACAAAGTTTCACAATACAGAGGTCAAGATCTGAGGAAAGTTTGTGAGGTGGAATTGTAGATGCTAGGAGGCATGTGTTTAAGGCAAAGCCTTCACCAAATGGAGCAGATCCCATAGACTCACTCAGGATTTTAGTCCTAGACTTCAAAAAAGGTGTAAAACACCCTCCAAATAACTCCCTTCAGTGTTTCTGCATTCCCTGTCCTCATAATATGTTTTTTTGCTGTTTATCACCCACTTCTATACAAGTTCCATAGAAACAGACCCTTTCTGCCTTCTGATAGGTCATGGTACATAGCATATAAAGTATGTTCAATATGAAAATATTGGAATCTGTGAAATATCATACTGAAAACATCACTCAGATTGGGTTGATGGAGCTTAGACAAGAGGCAGTGCAGCCAGCCACTCAGTGTATCAGAAGGAAGAGTTGGGGTCTGGACTGCTCTTTCTTAGACTTCCCACATGCACTTCACTGCCTGTAGATAGGCAACAGGTTTCTCTTCTCCAAGGACCAATTCTTTTTGTTTGTTTGTTGTTTTTTGTTTTCAAGACAGGGTTTCTCTGTGTAGTTTTGGTGCCTGTCCTGGATCTCGCTCTGTAGACCAGGCTGGCCTTGAACTCACAGAGATCTGCCTGGCTCTGCCTCTCTAGTGCTGGGATTAAAGGCGTGGGCCTCCATCGCCCGGCCTGCAAGTATCAGTTCTTATCCTGCAGAGTCAGGGCCTCAGACAGGTGAATGCTTTGGCCCTTTGATTCAAACTGCCCATGCAGTGCTTTACACCTTTAAGTTCGCAGGTAGGGATCATGTAGTGGGGACAGCTGGAGAGGCATCCAGGTCAGTCTGCTAGCTAGGAGTACTCTGAAGTCTCAAGCTAACTGCATTCCTGAGGTCAACCATGCCCACAGTCATTTCACATGACTATCTACCTCTCTGCTTCTGTCAGATTTCAAATAAAAAAAAAAAAATGATGCAGGTGGTATATCCCTGCCTTGTGTTTTTCCCACAGATTTCTGTCTCTTGTAATAGTAGTGACTTTTGATTTGTTTGAATTTGAAGGGTGTTGTTGTGACATACCATGCTATGACTTCAGCAACCTCTTTAATAAAATGTTATCTCCACAAGTAAAATCTTAAACATACACACAAAGAAGAATATCTGACACTTGTTCAATCTACAGATAATATATGATTGCTTGTGGATTCACACACACACACCTGAAATTTTATGAATCATTCGCATAATTCTTAAACCTCCATAAATGAGAAAATAAAAGATATTCATGACTAGAGAGATGCTCAGTGGTTAAGAACACATACTATTCTTACATGGGACCTAAATGTGGTTCCCAAATCCACATCAGGCAGCCCACAACCACCTGTATCTCCAGATCCAGAGAATTTGACACCTTCTGACTTCCACAGGCACTTCTACCCATATGCACATACCTCCACACAGATACACATATACATAATTTCAATAATAAAAATTTGAAAATTGTTATAATCTGACAAAACCAGATTGTAGGAGAGAGATGGAGTACTTCCCCAGCCTACTGTTTATTATCCCCACCTTTTGCTTCTTCCTGATTCTATGCAGGTAGTTACATCTAATATCCCATTGTCCCTAGATAAAGGTCTTCCCAAGCTCAAGCAGATTGCCTTATTCACTGGCCAGATGGAATAGTGTCACCTGTGTGAAGACCCTGAGGTGGCTCCTAAAAGAGCTGCCAAAATGAGAAATGTTCAGAGCAGTTTCTTGGCCATGGGAAAATTCTGTTGGCTGCTCATTAATTTCTCAATAATAATACATTTTCTTTAACTGATAAATGAGGTATGACTTTTCATGGGTTTATGGTAGTGAGTGTCTGTGGGCCAAGGTCTGCAGGTAAGTCCACACCTGTGATCAGTACAGTAACTTCATGCAGAGCCACACAAGAGACATTTATCAAGAGGTAAGTAATTACAGGAGGGCCTCATATTGGATTGACCTCCTACACTAGACCTCAACACAACAGGCTAAAGGTTAAAATGAAGTCAGAAGAGATAATGTTCTGTGTCACTGAAACTAAGTGATTATCTAACCTTCTGAGAAATCAACAGAAAGAATTCAGAGCTCATTAATTACATAATAATAGTTTCCCATTCTTTAATCCTCGATGAAACAGACAAATAATAACCTGATTTTAACCCATTAGTCATTCTTCCTTGTGCTCCATTGTTCTGTTCCTGTCTTATAAAGAAATAACTTGAAAATAACCAATTTGATTTGGTTCTTTGTTTCTGCTTTTTTTAAATGTTCTTGTTTTGTATTTCATGAGTGAGGAGAATAGGTATTAATAGCAAGAGAGTAATACTAACAAATAATGTGAGAACTTAGGGCCCGCACTTGGGTTCTTATTTAGGACTATGGATGAGTGTTCTCCAAGGTCCGTGTGTTCAAGTCTTGGTTCCCAGGGTGGTACTATTAGAAGACGCTTTGGACCTTTGGGAAGTGGGGCTTGCTTAGCAGAAGCCCTTAAGTCACTAGTTCATACCTTTATAAAGGATTGTCCTACTCCTGTCTCTTCCAGGCTTGTAATAGAACTGGCCTGCTCTACCATGGTGCACAATTCTTGCCAGAGATCCAAAAGAATAAGGTTACCTAAACTGCAGGCTATGAACCAGAATCTTCCATCTATATAATTTCCTACAGTATTTTATTATATGACAGAAAGCTAATAAATTTACTCAGAGTGAAATGAAGGCTTTTGACCAGAGAAGAGATGAGATGTGTGTGTGTGTGTATTATTACATGTTTATATTTTACTTGTCTCATAAGTTTCCTAACAGATTGCTTTTATTTTATGTATATAAGTGTTTTCCTGCTTGTATGTATGTATGTACATCATATGCATGCCACACCCACAGAGGCCAGAACAGGGAGTCGAGTCCCCTTGGAACTGGAGTTACACATGGTTGTGTGCTGCCACTTGGGTGCTGAAAATTGAACCTGGGTCCTCTGCCAGAGTAGTATATGCTCTCAAACACTAAGCTCTCTCTCCATCTGCTTTCTAATAATCATTTTAACACTAAATAAAATTAGGTCCTAAATCAACTAGTGTATTAAATGTGTTTTCCAATTCTCCAACTCATGCTTCCTATAATGGTTGGCTTTTCTTCTGTGAAGTAGAGCTTCCTTTCAACAGCTCGGGGTATTTAGTTACCCAGGAATAAATTTCCTCCAGGAAAGTAAGAATATATGCTTTGTTACCATTAGGAGAGAATGTTCATATAAAGATTTTCTTTTTCCTTTTTTTTCTTTTTTTTTTTTTTCAAGTTCAAATAGAGACAAATGCACTTTGTGCTCTGGAAGAATTCTCTGACAATCTCTTTTGTGAACTTGTCTCATGCCCTACAATGCATTCCAGCATGGGGACATTCTCCTGAATAAGCTGTCACTTGGAGGCTTGCTTTGGAGAATGCACCTATAATGCTTGCAAGGAAAAGGCCAGCACTTGACAAAGCAATCTTCAAACCTCTACCGTAGATTTGGCAGTCAGAAGCCAGCTGTGGGATATAGATACTACAATGCAGAACTGAAAGCATCTTGTCCTTGTTTCATGGCTTTTGTTGTTTAAAATTCAATTCAAATAGCTCCTCTAGATGTGTAAAACTTTGTGAAGTCTGTGCTTAGAGGAGCTTTGACTTCTAATTGATATATTCCTTTAATGATACCTCTTCCTACCTAATGCACACATAGACATGCTCAGACACACAAATATAAATACTTACAAAATATGTTCTGGATAGTGTTATAATCACTCTAAATGATCCAAATGCCCCCAACGCACACTTTATTCTCCATAATCTCCAAATTTAGCTACAGCGTAACTTTCCTTGGAATATCTTTCTTCAAATATATCCATACCTATTGAATTCCTTCAAGTCTTCCATCAAATGCATCTTCAGTCCCTACCTTTAGCAAACCCCAAAGCTGCATTCTGATTCCAGTTTCTCTGTGTGACCCCGTCCTTTTGTGTAACCCTTTGCACTTTGTGTCTTTGTTCTTTGATGTGTGTAAGTTAATTGTGTGCCTGTCTACTTCATCCCCAACTTTGCAAATGTTTTGAGAACAGGAGAAGTTACACTGATTTTTTTTTTAACTTCCCCAGTTACTAAAAAGGAATGTCTGGATTGTTACAGGTCCTGGCACTTCACAGGAAAGATTTGTAGGGTAGCAATAGCAATTTTCATATGCCTGCTTCCATTTACACACTTAATAACTAGATCTTGAAAACCTATTGTTTCTTGAATAATGGGTACCTGTAGAGAATACAAAAATAAGAAGTAGTTCCTGCCTTCTGGAAGAGTTCAATCTAATGTTTGGACAAGTATGCAGATTACTATAAAAGAAGACATGTTCAAGATAGAGCATTGAGAATAATAGGTTAAATCCACTCTGTTTCTCTTCGTTCTCCCATGGGTGTTTTATCCAGTATTCTTCGTCATCTCATCAAGCAGAATATAAACAGCCCACCACAAACAAGAAGAGGTTGCTCCTGTCCCTACAAGAGTTTCTTTTCGATGTCACACTGATGCCATTCTTGGTTGGAGAATAATGTCAAATGCCTTCTATAAGGTGGTGTTTCTGTTTTAACTCTGAAGATAACTTTCTACTATAAATGAGAGTCAATATTTACTATGCCAGTGATAGATATTTTTAATTTTCATGATTTCTCTAAACCAGGGATAGATACATTTGGTTTGCAGGTTCCATGAGGATAGCTGTAAGCTTCTGCCCTATCTGACTTGCCTGAAAAAACATTTCTGTGTCTACTGTTGACAGGGGTTCACCAGCCAGCCCCACAAATTCTTTTGGGGAGAATACCAACACTCCATAAAGGAGCTACTTTTCCTCTAGTTTCCTGATGCTTCTGGGTTCACAGCAGACTGTCTGGGTCACGCAGGGCGCTGTCTTCCATGTTAGAATCACAGTGTGCTCTTTGCATCAAATCTTCTTATTAAAACAGGAGGCTCAAAACAATCAGAGTGGTGTGGTTCTCCCTCTCAGCTCTTCTGGATTTTTTTTTCTGTTTATTTATTCATTCACTTATGTATTCATTTATTCAACAAATACTGATTAATTGCCTCCCTCTTTATATACTCTGCCTATTTCCCAAAAGAATCTGAGGCTGCTTGTGAAATCAAATATGATGCAAAAACAGGGTACCCAGGGATACAAACAGAAAAAAGGAAGAGGCTTTGTCATCAGCTCCAAAGGTGGTTAGAATTTGGCCCTGTTTGTCACAGAAAAAGAATTGTGGGGTGCCTGGAATTTTATTCTCTGCCCAATCAAAATATTCAAATTATGTGGAGAATATAACTTTTCCTAAACATAGTTACTGAGAACCATTTGGAGTGTTTTTGCTTTTGTTTTTTGTTTGTTTTTTGTTTTTTGCAAACCCCTGTGGCATAAATCAAAGAATGAACTCATTGGTTCCACAATTGGGGGCATCAGCATGCCACCCTTACATCTTTTGTTTAAATTATATATACACATATGTGTATGTGTGTGTAACTGTTATTATTCTTTTATTGTTTGACAGTTTTAAACATTAATATCTATATAAGACCTGCACAAAATTGGGCCCCTCAATGTGTCATCATGAATAGGGGCTTCCACCCACCCAGAGTGACTATTGGCAACTGAGTTACTGGTGGAGGGGCCACCATTTTCTTCAGTAGTCTAGTCACAGATAAGTTGTCCTTGTGCTGCTTAAAAACTACCCATTCACATCAAGCAAGTAACTCATATTAAACCCAGAAGGCCACATACAAGAAGATGTTGAAAAGAGGTCAGTAGGGGAGGCTGAGAGAAGAGACCATGAGGTGAAAATGACTAAAATTCTTTTCACTGCTGGAGCTTCTTAGGGGGTAGGTTGGTGCCTCCATGTGTGCTTTTCTTGAACTCTTCAATTTAAAAAAAAAAAAAAAGCATTTCTGTCCCACTAGTAGAATGTTTCCATCAATAAGTGTAAATGAATGAAATAAAGGAATAACATTGCACTTCAAAGAAACAATGGCCTCTGAGCTATAGATTCTTCCCTTCTGTGACCAGGGAGATTAAAAAATATTAAGGATGAAAATCCACCTGTCAGCAGACTGAGATAGGCAGTTCTTTTTTTGTTTTGATACAAAAAGAAATGGAGAAGGTGAAACTCACTTTAAGTATCGGTGCTATATGATTTTTCAGTATCAGCTTAAGCCACCTCATTGACAAACACAGTTACGTGCCAGCACTTATGAGCTATTGATTAGCTAGCTGAATTTCATAAGGTTCAGTTTCTTTTCTACCTCAAAAATATAAAAGTTCTTTGACTCTCATATATATATTGATTTTATTTCAACAAGTCTGACATAAAGTCTTCCACAGTTATCCGCTTTGCAAGTCTCAATGGACTTCTGCAAGATCAATGGTGGGAGCTTTGCAAGAGGAGTATTAGTGAATTGTGCTTAGATAATAGCACCACGTTGCTTATAAATACTATGCCATGCTGGACAGAAAGAAAAGTGAGTGGTGAGTCAGTTAGTCTTAAAATTCAAGAATGTCTCAACAAATTTACTAAATGGCCCACTTTGAGATGCTTGGCTATAAATCCTAGTAAGTACTAACTTTTGACATGTAGCATGTCAAGCTACTTTATTACATCTCCAGAACCATGTACTTGGAAGGCAGACATCCTTACAGAGGGACTAGTCACGTTGACCACGGTGGCATTTGATTGTAACGTGACACTCCCTGGCATGTGGTCTGGCTGGTTATCTCTTCTGGCACATTAGTTGCTCCTGACTCCCAGTTAATCACCACCTCTTTCTCTCCTCCCTTGATTTGGCTTATACTGCTCACCAAATTAATGTGCAAAATCCTAAGCCTCTGTATCTCAAAAACAAGCCTTGAGAAATAAGATCATCATCAATGTAGTTAGAGATAAAGGTCATACAGAAATAGGTGAACCCCTTATGCGACTCATCTGCTTACAAAAAGAAATTTGTGCAGAATAACATCCAGAAGGGAAGACCTTCTGAAGATGAGGTCACAGATCAAGGCTATGTGTTTACAAGGCAGGGAACATCAAAGATGGCCTGCAAACCATTGGACGTGAAGAGTGGCACAGACTAGATTCTGTCTTGCAGTCCTCAGAATGAGCCAACCCTGAGGCTAGCTTGGACTTCTAGGCTCTACCACTCTGAGAAAATATGTTCTATTGTTAAGGTCACCCAGTATGTGGAACAGTGTTACAAATAGCTCTTTTCACTTCCACCACTGTAAAAGGACAGGACTGGAAAATTGACACCACTCTGCTTTCTAAACACCACTTCCCCAACTTCTGTCAAAGATAATGTATTTGCTGCTTTGAAGCCATTATCCCTGCATGTTTAGGCTTCACCTTGTAGTTAAAAGAATGTTTTCTTCACAAGTGTTTTCACTGTAATTTTTAAAGGATACATAGATCACTTAGGTTTTTCAGTGAAGGTGTTTGAGAAGAGCATCCTTTATGTCTTTCACATTCAAAAGTGTTTCTCTGGTACCTATGTTCAACATTGATAAGGATGTAAAGTTGTTAACTAGCATTTTCTATCCCTGAGGACAGATTTTGCTGTCTTTTACATTTCCTGAAGCCATTTCCTCACTTTATCCAAGACTTACACTGTTGTTGGTTGACATTCAATGAACTTGTCTTTATCTTTAACTACAGCATATGGGATTAATGACAATCATTCTATGTCACTTCTTTTCTGGTTTATAGTATCATACCCAACTAAATAAGAATGACCTTGAACTCCTGATTCTGCCACCACTTCCCAAACGCTACAATTGTAATTGTGTGACACCATGCCCACCTTTCAGATTAAAATCATTAGTGTGTGTTTCAGTTGTCCATTTCTACTTCCTCCATTAAAATCCCCAATTACATATTCCTTGCATAGTGCCTTTGTAGTCCCTAGTTCTTGACAACATGCTTTCCCACTCCATTTTTTCATTTCAGGCTCATTGTTGGTTCAAGCTTTGTCCCTCATTTCTTCCTGTAGATTAACCAAATATAATATGTTTTCTTATAGAAGAAGCTTTTGTGAGCTCCTAGAATTTTGCTTTGAACTCTAGGTTTAGGTTTCAAGTAACTCACTTGATAGGGTTGTGATGAGTTCCCAATGAAGTCTTGGTCATTGTTATCACTGCTGGCAATTTTTTATTGAGGGTTTGTTATTTTTCACACACTATTTCTTCCTTCTTTCTTCCTTTGCTCTTCATGGCATTTACAGATCCACTAAAGGCTGTGGTGTGGTGTGTGTGTGTGTGTGTGTGTGTGTGTGTGTGTGTGTGTGTGTGTGTGTAAATAGTCTTGTTGCCTAGCCAGTTGTCCCTGGAAGACTTTTATTAAAAGTGAAGTGAATACATATCTTAAGGATATGTATTTTAGAACAGTTATAGTCATTGTAAAATTAAAAAGAAGGTACAAATACTCACTACATATTTCATGACACTATACACATATAGCTTTCATTATTGACATCCTTCTTAGAATAGTAAAATTATTATAATTAATTAGTGAACCTACACCAACATTTCTCAAACACCCAAAGACCATGGTGTACATTAGGGTTCAGATTTCATATACATTCTAAGTCTTTCAACAAAATGTAAATTCATCTGTTATCAGAGTCTTACTAAGAAAATTTTCGCTCACTTTTAATTTTTTTTTTTCAGTTTTTGGTATTTTGTTTGTTTTGAGACTGTTAGATTATCTCAGGTTAGTCTGGAAATCACTATATGGCACAGGTAGCCTTAAACTTGCAGAAATCCTCCTGCCACAGCCTGCCAATTTGTAGAATTACAAGTGTGAACCACCATGCCTGGCTGTACAGAACATTTTCACAATCTAGAAAATTCTTCCATCTACTGTACCTTTGTCACTCCCCCCTCCCTCCCCACACCCCAACACCCGCTGATGTTTCTGTTCTCATCAGGTCCACCTTCTGATGGAATGCCGTGGGATGACATCACAGAGTATGTAATATGCCTGAGATTTCTCCACATCTTTTTTTTAGCAATAATTTTATTTATTTTACATCTTAACCACAGTTTCCCCTCCCTCCTTCCCCCCTACCTTCCCTCTCATCTGCCTCTGCCCCATCCACTCCTCCTCTCTTTCTATTCAGAGAAGTGCAGGCCTCCCATGGATAACAACAAAACATGGCATATTTCAAGTTGCAGTAAGACTAAGCACCTCCCCTTAAACTAAGGCTGGGCAAGGCAACTCAGTATGGGAAGTAGGATCCCAAAAGCCAGCAAAAGAGGCAAAGATAGCCCACGCTCCCACTGTAAGGAGTCTCACAAAAAGACCAAGCTGCACAGCTGTCACATATATGCAGAGGGCCTAGGTAGGTCCCAGGCAGGCTCCTTGATTGTCAGTTCATCTCTGTGAGCTTCTATGAGCCCAGGTTACTTGATTTTGTGGGGTTTCTTGTGACGTCCTTGACCCACTCTGGCTCCTGCAATCCTTCCTCCCTCTTTTCAGGATTCCCACAGCTCAGCCTAACTTTTGGCTGTTGGTCTCTGCATCTGTCTCCATTAGTTGCTGAATGAAGCCTCTCTGATGATGACTGGGCTAGGCATCAATCTATAAGTATAGCAGAATATCATTAGGCACCATTACATTGACATTTTTTTCTCCATTCATGTTTGGTTCTATCTTAGCTCTCTGGGCCACCCAGCCTCTGGGTCTTGGCACTCCAGGCAGTGTCACAGGTGGGCTTACTCATGGCATGGGTCTCAGGCTGGACCAGTCATTGGTTGGCCATTCACACAATCTCTGTGCCACCTTCCCCCAGCACATCCCAAGGCAGGACAGACTGTAGGTCGATGGTTATATGTTGATGTCCCAATCCCTTCACTGGGAGTCTTTCCTGGTCACAGGAGATGGTCAGTTCAGGCTACATATCCGCTATTGCTAGGAGTCTTAGCTGGGGTCATCCATGTAGATTGCTGAGGAGTTTCCCTTACACCAGGTTCTACCTTGCCCTGAAATGCTCTACATTTACAGTTGTCTCTTTCAGTACTCTCTCCCTCCACTACCACCCTTGCACCTGATCCCTTATATTCCTATCCCCACCCATCCCCAGTCCACCCAGGAGACCTATTTCTCCTTCCCAGGGAGATCTGAGCACACACTCCCCCATGCCTGCTTGAGCCCTCTTTGTCATCTAGCCTCTAAATCTGTGGATTGAAGCATGATTATCCTTTATTTTACAGCTAACATCCATTTATAAGTGAGTACATACTATGTTTATCTTTCTGGGTCTGAGTTACCTCACTCAGGATGTTTTTTTTTTTTCTTCTAGTTCAGTTAATTTAACTGCAAATTTCATGATGTCATTTTTTTACAACTGAGTAATACTCCATTGTGTAATTTTACCACATTTTCTTTATCCATTCTTTGGTCGAGACATCTGGGTTGTTTCAAGGTTCTGGATAATATGAATAAAGCAGCTATGAACACAGTTAAACAAGTGTCCTTGTGGTGTGATTAAGCATCCTATAGGTTTCTGCCTGAGCAGTATAGATGGGTCTTAAGGTAGATTGATTGCCAATTTTCTGAGAAACTGCCATATTGGCTGTACAAGTTTCACTCTCACCAGCAACGGAGGAGTGTTCCCCTTGCACAACATCCCCTCTAGCATGAGTTGTCACTTGTGGTTTTGATCATGGCCATTCTGACAGGTGTAAGATGGCATCTCAGATTTATTTTGATTTGCATGTCCCTGATGGCTAAGGATACTGAACATTTCTTTAAGTACTTGCTGGCCATCTGAGATTCTTTTGTTGAAAATGTTCTGTTTAGATCTGTACCTCACTTTCTTTTTGGATTACTTGTTTTTTGATGTCTAGTTTCTTAACTTCATTATATATTTTGGAAATCAATCCTCTGTCAGATAGGGGGTTGACGAAGATCTTTTCCCATTCTGTAGGCTGCCCTTTTGGCCTATTGACAGTGTTCTTTACCTTAGAGAAGCTTTTCAGTTTCATGAGGTCCCATTTATTAATTGCTGATCTTTGTGTCTGCACTATTGGGTATTGTGTTCAGAAAGTTGTCTCCTGTGCCAATGCATTCAAAACTATTGCCCATTTTCTTTTCTATCAGATTCAGTGTATCTGTTTTTATATTGAGGTCTTTGATCCACTTGGACTTGAGTTGCATTCTTCTACATGCTGACATCCAGTTATGCCAGCACCACTTGTTGAAGATGCTTTCTTTCTTCCATTGTATAATTTTGGCTTCTTTGTGGAAAATCAGGTGTCCATAAGTGTGTGAAATTATGTCTGGGTCTTTGATTCTATTCCAGTAATTCTAATCTACTTGTCTGTATTTATGCCAATACCATGCAGTTTTTATTACTGTAACTCTGTAGTAGAGCTTGAAATCAGGAATGGTGATAGCTCCAGAAGTTCTTTTATTGTTCAGGATTGTTTTAGCTATCCTGAGTTTTTCATTTTTTCTTATGAAGTTGAGTATTGTTCCTTCAAGGTCTGCAAAGAATTCAGTTGGGATTTTAATGGAGATTGCATTGAATCTGTAGATTACTTTTGGTAAGATGGCCATTTTATTATGTTAATTCTGTGCATTCATGAACATCAAACATCTTTCTATCTTCTGATATCTTCTCCAATTTCTTTCTTGAAAGACTTGACATTCTTGTCATACAGGTCTTCAACTTACATGGTTAGAGTTATACCAAGATATTTTATATTATTTGTGACTGTTGTGAAGGGTGTTGTTTCCCTGATTGCTTTGTCAGCCTGTTTATCATTTGTATATAGGAGGGCTACTGACTTTTTTTTTTTTTTAGTTAATCTTGTATCCCTCCACTTCACTAAAGGTATTTATCAGCTGTAGAACTTCCCTGGTAGAGATTTGGGGGTTTCTTATGTATACTATCCTATCATGTGTGAATAATGATACTTTGACTTCTTCCTTTCCAATTTGTATCCCCTTGATCTTCTTTAGTTGTCTTATTGCTCTAGCTAGAACTTCAAGTATTATATTAAATAGATAATAGAGAGAGTGTACAACCTTGTCTTGTTCCTGATTTTAATGAAATTACTTTGAGTTTGCTCCATTTAATTTGATGTTGGTGTTTGGCTTGCTGTTTATTGCTTTTATAATGTTTAGGTATGTCCCTTGTATCCCTGATTCCCTCCAAGACATCTTACCATGAAGGGGTGTTGGATTTTTCCATAAGTTTTTTTTTTTCATCTAATGAGATGGTCATGTGATTTTGTTCTTTCAGTTTGTTTATATGGCGGATTACACTGACAGATTTTCATATCCTGAACCATTCCTGCACCTGTGGGGTCAAGCCTATTTGATCATAGTGGATGATCTTTTTTCTGTGTTCTTGGATCTGGTTTGCCAGTATTTTGAGTATTTTTGCATCAATGTTCATGAAAAAAATTGGTGTGTAATTCTTTTTTCTTTGTTGAGTCTTCGAATGGTTTGGATATCAGGTTGACTGTGCATTCATAAAAAGACTTTGACAATGTTTCTTTTGTTTCTATTTTGTATAATAATTTGAGGAGTATTGGTATTAGCTCTTTTTCAAAATTCTAGTAGAATTCTGCACTGAAACTGTCTGGCCCTGGGATTTTTTGATTGGGAGACATTTAATTTTTATTTAAATCAGGTTGGTTATAAATATGATCTCTTTCTAAAGAAAAAAGGGAATATGATATAGATATGTTAAGATAAAAGGGTAGATTATTGAATCTACTTTTAAAGAGCAACTTGTTTAAAATGTTTTACATTGTTATGGATTTTAGTTTATTGATACAAGTTTAAACTTAATTTTGTTATACTGTATATATATTTCTATTCTCATTTGAGGTATTATGTTTATGTAACTCATTTAAATTGTAATGGATAATTTAAAAATACAGATTATAATTAGTCTTCTATGATAGTCAAACTTATATTCATGTTGTTTTCTAGGTATACATAGATATAATTCAATTAGGTAGGTAATCTTCAAAGACTTCAAAGACCTACAGAATATGGCATTTAAAATGTTTTAAAAATTTAAACTTTCTGGACAATGAGACATGTCTGCTCCTGGCAGCACCTACTTACTTCAGAGAGGAGGATGAGCATCAAAGACACTCCATATGGAGTTTATCTTCATCTTGGCAAAAATAGCCATTTGGGCAAGAAACTGTTTTTGCCTGGACTGCTTGATCAACTGGCCATGCAGGACCCATAGGAAGGTGACCACTGAACTTTGCTTGACAAAATGGTCCTTCAGGTTCCTGCTTCACAGAGGAAACTGTCAAACATTCTACAGGACACAGAGAGAAATGACTGAAAGAGTCTAGGCCTGTGGGCTGAAGACGGATGCCCCAACTTTAAAAAGGAACATTATTAGATGACTGTCTAGGCTGCCAGCTGTCTCTGTCTACCTTGCAAGGCTCCTGAAAGTTGCTTGCATCTTTCTCCCATTTTTCAGGTAATAGTATATCCTTCTGGGGTCTTTGATGTAGTTGAAGACTAGAGTTATAATTTCCTCAGTTATGATAAAAGATAAGTTAGATATAAAACTTAGACTCACAAATATAAGATAGATAGGATATCTTTTTAATATTGTAACTGTAATTCTTGCTTGATAATTGTTTTGTTATATGTAATTTTACTATGTTAAAGTTAAAACCTTCCTTTTTGAAAAAAAAGAAAAAGGAGAAGTACTGTGGATGATTGCTTGATAAATAAAACACTGATTGGCCGGTAGCCAGGCAGCAAGTATAGGCAGGACTAACAGAGAGGAGAATTGAGAGAACAGGAAGGTGGAGAGGAGGAGACACCAGCCTGCCGTCCAGGAAGCATCATGTAAAGGCAACAGGTAAAGCCACAGAACACGTGGTGACATATAGATTAACAGAAATGGGCTGAGTATAAGAGTAAGAGATAGACAATGGTAGGCCTGAGCTAATGGCCAAGCAGTTTAAATAATATAAGCATCTGTATGTTTATTTTATAAGTGGGCTACGGGACTGCCGGGGCTTGGTGTGACCTGGAGAGGAAAAACTCTAGCTACTGCTTCTATTTCCTTAGGGGTTATCAGTCTATTTAAATTGTTTATCTGATCTTGAGTTAATTTGGGTAAGTGATATCTATGGAGAAAATTGTCCATTTCTTTTAGATTTTCCAATTTTGTGGAGTACAGTTTTTTTAAAGTATGACCTAATGATTCTCTGGATTTCCTCTGTGTCTATTGTTATATCCCTCTTTTCCTTTCTGATTTTGTTAATTTGCATATTCTCTCTGCCTTTTAGTTAGTTTGGAAAAGGGTTTGTCAATCTTCTTAATTTTCTCAAAGAACCAACTCTTTGTTTCATTATCCTTTGTATTGTTCTTTTTGTTTCTATTTTATTGATTTCAGCCCTCAGGTTGATTATTTCCTGCTGTCTCCTCCTCTCTGGTGTGTTTGCTTCTTTTTGTTCTAGAGCTTTCAGGTGTGCTATTGAGTTGCCAATATGATATCTCTCCAGTTTTTTTATGTAGGCAATACTGAGTGCTATGAACTTTCATCTTAATACCACTTTCATTGTGTTGCATAATTTGGGGTATGTTGTGTATTCATTTTCATTGAATTCTAGGGAGTCTTTAATTTCTTTATTTCTTCCTTGACCCAGTGGTAATTCAGTAGAAAGTTGTTCAGTTTCCACGAGGTTGTAGGTTTTCTATTGTTGAAATCCAGCTTTAATCATTAGTGGTCTGATAGGATGCAAGGGTTATTTAAATTTTCTTGTATCTGTTGAGACTTATTTGTGACCGAGTACAGGGTCAATTTTGGAGAATGTTCCATGACATGCTGAGAAGAAAGTATATTCTTTTATGTGTGGGTGAAATGTTCTGTAAATATCTGTTAGGTCCATTTGAGTCATAGAGTCTGTTAGCATCAGTATTTCTCTGTTTAGTTTTGTGTGAAAAATCTATACATTGGTGAGAGTGGGGTATTGAAGTTTCCCACTTTCAATGTGTGAGGGTCAATATGTGATTTAAGCTTTTGTATTGTTTTCTTTACAAACATGGATACCCTTGTGTTTGGGGCATAGATGTTGAGAATTGAGATGTCATTTTGGTGGATTTTCCCTTTGAGTATGAAGTGTCCTTTCCATCTCTTGATTAATTTTGGTTTGAGTTTATTTTGTTAGATATTGAATAGCTACACCAGCTTGCTTCTTAGGGCCATTTGCTTGGAAAATCTTTTTCAACCCTTTATTCTGGGGTAATGTCTATCTTTGATGTTGAGGTGTGTTTCTTTTATGTATCAGAAGGATGGCTCTTGTTTTCACATCCATTCTGTTGGTCTGCATCTTTTTATTGAAGAATTGAGTCTATTGAGATTGAGAAATTCATGATTGTTAATTCCTGTTATTTGTTGTACTTGTTGATGGTGGTAGTGTGCATGTGTCTGTGTGTCTATATGTCTGTCTGTCTGTCTGTCTGTCTGTGAGTTTTCCTTCTTCGAGTTATTCTGTGCAAGATTACTTATTGCCTATATTTTTGTGGGTATAGTTAACCTCCTTGAGTTGGAGTTTTCTTTCTTGTACCTTCTTTAGGCCTGGATTTGTGGATAAATACTGCTTAAATTTGACTTTATCATGGAATATCTTGTTTTGTCCATCTTTGGTGATTCAAAGTTTGTTGGGTATAGTAGTCTAAGCTGGCATCTGTGGTCTTTTACAGTCTGCAGCATATCTGTCTAGGCCCTTCTGGCTTTTAGAGTCTCCATTGAGAAGTAAGGTATAATTCTAGTAGGCCTGCCTTCATATGTTATTTGGGCATTTTCTCTTGCAACTTTTAATAATCTTTCTTTATTCTGTGGGTTTGATATTTTGATTATTATGTGGCAAGGGGGAACTTTCTTTTCTGATCTAATCTGCTTGGTGTTCTGTAAGCTTCTTGTATTTTTATTGGTATGTCCTTCTTTAGGTTAGGAAATTTTTCTTTTATGGTTTTGTTAAAAATATTTTCTGGGACTTTGAGCTGGGAATCTTCTATTTCTATTATTCTTATGTTTGGTCTTTTCATAGTGTTCCAGATTTCCTGAGTGTTTTATGTCAGGAATTTTTTAGATTTAACATTTTCTTTGACTGATATATCTATTTCTTCTATTGTGTCTTCAGTGCCTGAGATTCTCTCTTCCATCACTTGTATTCTGTTGATGATGCTTGCATCTGTAGTTCCTAAGTTTGTTTACTTAGATTTTCAAGTTCCAGAATTTCCTCAGTATGTGTTTTCTTTATTGCTTCTATTTACATTTTGAAGTCTTGAATAGTTTTATTCATTTCCATCAACTGTTAGTATTTTCTTTGTTTTCTTGTCATTCTTTAAGTGATTTCTTTACTTCCCCAACTTTTTGATTGTCATTTCCTCAATTTCTTTAAGAGATTTATTCATTTCCTCTTTAAGGACCTCTATCATCATCATCATAAAGTTAGTTTCTTATTCTTCAGCTGTGTGGAAATATTCAAGGCTTGCTGTAGTGGGATGGCTAGACTCTGCAGTGACATATTGCCCTAGCTATTGTGTTCTTAACACTTATGTTTAGGCATCTAAACATGATTTAGAGTGATTATAGGTCTAGGTGCCAATTTCTAGATTTATCTTTTTTGAATGGTTATTATCTTGCTTGGTTTCTGTTTCCTCTCTGGTCTTCTGGCTGGAGCGGCCTGTTGTTGAGTAGAAGGTCTCTGCTGGCGTTAGGGACTGTACTTCTGATGATCTAGATGGCCTCTGGTCCAGCAGGGGGTTGCTGCCCAAGTTTGGGGCTGGAGTTCTGGCTATGTGCATGGCCTCTGATCTGGCCAGAGGTTCTCTGTGTTTCTTGATGCTGGCTTGGCTTCTGGTGGAGTAAGAGGCTTCTGCCTGGTTTTCAGGGAATTGGACTAGTGTCTTGGGTTCAGATGCTGGCCTGGCTTCTGATGTGGGGTGGAAGGCTTCCACCAGAGGTGTGAGGCGGGATATGGTGATGAGAAGAGGAGGGGCAGTTGGGGTTGTGCTGGGCAGGCACAGGCAAGGCAGGGGGCAGGGTGGCTTACCTGGTTTTTAAGGAGCTAGCCTAGCCTCTGATAGAAGG
The DNA here is from genome assembly GCF_049852395.1 of Peromyscus maniculatus bairdii. NCBI lineage: Eukaryota > Metazoa > Chordata > Mammalia > Rodentia > Cricetidae > Peromyscus > Peromyscus maniculatus. The sequence continues at coordinate 27,084,008 of NC_134859.1, forward strand.
CTTCTGCCAGAGGTGTGGGCCAGGATATAGTAATGAGGACAGGGGGGAAGTTGATGTTATGCTGGACAAGCACAGGCTGGGGTTGAGGGGGAGACACAGTCTTACCTGGGGTTAAGGATGCTGGCCTGGCCTTTGGTAGAAGAGGAGGCTTCTGCAAGAGGTATGGGTGACAAAGAGAGGAGGGGCAGTTGGATTTATGTTGGGTAGGCACTGATGGAGGCAGGGTTGCTGTCTTACCTGTGGTTTAGGATGCTGGCCTCACCTCTGGTGAACTAGGAGGCTTCTGCCAAAGGTGTGAGCCAGAATATGATCTCTCCATATATTTTAATGGCTTCATACCTCATTTCTTTTTAGTATTGAATAATGTTAGTATTTAGTCCTGTCCAGTTGTACTATGGCTTATCCATTCACTGCTGAAGGAAATACCAATTGCTTCCAAGTCTAAGCAACTATGAATAAAGCAGAAATATCCATGTGCTAGTTTTTATAATGACATAAGTTTTCAAATCCTTCAGAATAAACATTGTGAAGTATTATTGCTAGATTGCATGCTAAGAGTGCCTATAATTTTCTAAGAACACAATGAATTTTTTCAGAGTGGCTGTGTCTTTTTGAGTTTCCAACAGTAATGACAATATCTGCCATTTCATATCCTCTGTCACTTGGTGGTGTGGGAGGTTCTAGCCTTGGGACATTCAAATGGGTGTGTGGTTTTAACTTGTTTTCCCTGATGAGTGACTCATTCTATACGTATATTTTCTATCTGTGTGTCTTCTTTAGTGCAGTGTCTCTTGGATATTTTTGTTCATTTTCTAATCAAATTCTTTTTTAATGACTCTTAGGTGTTCCTTATACTTTTTAAATAATACATCTTTATCAACTATTTTTTCTGGGGAATATGTTCTCCTTGTCTCTGTCTTATCTCCTTGTCTGTCCTCCTTTTGGAAAATAGAAATTCTCTTGTTTTACTTGCTTTACAGAAGTCAAGCTAGTCGCTTGAGGCATTCGCGTAGGAATTCTGTGGTTTTGAAATTGACATTTGTTCTTTTGATTTACTTTGAGACGATTTTTGTGAAGAAAGTAAGGTCTTTACTTTGATCTTTTTTTATTTATTTTTACTCGTAATGCTCAGCTGTCCTCTACCATTTGTTTAAAAGGTGGTTTTTGATCTAATGCATTGCCCTTTCTCATTTATAAGTATCAGTTGACAATGTTTGTGGATCTTCTGATGATATATTTCTGGGTGGGTTGTTATGATCCATCGATCCATTTCTCAGTTACTTTACTAATAACACTCTGTCCTGATTTACTTCAGTTTAGGGTAAATCTTTTATTTATTTTTGTTGTTAAAATGTTAATAGTTCCTATAATTTTTTGTATTAATGCAGTCCAATGTGATCTTTCCAAATAAGCACAGTGCATGCACTAGTCAAAGAACCTTTCCTTCCCACCCTGCTGCCCATGCCCTTCCCATGCCTGGTGATCACTACTCTGCTTGCAGTTGGCTCTTCTCAGCTTATGCACGTGAAAGAGAATGTAAGGGACTTGCCTTTCTATGCTCAATGTATTCCTCCTAACATTCTCCAAACCCATCCACTTAGTGGTAGATGGCATGCTTTCATTCTTATTTGGAGCTACATAATACTCTGTTGTGTGTATAGGCCATGTTTTCTTGACCCATTAACCTGTTGGTGAGGACCTTTGCTGATCTCATGTCTTCTCTAAAACACATGGACTATCCTTTTCACAGTGTTGACAGATTTAATTCCAATCATCATTGTTTTGCCTTTTATTTCCTGTGCCTGGTGGTCAAATCCAGAAAATCATTGTCTTGTTATCAGTGTCTAAAACTGTCCCATTCCTCCAATGGCTCCCAGTTGTTTCAAAGCTTCAGGTCTCAAGTGTAGGTCTTTTGGTCCGTTTTGAGTTGAGCTCTGTTTCATGGGAAAGAGACACATCAAGATTCCATTCATTTTACATGTGCATACAGCTACTTTCCCTAGCACAGTTCATCCAGGCAGTGTTCTTCCTCAGATGTGTTCTGATGGTCCTTAACAAGAGCCAGCTATCTGCAGGCTCACAGGTTTCCTTCACAGATTTCTGGCTTGCTGCATGGTCTGTACATCTGCTTCTATGCCGAGATTATGCAAGACTGGAGACGAGGAGTACATCTTGAAAGCCATGCTGTAATGCCATCAGCTTTGCTGTTTTGCTCAAGACTTTTCTGGCTATTCAACATGTTGTGCACTGCGTGTGAATTTGTAATTGTGTTCTCTAGTTAGGTGAATTGCATCACAGGTATTTTGACTTTAATTGAATCTATATATTGATTGGGTAGTTTGGATATCTTAGTATTAATTCTCCCAGCCACGAGTATGGAAGGTCTTACCTTTTTTTTTTCTCCTGTTTCAGTTTCTCTCCTCAGTGTTTCATAATTTTCACTGTAGACACCTTTCATTTCCTGAACGAAGTTTATTCCCTGGGCATTTTATTTTGCTTTCTGTAGCTGTTGTAGATGGGTTTGCCTTTATGGTTTCCTCCTCATCTATTTTATTAGTGATATAATGAAAGATGCTGACTTTTGTATCTTTCTGCTCTATTGAATTTGTGAATTCTAATTGTCTTTGGGAAGAGTTTTCAGTATTTCTACACATACAAGCATTATTTGAGAACAAGGATAATTTGACTTTCTCCTCTCCTATTCCTATGCCTTTTATTTCCTTATTGCCTAATTTCTCCAATTAAAACCCCTGGTATTATATCAAGTAAGAAAAATGAATATGGATGCCCATATCTTGTTCATCTTAAAAATACTTTTCCTCCCATTCAGCACAGTGTTGGCTGTGGGTTTGTCAAAATGGCTTTCCTTATATTTGGGCATGATCTTTCTATACCTATTTAGTCAGGACTTTTATCATAAAGGGATTTGGATTTATCATATGCAGTTTATGCAACAATGGAGAGGATGGAATGGTTGTTAAATCTTCATTCTGTGATGTGATATTGCAGGTTTACTGAGAGGCTTGTGCTAAGTCATACTTTCCGTGTCTTTGTCCAGTTTTGCTAATCAGTGCAGCCTCACACAATGAGCTTAGAATGGTCCCCTCCCTTTCAATGCTTTGGAATAGTTTCAGAAGAACTGGTATTAGTTATTCTTTTAAAAGTTTTGAAAAATCAAGCATAGATGCCATGGTCCAGGTTGTGTGGAATACTTTGGTCCTTTGGTCTTTTGTTAAAATGCATTCTATTATTCAATCTAATTAGTTATCAGTCTGTTGGGGTTTTTCATATTTTTATGGGTCAGAGAACCCTGTTCCACTTTCAGGAGTCCCCCTAAGACCCCAAGCCAGCAGCTATAACATATGCAGAGGACCTAGTACAGAACCATGCAAGCTCTTCAAGTGCCACTTCAGTTTCTATGAATCCCGATAAGACTTGCTTAATTGACTCCACTAGCCATGCTCTCCCAGACTCTTCAACCCTTTTGGGTCCCACAATTCCTCCTCTCCCTCTTCCAAGAGGAACCCAATGAAGACCTCTAACCTAGGCTTACTCTCCACCAAATGTTTGCTATAGGTCTCAGCATTAGCTACCCACAGCTCTCTGATGATGACAGGGCTAGGTACCAATCTAAGAATATAGTTGAGCATCATTAAGAATCATTTCACATCTAGGCAGTAGTGGCACATGCCTTTAATCCCAGCACTTGGGAGGCAGAGCCAGGCAGATGTCTGTGAGTTTGAGGTCAGCCTGATCTACAGAGTAAGATCCAGGACAGGCACCAAAGCTATTGCAGAGAAACCTTGTCTTGAAAAACCAAAAAAAAAAAAAAAAATTATTTCACTGATTTGTTTTTGTGTGTGTGTGCGTGTGCATGTGCGTGTGTGTGTTGGGGTCAGTTGTGTTTGGTTCTACCTTAGATTCTTGAGCTATCCAGCTTCCAGTTGCTGGTCATCTAGGCACTATCAGATATGGGCCCCTTCTTGGGATGTGGTCCTCAAATTAGACCAGTCTTGGTTGGCCACTCCCACAAGTTCTGTGCCACCATGGTTGCCTGTACTTTTGTATTTTTTAATTCTATCTCACAAATTTCTGCCTATGATCTTCATTATTTTTTCTGTCTATTGGTTTATGGTTTGTTTTCTTGTTTGTCTAGGACCTTAAGGTGTATCGTTATGTTATTTGTGTTCTTTCTGAGTCTTTAATGTAGGCACACATAACTATAAACTTCCCTTCTAAGATTATTTTCCTTGTATCTCATAGGTTTTTGTACATTATGTATTCATGTTCATTCAGTTTCCCTTTTGATTTATGCATTGATCAGTGGATCACTGTATTATCCAATCATGTATTATTCAGTCTCCTTGAGTTTGTGTATGTTCTAACCTTCGAGCTTTGTTTTGTTATAATCTGTTAGAATGCAATAAATTATTTCAGTTTTCTTATCTAACCTATATGCTAGTTAGTTTTTGTTTGGCTTTTGTGGGAGGGGATAGTTGTTGGTGAAGTGTAGAGGTGTATAAACATGACATAAGCTAGAGTTATTTGAATAGAGGCAAACTCAACTAAATTCCTCCATCAGACTGGCCTATAGGCAAATCTGTAGGGCATTTCCCTGATTAATTATTGACACAGCAGAGCTCAGTCCACTGTGAGTGATGCCATCCCTGGGCATGTGTTCCTGAGTGGTAAGAAAACAAGCTATTAAACAGCACTCCTCCATGGTTCCTGCTTCATGTTCCTGCCTTGACTTTGCTCAGTGATGGACTGTGACCTGGACATTGTAAGATGAAATAAATCCTTCCTCCCTTAAGATGCTTTTGGCCACTGTGTTTATCACACACTAGAAATCAAACTAAGATAACCTGTTTTAGAGAGAGCCCCATGGGCTACTGAGAAAACAAAATGTGTATTCTGCAGTATTTGGATGGAATGTCCTTTATATGTCTGTTAAGTCCACTTGATCTGTCCTGTCATTTATATATATATATGTGTGTGTGTGTGTGTGTGTGTGTGTGTGTGTGTATTTATTTTTTTGAATGAATGTTCTGTCTATTGATAAAAGTAGAGTTTGGAAGTAACCTGCTATTGTTCTGCTGGAGGTAATCCATTTCTTTGTGTGTAGTAATTTCGTACATGAAATTGGGTACATTGATGTTTAACATATGTGTTTAGGATTGTTAGTCTCTTGATTGTTCCTTTACTCAACATGAAATAAATTTCTTTATCTCTTCTCATTAATTTTGTTTTACATTTCCTTGGAATGCCTTTGGCCATTCTTTTATCCTAAGGTTGTGCTTGTCATTTACAGTAAAATGCATTTCTTGAATGCAGCAAAAAGTCCTATTTTTAACCTGATCTCTCCTTCTGTACCATTTTGTTAGTGAACTGAGACCATTAATATTTAGAGTGATTATTGGAAGATGTGTATTTATTCCTGTCATTTATAGACTTGTAATGTCTGGTGTTTTCTTACTTCTCATTGGTTTATCCACTGCAGCCTCTTGGATGTGCTCTCTTTCTCCTCAGTGTGATCCCTTTTAAGTAGCTTCTCTACCACTGGCTGAGGAATCATAAGCTCCTTTGTTTGTGTTAGTCATGCAAAGTTTTTCTTTTCTTTGAAATATGATGCATAGTTTTGCTTGGTGTGTGATCTGGATTAACAGTTATATCTTTTAGAAGCTGAAATATATATTACCTTGCTCTTCTGGTTTTCAAGGTCTCTTTGGAGAAATCTCTGATTCTAGTGGGATTTCCTTTATGTATTATTTGTTGCATTTTTCAATATTTTTTCTTTACTCTGTATTTTTTTATATAATACAAGGAGGTTCTTTGTAAGGCATTCTAGATGCCCTCCAAATCTTTATAGTAATCTCTATTCTTTCTGTTGTGATCTTATTGAATTTATGATTACCCCTCTAGCTTGAAGTTCTTCTCCTAGCCTAAAGATTTGTAAATTGACTCTCTTAATGGTATTTCATATATTATTTCATGTATTTTATTCTTACTTTACTTTGTCTATGTCAATGTTTGAATGTTCTAATTCATCTTTCTGGTCTTCCACCTCTGATAATCTGCCTGACACTGCATAGAGTCTGTTTGTGTGGCTTCTTCTGAGTATTTCTATTTGACTTATGAGATTTTTGTTTCTAAAGTATCAGGGCATTTATCAATACTTTTGCAATACTTTTGTCTCTTTACTGAATGTATGTATGTATGTGTACATGTATGTATGTGTACATGTTCATGTGTGTGTATACATATATGCAAACACATGTGTTTGAAGACCACAGATCAACCTTGGGTGTCTTCCTCTATTGGGTCGCACCTTAATTTTTGAGACAAGGTCTCTCACTGAAGATGAAGCTCACTAACTAGGCTGAACTGGCTAGCCAGCAAGATCCTAGGATCCTGCTGTCCCTACCCCGCCCCCCCAGCATTGGAATTTCAGGCATGTGTCTCAGTGGCACTCAGCTTCTTACATGGGTGCTGGGGATCCAAACACAGGTCCTTAAGCTTGTGTGGCAAGCACTATCCTGAGCTGTCTCTCCAGCCTACACATCCTTCTTCTTTATCCTGTGTTGCTTTCCCTATGTCAGGCTGGCATTTATTTATTTGTATTCTTTTTGAATACATTTAGGACTTGATTTGTATACTACATAATTTTGCTAAACCTCACTACAATTATTCTTCTGAATTTTTCATCTAGAATTTCATCTAATTTACTCTCATTGGAATCTGCTACTTTTAAAGGCATCCTACTGCTTTTATTTTTCATGTTTCTTGTATTTCTGCTTTGGCATTTATGTCTTTGAGATTATTTCAATGCTTTTGTTTTTACATATCAGCCACATCTTCCATTTGAAGTTTTTGTAATATTCACAGAGAACTAGATTGCAGTAAAGTAAATGCATAATTCCTCCACAGAGGGCTGGTGATAAAGTTCATTAGCTAAACCCCCCTGTGCATGGCTGTGGACATAATTTCCCCAATGGCACTCCAAGAACTGAATATTAACTGCTTTATAAGACCACTATACAAATATCATAATCACGGGATAAAAGAATAAGAGCAGTGTTGTGGGATTTATCAGATTAGGTACTAAGTTCAAGACTAGAAAGAAAATTGTCTTAGTAGAGAAAGATGAGATAGAAAATGGAATTAGAGATGTGAAAATTCTCAGAATTTAAGCATTATTAAAACTATGACACATATTAAGAAGTAAAAATGGGATCTAGGAAAGAGACGAGGGGAGCAAAGTGGAGATAAGGTGGAAAGTATATGAGTTATATGATAAGAATAGGAGAAAAACCACAATTGAATGGGTGCAGAAACACACTGAACAAGCATAAAATCTAATTTAGTGATGGAAAAATCAAAATCCAGCCATTGAAAGGATATTTTTGCAAGAGTGAAGTTTTTGAGGTTTGTTTTATTTTGTTTGTGTTGTTATTTTATTTTGGTTTGGTCTGGTTTGGTTTTGGGGTTTTTTGTTTTGTTTTGTTTTTGATTTTGTTTTTGTTTTTAGGGTCTTACTTAGCACATGTTTTTAGTCTCAGTACTGGGTATATTTTTGTTTTCTATCAAAAGTAGCTAGCCCACCAAAGGGCCAATATTGCATAAATCTCCCCCACCTAGTAAAACTTTTATGTAGATCTCTAAAAGTTTTAAGAAAAAAAAAACACTGTAATAAGAGAAAAATAACAAATGTCAGCACAAGTCAGCATCTCTCTTTCAGAAGGAAGACTTTGAGATCATTTTTGTGTAAAGTTTCATACAGTCAACCATGCTAACCACATTGATGAGGGAAGCACAGTTTGATGTTCCAGTTCAATTCTAGAAAGCCAGACTTGGCATGCAGTATCTCAGTGGAGGGCAAACCCTTTGGGTCCAGTTTCTTCTTGGTCACCAGCAGGTGTCAGTCCTTCCTTGGGTTTTCCCCAGCCATCTGCATGGAAAGTTGCTTTGGGGTCTTTCCCACCTGTTGCCATGCTGGATGTCACACTTGCTCTTCTATTGTTTGCATTTGCAACTGGACACCTTTGTCTTATCTGGTCTCTGGCTACCTCTGTGGACATCCTCTTCCACAGTCATCTCGTAGCTTCAGCTCAGGCCAGTCAGCATGTCTTGATTATGTGGTTTTGACACAGCTGTGCTGAGCAGCATCCCTTCTGAGGTGTCTTTTACAGTAGTGGGGTGTCTCCTGCTTGAGATAGTCAGTCCAGGATGGCCCTGAATAATCTCAATTTCAGACCTATTCACATCATACTTAAGCCTCTGTTTCTACAGCTCATGCTGATTTTGCATCTCTATCCACCGTGCCTCCAGTCCCTGGTCACATCTTAGCAGCCTAATCCATCTTTCTCCAGCTTGTGCCTATCATGTCTGTTTCTGTGTGTGTAGAGCAAACACTTCCCTGAGCATATCCCACAGACTTCAGACCAAGCCATGTGGACCAGTTCAGAGTCTTCTTCCTGTTACTTATCAGAGCTCTTAGCTAGCTAATTCTTCTGTTTTTAGTTGTTATGTGAGTAGAGACTTTTGTTATCTTGACTCTTTCACCAACCTACAGAGAGGGCTCCCAATCTTCTATCATACTTAGAACTTTGAGTATTCTCTATTTTTTTCCTAAATAGTATAGTTTCCTTTCCATGAACATGAAACATCTTTCCATTCTTCAAGTAATTCTTTGTTTATTTAATCAGTTTTGTCATTTTTCCCATAAGTATCAGTTGCATTTTCAGATAGATTTTATTTTTATTTCAATTTTGGGGATACTAACTAGAAACAGTACTATTTTTACTGTGTGTTCATTACAACTATACATTGAAGAAGTTGAATTTATACTGACTATCAAAAATAATACTGAAAATCATTTGTGAGAGATTATGACATTACTTTGTTCTAAATCAGTGCAACAAAAAGTTGCTTTTTACCCTCATCTATGTCAGCTATAAAATATTTAATAAATTAAAGAATTTCCCTTTAGTTCCTATTTTACTGCCAACCGTTTAAAGCACCTTGAACGGTGACTGGATTTTTATTAAACACTTTTGCTACATCTGTTTATGATCATGTGGTTTCTTTTTCTTCTCTAACCTATTGATGAACCTTAGCTGATTTTCAAACTGGAACCATTCTTGTAAAACAAGATAAATCTCACTTGATCATGGTGTATAATTCTTTTTCCACATGGTTAGGTTTTACTTGTGAATATTTTGCTGAGGGATTTTGAAATTTTTTTTGGTTCATAGATAATTAGTTTGTTAAGGTTTGTATCATCAGGGTGGAAAGTCAGCTTCAAAGTTTCTTGCATAGAAAACTAGAAACTAGAAGTATAGGGAATTTTTTTTAATTTTATTTTATAATTTAATTTAATTTTACATATCAGCCATGGATTCCCTTGTCCTCCCCCCACTTGCCCCCCACCCCCACCTTTCCCCCAGCCCACCCTCCATTCCCATCTCCTCCAGGGCAAAGACTCCCCTGGGGATTCAGCTCAGCCTGGTAGATTCAGTCCAGGCAGGTCCATTCCCCTCCTCCCAGGCTGAGCCAAGTGTCCCTGCATAGGCCCCAGGTTCCAAACGGCCAGCACATGCACTGAGGACAGGTCCTGGTCCCACTGCTTGGATGCCTCCCAAACAGTTCAAGCTAATCAACTGTCTCACTTATCCAGAGGGCCTGATCCAGTTGGGGGCTCCTCAGCTATTGGTTCATAGTTCATGTGTTTCCATTCGTTTGGCAATTTGTCCCTGTGCTTTTTCCAATCTTGGTCTCAACAATTCTCGCTCATACAAACCCTCCTCTTTCTCGCCAATTGGACTCCTGGAGCTCCACCTGGGGCCTGGCAGTGGATATCTGCATCCAGTTCCCTCAATCATTGGATAAGATTTATAGCATGACAATTAGGGTGTTTGAGGAAATTTTTTAATGGAGAGAGTTTCTTGAAAATTTGAGGCTTTTTCCCCCCAGTGGAAATAAGCAAAAGACTTTGTCTCGTGAGTACTATTTCTACAAATTGGGCTTTTGTGTGATTTTTATATATTCACCTTTTCTTAACCAAATGAGATGGGAGTAGGGTAAGAAATGATAATAGCTTAAGAAGTGAATTGTGCTATTCAACTCTCATACTAATGAAATGATGTTTAGATATGGTGTCTGTTAGATATGGTATCTGGGTTTATGGCTGAGTTAAACAGAATAGCTGCAACCACTATTTGACTATTCATCACACCAGGTTTACATATACTTGTAATGTCATTTATAATGCATTTCTATAACTTGCATAAATGTCTACATAAAATAGATAATCAATGTTATGCTTATCTTGGAGATAAAGAAAATAAAGTGAAAGATAAAGAAACTTCTCAAGATCTACTAAACGGTTAAATATTGGTGAAATTATTAAGGCCACTCCACGTAGTTAAAAGGGAGGTTTATTTAGTGGTGTAACTTACAAGTGAAGGTATAGGTAGGTTGCAGGGTCTGGGAAAGGTATGTCACAGTCCAGCGGTGTTCTCTGGAGAACTCTGCTCGGTCTACCTCCAGCATCCAGGGTCCAGGAACCAAGAGAGCCAGCGCATCTGGATCTCGGATCTTCAGGATCCTCTCTTGGCCTCACCTTGTAGGCATGACAGTTACCGAAGCCTCAGTGGGAGTTGGAACTTCCAGATCAAGGTTGGAATGGCTACCCACTGCAGTTAAAGGTAGAAGAGGTGAAAATTAGAATTTGGTCTGTCTGAATCAATTTCATTGATACAAAATTAATCCTTAGAGAAAATCTTTGGCTTCTTTGTTTAATGATTTCATGTGGGTAATTATAGATTGTATCTGTGCTAATATCTCACTGGCTCCATTCACTAGTAAGAAGCCCAAATCTTGATAGTATTCATCTGTATAAGTACAGGTTTCCCCCTCAACAAGTATTATGAGGAAGTCAAGGCCACATCACATGTATAATCTCAATAAATATGAGCAGTCACCAGTTTGTGTTTTTTCTAGCAGGCATTTCTCATTACCAAAATTTAGGACAGTAATGCATAGTTGGCTTCTGAACAACAATAAGCCATTACCTGATGGGTTCATGATAATCTGATCTCTGACTTCCAGAAATATATTTCCCATAAAGGAGAAAAGAATTAATACCATAAATTTCATTTTGTATTATAAAACTATTTTTAATAATGTATTCATCTACCTTAGAAATGTGATTCTTTTTGGACAATAAGCTAAGTATTTTTTCCCTAAGATGGTCACAAACAGTATTGTAATCCTTTCAGAGAGTGAACTGTTGAATGCAGATGGGAAAACTGCCTAAAGCCTCATTGTGAACCTTGTGGTAATGTTTACTTTTCAAATTAAATGAGAGAGAAAACATAAAATGGATAAAACAGGCTGTTGGTTTTACTTGAAATAATAACCAACTGTTCAATATCTTCAAGTCAGAAGAATTAAAGGGGGGAAATCAAGCAAGAATCGATGTTTTTATTCAAAAAAAATAGCCATCAACCCACTCCACATGAGATGCTGGTTTGGTGGCTTCTCTTGAGAAGAAAATGTCATTGTGGGCTTGTTTTTGTGTGTGGAGCTTTTGAAGGCCATATAGAACTGCAATCAAGGCCTATGGCTTCCTGGGCCTTGTGATTTCAGGGTTGTTTTCACAGCTCATAGGGATTTGTTCTGTTCAAGAGCAAGTGAGCTGCAAAATGTGGATCCTCATCATAAATTGCAGATGAGAGCTGTTTCGATTAGGTGCAATAGTGCCATGTGCCCAGGACTTTAGATGCCATCACTTGCTGCATTCCACTGTAGATCTGTTAAGAACATTCTGGAGAGTTTAAAATATTTCACTAAAGACACACAGATGAAAGCCGGGTGGTGGTGGTGCACGCCTTTAATCCCAGCACTTGGGAGGCAGAGCCAGGCGGATCTCTGTGAGTTCGAGGACAGCCTGGTCTACAGAGCAAGATCCAGGACAGGCACCAAAACAACACAGAGAAACCCTGTCTCAAAAAAACCAAAAACAGACAGACAGATAAAACAAAATTCCAGAAATATTAGAATATGAAAAAGTGAGAATATATGATAATTTGAATCTTGACTCTTACGAAAATAAAGTATCCTTCCAAAACAAATTTCTCGGAAAATTCAACCCCAAACATGGCGCAGAATTAATCCATACTGAAGTTGATGGGAGAATCAAAATGCATCTGCCATTCCATAGTTTTTGGTTCAGTTTAATTTATGATATAGAATTGAAGTCAGGGCCACTTACAGGCATGAATGTGAAAAGCTTACCCAACATGACTGATGCCATAGCAACTAAAGAGGTCCTGACCATGCACAGGCACCAAGACAAAGGCTGACCCTAGAAATTAGTGTGACCAAATCCTCATGTCATACAAGTAATAAAGTGAAAGAGAAACCCAAGGAAACAGTGAGGGGACAGTAAGAAACAGGTAGATGATACCATGAAGTATGTTAGCGTGGAGTGCCATTCCCAAGACGAATGACAAGGTTTTCATGGTATTTGGATGAAGTAGTATCCCCAGCAGACTTGTGCCACCTGGAGGCATGCTAATATCGAGGCATAATCTGAGCTAGCACAGGCTCAGTACCTCTGCTCCTGTCTTTCTGTGATATAAAGGAAAACTCTTAGTAGATGAATCAAATGTTTAATTCTATTGAAAATGTCATGCTGTGGCACCTAAAGTCTATTGTTCTTAGGACAGATTTCCAGGAGACATTTCATAGACACTGGTTCTGGTCACATATTGGAGTGGACCTTCTGCTAAGGTTCTCTCCAAATCTGGTGCTGAAAGTGACAATTATGGATGACAAAGCTATCAGAAAACCCTTCTTGACTTGCCTTTTTTTCTCAGATACCTTCTACAGTAGAATAAGCACAAAAATGTTTAAAGTACAGGCTTATGTGCACATGTTTGAGAATAAGCACATAAGAATTTAGAATTGGTGTGTCAATGGCACGTCTTTACAAAGGAGCATGTTTTGTTTCATTTTCATGCCAATCCATATTCTTGGTATGTGAGCCTATTACCATCTTACACCAAACTATCAAGTTTGGTTCATAAAAATTGACAAGAAATTCATTTCCTATAAATCCCTCAGCAACATTCATTAGTTACTTAATAAAAACCTATGGTAGTCCTAGAAAGAATAAATAAAATCAAGGTGTAATTAATCCAGACGTTGCTTACAAGCAAGTTGGAGAGATTTCTACTGCTACAGCTTATGTTTAAAGTAAATTATCATAAAGAATTGAGTCTATATATTTGTGATTATGAAGAATTCCACAGAGAAGAATGGAAGAGAATGAAAAACTTGGAAAGGCTCTTTGGAGAAAATACAAAACATTCACCCAAGTCCATAAATTTGTGTATTTCCTAGGATGTGCTAGGAATGTCAATAGATGTTATTTCTTTTCCTTATTTTAGCCCCTAGGTAAAAATCACCTTATTACAACTGTAATGGAAATGGCATTCACATTGTCAATGAGTTACTGACTGATGGCCCTACATTGCAGTGGAAGTCAGAAAGTTTGAAGACCTGAAGTAAATTGCCTAAATTCACACGGTTACTAAGAAGTCAGTATTTGAATTGAAAATTGTCTAAGCAAACCCTAGCTCCTAAGCCTGACTTTACATTATCTTTTTGGCCTTGATAAGCCTTATAAAATCCAGAATCACTATTTCTTTTCTTTATAATTCTTCTGAGGTTAGGTGGCAATTTAAGTGAGGATCTGTACTGCATATAAATTGTTTTCTTTTTGAAAGATGACCTTGTAGAAACAAGATTCTATAATACTTCTAGCTATATCATGAAATTCCATGTGAACTGGTATTTAACAAAGACTCAGAATATACCAATCCAACTGAAGTTTTAGGAGGGCAAGAAATGTGTGCTGTACAATCACAAAGAGCAATGCTATGCAATTTGGGGAAATGTCAATACTATTTTCACTGTTAATTGAGGCTCCATAAAATGACATTGATGAATTGATCATCATAGGCTTGGGGTCATAAAAGGCAGTGGTCTTAGCATAAATCACATGAGCAATCTATATACATATATCAAAGGAACTTCTTATTAATTGCCAGGCATGTTCTAAGAATGTAAGCTGTTCTTAAGACTAGTTGATTTGATATAAGCCATAGTGAATCAATAATGTCTTCTCTCTCTAGGATTTCAATGTCTTTATCTTTATTATTACAACTGCTGACCCAAGTCCTTGAGGAAAAAAGCAACATTCTCTCCCTGGTTTAGATTCTTCTGCTCAGTTAGTTTCTGTTCTTAGATATTTCCTTCTGTTGCATATCCTTCTGCTCGAAAGTTGCATTTTAGAATGGAATTATAATATTATAAATCTGGATATGTCTAGGCTCATTGGGCTTCTGATGAGAAAACCCCCTTTTCTTGGGATGTACACACTCCTTGTAGTTAAAAATGCTGACCCCAGCTGTTCATTTCACCCAGTGTGTCCACAGTATCCCCACTGTAGTAACAGTGATTGCCCCAGGGACAAGCAACCAGCCAAAAGTGAACAATTCCATGTCTTCTTTGGGACTTTGGCAAGACGAAATATGTCAGGGAGGCATTTCTACTGAGACTTCTAGGCTGACCCCATATATATTACTAGAATTTGCAAAGGCTTAGCTACCTTTCCATATGGAGGGATACTTCCTATAACATTGAAAGAAAGAGTTGAAAATGGTATAAGGAGTCTTCGGAGCTCTGGACCACTTCTCTAAAACAAATGCCTTCTCTTTTTTGCTTAAATTGAGTTACATGGAAGTCAGTTGAACAGAAGGTAATGTTGACCTCAGTGAAGCAGCAGGACGTGTAGGGAGCATACTGATTAGAAGTTATAAGATAGTCTTGGTTGTGACACTGACTTGTGACCTCAAGAAAATTACTTAATCTTTCTGGAACAGTCTTCTTAATCAATGATATGCTAACATTGGCTCACATAAATTCTGAGGCAACCTTTTCGTCTTCTGCTTTGTGTCTACATCCATCACTTTAAATTTACTGACTCATAATGATCTACAGCTTAGAAGGATTAAAATGGCTTATCAGCTGCTTTTCTCTGTAGACCAGACTGGCCTTGAACTCAGAGACCCACCTGCCTCTGCCTCTGCCTTCTGAGTGCTGGGATTAAAGGCATGTGCTCTGATTACTTTTTCATTGTCACGATAAGATACCTTACAAAAGGAACTTAAGGAAAGAGGATGTGTTTGGGTTCACAGTTTGAGAGTATTGTCCATCCCAGTAGGGAAGGTATGTCGCTGAAAGCATAAGTAGCTATGGTAACAGAAAGCTGCACATATTGCATCTTACATCAGGAACTAGAGAAAGGTGAATGCTGGTACTCAGTTATCTTCTCCCTTCCTGTCCTTTTATTCAGTCAGGGAATCCAAGCTGTAAGATGCTGCTGCCCACATTCAGAGTCGGTCTTCCTTCCTAATTTAAACCTCTCTGGAATCACCTAGAGGTGTGTCTCCTAGATGAACTCCCATCCAGTCAAATTGCCAGTGGAGATTAGCCACCACAAAGCATAAGCTATTCACCAGCCTAGTTAGCATATCTAGCTAATATGAAGAATACTTCTCTCTGTTTCCAGATCTCATTCTTCCTTTATCCCAATCTTTATCCCAAACGTGTGAATTTAAATAGCTACAAGGCCTGAGCAACTAGAAAATCAATTGTGATAGTTGGAATGAAAATGGCCCCCAATAGGCTCATATATTTGAATATTTAGTCACCAGGGAGTAGAACTGATATGGCCTTATTGGAGTAGGTGTGGCCTTATTGGAGAGGGTGAGTCACTGGGAGTGGGTTTTGAGGTTTCAAAAGCCCATGCCAAGCCCAGTCTCTCTCCTCCTCCTACTTCTCTCTAGATAGATAGATAGATAGATAGATAGATAGATAGATAGATAGATAGATAGATAGATAGATAGATAGATCACTCCTCCCCCCTTGCCTGTGAATCAGGATCTAAAACTCTCAGCTACTGCTTCAGCCTTCATGCTCTGTGCCATGATGGTCATAGACTAATAACCCTCTGAAACTGTAAGCAACACCTATTTAAATGCTTTCTTTTATAAGTCGCCTTGATCATGGTGTCTCTACAGCAATAGAAGAGTAACTAAGACATGTACTCATCTACCTAGAAAATTCAACTTGAAAACCTGAATCCAATGAATAGAACATTATGTACAAAGGCTGTTGTATAATTTTTCATTTATATTCCTATGGTAACCATGATTTCTGAAAAATATACAGCTAAAATATATAATTCCTTTTAAACAGATACTTACTTACTTCTGTTATATGCAAATACAAACACATATGCCAATGGACTCTGAAGTGAAATACATCACTTAAAACTAGGAACTATATTCTAATTCTTTTTGGTGTTTTGTTGTATTACCATTCATCCTTTCAAATGAATCTAGCTATTAAGTTTGGAGCTCCACTTATCTTCACATTTAAACATGCACAGATTGTTAAAGCCAATAAGGGTGGGAGTACTAAAGGAGTAGAATAGGAAACAAGAATGTAATGATAAAAACTAAGAGCTGCTGGTGAATGTGTGCCTTTTGATAAATGCTCTCACTGAGAAGTCACAATCTGTCCTATTGGCTTTACATAATGCTTGTGTTCATCCATTTATATAAAGGGCAAGAAAGGCTGTACAAAATATAACTATATATTTATGAGATTTGAGGACCTTAAGAGGTCCTTGTATCTGTGAGAGTTCAGTTAGAACAACAGATGAAATTGGAGACAGATGTTAAGAGACCTGTTGTGGGAAACTAGCTTTTGTAGCTGGAAAGCTGGCTAGGCAAAGGTAAAGTCCACAGGAAGGCCATGAGCAAAGGCACATCAAGCCACTGAGTCAAACCTACGTGGATCATCAGGAGCATCTTTCTGATTTAAAGTCAACTCATCTTTCTTTCTTTTTTTATTTTTTATTTTTTGTTTGCTTTTCAAGTATGAGTGTTTGCCTCAGGATGAGGGTACACCTTGAGGCCAGAAGAGGATATCAGATCCCCTGGAGCCAGAGGTACAAGCAATTATGAGCCACCCTACATGGGTGCTGGAAACCAAGTTCAGGTCTTCAGCAACAGCAGCTAGCACTCTTAACTGTTGAGCCATCCTCCAACCCCAAGTCAAATGATCTTTAACTATTAGTGACATTTATTGAGCCAACAAAATACCTTCATAACACCTCGGTTGATGTTCAGTTAAAAACCCCAAACTGTAACCTTGCCAAAAACACATCACTGTCTCTAAACCCTTTCAAATAGTCTATAGATCAACACCTTTCCAACAATGTATGAGGCTAGATTTTCCTTCATAGACCAACCAAAGCAATGTAAGAACACAATGGATAAAGTCTGTAAGCAGACATGAGAATCCAGAAAATCTCCATCCGAACACTAAAGAAGTTGTTTTAATTCTCATAATTTTTTTGTTATATAAAATAGTTACATGTGATAAAATGCACCATATATGTTAGTATAAAGTGGATATATTTTTATTTTAAAAGAAGTAAAAATCATTACTTTAAAATTTCTAACTTCAAGTCTCTCTTCAAGGAAATATAATTATACAATCCACATAAACAAATCATTGAGTCCTAAACAATTTTGAAGGGTATAAAAGATCCCCGAGTCACCAAATAGTCTGAGAACTGCTGTCCTTTATAAATAGAATGAATATATTCCCAACAGCCCAGTAGTTCTCCTTTCATTTGACATTAATCATTATAGATGCCATCTACTTCACAGCATAAACAATGCAAAAAATTGTCCATACTTTATGAATATCACAATTAATCTCTTTTCCCTCATGCATTAATTTGAACAAATTGTTTCCCAAAGAATCCCAAGCTCTTTTTTGTAACCTCCTGATTATGTGACCTGATTCTAGAAAATACCTATTTAAATTTTGGCTATAAACACATTCCATATCAGTATTCAGTATTTTTATTCTGAAACTTATTTTATGCAAATTCTAGTAAGTTATTCATGATAATTTACATACACAATAGGCAAAATATTTATTTGGGGATATTTGATTCATGCTTTTGTATTCTGAAAATGAGCAAGCTGATGGGATGGGTAGGAAAGAGAACTGTGGCTGAAATAGAATCATCAGTTTCTTCTTTATCAGTCACCTTTTGCCTAATTGAAAAATTCGGAGCAAAGTCATAGGAAGACCAAAATTGTGAATTAAAAAAAAAAAAAAGTGACCAAAATATGGTACAGACTTGATTGGCTTTGCTCAGTAATGGATAGATTGTGACCTGAGAATGAAAGATGAAATAAGCCCTTCTCTCCCCAGATTGATTTTGGTCAATGTTTTTTCACAGTAAAAGGAAACAAATTAAGACAGAACATACTCCTTTTATCTAGAAACTTCAATATAGTGGCAGAAAATGTAGCCTACTGAAGGAGGCCAGGTAAGGCATAGTGATAACTATAGCCTGCCCAAAGTTATTATCATTATTTAATAGTGGCATGCTCTTGATTTGTGAGACTAGATTCCTTTTTTTTTTTTTTTTTTTTTTTTTTGGCATTTGGAGCCATCTTCCATAAAATATGTGAGTCTGCATTATAATGAGAAATCTCCCAACATCTAAGCACTCCCAATTAATTTAAAATTGAAGCCCATGCCAATTAAACAAAATATGTCAATAGGTCAGTAACCTCATGTGACATCTGATATAGGAACATTGACTTTTACACAAATTAGTAAATGGCAAAGGACCAAGAAATTCATCATATGCTAAGGTAGCCTACAGTTGCTGTTGGCTTGGGCTGACCCTTTTCATGGCCATAAACACTGTATAGCATGAAGAGTTTTCATTATTTTTTCTCTTCACTTACAAAAATTATCTCACAAATCAAATTAATTGGTATAGGCCTGTACTGAGACTTCAAATTCCTTCAAGATGGATGCATGTTTAAGCTTGCTTAGCATCTTTCTGGATAAAAAGACACAACTAGCCTGGAAAAGGACCATAAACTTATGTCATTTACTCAACAAATCAGGGCTTCAGTGTCCTGTTCCATCACCTTAGAAGTTCAGGATAAAGTTTGGGCAGGGATCTCAACTTCAACACTATTAGCATTTTGGGTCCAATCATGCTTTGTGGTGGAAGGTTACCCTGTGCTTTGAAGTTGTGTTTGCCAATCCTTTCCTATGTGGTCTTAAGTAGACTTACCCACCTCCCTGAGTTCCAGCACCCCACTTATGATACAATGAACAGCAGATCATTAAATGACCTTCAGTATGAATATTCAGAAAGTAAACCAGACTTCTAAAAGAAGGGGACAGGAAAGAGATCTTAAAAGGACTCATATTTTGCAAATGGTACACTATAAAGTGCCAAGATCCCATCTTAAAATTCCAGATTCTCTGAATGTTCAGATGGGTTTTATGCTCTTAAGACTTTCTAGTTTATATTTTACAGCAATTTGGATTTTAGAAGCTGTTACTACTCTTGAAATTTTTACCTATGTCCAAATTTCTTCTTTGATGTCTGGAAAGATACATAATAATGTATAAACTTCACAATTACTAATCCAACTGTTTTAGTTCTCTCTCTCTCTCTGTTGCTGTAATAAACACCATGATTTAAAGCAGCTTAGAGAAGAGAAGGTTCTATTTGGCCTATACTTCAGGTTCCAGTCTGTCACTGAGGGAAGTCAGGACAAGAACTCAAGCAGGAACTGACATAGAAACCATTGAAGAACACTACTTACTGGCTCACTTGCTCACTGGCTTAGGTTCAGCTAGTTTTTGACAACCACTCAGACCTGCCTAGGGGTGGTACCACCCATAGTAGGCTGGACCCATCAATGTCAATCATCAGTCATGACAATCTCTCACAGACATGATTGTAGCTAGAGTTTCCTGCCTTGCCCACTGTCAGGACAAATCTCTGTCACCCGCCAGTCCCACAGCCACTCAGACCCAAACAAG
The DNA here is from genome assembly GCF_049852395.1 of Peromyscus maniculatus bairdii. Classification (NCBI taxonomy): domain Eukaryota; kingdom Metazoa; phylum Chordata; class Mammalia; order Rodentia; family Cricetidae; genus Peromyscus; species Peromyscus maniculatus. The sequence goes on from NC_134859.1 coordinate 27,104,021, forward strand.
TAAACACAGAGACTTATATTGCTTACAAACTATATGGCCGTGGCAGGCTTCTTGCTAACTGTTCTTATAGCTAAATTAATCCATTTCTATAAATCTATATCTTGCCATGTGGCTCGTGGCTTATCAGCATTTTCACATGCTGTTTGTCATGGCGGTGGCTGGCAGTGTCTCCTCCCACCTTCCTGTTCTCTCAATTCTCCTTTCTGTTAGTCCTGCCTATACTTCCTGCCTGGCCACTGGCCAATCAGTGTTTTATTTATTGACCAATCAGAGCATTTGACATACAGACCATCCCACAGCACATGATCACAGACCAATGTGATCTGGACAATTCCTCGATTGAGGTTCCCTCTTCCCCAGTGACTCTAGGTTAATAGAAGAACTAGCCAGTACCTCGGCAGTCATGGCATTAGATACTATTTGTTTCTTTCCACCTCTTTTGAGGCCCAAATTTGAAGATGTTCTCCTCTTTCTATCTTCAAGATAGGCTTGTTGACTGTCCTACTTTGTCTCTTCTTTATGGGTCCATCAATTGCTTTCCATCAAAATAACAACTGGCTTCTGACATTTACTCCATTTAGTTTGGCTACAGGCAACTCAGTAAGAGGATTATACATGAATTGTAGCTATCAGTCAAGCCATAAATAATCCTGAATTTTTTGTGATGTCTGAAGTATGATATATTAGTCCCACGCTTCATATTTGGTATAATCAAACAGTAATCAGTAAGAACTATGACTACTGCAAAATGAGACCTCTGAAGCTTTAAGAGCAAATTTATCACCCTCACACACATAAAAGTCACTGCAAAGAGTCTTTTCTTTCTTAAGGGCCCTTGAAACCCAGCAACTGAATTCCATTCCAGGCCTCCAAATGAGAGCAACAAGGTTATAATTGTCTCACACTTAACTACATGTTTTGCAAAACATAATAGGCAAAGTCATTTTTGTACCATGCACAGAGAATGAAACCCCTTATGAATTCCTATATGGCTGGCTCAATGATTGACAGAAAGGAGAAATGAATGCAAGAGCCTTCAGTGATGCTTCTCTATCCATGTGGTGCTCAGAGGAGAACACAGCCTTCACTGTTCTGGGCCTGGGCCCCACACTCACAGGCTTGCTATTCTTCTCCTTTACTCCTGGGCCTAGGGAGGCAGCTCCTTGTTGCCTTTTGTTTCATTGGTTATGGTTATTTCTTTCCTATGTCTCTTCTCTGAGTTACTGAATTGCTATTAGCTTAAGGCCTTGCCTTAACATAAACGGAGAGATGAAAGATGCCATAGAGAAGAGAAAAACTTCAGCCGTGCTTTACAACAGAAAATATACCACTCTCAAGGACTGTTTTCCATGGCTTCTAATGGAATCTGCTCAGTAGAGACATCGGCTTTGCTGGGGTAAGTAAAAGCATCCTGGCTTCCCAGATACAATGTAGGGATAATTGCCTCTTAGAATCCTGGATTCTAAGTTCCAAATCAAGCCCAAGGTATGATTATTTTTTAACACTGTGTTTAAAATTCATTTAGCTTGCTGGGCACACGATCCACATACCTTCTCAGATAGAACATTGTATTTTTCTGCTATTGATTTCATTATGATAAGCTGAAAGCTAATGCTGCTTCCTTGCCTGACAGAGCTTGCAGCTTGGCTGTGCCCTAACATGTTTTATAATAAATAATGTATCCTGCATTCATCCAGGGTAGCCTGGAGAAGCAGATGGAGTTAGAGGCTTATTCTCAAATAGAAAGAAACTACAGCTCGGAGGAAAAGAATGAGATCACTGTATGGCTTCTCAATTTCCTCAGGATAAACGGGGAGGCTGGCACCCTGGAGGGTTTCCAAATGATAGCTGGGAACTTTGGCTTTCCTCTGAGTTCAAAGGAGAAAGTTGTTGGTTTGTTGTTTTGTTTTTAAATGTGTTTACTCCTGATGGTTAGCTGTGCCCTCCAAGAAAAGCTTTGTGCACATAGGTATGTCTCTGGTAAGCACCCTCAAACAGATCTTCTTTGGAGTGTCATTTGGCTGGGGGTACCTGCATCTCTAACCACAAGGTAAAAGGTCAGTTTTGAAAGTTACATCTGCAGAAATGCATGTACACAGAAGGCACTTTTGCTGTAGGCTGCTTTCTAATTCTGACCACAGGAGTCAGAGTGGAGCTTGACTTCAGTCACCAACCTGGCACCTGTTTCTCTCTTCTCCCCCTGCTCCTCTGTTTCCAGACCTTGCGAATGTAGTCTGAGACCATGTAGAGTGTTATTCCATTAATATATGCGCTGTTACACTAAGCTATTAATCAGGCAAACCACAGATGTTGTTTTCTTTCCACACGTTCCTATTTAATTACCCTTAATAACACCGACAGAGCTTCTCAAATCATCGCCATCGATAGCTTTTTAAAACTGCATCGGATGACTTGTTTCCTTGGCTCTCTACTCATTAATGCTGGCTATCTACCTTGATGGGCTCCAGATCTCTTAGGTTTCCTGTGTATTTCTTGCAGAATGTAGCAGGTAACTGCACATAGGCATGGATTAATAGGCCCTTCACTGAAGGTTGAAAGCCACATGCTGAGCTTACAATCAAACCGTATTCTCCTCATGCTAAGAAGGGTGTTATCTTTTTGAGGCGTGTGGCATTAATAAATCTGTCCGAAGGAGGCTGCCACTCCAAAAGATCTGAGCTTGGAGGAAGCCAGGGGAGCTTGATGCGACTGTCTGCTTTAAACAGGGTGAAACTCAGGTCTAGAGAAATGAGCTCTGGGTTGCTGAAACAAAATGCAGGAGCTTGAGGTTTGTGGTCCTAAACTCAGGGTTGGGTCTACTGACTGGTAGTTCTCCACAGCACCTACCACTTGAGAAGAAGAAAAAAAAGTGCCCTATTTGACTCAAGCAGCTCATGCAGGCTGGATTTCCTGTGACTGGCTTTATCTACCCACTCTCCTAAAAGGAAAACTTGAATAGACATTCATAAGTCATGCAGTAAATCTAGAGAGTTCTATGTTTGATGATTATTAGGAAATTCTCCTTTTTCAGTGACATTTGCTTCTAAAGAGCTAAAACTTACGGAGCTAATTTACCCTTCTCAGATTTTCATTTATTTGTTTTTCTACATTGCACACTTTAATTAAAGGATTGAGTAAAGTCAGCTGTCATAGCCTAGGCCTTTCATCCCAACACTCAGGAAGTGAAAGCAGAGGATTGCAATTCCAGGCCACCCTTAGCTTCATGAGAAGTTTCGTACCAGCCTGAGATACATATTAACTCTGTCTCAAAACAGCAAAAGGAAAGAGAGGGTGGTTTAATAAGGAGTAAACAGTAAGCATAGCAGTAGTGTGGATTGATATCAAAAGTATGAGAATCAAGCTTGGATTTGAATCCTAATTTAACTTCTTAAAAATTGTGTGACCTTAGGGAAATTACTCAGCCTCTCAAATTTAGAGGCAGGGGGAAGGGGATCATCTACTCTGATGCAATGGTCTACAGAGACCCTTAATAAATTATTGCTATCATCATCATCATCATCAAGTGGAAACAAATGACAAAAAAAAAATGTTATTTTAACATTTTTCCTTCTATTTTAATATGTCACAGGACACCTTAATATCTAGAGAAAGAGAGCCTTTATTTTCAGTTCTGGGTGTTTAGGTCATTGTGGCCTGCTGAAATTTTCACATACGTGTTGTCTTTTGTTCTTATCCTCCAACCCCCAAGTGAGCTTAGGCCAGTGGTTTTTGAAATGTAGTTTCTGGTTCAGCTGTTCCAGAAGAACTCGACAACCTGTTAGAAATGCATCATCCCAGGCCCTGTACTCAGACACACTAAAACTCAGGATAACTCAAGGTCTGTTTTGAACAAGGCTTCAGATGAGACTGGTGGTCTCTTGAGTTCAGAATGGCAACCTGAAGAAATCTGCCCGGCCACTTAATGAACTTCTGTAGTCCTCAAAGTGAGGGCAGAAGACATCAGAACACCCTGGGTGAGACAATGATGACCAGATGACACTCGAATGTGTCATTTAACACCTCACTTAGACAATAAATGTTCTCTCTCTTCATCCTAGTTGAATTCTGAAGTGTCCATTGGATGTTACTAGCTTCAGTTGGCTCCATAACCATGGCTAATCTCTTAAACACAGAGCGGGTACAAATCCTGTGTCCTAAGGAAGCAGCTGGGTCTTCCCAATTTAATGACATCCTGTTTAAGTTCTCATCATGGCACTCTTACAGGCTAACTTTAAGATCTATCTGTTGTATTTATATTACTTATATACAGAAAGAAGTAAGACTAAGACGATTAAAATACTGTATGAGTGATATGGGTGTTGTGTGCATTTGAATGCTGATGCATTGAAAAAAGCCTGATTACATTGGTACCACGTGAACCCTTTATTAACTGTGCAATTCATATTCTTCCTCCTCCTCCTCTCTCTCTCTCTCTCTCTCTCTCTCTCTCTCTCTCTCTCTCTCTCTCTCTCTGTGTGTGTGTGTGTGTGTGTGTGTGTGTGTGTGTGTGTGTGTGGTATATTTGTACTTCTACATGTGAGTGTGTGCTTAAAGACAAGAGGTCAACTTCGGAAGTTGCTCCGTAGCCATCTACCTTGTTTTTATTGTTGTTCATTTTTGATTGTTTTGTTTGTTTCAAGAAGGACCCTTCACTGGGACATGGAATTCACTGGTTCTGCTAAGCTGACTGGCCAGTGAGCCCCAGTGATCCATCATCTCTCTCTCTGCCTCCATGATGCTTGAATTACAAACACTCATCCCCATGCCTATTTTTTGACATGGGGTCTAGACCTCAAACTCAAGTCCTCATACTTAAACAGTAAATGCTTTATCAGCTGACTTTTCATCCCAGCCCTGTGCTATTTTCTTACTCTGAGATTCCTGACCTGTCAAATGATAGTGAAACTGACATTATAGAAGTAGAGGAGGACGGACATATGAAACATGGATGTCATAGTCCTCAGAATTCATTAGGTCTTTGTCACATAAACATTCCCCAAAACCTGCTTCTTAAAAAGATGTATTCTTAGAGAATTTCATACATGTATATAATGTACTTTAATTAGTATTTTGATTATACCCACCCCTTATTTCCCCCCTACACTGCTCTGTGACTCCTCCTTCTCCCATATCCTCCATCCTCTTTTTTTTTTATAACCCACTAAGTCCAATTGGTGTTGCTCATATGCACAAGGGTGTGGCACCATCCACCTAAGGAACATGGGCAACTTACAAGGAGCCACATCCCTGAAAGAAACTGACTTATCCCTCTCTGCCAGGAGCCATTAATTTACAATAGCTCCTCCACTAGGGTAGCTTCTTCTGGTGTCAAGCCTGACTTCAAAGCCAGTTTGCTATGTGATCTTTAGAGTGTATTTTATTTGCTTATTTGTCAGATGATAATGAAGGAAGCAATGAGGTGAAAGGTCCTTCTAATTCTTAATATGTGTTGGCACATGTGTATTGTGCACAGATATACACATATACAGACAATAATATTTGTATCCCCTATAAGTATGGCTTTGGTATGCGTAGCTCTATTCCCCTGACATCAAACTCAAGTACTTGGGAATAACACTGACAATAGATGGCCCTGTTGGAAAAATAAAAAAATCAAGACATGAAGAATGCAGAGACGGGTGTACATTTCAGAGCTCAAAGGTAATTTTGCTGTATTTTATTATCATCTGTCAAACTTAAAGCATTACTGAGACTAGAAAATAGATTGTCACAGAGGTTTCTGAGGACAATGGTTTCCCTGAGTTGGTGTAAATATATTCAGAGAGACTTGTTCCCACTTAATAACCTGCGTTTTTCCTTCGGAATCACTGATGCGTTCACTTACAGCATTTGAAAGGCAGTTTGTCCTCTGCTGTCAAGTGAACTTGATAGAATAACAGAAAAGAAATACTGAAAAATTCAATCAGATCTTGTTACTTCTCAAGGGACTTTCTTGACTACTTGTTCTGTTTAAGAAGGAAGAAAGGGAACACAGTGTTTCTTACGTCTCATACAAAGTTCCAACACAGTTGAACAGAATATCTCCCTGGGAGATGCCATCTGAAGTTCTCCCCTCAGCGTGTCATGACATGGGATGATGGGGTGGGGGGCAAAGCATATCTAAAGGACTACTTCAACATTGTAATGCTATGATGTCAGATTATACTCATCGGCTTATTTATTGCTTAGGATATTATTGTTAAAGTACTCAACCAATAATGAAATCTACAATAATCTCAACAATAATGAAAAATCTTTCCCTAATCATTAAGTAGTGTCCTGATTTTCACATAACTATCAAAGAGATCCAACCCTCCAGTGGAGCTGTTCCACTTGATTGAGCAGGTATTTAATTTTAAAAAAAAAAATCACTGTTTAAGGCAAAGGTTTAAATTCTTTCTCCCATGTGCTCCAGCCTCCTTATCTGTAGCCTGAGAATACAATGTCATAGCTTCACCAAATTGTTTTGAGAATTAAGATGATCATGTTGGAAATCACCAGAACAGGCAATACTCACTGAGTTCTCACTACCGGCCAATGCTAGTCCAAGGGTTTTGCCCATCAGGGGCCATTTACATTTGTCATTTAGCTCTGTGGTCTAGCCATGGGGATTAACCAGCTTGTCCATTATGATGTGGAAGGAAGAGGTGGAGCCAAAATCGGTACCCAGAGGGTTTGGCTCCCTGTTCCTCATCTTTAGGATTTAGACCACTGTTCTTAGTCATATGTTATGTGAGCACTCATGTCAGGGAGCTCACAACAGCCTGAACCACAACTCCTAAAGATCTGCCACCCTCTTCTGGCCTCCATGAGCACATGCATACACCCACACAGAGATGTGCACATATACGTATAATTTTGGACTAATCTTTTTTAAATGCATGTGTACATATGTGTGCATATAAAATCTAGTCTTAAAACACATGACTGACAAATATTTTCTTCTATAAGATGCCTCTTTATTCTGTTCATCATTTTCATTGTTGTGCAAAAGTTTCCTAATTTCATGAAATCCCATTAATCAATGCTTGTTATTATTTCTTCGATTTGGAAGTGTTTTTTCTGAAAGCCTTTGTCTACACCTATATCTTAAAGGGCAATATCTTTGTTTTTCTCTACCTGTTTCAAAGTCCCATATCTTACGTAAAGGCCTTTTGATCTCTTTTGAATAGATTTTTGTGCAAAGTGAGAGATGTGAAATCTAGGTCATTCTGCTATGTATGGATACTTGGTATTCCCAACACCATTTCTTTGAAGAGGCTATCTTTTCTCTAATGTATTTTTTTTTTCACTTTTGTCAGAAACTAGGTAGCAGTACCAGCACAGGTTTATTTCTGGGATTTCATTTCCATTAATCTCCATGTCCATTCTGTGCCACTAGCATCCTGGTTTTGTTACCATAGTTCTGCAGCATAATCTGAAACTGATTGTTAGGATACCGCCACCACTAATTTTTTTCTCCTCAGGATTATTTTGGATATCTAGGATCTTTTGTGCTTCCATACTAATTTTAGAAAAAATTTTTTAATTCTGTGAAGAATGTCACTGTAATTCATATGGAGATGCATTAAATCTGTGAATCATTTTCAATAATACACCATTTTCACAATATTAGTTCTGTTGGTCCATGAACATAGGAGATCTTTGTATCTTCTAGAGTTTTTCAGTGTTTAAAAATTGTCATTGTACTGGTTTTTTTAACCTCCTCGGCTAGGTTTATTCTTAAAACTGCTTTGTTTTTGGAGGCTGTTGTTAGCAAGCATGTCTTCCTGCTAAGTGATTAAACAAATACAAATAGTAACATAATGAACAAGGTTTGAAAAGGTATTGTAGCCATAAGGAGGAGAAGCTATTTGGGAGATTAGCCATGAAAACTACTTCTCTGGTCCAAAATAGCTAGACAGCAGTCAACTGCCTAGGGTATCAAACATCTCTAGAAATAAAACATGAATGTTATCAGAACACCTAATTAAAGTGAATGCAGTGTAGACAGTAGAGGAAAGACTCCCAAGTAAATTCTCAGATTTTTGTATGTTAATTTTTGAATCCTGCTACTTTATCCAACGTATTGGGTCTGAAAGATAGAGTCTTTAGTGGTGAGTTATTGTTTTTGTTGGGTGGGTATGTGTATGTATGTGTGTCCATGCCCACGGACATGTAAAGGTGTGCATGAACATCTGTGCACATATGTGTGAAGCCCAGAAGACAAGCTCTTGTGCCATTCCAGAAGATGCTATCCTCCTTTTGCTGGTAGGATGAGGTCTCTCATTGGCTTGGAACTGGACAAGAAGGCTCGGCTGGCTGGCCAGCAGGCTCCATTATCTTGATGCAGTGCTGTCCCAGGTCTGGAATTCCAAGGCTATGCCATGTCATGTCATCATGGCCAGATTTTTTTATGTGATTTCTGAGAATCAAACCCAGGTTCATATGTTGGTACTTGGCTAAAAGAACTATCTCCTAGATCCATCTTTCAGAGGCTTTGAGTCAGGGTCATATCATCTACAAATAGAGGGACCATTTGGTTGCTCCCGTTCCTACATGTATCTCTTTCATTTCTTCTGTTCAATTACTCTAGCTAACAGTCCTTGTACTCTATTCAAAAATGAGCGAGAGAGAGACAACCTCATTGCATTCCTAGGTTTAGAGGAAATGCTTTCAGTATTTCTTCATTTATTATGTTACCTATATATTTGTTATAGATAGTGTTTACTATATTGAGATATGTTTCTTTCCTTCCTACTCACATTGGGGGTTTTATCAAGAAAGATCTTGAACTTTGTCAGAGATATTTTCTGAACCTCACTGAGATAACCGAGTAAATTCTGTCCATGTATCTATTTATGTATTGTGTTACATTTACGGATTTACATATATAGAATTGTTCTTTCATTCCTAGAATGAAATCAAACTTATCATGTTGTATAATCTGTTTAGTGTGACATTGAATTCAGTTTTGCAAGCATCTTACTAAGCATTTCTATCCATCAGGGAAAAAGAACAGAGTCTTTCCTTATGGTTGTGTTATTATACAACTTGAATATCAGGGTGATTCTTGCTTTACTAATTGAATTTTATGGCATTCCTTTCCTTTCTTTGTTAAGAAAAAGCTTGAGGAGATTTATTATTAGATTTTTTTATAAAGGATTGGTAGAACTCAGCCAAGAATCTATCTAGCCCTGGGCTTCTGTTGTTACAAGTCTAATAATGCTTCCATTTCGCTGCTTATTATGGATGTGTTTATGTTGTTTGTATCATGTTGATTTAATTTTAATAGGTCACAAATGCCTAGAAATCTATCCATTTCTTCTGGATTTTGAGTTTATTAGAATGTAAGGGTTTTTTTTTAATATTACCTAATGATTTTCTGAATTTCATTAGTATCTATCATGATGTCCCCTTTTCATCTCTAATTTTATGGATTTGTGGTCCTTTTTTTAGCTAGTTTGAGCAAGAATTTGTCAATCTTATTTATCTTTTCCAAGAGCAAATTATGCTTCATTTCTACTTTGTAGTGTTCCTTTTAGTCTCTTCCTCATTAATCTCTACCCTATTCTTTATTTTTCCCTCTGTCTATTCATTTGGAGTTGTCTTTGCCAGATGAAAGTTTATAGCTATGAGGACTTACCTAAAAAAAATTCAGAGATTTCAAATAAATAATTTAATGATGTACCTCAAGGTCTTAAAAAAACAAGACGTCAAACCCAAAGTCTTGTCAGCTTCAATAGTTTTTGCCGGCTGACACTGACTTGTGGATTGTGTCTTGAATAATGTTGGAATTCTATGATATGTAGATAGTAAAAGAAAAGCCTTTTTTATATATGTTTGTATTCTTTTACCTTTACAAATGTATTCTCTTTGTGATTAGGGTACAAATAATTATAAACTAGTAAGAATCTTTCAAAGAAGAGGCTAGATATGGAAGAAAAATTATTACTGAGACACTTGGATAAGGTGGAGAAAAGAAAGCCATGTGTACCAGAGTCTTTTATTACACCTTTAAATGTTTTGTAATGTTTATTTTATTTTTAATTATGTGTCTGTGTTTGTCTCTCTCTCTCTCTCTCTCTCTCTCTCTCTGTGTGTGTGTGTGTGTGTGTGTGTGTGTGTGTGTGTGTGTGTGTGTGTGTATAGATATGAGAGCAGATGCCTATGGAGGACAGAAGAGTGTGTCAGATACCCCAGGAGCTGGAGTTACAGGCATCTGTGAACCATATAATGAGCATGCTAAGAACTGAACTCTGATGCTTTGCAAGAGAAGTAATCACTTTTAACCATGGAGTCATCTTTCCAGACCCTTCCTGGCTCTTTTTTATTTAAGCAAATATTAGATACCTTCCATGTAATCATGTTTGAAGCACTATGGAATTAGCAACAAATGAGATATGATTCATATCCTTCCATAACTCCCTGTCTAGCCAGAGATGTGAGAATGTAAACTCATAATCATAGACTAGTGGATAGAGTAATGAAGGAAGAAAGGATAGTAGCCCCTCATCTGCCATTTTGCATTTCTATGGTCATAATTACATCATTCAATGACAATCTAAAATGTTACATTGAAAATTCCATAAACACTCAATAGATTTTAAATAAACCTTTTAACAATAGAATGTTGGTTTTTTATTTTTAGGGTACCTAATTTATAAATTATACTATGTAATGAATATGTAGGAAAAGTAGAGTACATACAGAATTTATTACTATACTTCCTTTTAGATTTCATATAGGGTCCTAGAACACATCTTTCCCAGGTGTATAGGGACCGCTATGTTTAATTTGGCTTCCGTTTCAAAGGGGATCTCAACAATTGATGTGAAATTTATTAAATTTGGTTGTTCTGAATGATTGACTTCATATAACAAACTTTATCTCACATACACACTGACCACTAATCTTGAGTTCCATGATTATACCAAAGTGAATATATCTATATAACCACCATTTGAGGCTGGTAGTTTTATGTTTTCTTCGTTAGGTCTATTTTCAATATTCAGAGAATTGACACACTTCTGCAAATCAAAACTTATACAAAAAGGTACACTCAGACAAGTGTCATGGTGCCCTGTTATTAGCCAGAAATATTTAGCTGGCTTTTTCTTCCTCTCTTTCTCTTTATAAACGTAAGTATATGTATACTTATTTTCTTCTTCTTCCTTCTATCTTTTACACAAAGTAATATGTGAGATCTTTGCAAAAAGTTTCTTTTTCCATTTAATAATACTTCTCAGAGATTACTCCACTCGCATAATGAACTGTTGCCCTATTTATTCAAAGCTAGGTCATGAATGGATCAATGAATATATGCCATCATCTATATCATCTATTCAGCCAGTCTCCTGCACTCACATGTTCCATTAGTTTCTTCTAGATGTCACTGGAATGAGTAGAATGGTGTACATGTCTTCCTATCAGGATTGTGTCTTCACCATAAATTCCCAGAACTAGGATTGCTGGCTGGAAGGAGACATATTTTGTGGCAGTCATTAGTACCATGCTAGTGATATAGCTCAGTGGGTAAAGTAGCTTGCCACCAAGGCTTATGGCATGAATTCAATCCCCAGAATCCATGGTAGAAAGAAGTGTCAAACCCTGAAAATTGTCATCTAATTTCCACATGTGGACTGTGGGACACACACACACACACACACACACACACACACACACACACACACTTTAAAAAAAGAAAAGTAGCTGAAGGCCAAAGTTCCCTCAGTAAAAACTACACATTCCTCTGTTTTGCATTTCTCTCAGCTGTGCCTATGGGAGTCTGTTTCCACAACCCACTGAGCAAACTGTATTGCCAAGCTTTGAACTTTCATCACTCTGAGCAATGAGAAATAATACTGCAATGAGATGTAGCTAGCATTTATCTCAATGTAAGTGAAGTTGAATATTATTTCATACATTGAAGGCCCATGCCTATATCATTTTATAAATTCTGTATTTATTCCCTCTGCCCATTTTTCAACAGTATTATAATTTGTTTTTCTTTCTAGTGCTAAATTTTTTTTATTTGTTAAGGATGTTGAACTTTTTCTGTGGTATGTTAGGAATATTGCCTATTTGTGATTGGCCTTTTGACTCGTCTCAGGGTGGTTTTGCCATATATAGTGAATATATTAATCTGCTTTCATATTTGGACTTTTAGGTATAATTACCTTGTAGGTCTAAATTAGATGAAATTTTGCCCATATTTCCTCCTAATGCTGGTAAAGATTTTTATGCATATTTTGACTATTTATTCATTTACAGTTTCTTTGTATATAAAAACAACTGGATCTATTTTAATTTGTAAAATAATAATTTTTAAAAATTGTTATGCAGCCAACTAACACCATTTACTAAAAACACATTCTTTTAAAAATGTTTTTTAGCCGGGCGTTGGTGGCGCACGCCTTTAATCCCAGCACTCGGGAGGCAGAGCCAGGCGGATCTCTGTGAGTTCGAGGCCAGCCTGGGCTACCAAGTGAACTCCAGGAAAGGCGCAAAGCTACACAGAGAAACCCTGTCTCGAAAAACCAAAAAAAAAAAAAAATGTTTTTTTAATTTATAAGTATGTGTGTGTTCCTGTTTTTCTATCTATATACCACATGCACACAATGCCTAATATTGGTGCTGGGAACCAAATCCAGGTCCTTTGCAAAAGATTGAGCCATCTTTCCAACCCTATAAATGCAATCTAAAAATTCATCATCATTATCATTATCACCATCATCAATCTTTTCTCCAGAAAACCCAAGGCATCACCTTGTGACAACACTAGGTTTCTAAGAAAATCTACCTATTCCTGATCTCTCTGTCTCATAGTGAACCAGTGACACTCTGAGCTAGCTGTAGAGACTGTAGTCCCAAAGACGGCCACGAACTCAAACTACCTCTACAGCTGGACTCTCTGGTCACTGTTCTCCTACCAAGTCTTGCATCATTTTTACATTGTAAAAAATTTCGATATGTCAGATTTAATAACAAAGATTGTACTTTGTAGGAAATGCATTACATCTATAAATTAAATTAAGAGTAAAAATAGAATTTTGACCATATTCCTTAAACAGGAATGAAAGCCACCCCCTCACTTGTTCAAACTAGTTCTAGTGTCCTTCAACAGTGCTTGAAGTTTTGGTGAGATTTAGTGCATTTTTCCTATTTTTTATTCCTAAATGTTTCGCTTTCTTATTGCTGTTCTATTTTTAATAAATATTTTATTTAATAATCATGCATATAATATGTTTGAATCCAACCCACTGACCCCCCCATTCTCTCCTCTCCAAATCCTTCCCTATTTCCTTCATGTGCTCTCTCTTTTGTTAAATTCAATATCCACTGAGTCTGTTTAGTGCTGCCTACATATGCATGGGTATGAGGCTAACTACAGGAGCATGGGGTAGCCTCTTGGGCCTGCATTCATAAAGAAAAGTGACCATCTCTCTGCCATCAGTGGCCAATAGCTCCTCGGATGTGGGTAGGTCTCCATAACCACCAGCATCCCTATCCATGCTGACATCTTTGACTGTCTTGATCTTGAGTGTGTCTTATTCATGAAGTCCAAGCCATTATGAGTTCATGCATGCAACTAAACTATCATATCTGGCAAAGCTTGTTAACTACAGATACCCACTTCCTGTCTTTCTTACAATATTTCAGATCCTCTCTTCCACAATGATCCCTGAGCCTCAGGAGAAGTGGATGTAGATCTGTCACTGGCACATGAGCTGGCTTTTGGAACCTATTCCTGATGGTGGGATGCCGCCTCCCTGGGCCTTGATGCAGTGGGGAGGAGGTTGGTCCTGCCTCTGCTTGGTGTGCCATGCTTTGGTGGTTCCCATGGGAAACCTTGTCCTTTCTGAGGAGTGGATGGAGGTGAGGGTACAAAGGAGGTAGGGGGAGGGAACAGGAGAAAAGCAGGGAGAGGAAACTATAGTTGATATATAAAATAAATTTTAAAATCAATAAAAACAAAGATGTATACGAATGGACAAAAAAAAGATAGGTGTCCCACTTAGAGCCAAACACTTGCCTGTCTCTTAGTCTGTGCACACTGACTAGTTCTGGTCTGTGTATTAATCACCATCTACTGCAAAAGGAAATTTCTCTGATAATGACTAAGAGAATTACAAATCTATGGGCAAAAAATAAAAACTTAAAGGGGTAGTTTATTTTTTATTATTATGTCTTTTTAGCAGAATGGTAGTACTAGGTTCTCTCCTAGGGTCTATGGCCTAGTCAGTCAGTTAGGCTTTGTGTGTGTGTGTGTGTGTGTGTGTGTGTGTGTGTGTGTGTGTGTGTGTGTGTGCTGGTTGGTTTGCTTTAGATCAATTAAGGATACAAGACATGAGTCCATCTGCTGTGGGATGGTCTGTATGTCAAATGTGTTGCTCTGATTGGTCAATAAATAAAACACTGATCGGCCAGTGGCCAAACAGGAAATATAGGCAGGACTAACAGAGAGGAGAAAAGAGAGAACAGGAAGGTGGAGGGAGTCACTGCCAGCTGCCGCCATGACAAACAGCATGTGAAAATGCCGGTAAGCCACGAGCCACCTGGCAAGGTATAGATTTATAGAAATGGGTTAATTTAAGATATAAGAACAGTTAGCAAGAAGCCTGCCATGGCCATACAGTTTCTAAATAATATAAGCATCTGTATGTTTATTTTATAAGTGGGCTGTTAGACTGCCGGGGATTGGGGGGACCCGGAAAGAAAACTCCAGCTACATCCATCTTTTGGAGAGGGCTTTACATCCAATCCGAAAGTGATTGGTTACACTGGTAATATTTCTACCACTATCACTCCAGTGAGCCTATCTTTCCAGGACAGTAGCTATTACAGCTTGCAGAGCTCACACTAGGTAAAACTGAGGCTGACTTTCTCTTCCTTGCAGCATACATATCGCCTAATAGTGCTGTGAAAGATATCCAGTAGAAATGAATCTTTGAGGTTGGTACCAGCTTGATTTTTCCATGTTCAATAACGATGGTATGCGGTATGACCATCAAGTTCAGGAGAACAATCAGGAGCAATAGCAATAGCCTGTAATGTTCGAGAATGGCCCACTGACCAAAACCACAAAAAGAGGCAACCCACACATGGTTCTGGGCTTTTTATTTCATAGCCTGTTGTCTGGGGAAGGCATTCCCCTCCACCCCCACCCCACCTCCATTTTAGAGTAACTCCACTTAAGCGTCTTTTACGCATGTCCGTGTATATATTTTAGGAAGTTTCTACAGTATTAGGTTTTCATAAGACATTTTCAAGGGGCTTTAATGTTAGTCATTCTTCCCCATAACCCTTCCTGTACCCTGCTCTCCCATCTCCCACCGTTTATCCCTTCTTATTCCATTATTCCCCTTCCTCCCTTATTTCCACCTTCATCCTTATACCCTGTTGCTGTTTTAAATAGGATATTTTCACTCATTGCACCCACTAATGATACTTACCTACCTACACATAATTGTTATGTTTTCATTGTGAAGTACAGTTTGAAATTATAGGATTTTATGGTTTTGCCATCAAGTCTAATCTATCCAGTAATGTTTCTACTCATTTCTTATGGTTTTTTACTTACTGAATGAATCTGTATCTCTTCCTTTACTTTTAAATTTTTTCAAGTCGTCACATTTTAGAGCTAGATATGCAGCTTAGTGGGATAGCATTTACCTACCATAATGATGTCTCCAGTTCTTCTAATTATGATTTTAAAAACAAGACTTTATTTGTTATGGCTGAATAATATTGTGTTGTCTGCTGGGAAGAGCAAAGGTGACAAAAGATAAAGAAAATTTGGGTAATAGGTACCAGAATAATACAGTTACATGGAATAAGTACAGGGAGATGCCTATAGTTATATATATATTACACACACACACACACACACACACTGAATGAATTCAAAGGCACTATTATTCTAATTTGATCAGCTCTTTTTCTAGACAAGTGCTAAAATAATAACTGTGCCCCCTAAATATGTACAGTTATTACATGTTAATCAAAATGTAATATTTAATTAAAACACACAGATAGATGTGGAAGGCCAAAGAAAGTATTTTAATGGTCCTTTTAAATAAAAGACATGT
Organism: Peromyscus maniculatus bairdii; assembly: GCF_049852395.1. NCBI lineage: Eukaryota > Metazoa > Chordata > Mammalia > Rodentia > Cricetidae > Peromyscus > Peromyscus maniculatus. Next base: position 27,120,091 of record NC_134859.1, read on the forward strand.
TTCCATGGCATCATTAAAGTGCTTGTCTAACTCAAATTCTAGACCTTGAAAGTCTGGGTTGAGTACTGTGAGGCTCTCCAAGAAGACATGGAATGGTACTTGGCTGTGAAAGTGAAAATGGTTGGTCTCACCTGACAGCTGAGAGGTCTACCTGTTGAGTTTTTCCTTGTTTCCACATTATAATCTGAGAGCTGTCATCATACCTCATCCTGATGACCTATTTAGGCCTGACTTCTTGTGTTCCCTGGATTACTCTAACATGAATGAGAGTAAGGGTAAATTTTAAACCCATGAGTACCATATCCAATATAAGAAAATTCTAAAAAGAAGATCTTGTACCAACTGTCCCAAGCACTTTTCCAACCTGATGCTACAAAAGCAGTAGAGAAGCATTGTGAATTAATGATGTATTCTTTAGAAACCCAAGACTTTAAAATGTGAGCCATATTCTTCTAGAAGGACAACCAAAATTGTCTTTAAATGTCATCATAATCCTGTAACTCTCAGTGAGAGAGCCCAGTGTCTGATTGTGCTCACAGTCTGAGTGTGCATCACTGAATCCTGATGTGGAAGAATATGGCTCTGGTAACTTTGATCACACATTTGAGACATAAACACCTCTCTGAACAGGAATGGTTAATCCATTCTAGTAAACTCATAATAAGCACAGGAATGTCTTCAAAGCAAGATTGAGACTGATCATAGGAAAATAACAACAAAAAAAAGTTCTTTGAGGCTAAGGCATAAAGCAGATTGTTACATATTTGGGGGGGGAAAGAAGTAACAAATGGCAGCTATTTACATCCCTCCTCTGAAGGCACTGCTTGTTTTCTGCAGGATGGCATCTTTGCTAGGGACTATTAACTTGAGAGAGGTTAACTAACAACAAATGATATTTTAATGACTGGCAGAAAAAATGCGTGACATTTACTGTGATTTCACTGTAGAAAAAACATATTTTCATAAAAAGACTTAATCATACTTTAGAAGCTCTGCTGTGTTTTGAAAGGGTGACATATTTTAGGGAAAGTAACACTAATATGCTTTTCCCTTTCAGAAATTATTTACCTCAACAAACATTTAACAAGGTTTTGCTATGGTAATAGATATCATGGCACTGGGCTAGTGACTCAAGGCATTTATGGTCTTGTGAAGAAGAATAATCTAAAATCATCTCTATTTTATGTCAAGCTAATAACGGTAGGTGCAGAAAACAACCCACCTATGTCCACAGTCACTGGCCTTTTAAACATTTGCTTTTAAAACCTTCTTAGTTAGGAAAAGAGAATCCCACCCCCCACTCACATACATACACACAAACTTTCTTAGAACAGTAAGATGACTTGCAGCCTTGAAAGGGTATAACCAACAATGATAGGAAACTAGACTAGATGGAATACTTTTGATCACCTGGAAATGTGACAAGATTGTGGTTTCATGTACCTAGAAATCAAACAATGATTTTTACAAAGGGTTGTCATAATGCAAAATCCCAAAGACATTTTTAATTTGATCAAGGGAATCTTCAACTTTTACCACAGTGGGAGGAGAACCTATTGGAACAGTCTTCACAGTTCAGAGAATTACAAGGAATAATGGAAATCTAGAATGTGGGGAATGGGATACATCTGGTAGCTAGAGACCAGTACTGAAGGAAGAGTCCTTAGAACAGGAAGCATTTAACCTGAGTCTTGAAAGATTAGTCAGAAGAAATAAGTATATGAAGCTCTGAGCTTCTTGGAAATCTCATGAAGGGAAACGATTTTGTTGTTGTTGTTCCTCTTGATGTGTTAAGAGTTGAGAAAGTAAAGAAATGTTCTGTCTGGTCCTCAGAGGGTGTCACTCAATAAGCAAGGAAGAGAAGATGGAGTATAAAGATGGGTGCAGTGAGACCAGGGCTTTGGATTTATTTGTGGGCCTCTGGCAGTAGGACAAGGATCTATCCCTGCTGCATGAACTGGCTTTTTGGAGCCCATTCCCTATGGTGGAATACCTTGCTCAGCCTTGAAGCAGAGGGAAGGGGCTTGGCCCTGCCTCAGCTTGGTATACCACTTTGTTGACTTCCCAAGGGAGGCCTTACCCCCTCTGAGGAGTGGATGGGGGATGGGATGGGGGGCAGGAGTAGGAAAGAGAAGGGGAACTGGAACTAAAAAAAATTAAATCATATTTCTTAAAAAGGGAAAGCTTGCTCTGAAAGCACAGTGTAAAGTACTAAAGAGAAGTAGAGCAACCACGTGATCTCATTTTGTGCTCAGCAGTAGGTGGCCTGTTGATAGGTGCATGACAGGCCTTCTACAAATATTTCACTTGATCACATGTCCACCACAGTCAGGAATCTGTGGAAGCTAGAAAAATAGAGAAATAATTCATTGTTTTCAAGGAACTTAATTATGTTTTACTGAAAAGTCATGGACCAATGACTTGGATCTGAGAACCAATCAAGGTTCATTTCAGGAAACGGTTTGCATTTCTTTTCTGCAGGATACCAATAGTCAGGACCAAGTTTAAGGAATGAGCAATACAAAACATTAGAAAGTTCATGAAAACAGACATTTCTCTATCTTGTCTTTGTTTCTCTCTATTTTCTTTATTTCTTTTTTCTTTCATTCCCACATTGACCTTAGTTTTTAATAAACTTTATTATAAAAAAAATAACTGGGAAATAAGAACACCACACACCAAAATCATATATAAGCCCCCTCCCCCTTTGTTAAGCTTCCCTTTTGGCCATTTTCCCACAACTGAGGATTCGATCGTGGTGCTGGTACCACTTCTTTTTTGGTCTCTAAGCCCCTTAGGCTTATGCCCTCCACAGCCCACAGCCATTCAACAAGGGTCCATTAGCTATCCTGAGCCTTTCATTCTTACTGACTCTCAGGGACACTGGAGGTCAGTCTCATTTTGCTTGCTGTCTGTCTGGCTCATGGCCCTCAGCTCCTGCCCATGCTTTGAACTCTTTCCAACTATAAAACCACAAGCTACACACTTGGGCTGACTCCTCAATAGACCCAGTCTGTTTCTGAACTACCATTTGGAATCTGGAGTGACAATTCCATCTAATATTTTTGCTCCCATCTCTATAACTGGAATTATTCCTGTCACATCTTTTTATATAAATACTTTTCTATTTTGTATTTTCATGGATACATTAATTGGACACATTTAAAGGGGTTCAGTATATTTCCATACATGTACACACCATGGATTAATCAAACCCAGCCTCCCATTATCCACCTGCCTTCAATTTCCCTAGGAATCACTATTCTGTTGTCAGGTCTACATTTTTCAGCCTTGACATGTGAGACAGTCTATGTGGTACTTACTTGCCTTTAAGTGTCTGGCTTATATTACTAAGCAAAATGTCTTCTAGTTCAATATATGTGTTGCAAAAGACAAGATTTCATTCTTCTTTAGTCTAAATAGTACTTTACTACATATAGCCTGTTTTTTGTTTGTTTGTTTGTTTTTGGTTGGTTTTTTTGTTTTTTGTTTGTTTGTTTGTTTGTTTGTTGTACCTACTGTCTTAGGGTTTCTATTGCTATGAAGAGACATCATGACCATGGCAACTCTTCTAAAGTAAAACATTTAATTGGGCATGGCTCACAGTTTCAGAGGTTCATTGTGGTGTGCAGGCAGACATGGAGATGGAAAAGGAGCTAAGAGTTCTACACCTTGATCCACAGGCAACAGGAAGTGAACTACACCCATACTGGGCATAGCTTGAGCATATGAGACCTCAAAGCCTACCCCACAGTGACACCCTTTCTACAACAAGGCCATACCTCCTAATAGTGCCACTCCCTCTGGGCCAAGTATTCAAGCACTTGAGTCTATGGGGGCCATACCTATTCTAACCACACCTATTCATCTATTCATAGGAACCTAGACTGATACCTTAACTATTATGAGTAGTGCCACAAAAAATATTTGCATGCAGATAGCTCTTTTGTATGCCAATTTGCTAAATGTATGTGACTGTGCATTGAAAGGCAGGATAACTGGATTGTGTAGCAGATTTTTTTCAGTTTCTTGAACAATGACCCTACTGTTCTCTACAATGACAATACTACTGTGCATTCCTTATGTGTGGGAGTTCTTAATTCTCCATATAGTGGTCAGTATTTGTTACCATTTATCTCTTTTATATAAGCTGTTCTAACCAAGATGAAATACTGTCTTGTAGTTTTGATTTGCATTTCTCTGTTAAATCTATTGAATGATTTCCATATGCTTAGATGTTTATATTCTTTCTTTGGAAACAATCTCTTTCAATTATTTTCTCATTTAATTACTTCTTATTCTTATGTTAAAGGGTTTCTGGGTTCCTTATTTACTCTGGATTCAAACAATGTCAGATGAATAGCAGACAGATGCTTTCTTCCTTTAGGTACATTGGTCTTCATTCTGAGTTTCTTTTGCTATGCAAAAGCCTTTAGGATGGTGCCATAGTTACCTTCAGCTGTGAACTTGACACAAACCTAGAGTCACCTAGGAAATGGAAACCTCAATTGTAGAACTTCCTAGATCAGATATGTCTGTGACCATGTTTGAGAGACACTTTCTTAATTGCTAATTGATGTAAAAAAGCCCAAGGAGGGCAGTTCCATCCCTGGGCAAGTGGGCCTGGATGCTGAAAATCATAGCTGAGCAAGCCAGAGGGAAGAAGCCAGTAAGCAGTTTCCACTTCAAGCTTGTACTTTTATTTCCTGTTTTGGCTTCTTTTGATGATGGACTATAACGTGTAAATGTAAACCTCTTTCCTCCTCAAGTTGCTTTTGGTCATGGTGTTTGTCACACACAGCAACATAAAGCTGTGTTTCTTGATTTTTGTGACTGTTTCCTCTAGATTGGACATAAAATAATCATTGTCATCTTCCATCAGAACACCTGTGGTCATGCTCACAAGACACTCTCAAGATTGGGCCTACTAATATTCTCACATGAAAAGGCAAGCAGGCTCACAAAACAGATGAAGTTGCTCTTCCTTTCCCAAGGATTATATAAGCAGCTAACAATTGCTAGGAGGGAGAAAGTCTTTGGTGTTGTTTTAGTCACTGTTCTATTTCTGTGAAGAGACACCATGACCAAGGCAACTCTTATAAAAGAAAACATTTAATGGGAGACTTGCTTGCCCTTCCAGAGGTTCAGTCCATTATCATCACAGCAGGGAGCATAGCAACATGCAGGCAGGCACTGGAGCAATAGCTGCCTCCCTTGAGCTTTTGAAACCTCAAAGCTCACCCTCAATTACACACTTCTTCCAACAAGGCCACATCTCCTAATCCTTTTAATCCTATCAAAGAGTTCAGTTCCTCTCCCGGGTGACTAAGCATTCAAATATATAAGCCAATGGGGCCATTCTTATTCAAAAAACCAAAGGTGTGGTCCATTCTTCTGTAAGGAACTCTTTATCTGTGTTGGGTAGATTCATTTCTTTGGTCTATCATTGCCTTAATACTATGCTTAAATCACTCAGTAGACTTATATTTAGTGCTTTGGTTCATATGAATTTTTACTTTTCCCTTTCAAATATCTTGGACTTTGGGCATCTTGATGATATGTTAAGGATGCTTTTCTGGTCATGTTTACACACAGTCATATAAGACTCCTGTGCAAGGATGTCCATATATTTCCCAAGATTGAAGAAACTTTATATAATTATTAAATAGATTGTCTATGCCATTGACCTTTCACTTCCTAGTATTCCAAATGGAGGTCTTCTCCTTTGGTTCTTAGTTACTTTCCTTGTTTCTTTGCCTATCTCATTATATATCATATATGGAGACACTATAAAAAAGAAACAGAGTTAAGCAAGTATCAACTCCTTCAAAGGAGAGTATTCCTTTTCCTTCAATCCACTGATGTGGAAATGCATGTCAATCTATCATCTAATCTTTAATTGAGGTGGATTTAGGAGATACTGTAGCTTTGGTCTAATAAATTTGCCACTTACATCAACAGCCTAACAACTGTCTCCAGATTTCTCTGTAATCTACAAGCCAGCTTCCAGCTTTCCACATTGTGGGAGACTTTTCCTCTCTTTTCCTTAGAGCATAGGTATATGCCTTTGAGACACTATACTGTTCCCTTTGCTCTCCAGTCCCCAAAATACTTTTTTGTGCCTTGTGAAAAGCAATCTCCCATGTTAGCTTGCTACTAACCTTCAGCAGAGAGATGTTGAACGTTTAGTGAAGGCCCCATGGCACACAGAGAACATCTCTCCGGGCCTCCCACTGCATCTCAGTTCTTGTCACATTAACCCTGCACCTGGTGAAGGTTCTGTAGGAGAAGAAATGCTCAGGAGCTTTAATCCTCCTGCCCATGAGAAGACTGTTACAAATGGGTCTTGTTTCTTACACTTTCTGTGCCGGGTCTAGGTCATCTTTTCCATGCCTTGTGTAAGTATAGCAGTCATAGCTGGGCTCTACCCTAGAAGTTTAGGTTTCTCTTAGAAATGAGCCCCTAGCTTATCTGGTTCTGTTTCATATCAGAAAATGAGGAAAAGCCTTATAATTTTCTATATTCTAGAAGCAAAATATTATATAATAAAATTGAAAGCCAGCTTCCTTGTTCCCTATATATGTATATAAACACATTTGTTTCTCTCTCTGCACATGATGATGCAACTGATTTGAAAATAATTAATCTCACTATGCATTATTTCTGTAAGTGAAATTCTTTCTTAATGCTATGTTCAGTATATATTCCCTCAACAGTATTCATAGCTCCCTCATTCTTTTGAATATTTGCATCATATTCCAACAAATGAGTAATCTATCTTTACTTTTTTTTAACTAATGGACATTCAGTCAAGTATATTCTACAAGTAGCATAGGCATGAAAAGTTCACTAAGGTATTCAGATTTAGGGATGTCCCTAAGGTTTAATTCTCTAAAAGGAAAATACTGGGTTTAAAATTTATCTTTTAAAAGCTAGCATTAAGTACAACCTAATACTTCATATTGCTCTTAGTAACAGAGATGAAATTTAAACAAAATGTATCCAATATCAAGATCTGCCTTTAATAATCTGCCATTATACTATTCTACCGTGTATGTATGTATGTGTGTGTGTGTGTGTGTGTGTGTGTGTACACATAAGTCCAGAAATGAACTGAAACTTAACAAAGCTATTGCTTTTGATTTGTCAGATGAATGAAAATAAAAGTCCGAGTTGAGGTCCAACTACCTAGTCCTTTCACCTATCTTACTCTCATGGTTCCTCTGGACCATCCATTAGCATCACTTACAGAATATTGGAGAGAATTCCGCACTGCAGATAAGGGATTAAAGAGATCTCTGAGCTAAAAAGAAAAACCCAGCTCAGAGTTTCATGTATTGAAATTTGGCTCAATTCCTAATGGATTTAGATTATGTGAAGTCCACAGGGATTCTCTGTGGATAACCAATCAATATAAGTACAAAGAAAGACTGAAATTAATTTTCAGCTAGATAACATGCTTGAGAAAGCAAAACACAACTTTTCAAAGCTCAAAAAGACCCTAGGCCTGTTTGATCTCGTGTCGTGATTAATTCATTTCATGCAGAAAACACCCATTCACTCACAAATATTCATCAAACATTTCCCTTCCAAACCATTGTGTTCACTATCACAATGCCTACACAAACACATGGTGACTGGAAAAAATAAGTGAACTCTTGCACTTGGAAGTTAATAAAAATGTGAAAGACTAAAGAAAAGAAAGATGTGTGCTATCACCTTTTAGTGCACAAAGAACTAGTAGGAAATAATTTAAATGGCATTGGTAAGATGAATTTTCTAGTAGAAATTTCATATTCTCTTTCAACAGGTATTAGGTGAACAAGTATTATATTGTAGATATAGCTAGGTCCTGGGAACATGAGGGGGAATTAGGACATTCCCGACCTCAAACAGTACATAGCTGAGTGAGGAAGAAGACATAAAAAAAAATGATTATAACCACACACTTATTTATATAATAGTAGCATAAGCAAAAGGTAAAAAGAAATCCCAGAGATTTGTTTCATCTTCATCCCAATGCATACAGCTGGTTGAGAGGCTGCATACGTAACCTCTGGGATGCTACAGAGTCACAGGCCAGTGTTCTATTTACCAAAGAGGATACAAGGTACAGAGAGAGGGTGGCTTGACCAAAACTATGTTAGGACAGGCTGAGACTAAGAATGTCTTTGATACCCCAGGTTAGTGCCTTATCACATACAACTGAGACCTTTTTAGATGCATCCAAAGACTTGTTCCCTTCTCTGACCCAGGTCTTTTCTTGGAAACAGTTGTAGCAGATGGTAGTTCTACCCCTGAGAGTCAGAGTCCAGGGACTTGCCAGAAGCCACAGAAAATACAAACTATTTGACATAAACATTTTTATTGAAGAATGTGACAGGGAGTACTATTATGTGAATGTTTTGCCATTAGAAACACCCGCCACAAGGTCAGAACTGCCTTTTTTACTGAAACTCCACTTCCTGCCTTAACATAAATTCAAGTATACAGCTACTGTTTTTCTGGAAAACGGAAAAAAAAAAAAAAAAAAAAAAAAAAAAAAAAAAAAAAAAAAAAAAAAAGGATGTTCTGTTAAGGGACCTGTTATTGCTAGGCTGGTGAGAACCACCATCTTTTCCAGGAATTAGTTTAACTCCCTTATTATGCATCAAATAATGAAAGTAAGAAAACCAATATTCAGCCACGATTGTCTAAATCCTCCTTTGGCTTTGTTCACTAAATTACTGAAATATAGAAGAAAAAAATTTAAATTTCTACAAAGTAGATGAGATTCTTAAACATGTCCATTTACTTCAAGTCAAAGATTCCTCGTGCTTGAAGTTATCTAAGAACGTGTACTCAAATAGGAGAAAAGATGGATTGCATTAGGCATACTGTTTTTAGGTGAATATCAAAAATTATGCTAACACTGTAAATACCAAGCAGTGGAGGAATGCTAGCAAATTGGATCAATTTTAGAATATGATTAAGCCTATTAATAAAATACTAATTAAAGAGCTGAGTGGCTGCATGAAGAACTGTTCAGTGTTGTATGCATGTTCTCACTTCTGGTGTCATTGCTTAGAGATAAAGTGAGAAGCTTACAAGAAAATGTGACTACATGACAGGAAAGTCAACTAGAAGTGAAAAGACAACAGACATCCTTTTAGGAACTGAATAAGCACTTCAAAAATAAAAAAAGTTTAAAAGACATCCCAAGGGGCTGGAACGATGGCTCAGTGGTTGAATACTACTCTTGCAGATGACCTATCCTCATTCCCAGCACCTATATCAGGTATTTACCTGGAACTCCAGCTAAAAGGGATCTGATGCCCTCTTTTGGCTTCCATGGACACTGCACTCACTTGCACAAACACACACCTAGTTAAAATATGAAACAAACATACATAATTAAATCTTAAAAAAAAAAATCAAGGGACTCGGGCATGGTGGCAGGGTCCCATAATCTCTAAAGTAAAAGCAAGAGGATCAGGAGTTCAAGGTCAACTTCAGCTAAATATGTAAGCCAAACTGATCTGTGTAAGACCTTATCCACTTTCAAAGAAAAAATTCCAGGAAATCAGTAGTATGAGAGAGAGAGAGAGAGAGAGAGAGAGAGAGAGAGAGAGAGAGAGAGAGAGAGAGAGAACCTGAAGTGAGTTGCTGAAGTGAGTTACAGTGATAGCATGCCTATCACACTCACCGCTAATATTCTACTTACAGATTTTACTTATGAATACCTACTAGTGTACAGAGACCAATATTTGGTACCTCAAACATTCGAGGAATCTTAAATTGTCTAGATAAACAGAAATTTCAAATGACAACCAATCCAATGAACAACTAGAATAGGAAAAGAACCTTCCCATCCACAAAGGTCACTGGAAGCTTACGTGGCACATCCTAAGGAACGACACCGAGAGCCCTCCCCTAAGAGTGTAGTGAGTCTGGCTTTATTTATCTTTGAAGCTCAGCTCATATACCCTCATCTTGACTCAAGAATTTTTTTTACATATTTTAAATGCATTTTAGTTATTACATAAAAGCATAGAAATTGCACATATATTCATGGAGTACCATATAATGTTTTGATACCTACATGTGCTGTATAATATTTAAATCAAGTGCAACTTAATCTCCTTCAAATAGTTCTTTCCTTTGGTTCTAGTCCACTATGCGTGTGCCACTGCAGCTTTTCAGCTGAATTACATTAGATGTTCAAGGAACAGGCAATGTCGTAGCTAAACTGTTCTAAACTGCCCATTATATTTCTATTGATAAAAGCTAGCAGAATCTTTATTTCAAAACCTGAAACTCATATTAAGAAACAAAAAACCTTGGCTATCTCACTAAAGGCCAAAGATCATCTGAAATAAAATATTGGGTTAAAGTTTTCCATTTATGATGAAGAACTATCAAACTATGTCCCATTGCCAATATTAGCCAGTAAACTTTTCTTAATGACTTATAAGCTAGTATATATGTATGTATATGTATATGTATATATATGTATATATATATATATATATGTATGTTAAAGGATTAAAAAGGAAAGTGACCTTCTGTGGCCAAAAGTTTATGCAATAAATGCAAAATCCAAAATATTTAGTATGTAGCCCTTTGTAGAAAAGGGATTGTAATTCTTGATGGAACAATTATAAATATTATCCAAGAGGATTGATGTCTTCATAAGGGGAAAGCTGGATAGTGGTGGGTCCATGTAGAAATGAAAGCAGAGGCAGAATGGCAACTTCCACAAGTCAAGGAGTTCCAAAGTTTTCCACCAGGCTGCCAGAAGCCCAGGAGAGGCACAAAACAGCCCCTCTTCATTCCTGTTCCTAACACCTTCATCTCAAACTTCTCACCAGTAAGTTTTTACTACTTATGTCACTCGATTTTGGGTACTTTGTAATGGTGGCCCTAGCAAATTAACACACATTCAAAGACACTGAATGAAGGTGAAGGATCTGCTGAGAACATCTTAGTTAGAATGACATGGGAAGGGGAAGAAGGATCCAGGCATGCTGAGTGCTTAGAAGCAGAATGAGGGAAAAGGCCAGCCCATGAAGCAAGAGAAGCTCCCTTAGAAATGATCAGAGTGTTGTTATTTGTCACCAGCAGCGGCATAGTCTTACTTGGATAATCCTCTTCATGCTCTAACTCCTCCCATGCTACATCTCTGTGTTTTTTGTTTAATACTGACATTTTTAAAATAGTGAGATAGCTTTTAAGTTTCTCACACTCTTTTATTCTGTGTAGAGAATCCTAAATCTATAGAAATCAAAATTCCACTTAAGATAATACTGGCTGTGAGGTAACTGAAACATTTACTACATCATCCTAGCATTTGATACCCCTGCTTTCTCTGGAAATTTCCAATGCATCTTTTTTTCCTTTGGGACAAGCTGGCCTTGCACTCCACATGCAGCCACAGATGACTTGAACTGTTGATGCTCCTGCCCTTAATTCCCTGGGATCTCAGGAGTGAGTCTCCACACCCACATTACCTAAGGCTTTGTGAGCATTAGGCTAGTGCTCTGCCAGCTGAGGCACATCCCTGCTCCCAAAGCTTTGTTGTTGTTGTTTTTTTAACTGCCATTCTGAGCCATTTTCCTTGCTTCTGTTCTCTTTCTCCAGAGTGTCTCCTCCCCATCCTGTTCTGACTTCAGGTGAGCTGGGGGCAGCAAATCTTCATGTTTTCTACTTTTTCTGTATAGGTTGCTTTTGAGATTCAAGAGTTTCTGGTTGGAAATCCTCCAACACAGCCCTGTGCTTCCCGTTCCCCAAGGGACTCACTTTGCCATTGGTTATAGTTAACTCTTTAGAGCAGACATTGCCTTCCTTCTTCACTCGGGCTCCTTCTTTGCTTGTGTAACAGTGTTACTCGTTTATTCTGCTTAAACTACAGCTATTTTAATTTCAAATACTCAGTAGTGACTCTCACAGTTGGAATATAAAGAGGAAAAGAATGTTCAAAGAGCTATGTGCAGTGGAAGCTTTTAATCCCTACACTCAGCACTCGGCCGGCTGATGTTTATCATCAGGGGGATGTTTATGAATTAGAGACTAGCCTGGTCTACATAGTGAGTTCCTGCCCAGCCAGGGCTACACACTGAGACTCCATCAGAAAGAAAGGAGAGGAAAAGGATAGGAAGGAAAAGGAAGGGTGAGGGAAGGGGAAGAAATGGGGAAGGAAAAAGAAGGCTTGGTTCAAATGGCCATTTTCGCCACCGTTTTAGAAAATATGCCGGGTTTGCTTAGTGCTTCATCTGATGGGTTGTTGAGGACTTGACCTCCACCTATGCATCATCATCATCGTCATCATCATTGTGGAAAATGTTTTACTATTTATATTTTTTTACTTTATTTTTCTTCTTGAAATCTGAACCTACTTCAGTAGTTTTGGCTGTATATTCCTTTCTTTCAGATTCTACATAGTCAAATCCCTCTGGCTACCCAGGAGACTTATAATGCAGTAGATCTACATAGACCACATTGCCACATTTTCAAAAGTCCTTTCATTCCAGCTGTGTTTGACATTTGGGGAAAATAATTTCTGTGATAAAATTAGAAACAGTATAGAGTAAGACCTTAATAGCTATAGCCTAAGCATTTTACAGTCACTATACCTTATTAAGAATGTGAATAAATTTTTATTTTAATATTTAAGAATTAACAATGATTAAATATAGTTCCGTAGGTCTTTGGAGGGATAAATAATTACCAAAACTAGAATATTTCTGCACCATATATTTTAGGTCACCAGGGCCATGCCCATGGTACAGGATCCCTTATTATCTCTCAGATAATTTAGCATGTATACTCTAGGTTTGTTCTTACAAGGACTATGATGAAATCACCATGTCCAGCCATGTTGCAATGACAAAATTAAAGATTTGTTGGAAGGACTGGAAAGCCCAATCTTCCTTCCAAAGTATTCTTTACTTCTCTGACATCTTCATTGTATATTTGAAAATTCTCCTCTGTTCCTACCTCAAAACATAGCCCATTTTGATCCTCATCTCTACTTTTAAAAAATATATATTTTTGGGTGGTGATGGTACCCGCCTTTAATCCCAGCACTCAGGAGGCAGAGCTAAACTGATCTCTGTGAGTTCAAGGCCAGCCTGGTCTACAGAGCCAGATCCAGGACAGGCACCAAAAACCACATGTAGAAACCCTGTCTTGAAAAACTAGATAGATAGATAGATAGATAGATAGATAGATAGATAGATAGATAGATAGATAGACATAGTCATATAAGTACAAGGCACATAATTCCAACGACAAGACCAAAAACTATTTAGAGGGAGGATTATATCTTCCTATTTCCCTCTCCTTTTCAAAATAGTGTATCTACCAGAAAGAACTGTTTGTGCCAGCAAAGTACTGCCTTTAAACATACAGGCAAACTTGATTTGGGGAACAGAATAGGGTAGCTGTGTGTGTACTCTGTCCCTTCGTTTTTGTGGGATTCTGTGTCACTCTTTTTTCTCTTGGGATTTCCATTTTGGTGTCAGAGAATGGCTCATTCTTCTGTCACAGCTGTATGTATTGTTTTCTATTGTAATTCTAATTTGTTGTTAGATTTTTCTATTTTACTAGGTTGAACTGTGCATCTCTGTAAATTTGTTCCCCATTTGTGTTTTTCTTTTCCTTGAAAATGGAGCTAATTTCACTTGCATTCTGTTGAACTCCTCCATGAGGAAAGGAAAACACCCCTACCCTGACAGAAAGCAGGCCAGTGTTTTGTTGTCATGAATATGTGCAAAAGCACAGTTAATTCCGGGAGGCAGGGTAACATATTGGTAAAGAATACAGATTGCTCCAGTCCAAATCTGGCCACTGCCACCTCCGGCAAACTGACCTGGACACCTTAAGCAAATGGTCCATCTCTCTCCAGTTTTCCTCGATTGTGAAATGGAAATGACAGTGGCACCCATGCAAAGAGGGCAGAGAGTTTGTTAAGTGGCCTTTTAATCAAATGCCTAGCACATAGCAAGAGTTCCATCAGGGCTAAGATGGTTGTCACCGTCTTCCTTAGAGAATAGAATTCATCCTTAGGAGTTCTCTTGGGCAATATTCTAAAACACCCAGTCAGCTTGTATTTCTGCCTCCTAAATCTTACTCCCACTGGTCAGGGAGATAAGTGTGTTTATCTGTCTGTATTTCTTTATTAAAGGCCAAATTCAGGCCTGGGCACACTCCAGAACTCTGCCTAGTAGCTCTTCTTCATATCCAGTCCTGACTGGCTACTGACTTTGATCCATGTCGGAGGACAAAGGCAGTCGTCCTTTGTGCCAGAGGAATTGTAATTTGAGTCTCAGTTAGCTTCACACCAATCCCCCCTCTCCACCGTGGTGGTCAATTTTATGACACAACTTGACCAGGTCTCAGGGTGCCCTGACATGTGTTACCCATTGTCTCTGGCTGTGTTTGTAAGAGAGTTCCCAGAAGAGATAAGCATTTGAGGAAGAAAATTGAGTAAAGTAGGTGCCTATCCCCAGTATGAATGGCTCCATTTTAATCCGTTAGAGGCTGGGTAGAAAAGAGCTAAAAAAAGAAAACTACTTCTCTCACACTCCCCCTTAAACCATCCATTCTTAGGGATCTCAGGCTTTGTGCTATGGACTCGGGCTCTCCTGGATCTACAGCTTGCAGAGTATGGGAATTGTCCGCTTCCACGGTCCAGTGAGCTTGAGCGGTCACTCACCACACATGCTCCTCGTGTTGCTTCTGTTCTCTGGAGAGCTCCCATGCCATCCCCATATCAAACCTATGGCTGTCTGCTCACACACACAGTTGCCACCCACAGACAGGAGAGTGGGGTCCTCTGCAATGTCCCAGGCTGCCATAAGCACTGTGTAAATGTTTTTAAGTGCCTCGTATTTCTCCGTGCCTGCTGCCTTGGCAAACTGCAAGACGGATTTCTGGCTCCAGAGTTTGTGGGTTAGTCCCAGGTGGCCCTCCTGGGCAGGTGCAATTCAATCAGTGTGGGCACCCAGAAATGTCCAGTGCAGTGTGCCAAACCACAAATCAGCAGTATTGCAAGCAGTGTTGGTTCAACGTCTAAACTGAGCAGACAACTTAAAACCCTGGTCTAAATAGTTTCTTTAAGATACATTTAATTTAGATTTAACAAGACAATTAAATTTAACAAGATCACATTAAGTGCCAGAGATTGTTTAATATGGATATGTTGAACTGCCATGTAGGAGGCACACACTAGTATTAATTATGGCTACATTATTTTAATCACATACATTTAAATTTCAATATTTCCTATCAAATTTTTACATTCAATATGCAGACTTTAAATTTGATGTGCAACAATATATAGATTTTAAACCCCTTCTTAATCCAAAGGAGAGTATAATATGTTTATATGCAGATATATATACAGTATGCTAAGCACTATTCTAAGCATCTGTCAAGCAACACAGATAACCTCACATAATACTATGAGGTATCTTAGGTTTGACCTTTATTTTATATACAAGGAGATTAAATCTGAAGCCCAAAGGCTTTAGCATTGATCATATTCTCCTAAATGATTACAGACTTGCTCATGTCTAGCTTTTAAACTTGGGATCAGTTTAAAAGCATGAATTAGAATCCTGGCCTACAAGCTGCATAGCTGTGGGCCCCTGAGTCTGCTTCCTTCTTTGGAAAATGCCATACTAATGCATGCACTTGTGTATAGAGCGCCTTTGTTAGGAATTGGCACTTAGTAAGAACTGGTTTGTTCACTGAAAGAATATTTATAGAGCATCACTGGAGGAGACATAGGGAACCAAATAATGAACAAAAATAGTGCAACACAGTAGGACCTATCTCATGCTCTGTCACAGAATGATTATTGAACTGATACTGGCCAATTACTGACAAGGACAGGTAGAAGCTACCATGGGACTATAAAATTAGGACTAAAGGGAAAATTTTTAAATGGATCTTTAGGGTCATAAGGACATGAACCCTCATCCATTCTAGAAGTAATTTAGCCAAATAGATACATGCATCTCTATGCATAGGTACGTGTATAAAATATTTTAGTGGTTTGGTTTGTTTTTGGTCTTGTTTTGTTATGATTTTTAGCCTTTGAACTCAGGAAGCCACCAGGAGATGGTAGACCAGATCAAGGTCTGGTATCAGAAGTTTGATCTCTGGCTCCTTGTGAATTCCAAAATGATAGAGTTGAAAAGACCTTGGTGTTGGCTGCCTCTAGCACAGTAAGCATTAAATTAAATTAAAATATACAGAGGTATTCAATATGTGTGAAAAATGAATAAAATAAAAAATTGTTTTCATAGCACTTCACATTGTCTAGAGCTATTTTTCCCTAATTGTTAAAACTAAATTCATGGTTGGATCAACAGGTTTCAATTATTCTACCACCTACAAGCAGTGGGACCTTAAAGAAGGCATCATTTTGTATGTTTCTATTTCCCCACTGGGGAAAAATGAATTATGGTGAAGATTAAATCATATAATACATCCTTATTATAGTTCTTGGCACAGGGTGATCCTCATAGCAATATTCACTGGGGTAATAGTGGATGGTAGGTAGTAACCCAACCTGGCTGGTGGTAACCTCCTCTTCCCACATACAAAGGTTCAGAAGTCTAAGGTTATATAGTAGCTAGTGAAGCTCAGGCCTGCTGGTTACAAGCCTGCCAAGCCAGATGCACCAACAGATGCTTTTAGAGTAGGAGAGTGCCGCAAGGAAGGCACTAAGGAAAAGGCTACTCATGGAGCAGGTGCAGGCGAGCAGGGTCAGCTGGACATAACTCCTTCTGAGCAGACAAGTGAATGCTATATATCAATCCCTGGTTGTTCCCCTCCTGTGTTTTCCTGGGCTGGGATTGCAAGAGATGCAGAATTGAGAAACTGATTCTCTCCCCCTTGATCACAGCAAGAGAAAAATGGGAAGCTAGAGGAAAGCAATGTTGTCACTCTGACTACAGAATTCTGCATCCTGCTGCAGTGCTGGATAGTTTGACCCCAAGCTACCCCTCAAGGATGCACTCAGAGTTCAGGATGCTGCAGTCCTCTAGCTACCCCCTCAAGATGCTGGAGACTTTTAGCTAGTTGCTTTCAGCCAGGAAATTGATAAGGACTCGAGGGCTGTATGCAGTGGGCACTAGGTTTCTCAAGTGAACTTAGCAGGTTCCTTGACTTTGTGTTGGACTTGTCAAGACAGCAGTCCCCAGTCTCAATACTATTAAGTGTTTTCTCTGTGGGGATAATGTTCTGTGCACTTATCAAAAGATGCTTAAAAATAGCTGGTTTTGTCCCATTCGTTTATCAGTAGACCTGCCCCATTGGTGACAGTAAAATGTGCCCCTAGATGTTGCTACATGTCCTCTAGGGGACAAAGTTGTGACCAATTACAAACTATTGGTAGGTAGACTTTGAAAACAAGCTATAGGATAAACATGTTCCTGACTTTTTAGAGACATAATCAACAGTTTATAACCTGGCAGTTCCTAAGAGATAAGTCCCATGCCTCTAGGTTGACTATTTTTGTTTGCTCTTCACAAATTTGGAGATCTGGTGATGCATTTAGCTGGTGTGGAAGGATGTATACATGAGGTGTTCATCTCTGCACATTGGGCTTTCTATGATACATCTGTACTTTTACAAATAGTTTCCTAGCACCTATTATAAAGTGGTATGAATTGTGTCCAGGGAGGTGAGTAAAGAGAAAGGTGTTAGAGATAGCCCCTTCCACAGATGCCACAGGTGTGGGTAGAGCACTTATCAAATGAAGTGGAACCTCTACCTCAATGGCTAGTCACCTTGACCATCATGCTTGCCCTTATCCAACAACTACTTCCTTATTCTTCCTTGCTAGGCACAATAACAGGATAGGAGGTGCTAAGATGAAATGGATACTGTTCCCAATTCTAAAATTTCTAAATTGTTGGGAAAGATCCCATTGGATGTGTTCTTCTAAGTGAAATGGAGACCTGAACTTTGAATCCGGCTTTGGACTTTGTCAGATTGAGGTATATATTGCCAGAGGCATGGTGGACTCTTTCCAGTAACTGATTTGAATTAGTATCTTTGCCTTTCTAGTCAAGCTCTCCAGATATGGTTTTTTAGGTTGAGGAGAATGATAGATACCTGTTCTATCCATTTATACCATTGCTGCATTCAGGATGATGCCACTATGAGTACAAGAAGGTTAATCAAAAACACAGTCCCTTTCCTCCTGGAGTTTAACATCTCATGGGGAGGGTGGATATTAGACAAAACTCTCAGAAACTAGGTATGTGATTGCCATATTAATTGAGATCTACCTATGAAAAGATGAGACACATCTCTGTTGCTCAACCTCTACAACTGGGTGGAATGGGTGCTACCAACTGTCTAGGGGCACAGATGACATGAAAGGATTTGTGAAATACAGGCACTGTAGGAGATCAAAGTGAAGCCAGCAGTTGCCGAGAATGGCAGTATCCCAACTGCTGCAGGAAAATAGATTCACCTTAGTCCTCAAAGGAGTTTGTATCTCTACAAGCTTCTGTAGGCAGAGAGTTCAAACTCACAAGTGACCCCTGGCTGCTAAGGTGCTAGCTGAATGCATCACCAGAGGACCACAGACAATGAAGCAGCCAAAACTGTGCAAATTCCTATTAAACTTTTCCCAAGAACTCCCAGGGGGAACCGTAGGAGAGCCAAGGATCCGCAATATTTAAGCAGGACTAAGGTTCAGTAAATTCTGTATTACTAGCCTATATAATGAGTAAAAGAAAAGTCTGGGCAGAGGGCTCTAGAGGGATGCTAAGGACAGAGAAATTTCCAAGTTTCCAGGAAGAGGTAAGTCCATGCCTGAGCTTTGAAGTATGGATGCTTTAAATTTGTTTCTTTAGCTGATATCACCTTCCCTAAATAGTAGCTAGGGAGTACTTCAGACTGAGGAAAAGCTGAGAATGTAAGAGGAGCCACCTAGCTCTGCTGCATTGAGAAGTGGTGAAACCCAGTTGCATTAGCCAAGTCAAGTATAAGGGGAGAGCCTATTAAGCAAGACTCAAGTTTCTTCTCCCATGAGAATATACTGCCTATAATCTGTCAATTAAAAATACTTCTTTGGCACAGACTTTGTCTAGAACACTATAGTGAGAAATATGGATTACGGCAGCTGACATTAAAGGATGCAGCCTCCATTCTACCACATTTTAGCTTATGCCAAAGGACAGTTTTCTCAGTCTGCTTTTTGTCTGTGAAATAGGGGTAATAATAACACATCTGTGTAGAAGAATTTCTGGCACATAGTAATGCCAGATAATTTTTACCATTATTATCATTGTGATAGGCCATGCTGTATTTTATGATTACATTTAACCCTTAAAATACTGCTACTCTAAATTCCATTTTATAGATGAGGAAACTGAGTCCTAAATAGCTAAGGAACTAGGCAAAGTTACTTAGTTATAAAGTTCCAAGCTCGTACATTGACTCCCAACTCTGAAATACTAGGGTTATATAAGATGATGTAAATGCAGTACCAAATTAAGATACATTAGCCAACAAGTAATTTCTATTCTCATTCCCATCATTATAACAATACCTATTTTCCTAATTAGGTAATACAATGAATAATGTAATATATGGTTGAGAATCTGACACATCATTGGTATTCCATCATGTGATGTCCAATTTCCTAATCAGAAAACACTAGCTTAAATGGATGTGTATGATGAATGAATCCAAAAATCAAAATGAAGAAAATAATTCCTCCAGCTGAGAACTCTAAATTCTACCAAGCTGTGTACAGCTGTGCTCTTCAGGGCCCTTCTGCCCTATTTCCCCAATTGGCCATTCTTCTCATGAGTTATATATTTCCCCCCAAGAGTTAGGCAGTTAGCATTCATGAATGGCTTGATTGGGCACCTGAATCTAGTCATCCAGTCATTGATTTTAAACTCACACACACTGCAAACCGTGCTGAGAATCAGAAGAGCATGCTCCATCCCTTAACTAAGCACTTTTGATGGAAATGTCAGCAAAGAGCATCAGCATTAATTAATGTCACTTTAGAATGTGTGATGTTTTCCACTAGGGCTGAAGGGAGCTAGAGGAAGACAGCAATAGCACAGGGCACCACCATGTCTGTGAGGAGAGAGAAGCTAAAATCAGAAACCAGAGGTAAATGCCTAGATGATTAATAAGAGAGGAGGAAGACATAAATCTGAGTATTTAAAAAACTACTTTAAAAAATAAGGTTCTATTACTAACCTAACACCCTTCTGTGGATTTCCATCTCACTAATAATGAAGTCTAGCTTTTTCCTGGCTCCCTGCATTAATATCCTAGGGCTATCATAGTATCCTTTGGCTACTGGGCATTAAACAAGGCATCAGGAAAGCCCCATCCTCTCTGGAGGCTCAGGAGGAGAGGCATCTTAGCTACTGGGTGCTAGACAAGGCATCAGGAAAGCCCCATCCTTCTGGAGGCTCAGGAGGAGAGGCATCTTAGCTACTGGGTGCTAGACAAGGCATCAGGAAAGCCCCATCCTTCTGGAGGCTCAGGAGGAGAGGCACCTTAGCTACTGGGTGCTAGACAAGGCATCAGGAAAGCCCCCATCCTCTTTGGAGGCTCAGGAGGAGAGGCATCTTAGCTACTGAGTGCTAGACAAGGCATCAGGAAAGTCCCATCCTTCTGGAGGCTCAGGAGGAGAGGCATCTTAGCTACTGGGTGCTAGACAAGGCATCAGGAAAGCCCCATCCTTCTGGAGGCTCAGGAGGAGAGGCACCTTAGCTACTGGGTGCTAGACAAGGCATCAGGAAAGCCCCCATCCTCTTTGGAGGCTCAGGAGGAGAGGCATCTTAGCTACTGGGTGCTAGACAAGGCATCAGGAAAGCCCCCATCCTCTTTGGAGGCTCAGGAGGAGAGACATCTTAACTACTGGGTGCTAGACAAGGCATCAGGAAAGCCCCATCCTTCTGAAGGCTCAGGAGGAGAGGCACCTTAGCCTCCCTTGGCATTCCTCACCATGTGCTATTGTAACTCCAATCCCTGCCTCTGTCTGCATATAGGTTTCCTCCCTGTGTCCCTGTTTTCTCTTCTGATATGCACACCGTTCTTTATTTAGAGTCTTCTATAGTCTACCATAGTCCAGTGTGACTTCATCTTATATTACATCTGCAAAGGATCTATTTCAAAATAAGCCACGTTCACAGGTTCTGAATGGGTCTTCCCTTTCAACCACCCAGCCTCAGCAACTGAGCCTTAGCCATTATAGTCTCCCTTCAGAGAACTTCATTCTTTTCTGCTTTGGTTCTTTGGAACTTCAAGTCCTTTCTTTTAAGACGTGGGCCCCCTTCCTCCTCACTGCAGCCCTTGGTCTGAGTGGTTTCTAGCTCCCTCCATGGGTCAATTTAAATGTTGTCACTTAGAAGGGACCTCCCTGAATCCATCACACCAAGCCTCTGGCTCCTGTTATCTTCCTCCTGGCCTTCACATCAGTTCCTCTTCTGGTATTTAACAATTTAAATTTCTCTTCTGGTATTTAACAATTTAAATTTAACAGTGTAACATCTATCAATGTTTTTCCCCTTTCGGGAAAACCGTGTGTGGATGTGTGTGTATTTTCTTGGCTTCCTCACTAAAATAGAAGCTGACCCCAAACAGGAGTTCTACTTGTGTGATCCTTCCTAATTGATATAGCCATTGCTATATAATGTCCTGTCACATAGTATTACAAAGTAAGTAGTTGTGCAATAACCACTGAGTATGTCTTCTGTGGTAGGCCAAGCGCTATGTACATGGGGAGACATGGACTATACGAAATAAAAGTCATTGGCCCCAAAGGGAGGGGGCAAGATCAGAGGGGGATACAAATAACTCTGAGATAACGTGTGTTAAGGTCAAGCACAGAGGGACTGAAAAGTGCCGCAGAAACTACTCAGAGCAAACAATTTATCCAAGCAGGCAGTCTCAAGGGAGTAGAGAGACACAGGTGGGAATAAATCTGGAAAGTTGCCTTCAGAGCAAAAGGAGTGGGTATTCATGTAAAAAGTGAGAGCAATCCATTGTGCAAGCGACCACGGGTAGCCTCCAGGGCATTGGGCACATCTGTGGGCTGGCTGCAGCGGAGCCATGTGGAGTGGATGTCTAGGCCCAGCTGCTGCAGCAGGCAAGGCACTCAGGGGGAAGACTCAGCATATGTTGTCTGTCCCAGTGGGGGTCCCTGGCTATGGGTCCTGTAAAGGTGATAGATGAGTTCTGACATCGACGGGCAACCTACGGAGAGTTTTTACAGCCAACCTTTCAATATTCCACTCCAAGGCAATTAGTGCCTCCCACCCTCCACTTCCAACCCTACGAAGATTTTTTGTTTAAACTCTGGTAAATTAATTTGTGAAACAAATTACACTCTGAGCCTTTTGCTCCAACAGTCAGGTGGCTTAGAAGAGCAGCCATTTTCTCCTCTTTCTGGACTCCCATATGGTCTCAAGGTGCAGGTGGATGGTACCAGGTAAAACATTCACCCTCAAAATTCTGGCTTTCCATGAGAATCTACAATAGGCAACATGGCAAAATGGGCAGTAATTACTTATAGTGTAACAACTATATATTGTGAAATTTCTTCATCATCTGCTGGTTCTGAGCAGATATCCTGCCAGAGAAAGGGGTCCTTTAGGAAGGCAGTTACTGCTAGCTACTATTGCTGTTACTATATTAATAATGTTTTCTTATTATTGGTAGAAGTAGAAAATTCTATGGCACCCAAGACAAGACTGAACTTCCTGAAACTCTTGATGCTACATTAACTAAAGGGACTTAGAAAGTGGTAGAGGTCACATATGTGTGCATGCACACACACACACACACACACACACACACACACACACATTTAATCAGCTAATTAATTAAAGACTGGAGAGGGCAAGGAATGAGGTTGCATAGAAGTAGGCAAGGAGGAAGAGAAAGAAGTACCAACTATATGAGGAGTACGTGTACATGTGAACTCTCAATTTAATAAGGCCTTGTCATTGGATATGCATAATATTGCCCTCCACATCTATTCCTGCTCTACATTAATTTCTTCCTCACATTATGTAGGCCCAGTGAGGTCAGGAGATGTGATGGCATTAGAAAGTGACCACAAGGTGAGCCCTAGGCTTATAAGGCTGCAGCTCTAGGAGATGACTACTATATTGCTTTCTTATGGTTCCTATAGCAAACGCCACACACCTGGTAGCTGAAATTAGCAGAAATGAATTCCTTCACAGTTCTGCTCGCTGAAAATCCCAGGTCACACAAAGCTATGCTTGGTTAGGGACACAAGGCAGAAGCCACTATCCACCTCTTCCAGCCTTTGGCTTGAGGCTTCATCACTACAATCTCTGCTTCCAAGGTCAAATTGACTACTGTATTCAAATCTCCCTCTGCTTCTCTCTCATAAGGACTTATTATTAGATTTAAGAACTTCCTGGATAATCCATGATAATTTCTTTATTCTTAGATCCTTAAGTTAATTACATCTTCATAGACTCCCTCCGCCCCGCCCATTTTTTTCAAATGGGATCATGTTCCCAGATTGTAGGAACAGGGATGTGAACTTACCTTTTAGTACTTAAACTCTTAACTCTGAGTATCCTGGGGCCAGGAGACACTGGGTGATTTGTCAAAGGTCTTAGTGCTAACACATAGAGGAGCTAGATGCCAGCATTTCAGAAACAGATGGGAAATGATTTACCCAACATTCTAAATTGCATTATGGTAGAACCTGAGTCAATGTTTTTGTTCACAGAAGTATTCAGTGGTTGTACACAAATACACAGGTAATCTGTGAATATCCTATAGTGAGTGTTTGGACAATTTTCTCAGGAAAGGAAACTGAGGAGAATGTTTTACTATTGAGATATTTGCAAGCTAGGCAGATATCTGCAAATTACAGCTATAGCTCAGTGATATAGCACATGCCTAGTATGTATGAAGCCCTAGGTTTAATTGTTAGTACTGTCAAAGAAAAAGAGCTATCTTCAGATTCAACACAATAAATACTACTTGGATAAGATTGATATCCTTTGTTAAAAATAAATATATAGAAAGAAGAATAAAGGCCTAAAGAGAGTAGGGAAACATGTCAGGATTGAAATGGGAGTGGATTGCTGAACTAAGCATGCACCTCATTGTTTACAATCAGTATGAAGCTTTCACACATTTAATCATTCAGCAGCTATTGAGGTCATTGTGGGAAGAGGTCTGCTCAGTGCCAGGAAGACAATACATTTACAAGATGAATGCCTTCCTTATGTCTTGATCATAATGTAATATGAGCAAATAGACAGCTACAAGACAACAAGAGTGAAATTTTGACCTTCGGAGATTCCTGTGAGTAGAAGTGAGGAGTCTGCAGCATGGTCCAGAGCAGGTCATAGAGATCAAGACTTGAGCAATGACTATGAATATGGCAATGAGGAGGAAAGACGAGACAGCATTCATAACTGGATCCTACAAGGCTTAGCTGATGTACTAGATACTGGGCATGAGCAGAAAAGCTGAACCAGGAACAATCGGTGGGTGGTTGTGCAATTTACAAAGATCATGGAGAATAAGGAAGGAATAGAATGTTAGTGAAAACAAGTAGAAACGAATTATGAATACGTTTTACAGAGCCATGTCAAGTTAGAGATGCCTGAGACCTCCAACTAGCATCGAGTATTCAAGGGAAGATCTAAGCTACAAGTGTGATTCTAAAATCATCAGTCTGCAGGTGGTATTTAAAACTATGAAGATGGATGTGACCTCTCAAAGAATGATAAAGCATTCTTGCAGGAAATAGGTTGACATCTCACTGTGTCCTGATTTCAGCCTGAGTTCTGATCAATTTTGGACTCTACCCTTTTCTATCTCACAGATAAATTCTCCTCTGCTCATCTAAGCCCTCTGGACCCTCAAAGTCACATGAATAAAACATTGTGATACCTACAAATGACTTTGCATACAGAAATCAGAAAATGTCCAAGGACAACCAATGTGGAAAGTACTTGAACATGACTTCTACTACAAATCCATCACAAGCAGAGAGTTTGAGCAGCCACTCTGGGTTCTAATGAGTATGACCCTCATTTCCACTGCAAAATATTGTGTGGGTTCATGTACCAAGTGATGGACTGTCCTTGGTGAGAATGAAGTTCACTGATGTTTTCTCTGGTGAGCAAGCTCATATTTACTGCTCAGCTGTTTTCCTGCTTCCTTCATAGAGAAAACCTGAGAGAAGTCTTTCCCTGACTCTAGATCAAGTCACACCAGCAAAGATGTAGCAGCAGGTATGAAACATGATCAAACTATGGTTATTTAAAGAAAATCAATTCACCTGAAATCTCCCCCGACAAAACTTGGTGAATCTAGGTAGGCTGAGAGATTTTCAGGGTAGCCTTTGCCCTTTTGGACTTGCATTCCTGGCTCCTGATATGGTGGCTGCCCTCATAGTGCAGTTGAAGTGGCTAGAGAATGAGATTAGCCTCTATCACATCCCCCACTGTTCTCCCTACTCACTTTACACCCTACTGCACAGCCTTCTTTCCAGCACTCAAACACATGGAAGCCTCAGCCTTTGTATTTGCATGTTTCTCTGCCTGAAGCATTGTGTTAAGTTTATCTAAGTTGGCTCATTTATTTCACTCTGCAAGAGAATAAGAAATAATCCTAATATCTACTTTAAATGATACCACTGGTTCTGAGATTCAGAGGTCAGAGAAATACATCTCCCCACAGAAGCCTTCATACCACTGAATTGGGTGGTCCTGTTCCCTTCTGTCCCTTCTTTGTTATTCCTGTGACCAGTATCACTTCCTCAGACTAGTTGTTCATATGTGTGTTTTAGCATTGCCATCTCATACCACTGAGGCAGAAGCTTTGAGGGCAAAGCCCACGTCTGTCACATTCTCCTATATCCATAGTATTGACAGAGTTTCTAAAAAATAGAAGCTACTCAATAAAATTGGCTCCATGGATAAAGACAGCACATTTGCTTTCAACTATACATGAGCTGTCATGCATAAGTCCACACCCTGACTTCCCTATGCCCTCCCCACAAACTCATATGGTGTGATGCTTATTGTTTTCTGAATATTACTCAGGCAGCTACTTTTGAAGTTAGAAATCAAAACTAGGCTAGCCTGGTGATTAAGTCCTTTTTCTTTACTACCACTCTGCACTGAAATACTTTGAAAACACAGGTTAAAAACTATACAAAAAAATGTTGAGCATCTTCACCCAGCTGGTGATGTACTCAACACTGTGCCATTCATTTATATAAGGAGTAATACCAAGCATGTTTTCTGCTCAGCTCACCAAACTGGGTGATGAAGACTTCTAGACCAAAGAGCTCAAAAGTAATGTTCAGGTCAACGAATAAGCAACACTTGCTATGTGCCAGTGAGCACTGTAGCATCTGACTAGCTTGTTCTTTCTCCCCATCAAATTATCACAATTACCAATCCCTCAGTGTCTGCCTCTCCAGCTCCCCACTACTTCTCCATGACTCTGCCTCTCAGGTGAAAAAGCTGTCTCTCCACATGTGGGGAAAGACATAGCCACAACTGATCTCAAGATAACTTCATCTCTGCCCAATGTGACAGATCAGAGAAGAGCTTGGGTCTCCTATTTCCTAGATTCTAAATCCCAGAAATGACCTCATCTGGCTTATATTTAGGTCATGTGGCTTTACTTGTTCCAATCACTGAAGCGAGAGGACTGCAATATTCAGAAGAGCCAGAGCTGGACTGTCTTCCTTCTTCCAGGGTACCAGCTCCATCAGAATCATATGATGGAGTCAGCAGGACAACTATTGTCCAGAGAAGATGCACAGATAGCCACCATCTGGAAATGTGACTCACCAGCTGCCCACTAGATCGTTATGAACATGAACACTGCCTGTCTTATTCATTGTTCTATCCCTAGTAGCAAGAACCATTCTTTATCTGTGGGGGTCTATGAAATGGCACAAAGGAATAATATGTCATTACCCAAAGCAAAGACATGATTGCAGTATAACATTCCTCATAACAGATAGCTAAATAACTGCTGTTTCACCACTCTGCTCTGGGGGACTGAGGATCTACAGAGTGGCAATATAAAAATGAAGAGGAATACTCAAATACCACAGCCACAACTTCCCAAGCTTCTTAGATGAAATGCTATTAGATTGTGAAAGGGCTTTGGAAAGTATTAAACAGCATACCAATACAAAGCATTTTATTGTTAATAGTCACCCAGGAAATGAATGCTCAGCAGAATTGCCTAAATAGATTCCTAAGAAGGAAGGACGAGGGAAAAAATGGAACTTTGTAGAATGTTTCACACGGCAAAAATACATAGGCAGCAGCAGACAATTTTCTAACACGATGGATTGAAGAAGAATGAATCAGTGAGGATCAGAGCAAAACATTGTTTAAGAAATCTGAACATACTCCTAATTACAAATATTTTGAAGAGTGGCTTCCACAGTAGTAATAAAACTCTAGGACCAAACCTGTTTGTTAGCTAAGATCAAGAATCTGAGCCTACGGCTCCAGCATATGCCCCAGGGGCCAGTAGGGCTTAACACCTGTAATTCCAGTTAAGTGACATAAGTCTCATCATTTTTTGCTAGGTGTCACTCTCCTGGCAAAATGACAATTAGGGTTGAAAGATTTATTTCTTTCCACTAAAGACCAGTTAATCTTTCGAATGAGGCAAGACACAGGTAAACTGTCCTGGAGACCAAGTATAGCCACTTAGAAGGATGGGCGTCATCAAAGATGAGAGGAGGGCAGAGGAGGAAACCAATAGCTCTAATAGGTCATCTCAAGTCACAAGATGGAGAGTTGGCCCCACTATTCATAACCTGTGACTTGTAATCCTATGACCAAAGTGGGCACTGTGTTCTTTCCCAGCAAATACATGAGAGTAGGGGAAGAGGTTGAGCAAGCAGCTATGTTCTCGTGAAGATGACCTTGGAACTTGGATCACCATTATTTCTACTCACATTCTGTTGGCCAGGAGAATAGTTACAAGGTCTTAAAAAAAAAAAAGCAGGAGGATTAACAATGAAATCTCTAGTTGGACACTGATGGTGAAGGAGAAAATGATTTCTACAAGGAAATAAGTATGGTTACTAGGACTCATAATAATGATTTCTTCTGTGACATGCTCTCTTAGTTAGTAGCAAGTTCAGAGACATTGTGAGACATAAGAAAATCACCTGCATTTCAAAATGTGACAAACAGACACACACGCACACACACACAGAGGCAGAGAGGGGAGGAAAGGAGTCAGGGAGAGAGAGAGAGGGAAAGAGATCCCCCTATAAAACATGGCAACAAGGAGTAAGTATAAGACAAATGTTGAGGAAGTTTAGAGAATGGAGAGATTATTTCCTTCTGAGAATTTAGGCTAAGTTATTGGAGGAAGTAAAAACTGAAATGGGTCCTTAAGATCGAATAGCACTAAGGAAGACTGGAAGGTGGAGTTAAAGAAAGGCACAGGGACCAGGGACACAGAAACCCTGGGCTAATGTAGAGTGAATAATTTACATTTCAGTCAGGATAGTTTCCTAGCCGTGGCCCTTTGAGGCATCCAGTATCTCCATATAAATGATATAAATGACCATATGAATGCTAATACTATTACTTTCCCCAAATCCATCCTTTCCCACATCCTTAGGGATGAAAATCCTATCACTATTCAGACATGTTTGGGGAGTATGATTTAAAGCTTTGATGCATAAATACATTGGTATTTAAAATCAGTGATTGGCATATCTGTCACTTTATGAATTTATTGTGTTTGAGATAAAAACATTCAAAGGGCTCTCTTTTAGCTATTCGGAAGTATACACTACACTATTTTCTCATGTTAACCACAGCCACCATAGTAGAAGTATACACTATATCCTCATGTTACCCACAGCCACCATAGTAGAAGTACACACTATATCCTCATGTTACCCATAGTCCCCACACTAGAAGTATACACTATATCCTCATGTTACCCACAGTCCCCACACTAGAAGTACAGGAGATCTCACTGGAGTTTATTCCTCCATCTTATTACTTTGGATCTGTTGAGTGCCTGTCCCTTCTTTCCTTTCTCATTCTCCTCTGATAACACTCGGATAATCACTGTTCTACTCTATTTCTATGAGATCTGTCCATAAGATTCCTATATGAGAAGGAAGCGATGCAGTTTTTGTCGTTTTATGTTTGGTTTTTATCAACTTAACTATCAACTTAACACAATGTCTTTTGGGTTCAGTCAATTTTTTTTTTTTTTTTTTTTGGTTTTTGGTTTTTCGAGACAGGGTTTCTCTGTGTAGCTTTGCGCCTTTCTTGGATCTCGCTCTGTAGACCAGGCTGGCCTCGAACTCACAGAGATCCACCTGCCTCTGCCTCCCGAGTGCTGGGATTAAAGGCGTGCGCCACCACCGCCCGGCTTCAGTCATTTTTTTTTTTTTTTTTTTTTTTTTTTTAGTCTCATGATTTCATTTAAATGGCTGAATAGGATTCCATCACATATATGACACATTTTTTTCTGTGTCTATTCATCTATTGTTAGGCATTTATGTAAAATCTCAGTCTTGACTACTGCGAATAGTCCTACAATAAACATGACAATGTACATGTTTCTTTGTATTGATTTCTTTCTCTTTGAATATATAATCAGTACTGGGACTGATGGGTAATTGAGTAGTTCTATTTTTAATTTTTGAAGACCCTTCTCAACTTTTACCCCCAATGATCTGTATTAAGTAAAATTTCATCATTTTACATAATGGTTTGCTTTTTTCTGTATATTCATTGATACTTGATTCCTTTTGTCTTTTTTTTAATAGCCATTCTAATTGGAGTGAGGGAGTAACTCAGTGAAGTTTAATTTGCAGAACCTTAAAGACTCCTGATGCTGAGTATTTTTTCATTTACCTATGGCATTTTGCATGCCTTCTTTTGAGAGGTATCTAATAAGAGCTCTATCCATTTTCAATCAAGTTCTTTTATATTGCATTAAGTTTCATGTAAATTCTATATATGGACTTCTTGCCAGCTATATAGTATGCAAATATATCCTCCCATATTTGAAGGCTGTCTTTTTACTCTGTTGTGTAAAAAGTCCTTCATTTTGATATAATCTTATTTGCCTATGTGTACATATTTCTCTGTACAGAGAAATTGGTACAAAGAGTATATACACATCTTTGCTTCAGTTTGTAATCTCATCTAAAGAATCTTTGTCCAGGCAAGTGTCATGATTCATTATCCTTATGTTTTCTTCCAAGTCTGTCATCATTTGGTATCTTACATTTGAGATTTAATCCACTTGAACTTTAAATATGTGAAAGGAAGGGGTTCAGTCTCTGAGAATCCTGATTTGCAGTTACCTAACTATGCTTTCTGCAAGCTGCATGTGATCATATGACCAAGTTTTGGCAAATGAGACATAAGTACAAGTATTACATAGAGCAACCAGGGCATACTCTTTAAATGTCAGGGGTTCTTAGCTCTTTCATCTTGCTGCCCAGAATTTGTGTGATGGTTTGACCTCTGGTGATCTTTCAGGGTCAGAAGAATGCAAATTAAGCAACCAGCTTTGCTGTGATTCTATAGAATCAGAATAATGGAAAACACTGGGATATCTTCCTCATTCAGGTTGCTGGCTGAATCTAGTTTCTTGCTGTGGGAAGACGGAGATAACCCTTTCCTTGCTAGCTCTTAGCTGAGACCCAGCTGTGCCTTTTAGAAATTGCCCATATTATTTGGCTCATGCATCCTTATTTACAGATACAAAATACAAGAAGCAGTTTTCTCTTGATTCTCACATATCTTCCAGATGTAAGAATTCTGATCTATTGTGATTTTAAGGCTAACACAATGTGAAGGCTTGGTTTCCATCTATGTATACATAATGCACCAATTCTAAAAGGCCACATAGAGAATGTTTCAGGGCCAGCCAGCTTTCAGGCCAAAATTTATACATAACATGGTGATTTTCTCTGGCACATATAGAATGGCATCCAAGGTTAAGACTGGGATCACTACCTCTTCCCAAAGGAGTGACTTGGACTGGGAGTGAGCTATAAAGTGTCAAGTTCCTTGTTTATTCTTCCTGGATGGATCTGAGGATAGGATTGGGGGGTTGATGTATTATATTCCAGAACATTCTCTCTTTAAACTTCAGAGAAAAGGAAAGAAAGGAAAGAGATAACAGTTGTCCCTTAATGAAAATAAGGAGACAAGGTACCACCGGAATTATCTGAGAGAAGGTAGGAAAGACTACCTAATGGGCATGCCTCTCCTTGAGGGGTCAACTTGAAGGCCTACTCTGGCTTGCTCTCTGTTCTTTCTTCCTGTGCCCTAGGGAAGAGAGCCATTCCATCTAAGTTTCAGCAAGACAAGCACCTTGTCTGTGCTGCTATCTCTAGTGGCCACAGTACTGTTTTTCACTGAGTACACCACAGATAAACATTTAGACAAATATATGAGAAGATGGAATGATTGGTGGAAATAAACTCAAGCACTTCTCCCTCTCTCCCTCTTTCTCTCTTTCTCTCCTCCCCTCTCTCTCTGTATATCTCCCTCTCTACCTCTCCCCCCCCTCTCCCTCTTACACACACACACACACACACACACACACACCATGAACATGTCCAAGCATATGCAAGGTCACACATAACTTAGAGGTCAGAGCCAATGTTAATGCCTTCTTTTCAATGAAGCTAACTCTGTAGCAATTGTCAAGAGTGGTCTCTTTATTTCAGAATTTTTCAATGATGATTAAGTCTGTTTTGTGTTTCTCAAATACCAGTGCCTCACATAGGACTTGGAAAAGCAAACTGGGGATATTTTGGAGGGAGGAGAGGGATGGATGGATGAATAGATGGATGGATGGATAGATGGATGGATGGAAAATTAACTGTGTTCCTTGGCAGCTCTTCAGGGATTTATTATCCTGATACCCCCAACTGATCTGGTGTCTTACCTGCAGTGGGAGCTCACTAAATGTTAGCTGGATGAGGATAAAGGAGACAGAAGATCAGAGAGATAATCAAGAGTCCTCTCCACCTGGAACCATTCTCCTTTCAGGGCATCCTATTGAATAGTGTTATTGAGCAGAGAGGCAGGGAGTTGACAGCCACTCTCTGGACTCTCTCCCAGGGCCTTTTTAAAACAGGGAAGTTAATTATGGAACCAGATTAACAGTTTCTTTTTTGATACAGTCAAAGTAAAACCAGCAGGATGCAATTTAGCTCGTCCCCACTTTCCAAATAGCAGCAAATTTTCATACAAAACAAAGAGACACTTGAATTGCAAATTACTTAGAGAATCAGCTACCAACCCCAACGGAAGAATATTTCTGCTGCTTTCAAAGCCAGTCTGTTGCCTTTTCAGGTTTAACTGTGTGGAAGGACCTTCACAAAGCCCTGCACACTTTGTTATTTTTCAGCTTTCCAGTGGGAAGGAGGAGCGATTCCTTAAGGTTTAGTAGAATGCTTCAAGTCATCTCTGACACTTAGCATCATCCTCTACTCATGAAAGGAGGGTCATGCATCTCATTCAAGGGCATCAAGAGAAAGTGCTCACCAGGCAAGACAAAGACATTAGTGACTATAACAAATGTTGAGACAATGAGTATGTACTCTGGGAGGTGGTGAAGAAGGGGAGAAGCCACATACCCTATCATTGTTATACAGAAATTTGGAAAAACACTGTTAAATTGAAAAAAAAGAAAAGAAAAGTCCTGGGAAGTTTGTATTCTGGATTATTAATTGATACATTCCCTTTAGTTATTGTATGTAATCAACAAAAGAAAAATAGGACCCAATAACTGGATATAATCAATGGGTCAGCAGCTCATAATTGTGATCTAGCACCACATTCTTATCTGACAGACATAGGAATTAAAGTCAAGAGAAGGGAATAATTTAGAAAAGATTACAGAGTGACCGATGTCTCATGTATTGCCTGGTAGATGGTACCACACAGCTTTCATCTGCTTTCTGTCCCCTGAAGGAAATAGCAAATTTTCATTTTCATAAATGTACTTATAAACACATTTTTTTTCTAATCAAATAAATAGTGTATGCATTTGGGGGGGGCAGGTAAACAATAGGCCAAGGATAAGGACAAAATAAGAAAGCCACACAGAGCTTTTTATAGAGGGACTGAGATGGGAAGCTGGCGATACCCAAGCTGCTTTCAGATACAGCCACTGTGGGGCAAGGTGGACTTCAGTTGAGTTAGCCCCAAGTAGGTGGTAGAAAAGTTGGGATAGAGGTTGACCATCACTGTACTTACAGTTAGCACTGGCAGGTGGCAGAAGTGAGCACCACTTGGAGGATATAGCAAAAAAAATCAACCTTGCTCTGCTTAGAGATAACAGACACCACTCACACTTACCTTGGGTCACCATGTGGGGAAAAAAAGACTATCGACAACCCTTTTGAGCTTTTTTATATGAAACCTGAAATCTTCTAGTGTAAAACTTTTCAATGTTTAAACATAGACCAATTTCCAAAAATGTGAGCCAAAAGAACTCCATCAAGATTCAGGAGCTATGGACAGTTTCTTTGTGACCCTTACTTAGTGACTCCCAGTGAAGCCTTGGGAAGGTCAGAGTACTGTGTGTGGTTAGTCCAGTCACAAGTCAGCAGAGAGGCCTGGTAAAGAGATGACCAGATCAGAAAGACAAGATGAAGGAAACAAAGACAGGTTGTAGGCTTAGGTCAGCACTCTTGTGGGGAGAGACAACTAGAATCAACTACCCCTAGCCAGATACTTCCAGGAGAAGATATACTTGCATCTAAAGCCTATACTGTGTGTGTGTGTGTGTGTGTGTGTGTGTGTGTGTGTGTGTGTGTGTGTGTGTGTGCATGCACAAGCACGGAGACATATGTATAAGTGTGTGTTTGTGAGCATGTGTGCATACATCTGTGTGTATTCATGTGTGTATATATGCATGTGTGTGTGCAATCTTTACCTTGTTAGAATGATGTAGATAGCTCCCTCAGTAATGCTTTGCAAGACCACTCCATTTCCTCCAAAGCAGAAAGTTTTTACTGTTTTTAGTAGAAATAGAATTACAACACTTCTTTATTTATTTTCCTACCTTCAGTCCCTCCCAGATATCCTTCTTGAACCCCTCCATGGCCCCTACTCTCAAATTGATAACCTCTTTTTCTTTGATCATTATTTTATGTGTGTGTATGTGTGTATATATGTATGTGCATAAATATTTATTAGTAGATTCTACTGAGTCTTTTGTTATATGTGTATATATGGCCTCAAGACTGACCACTGTTGTGGAATATTACTTTAACTGTGTAAAGGTGTGTTACATTTGTTTAATTATGCAAAGATGTGTTGCTGTTTTACCTTGCCTGCCTAAGGCACCTGATTGGTCTAATAAAAGCTGAATGGCAAATACCTAGGCAGTAGAGGGATGGGGGAGGCTAGTGGGCAGAGAGAATAAGGAGGAGGATGTAGTTGGAAGTTTTCCTGTGTCCTGCCCAGTCCCACAGCCGCTCAGACCCAATTAAACACACAGAGACTTATATTAATTATAAACTGTATGGTTTATGGCAGGCCTCTTGCTAGCTATCTCTTATATCTTAAATTAACCCATCTCTATTAATCTATGTTTTGCCACATGTTCCATGGCTTTACAGGTCTGTTGGCATGTTGCTTCTCCTTCAGTGGTGGCTGGCATCTCTCTACCTCTCATTTCTCTTCCTATCTGTTTGGACTTCCCACCTGCCTCTAAGCTGCCTTGCCATAGGCCAAATGGCTTTATTTATCAGCCAATCAGAGCAACACCTATTCACAGCATACAGAAAGATATCCACAGTGCTTCCCCTTTCATTTTTTTCATAACCAGGGAAAAATCATAATTTTAACTATCTAGTCTTCAACTACATCAAAGACTCCAGAAGGATATAATATTACCTATGTAAATAAGAAGTGCATTGTAAGCAACTTCCAAAAATCTAGAATGACAGAGACAGCTGGCTGCCAGGACAGTCATCCAAAGTTCCTCTGCCATTTTGGGGCATCCATCTTCAGCCTCTAGGCCTAGAGTTTTTAGTTGTTTCTCCATGTGTCCTATAGAATATTTGGCAGTCTCCTCTGCAAAGCAGGAAACTAAAGGACCATTTTGCCTTGTTTTGGCAAATTCAGTGGTCATTTTCCTATGGGTCCTATATGTCTAGTTTATACAACATATTATCAGCAGTCCATGCAAGAGCAGTTTCTTATCCAAAAGGCTATTTTTGCCAAGAAGATGATAAACTCCATATAGAGTATCTTTGATGCCCATCTTTCTCTTTGAAGTAAATCAGTGCTGCCAGGAGCAGACATATCAAACTGTCCAGAAAGTCTAGGTTTTTAAAACATTTTAAATGCCATATTCTGTAGGTCTTTGAAGTGTTTGAAGATTACCTACCTAATTGAATTATATTTATGTATACCTAGAAAACTTAACTAACATGACTATAAGTTTGACTATCATAGAAGACTAATTATTAATCTGTATTTCTTAATTATCCATTACAATTTAAATGAGTTACATAAACATAATACCTTAAACAAAAGTAGAAATATATATACAGTATAACAAAACTAACTTTAAATTTGTAATTAACTAAAATCTACAGCAGTGTAAAACATTTCAAATAAGTTGTTGCTCTTTAAAAGTAAATTCAATAATCTACCCTTTTATCCTATCATATCTATATCCTACATTTCTATATCATATCCCCCTTTCTTCTTTTAGAAAGAGATTGACTATGACCAATAACAATTTGCAACCAACAATATAAACAAAGACAAATATCCATAATCCATTTTTGGGAATGTAAGATGAATCTGAAAAGGTCTTATTAATAAAAACAAACCCAGAGCCAGATATTGGAGTGGAAGCTGGAAGATCAGAGAGACAGACAGGACAAGCCACAGCTAACCTCACCTCAACAACTCCTCATCAGATCCTGTTTCCATGAACCTTCAGACTGAAAGCTTCTGAGTCCTCACCCAAATGGATCTCAACTGAACTGCTGCTAAAAACCTAAAAGCTTAAGAAGTCTCTAGTTTGTGGTCCTCATGCCTTATATTCCTTTCTGCTTCCTGCC
Organism: Peromyscus maniculatus bairdii; assembly: GCF_049852395.1. NCBI lineage: Eukaryota > Metazoa > Chordata > Mammalia > Rodentia > Cricetidae > Peromyscus > Peromyscus maniculatus. The sequence goes on from NC_134859.1 coordinate 27,156,188, forward strand.
ATCACTTCCTGGAGTTAAAGGTGTGTTTCTTTCCCAAGCAAGACATGAGCTCTGAAGTTTGGAGATTAAAGGTGTTTGTCACCATGCCTGGCTGTTTCCAGTGTGACCTTGGACGCACAGAGATTCAGATGGATCTCTGCCTCCAGAATGCTAGGGTTAAAGGCATGTGCTACTGCTGCCTAACCTCTTTGTTTAATAGAGTGGCTGTTCAGTTCTCTGACCCCCAGATAAGTTTATTGGGGTGCACAATATATCAACCACTAGAGGAGTAATCTAGGCTCAAGAGAGAAGAACAAGAGAAAAGAATAAGGGAGAAAGAGAGAGAGAGATTCCCAGGGCCAGCCAGGCAGCTGCCAAAACAGACAGACATGGAGTAGGACATACAGAATGAAAGAAAGATGGAAAGCCCTGAGGCAAAATGTAGATGAAGAGAAACACATTGTTATAAGAGCTAGTGAGACAAGCATAAGATAAGGCTGAGTATTCATAATTAAGAATAAGTCTCTGCATCATGATTTGGAAACTGGTTGGTGGCCCAAAAGAAAGCCTGCTACAGACCGTGTGTGTGTGTGTGTGTGTGTGTGTGTGTGTGTGTGTGTGTGTGTAAATATTTATAAATAAATTCTGCTGAGTCTGTTTTCTTATATGTGTTTCTATGATTTCAAGGTTGAACACTTGGCACTGGATAACTATCCACTGTGCTCATGCTGGAGAAAGGCTAATTCCTCTCCTTCCAACAGTCATTAGTTTCCTGTAGTTCTTTGTCTACAGATAAGACCCCATGAAATTCTCCCCCTTACATGTTAGCATGCCCATTGATATTGTTATTGTTCTCATCTTTTTTATGCAGTCATTTCTAAGAGAAACAGCAGACCTCCTGGTATTTTGGCTCTTGCAATCTACTGCCTCTTTCATGATGTTCCCTGAGTCATAGATGCAGGAGCTGTGATGTAGATGTATCCATTGGGGCTGGGCTCCATACCCTCTGTTGAGCTCTGCATTGTGTCAAGTTTCTATCATGGTCTCCATTTACTGTAAAGAAAGGCTCCTTTGATGAGGGGTAGTACCTACAATTATCTATGGGTATAAGGGTAAGATTTGGAATGCAGTAAGGAATTGGGCTAGTCTAGGAAAGTGGTGGTAGTGGATTCTTTTGTAAGGTCCATGACCCCACTAGCCCTGGAAAATCTGGCTAGGTTTCCGGTACCAGGTTTGCTTTCTTTCCATTAATAATAAAGCAGAAATGTTTAAGATCAATAAAGACACTGATTAGTGTATCAGCTGTCTTCATTTTACTGCAATCAGTGAATAAGTATAAAGGACAAAACCAAGTTGATTAAGCAAAGCAAAAGCCAACACTATCAAACTAGCCTGGCTTAGCAACAAAGGGGGGTATGTATTGTTTACTCCTAAAAGTGTCAATCATTTTAATCATGGCTGAGTCAAGAGGCTATATCAGAGCTAGGTACCTTTCACTCAAAACTGCAATATACAAAGACACAGACAGAAAGACACACACACACACACACACACACACACACACACACACACACACACACATAGCTGCCATAAATGCATCTTCTCCACATCTAGCTCCGTAGAAAGCGATCTTCTCTTTCACTCCACATCTTCAACCATGTTTGTTTTACTTTCATTAACTTGAATCACATCTGATCTTCTTTCTGAACTGGTCTATGGGGCAAAATTGAAATGCACCAAGTGGTTGGACCAAGATGTGTCCCATGGAGTGAGGAGGCATTTAGATTGACATCCAAGAGAACATGGAACGTCATTTGTATTCTGCATGTTGGCAGATAAAACAGTAGACCTGATTCCCTGGTCGGAGCAAACCGTTACCATTGAAACAGCTTCCTGGGAAAATGTCCAGCTTGCTTGTGAAGTTTATTTGGAGCTGGAGTCAGCCAGCTGGAATGGAAAGGGCAAAATACTTAATTACTGCCTGATGCCAAAATGAGATTGCACATTTTATATTTATTCCCCCTCCTGTGTCTTTCAGCCTCACAGTGGCAGGAAGATCATGAGTGACTGCAGAGACTTGTTCCAGTGAAAGCTAAAGTGGGAATAGTAAGTTGTTTTTCTTCTTCTTGGTTGATCATACAATATGGACTCCCCTTGATGCCCAGAGGAGCTTCACTAAACTGCAACTGTTTCCTTCGGTGCACTTAAGCAAGTGTCAGTAACTTCATTAGTCAAGCAGATGCCAAGTATATGGCTCTAGTTTCTCTGCAATGTTTACATATGCATGAACATAAACATGTGTACACACACTGAGCAATTTAGGAACTATCAAGGTATATATCATTAAAATGTGTTCTTGTGGCCAGGTGGTGGTGGCGCACACCTTTAATCCCAGCACTCAGGGGGGCAGACCCAGGTGGATCTCTGTGAGTTCAAGGCCAGCCTGGTCTACAGAGCGAGATCCCGGACAGGCACCAAAACTACACAGAGAAACCCTGTCTTAAAAACAAAAATGTGTTCTTGTCTGTAAACAACAGAAAATATAGGCTCAACATGGCTTAAGTAATATTTTTAAGTTATTGACTTGTATAGAGCAAGTCCATAGAGAGCGGAGACAACTAACAATGCCACCAAGACCTGATTCTGATTTCAGATGTCTTTCTTTTCATGCACTTTTGTAGAAAATCCCCAGGAAACTTCTACACATGTTCATTTGCCTGAATGTGTCATGTGCTCCTGTGACAGAGCATGTGAGACCACCCAGCATACTTTAAACCAGTCATTAGTGTTCCTAGGTCTAGAGATGATAACTCTGAAATACCAGAGTCTTCTGGAGCAAAGTAAACAAAGTGAATATCTTTTTAGAAAGAAGACAAGAAGGTGGATGTTCATTTTACAGGCCATTGGTAGTGTCTATGGGACAATAAGGCTATGCAAATTTCATCAGCCATTCCTCTAAGATCAAACTGATGAAAATATCCATTTATAAGACCTCCACCTTGGCTAACCTCCCCTCAAGTCACAGGTGAAGTTAAGAAATGAACAGAAATACTTTGACTCTGGATATAAAACCCGTCATTATCATTATACCATAGGCAGACTATTTCTTCAATTTGCATAATTATAAACTCCCCCTCAAAGAGTAAACATTGCTGCCAACTTAAAAAAAAAAAACAACTACAAAGCAGCATTAAATATGCATTGCTAATTTGACTTTCTAATTTGTCTGGGATCTTCACAAAGACATGCACAGCTCCAGAGATCCTGGATGCTTAATAAAACATTCCACCTGTCGAAAAAGAAGACACGGAGAAAGAAAGCTAAATATCAGGGGTGGGGTGGGAGTTGGGCATTAGCTAAAGAATTTTGGCTGGTGTCTACCTGTAGGAGTTGATTCTATTAATGTAACTCTCAAATTTGTTCTTCTGCACACTGACTCCCCTCATCAAACATAGGTGATTGCTTTGTGTAGCCAAAGAAAACATTTCCTTAATATGTTTCCATTTAGTTTTAGATATCAGATATGTGCTGGACATGTATTTGGGCAATTATAGGAAGTAGTTTATTGGTGAAATTATTAAGGCCACTCCACATAGTTAAAAGGAAGATTTATTTAGTGGGTAACTTACAAATTAAGGGATAGGTAGGTTGCGGGGTCTGGGGAAAGTGTATCACAGTCCAGCGGTGTTCTCTAGAGCTCTGCTAGGTCCACCTCCACCGTTCAGGGTCCCAGAACAGAGAGCGCTCACCCATCCAGATATCAGGTCTCCAGGCACCTCCCCTGGCCCCGCCTCATAGGCATGACAGTTGCCAGAGTCTCAATGGGGGTTGGAACTTCCAGATCCAAGCTGGAATGGCTACCCACTACAGTAGTTGGGTTCATGCACAAAGACTATGTTGCCTTTCAAATCGCATTTACTGATTTATCCCAAATATCCATGACAACCACTGGACTGGTCCTCGAAGACCCCAACTATAGCATAAATGTATTACCTGGGCAAGTTGAAATGTTTATCTGTTACTATATTCTTTGGCTTGTTTACCAGGGATGATGGTGATAACCAGGACATGGGATATAGATATTTATACACATAAAAGTGATCCTGAAGTTTTATATGTGTATTTACTTAATAACTGCCTTTTAAGTTTAACTGTACATCAGACACCTTCCCATTGTATGTATGTCTCATGTATACACATCATTTTTACTGTGAATTAGCACTGTATCTCAGGCATTAATGGCAATCAATTTCTTTATTCAATCCCTTGTTTAAAAATACTTGTCATTTGAAGTTACATTTTAAATGACCTCAAAACATTCTCACATATGCAAGGCTTTCTCCACACATACAGTTATCCCTTTGGTGATGTCTCGTGGTCTGTGAGTGGTCCTCTGACTGTGTCAAGCGAAGAGTCATTAAAAGCTAGATTCATGACACTGTCCATGGGCTATCAGAACAGAGCCCTTCTAGATATGCCTGTCAGGCCAGGGGATCCTATCAGAGAAAGGAAAGGTAAGAAGAAAGGCGGGGGAGGAGGAGACAAACCATGCCAATAACACTAAAGAGACTGCTCTTACAGCAAGCAATCAGCATAGTCATTCATGTGTTTATTTAAATACTGTCAGTTCACGGTCTAGACTATAAACCTGCTGCAAACTGGAGCAAGCTCTATGCTACTGGTTACTCACCAAGATGAAGCAAGTGCCCACTATGTTTACATTAGTGTGTGCATGCTCCTGGGGAACAAAAGATGAATCAATTATATAAACTTCATGAGAAATTAAGGAAACATTGGTCAAAAAGATAAATTTCATTGAGGTATGAAGAATAAGTTCAAGAGCTCTATTGTATAACATGGTGACATCAACCTGCCACCCAGAACTTTTGCTGGTCAGTCTTAACCATGACCTCTTAAAATGAATACTACTGTTACAAGCGAGTAAACAAGCACAGGGCATAGAGTCTCTTATTCAAGGGAGCATAACTGAGATAGGCAGCACTGGCATTCAGACAAAGGTCTGTCTGACTTTAAAACAGAATAACATAGTTTCAAAAACCACTAAGAGTAGGTTTCAAGTGTTAACTTCACCAAAAGACTACAAATGCATGAGGAAATATATGTGCTAATATGTTAGCTCTATTGAACTCTTCTACAGTTTATACACATTTGAGAATAATGTATTACTATATATATATATATACATACATATACATATGTATACACACACAAATGCTCCTTTCGATTGTTAATTAATAAAATAAACTTAATTGGAAGTGATTCTGAGCCTCTATCTAGACTTACCAGGAAAACGGTTTTGGTTTTGGTTTTGGTTTTTCGAGACAGAGTTTCTCTGTCTAGCTTTGCACCTTTCCTGGAACCCAGGCTGGCCTTGAACTCACAGAGATCTGCCTGGCTCTGCCTCCCAAGTCCTGGGATTAAAGGCGTGCACCACTACTGCCCAGCAAAAACTGTTTTGATTGGTAATAGTCACTATATATATATATGAGATATATAAATATAATAATATATGCCATATGTTTGTTTTCTATTTATTTTTATTAGATGTATGAATTTCTATACATGTGTGTGCCTGTGCTTATGTGCTGTGGCACATATGCAGGAAGATCAGAGGACACTATAGAAGTTGGTTCTCTTCTTCGAGCATGTGGGTCCCAATTTAAGTCATTGGGCTTTACCCATGGACCATCTTGCTGGCTTCATGTCATACTGAGGTACATAGTACATTAGTTAGCTATTAGTATTTAGCAAAGTACTCAACATAGAGTTACTTTAAAGGATAAAGTGTATAATCTCACAGTTGACCTTAGGTTGACAATCGCTGTCCAGCTTTTCTGAATTTCATGATTCAGGCCATAAGCACAGTATGAGCCAATAACTTGACTTAAGGTGGATCCTCTCCCAAGCACATGCTCATGGTTATCATGTTACTGGCCACATTGAGGTCCTAGGGGTCCTTATGCACTATGGGTCTCAGTTCCTCTCTGGCTACAATCTGAATACTGCCCCATCAATGTGAGATGGAAGAACTGTAATCCAGCATGCCAGCAGCAGGGAGATCAGCCTTTTGTGACATCTTGTCTCTTTTTCCTAATGGATTCATTAGTCATCACTATGTCCATTCTAGAGGAAAGGATGACATGATGGCATGATTTAATAGTAGGTAGGCATCTTTGGGAGCTATTTGATAAGCTGACTGCCACCCAGGTTGGTCTTCACCATTCTCTCTTAAGGCAGTGGCTCTCAACCTTCCTAACACTGCAACCTTTTAATACAATTCCTCATTTCGTGGTGACCCCAAACCATAAAATTATTTTGTTGCTACTCCATAACTGTAATTTTGCCACTGTTATGAATTGTAATATCAACATCTGATATGCAATCCAAGGGGTTGTAACCCACAGGTTGAGAACCACTGCCTGAAACATTATTACTATAAGTAAAGAAGCAAACATGGAAGGAAAAACCACTTATTCAGCTTATTCAACAAGTCACAACTAAGACAGGCAGTTCTGGGATTTAGACAAAGACCCATATGACATCCAAACAGATACTGTTGCCACTAGCCTGCTTTTGCCTCTCTGAAGATCACTTTGTAGAATAATTTTAAGCTATTTTGGCTGGGTGTGTAGCTCTTCAGCAAAGCCTTTTCAGAATCCATCCTTTCTACGTGTGAGCAGCACATAGTACCTTTATAAGGTACATCTTGTTCTGTCGCTAGATATGAGGCACGTGACTCCCTGGCGACAAAGAGATGAGCTAGATGGAGAAAGCTGCTTTCAGCCAGTGGCTTATACTTAGGAGGGGAAACAGACAACCAGCCTCCTCTTCACCCTGTGATCAACGCCAGGAGGAATGGGACATGAAGTAAGGTGTAGACAGCTCTTTCCTCTCACCTGTGCCTCTTAGCTCTGGAAGGCATAGCCCTTCTCCCACACTGCACCAGTGAGCTTCACTCTGGAAAAAACAAACAACAGTTTCTTACAGGTCTAGAGGCTGAAGTCTAAGATCAGAGTGCCAACATGATTAGGCTCTGGTGAGGGGCTCTCATAATTTGCAAGTATGTGACAGTCAGTTTCTCTTTTTGACCAGCACAGCTGAAAGAGAGAATTATCTGGAGTTTCCTCCATCCCATTGCACAGTTTTCCTTCTGTTTTCATGGCATCTGTACATTCATAATTTTAAGTGTCTATATGATCACGAACCTACAAATTTTAGATTTTTCCATCTGATTTTGCCATCCTGGAACTGGCTTAATTTACTTAACATTTTGATTTCCAGTTGCAATCCATTATCTAACAAAGGACAGAACTTCATCCTCTCTTATAATAGAAAAAAATCCCATTGTGAAGTACAAAAACATGCTGCCTCAGATTGAAAACTGCATAAATGTTCAGGTACTAACTCCAAGAGAGACTTTCTATTTTCTAACAAGCTGTTCATTGCTTTCAATGCTTTCAAATTATTATTGCTTTCAATTATTTCTGTGTATATACTAAGTAGGACATTCAAATGCATGATAAAAATATGTTTAATACATAATCACTGTTTAATAAAAAATCAAGCTTTCCAGCTGTCTCAAAACTATCCACTCCCCCCCAAAAACAGTTATCTCTATGTGTGTTGACCTTTCAGTGAAATATTACACCCATATGAATGCATGTGTCCTGCCTTCTTAAACCTAAGAATCTTTCCCACTATCTGTACCATGTTTTTCATTCACTTCATGTTTCTTGGGAGTGGAGTTAGATTAGGTATGCTTAGCTTACTTTTTAATTTAGATTTAGTTTTAATTTTTGACAACTTCACACATGAGTACTGCACCTTCACCACTCTGCCTCTCCTTCCCCCAACTCCTCTCCAGTTTCCTCTCTGAAATCCATGACCTGTTCCTTATTATTGTTACATACACACAGAGAGAGGCATATGTGTGTGTGTTTATATATAGAAACTATAGGATCCATTTAGCATTGCTCATATGTACAAGCATCCAGGGCTGATTACTTGGGGTTGTACAACCCCTGTGGGAGTTCATCACAGGAGGAAACTGATTCTCCCTCTCTCTATAGCTATTGAACTATCTGTAGCTTTCCATCTTGGGGTAGGGCTTTGTCAAATACCATCCATCCACACTGGCATGTCAACTGATGGTATTATACCAATCTTATCCGGGAAATTATACTGCTGCAAGTTAATGGGTGCATTTCATGGGGATATTGTCTAGCAGCAGTCATCCTGGTCATCTCACATTCTTTCTGCTTCCTCTTTCGTGGTGTTCCCTGAGCCTTAGATGTAGAAGTTGCATTGTAGGTATATCACTCGGGGTTGGGCACCACACAAATGCTTGTTCTCTGTATTTTGACAAGTTTATATCTCTGTAACAGTCTCCATCTGAGGCAAAAAGATGATTTTGTGATGAGGAGTGACAGGTGAATGTATGTGAATAAAAATTTTGAATACAATTAAAAATTACACTTGTTTAGGAAAATTATAGTAGTAGATTCTCCTCTAGGGCCTATGACTTCTCTGGCCATGGATAATTATCTAGGTTTATAGTAACAGGCATGAATTATGAATTCCTTACTATTTAGCAGGCCTTAAGAACAGTTAGACAGCTGTTGGCTACCCCTAAGATAGAAGTGCCACTGTTATAACATTAGGGATATCTTTCCAGGTGAATCTTATTGTGGTTGATAGTTAACTTACTGTTTTTATTGATACATGATATTTTATGAAAGTATCAAAAATATATATGCAGTCCCCAAATGGTGAGTATTTAGGTTGATTCTGATTTATTTGTTCTTATAAACATGGTGTAATAAACATATCCATTAAGTAATTGTTTTTGCAAACTGATAAATATTTCTGGATCCCCAAAAGTAGGTTTCTCCACCAACACAAAAAGCCAGATCAATCCAAATTAAAAGCCCAGGTTAGTGAGAAAAGCACTCTTGGGTGACTCTGAAGCCCCCAGAAGCGAGTCAGGGGAGGGAGGAGAAGAAATCACAATGCAGGTCTAGGGACCGGAGCTTCAATACCCTGTAGGCACGGTTTTGAGCAGCTTTGGGTGAGGAGCCGCTGCTTGGCGGGCTTTCTGAGAAAGGCAAGATTTGGGGAGAAAGGAAGGGAGGCTGAGATGGAGCTTCCAACTAAACACATTTTACTTTCTCTATACCAATAAATTTCTTCTGACCATCAAGACAAAGTCCAGAAATACGGCTGGTACAGAGCTGTTCTTCATCATGGGGAGTGCCATGTTCACAGGAGTTGAACAAACCAGTCCTGTATTCATCTGAATCTCTACAGGAGCCTGGTAGGCCAGGGAGCTATTGATGCAGGCAGTAAGTGGAAAGCCACCAGCGTGACTTTCTCCCAGTTGCTGGCATTATTCATGGCTCCCAACTACAGCCAGGGAGGGAGTGGCTGTGCAAGCTTAAGACTCTATCAAGTTGACTGGAAGTCAAAACAAGGCAGGGAAGAGAGGATCCTACAGAAAGCAACCAGGCTTTGACCTTCACACACAGACAAAGCTGTGCACAGTTGGAGCCTAAGTTTTAGACCTGGGTGGTTTGCAAAACAGAACACCCAAACAAAATAAAAGAGACGCTAAAGAATTACTTATGTGCCAGGCGGTGGTGGTGCACGCCTTTAATCCCAGCACTCGGGAGGCAGAGCCAGGTGGATCTCTGTGAGTTCGAGGCCAGCCTGGGCTACCAAGTGAGTCCCAGGAAAGCACAAAGCTACACAGAGAAACCCTGTCTCGAAAAACCAAAAAAAAAAAAAAAAATTACTTACGTTCTGATTTCAAACTGAAAGTGAGAACCCTAAAGCAAGAAATCCTTCATGGATGAATTCCCTACCTGCTGGCCAGAGTCACAGTCATCCTGGGAAAACAAAGAATGACCCAGGACTCTCCTAAGGAGGAGAGCCACAGGTCGTAGAGTTTTATGTTTTGGCAAAAGACATCATCTTTTGTAAACAGCTTACTGATAATGTGTCTCATTTGAGACTGACGGCATCATGGAAGGGCACAGAGGATTTTTTTTTTTTAACTCATATTACACTTGCATAACTCTGAAAACCCTGGCAAGGTTGAGATCTGCCCACAGTCTCTGTTGTGGCAATGTGATGGAAGAGGACCAGCCACGTCTCTCGGTGCCTGATGCCCACGAATGCAATGAGTATGCTTGGAGGGTGCAGGCACAGCTAGCCCATCCTAATAAGCATTTAGTCCCCATTAACTGCCATTACTTTGCCAAAACCGCCAGTCATTCTTTCTTCAGGGTAGAAGTGAAGACCAGCATTGTTTACTTTGTATGTGAACCTCCTGGGGTTATGCTGGAGAAGTTGCTAATGAACTACAGCAGAAGACAGCAGCAGGTTCAATTAAATGCCTAGGAAGGTCTTTTGTGATTCCCTACCTGCAGAGGAAAACAATAAATAGGGAATGTGTGTCTGAATAGAAAAAAGAGAAAGAATATCTGTGCTAATTCTCCCAAAAGTTCACAAGAGATTTTGCAATGACAAATAGCCCAAAGGCCTTCAGAGCTACCATGCTGGATTTTTGTGAAGAAACTTGGTTGTTGCTAATGGAAACCCCATAGGTTTAAATTACCTATGAGCATTCTGTTATTGTATTCAAAGGAGTTGACAGATCAGCCATCTTGTGACCACTGGCCAGAGCAGAGGTGGATCTCTAAGGGTATCTCATGCAGAATAAGAGACTCTCTTGCTGAAAAATAAACAAGAGCAGGTGGTCAAGAGTCAGAGAACTGGAGTTAAGGTCTAGATCTGCTGCTTTCTAAGTATGACACTGGAGATAACTACTCCACATCTGTACTTCTTCAGCTATACAATGGAGCTGCTGGTGTACCTAACAAGGAACATGTCAAGTGTGCTGTGGAATAAATGAATGTTCTCTTTGGTCATTGTATCTTTTTAACAGAGACAGAAGTGACTCTAGAAAGCATCTCATTCAGAATCCAGTTGAAATGTACATGGCTGGGTAACAGTCTTGCTACCTGTGTGACCTGATTTCATGGTCTCAATGTCACAGACATCCCGTTGCCTTGATAAACAGTTGCTACAATATCTGTGTAAATTCCCTGCTTCTCCTAGTCAATACTACATTTTTTCTAGGTCTCTGAATCCAGGGAATAAGCACTTGTATATTTCAAAGCTCCCTGAGTGATGGTTTAACAGTCAGAGTATTTAGCATCAGTGTTTAGGAGAATCTGGGATCACTGACCTGAGCCCTAGAGAGGCTCTGCAACTTGCAGGTCTCAGAATGACATCACATAAAAACAATAGTAAGGAAGGGGCCCCAAAACATCCTCAGTTTCTCTGATTCCCAATTTAATGATTGTATCAAATCAACACAGCAAAACTAAGAGAGCAGGATAGCTTTGGGGCCTGTTTTATTAAGTGTGGTCCATATTTTCTAGGTTACCCATGTGTTAGCAATTGCTTAGAACTGTCAGCTGGTTGTTAACTCCCCCAGGACTTACCTTGGAGAGTCCAGCTAGAAGAACAGACCCAAGGATCTTCAGGTATCTCTCCGAGTATTAAAACATCCCTGGCTTGCCCCTGACTATAGCCCAGGCATCTATATACCACAGAAACTCTCTGAGCTGGCTTCATAGGTGACATTAATTCCCAGGAAGCTATTGAGAATAGCAAATCTGGCACACAGACCTATGGCATGACACACTGCACACACAATTAGAGACTACTATCTAGAGGAGCTGGGGTAAACAAGAAACGCTTGATTCTGTTGGGAGAAATTTAAATTGGTGCAGCCAGGATGGAAAATGTCATAAAGGTTTTTCAGGAAAACTAATAAATTCCGATATGGCCCAGTAGCCCAACCCTAGCCTCCAAGTATTTTACCCCCAAAGGCTTGAAATAGAACTATAAAAGATGTACCTGCTCTACCTTGATCATGCAGAACCTAAGTGTTTATCAGGAGATGAGCATATGATGAAAAAGTCTTTTGCATTCTGTGTATATATGCATATGTAAATACATACATTTATAAATACGTGTATATATACACAGAATGCAAAAGAATTGCCTTTTAAAGAAGCTTTTGTCATTTGTGACATGTGTGGAATTGAAGGACATTTTGGTAGGTAAAATAATCCTAGCATGAAAAAAACAATAATTGCACATGCACTCATTTGTTGGTGGAAACTGCAATAACTGAACTCAAGAGAAGCAATGAGTGTAATAGTTGTTTCAGAGGCTGGAGTATGAAGGAGAATGGGGACAGGATGTTGAAAGGAGACAAAGCCTTAGTTGGGAAGACTAAGCTTTTTTGTGGCTTTGAGAGATACTGTGCATTGACGTAAATATAGCAACTAAGATTTAAAATCACTGAGAGTAAATATTAAATGTTCCTACCATATAAAAGTATTTGAGATGATTGATATGGTAATTAGTCTGATCTAATTATTCCACATGGTGTTCATAAATCATAGCATCACTTTGTGCCCTGTTAATGTAATTTGCCAGTTTACAAATAAAATAGGAAAACTCATGAAAGAGAAGAGCAGATTTTCTGAATGCCAGGATGTTTTGAGCATTGAGGTAGCATACCTCAGTAAACTTAGAAGGACAGTACTGTTGCTTATCCTGTATTTTATCCCATGTTGCTCTTAACTGGTAAAGATGAGGAAATGTGACTGCCAGGGATACATATGAAGACATACAAACACATACCAAAGCCAGTTGGAAAAAAATCCCACCTTTAATAAAAGGAAAACTTCTGGTTTTAATAAGTGCTTTAACTGTGGATAATGACTTTTCCTTAAAGTAACACAATGTCTTTTTGCTCCAATCATTTTTCATCTTCTATTTTCCTCATTTGTGAAATGATTCACAACGTACCCACTCCATAAGGTTATGAGGACTGAATGAATCAATGCGTAGAAAGCACTTAGCAGAATGAACGCATCATAATTGTTCAATAGATGTTAGATTATTATGATAATTGCTGTTAGACTGTGGATTTGGACTTCATAGGCAGTAAAATTTACTCATCTAAGAGTGAGAAATACAGCAAATGATTCAGTTGAATACATTATATGTAATAAAATATTACATTTATATAATTAGGGCTAACATTTATGACTTTAGATACTGTGTTAGTTTTCTATTACTATCTTACAAATTACAGAACTTCACAGCTGAAAACACCACCCATTTTTCAAGTCACATTTTTCTGTAGGGCAGAAGTCCAGGGAAGACATGACAGGGTTCCTCACTCGAGTCTACAAGGCTGCAATTGAGTCCTGGCCCTTTTCACAGGGTCATGGGAAAGTTCACCTCTTAACCCACTCAGACTGTCAGCCAGGCCAGTTCCTTGGAAAAATAGCATTGTAGTTCATGTTTTCTGATAATTGTCAGACCTGGGACCCTATTGTCTCCTACGCATCATCAGGCTTCTCTGTCATGTGACTCCATGCATCCATTAACAGTGGAAAACATATCTTGTGCTTCAAATCTCTTTTTCCAGAAGAAACCATTTGAGACTAGACAGGCCCATCCTAGTTCATCTATTTTAAGGCCAACTGTGTTGTAATTTTAAGTGATCTGCCAATTCCCTTCCCAGCTGTTATCTACAAGAGTACTTAGTGAATGGTAAGAGTTTTGTGTAAGACAGGAGTCAGGAATCCTGGGGGTCATCTTGGCATTCTTCCTGCCACAGATTCATTTTCTTATCCTCTCATGCTTGGATCATAGCAAGAAGGGACAGACAGGTAATAGAGAAGTATAGGAGTTATGATTAATAATACTGTGTCATACACTAGAAATTTCCTAAGACTGATTTGTTAACATTCACACATAAGATGATGAACATCATGAGATGATGGACAACTTAATTTGCTAGGCTACTATAAGCACCTCACATCATGTTCTACACTTAACTACATACAAAAAATAAATATTGTGTGTCTTTGAAAAACAAGATGGGACATCAAAATGAGAGTGTGAGAGCGGCCGGTTAGTTATGTATAGCTTGCAAAATAATACTGTGGGGGGTGCTTTGTTTTATTTTTGAGAGTGCATCTCACAAAACCACCCAGGCAGGTCTTGTACTCATTCTATAGCCCAGCGAGGGCCGGAGTGCATGATCCTTCTGCCCTTTCAGTTAGCTAGGATTACAGGTGACTCATTTACCTTGGCTTTTCAAGGAGCTGTAGATTACTGGCCTACACCTATTCTATAATTATACTCCATAGGTGGGAGACCCAAGACCCTTAGTCAACAAGAACCAGGGTAAAAGTCGTTTAATGTCCTGTAGTTTTAAATAGTAACTAGTAAGGAGCCTTGTTAGCGCAGTAGGTAGCGCGTCAGTCTCATAAATAGTAACTAGTAAGAATCCCAAAAGCAATTGGGTACTGGCTGTGTAAGTCACTTAGCCTTTTTAATGCCAGTTCAGTCACCTGGAAAGGGAAGAGGTGCATGTTGCCTAACAGGGCTGATTTGAGAGTGCTGTATCTTTTATAAAGTTGACACTGTTGCTGAGCAAGTCATTGCATGCAACTTTGCAATGTGAAGACACTGTGTATACTTCCGAGGACATTGCAATGCAGTTGAAGGAATGGAGCTTCAAAATGAGGCCAGAGCCATATTTAAATCCCAGATCTGTTTCCTTTGGCAGATTTATTGGAGATTCCATAGCCTTAGAAAGTAGGAACAGAAGGAATAAATGACAGCATAAACATGAACCCTAGAGAGTGGTCGTCATCCAGTATATAGTGGATACATGAGTACTGGTTCCTTCTAAATCTTCAGACATTTTAATAACACCTGTATGATTGTTTTCCAAACTGAAAATCATATAGTCTACAGTTTGCCCATTACTGTGATTTGTTTTGTTTTTTAATGTATGTGTGTGATGTGTATGTTGGGGGCTTGACAGAGTGTACATATAGAGATCAGAGGACGACCTCTAAGGTTGCTCCTCACCTTCTACCATGTTCAAGACAAATGTCCTTATCATTGACTGCTGCATACACCACGTTAGCTGGCCATGAGTTTCAGGGGAATTCTCCCAACTTTGTCTTCATTCTTACCTTAGAAGCATTTGAACTACAATTACACAATACCATGTCTGATTATACCTGGTTTCTGGAGATTTGAACTCATGCCTTCACACTTAATAGTGAGCACTTTACCCACTAAACCACCTCCCAAGCCCCTTAATGTTGTTAAATCAATCTTTTGTTTCCTTATCCATGAAATTACAGTTTTGATATGCCACTTTCAATTTCTATAAAATCATGCTATATAAATGCTTAGTCATTAAAATAAAAATATATGACGAAAGTTTCCATGCGGCCTACATGTTAGAGACGGCTACAGTGAAAAAGCAAAAAGATCCGATTTAAATACATGAATGTCTCTCGGAGTCCCTGACGAAATTAATCAAGAGCCCACTGTATTTAAGACAATTTTATTTTTTTGAGATGTGCCTCCAAATAGAACTCATATAATTTTTAAATTAAGCCTAAGAAATATGACTGGAAGGAATGCTTAGTGGAAGGACAATGAAAACGAGCCGGTACCCGATGTTGGACTCAGATAATCCTAACTCCATAGTCTGTGTTTTTATAACAGGAAAAAGGGGAACTGGTAAGAGGACATTTGACCCGGCAGCAGTGAGGAAGCAAAGAGCAAAGACAGAAATGCAGAGGAAGAGTAATACCAGTGGGGGCCAGGAAGCAAGTGGGGAGTCGAGGATTTGGTACCTAGTCATGCATACATGTTTACCTCATTGCATTGCTCAGCTCCTGCAGGTATATGCACATGTGTGCATGTGCATGTCATAGTCAGAAGTCAGCCTCCACTGTCGTCCCTCAAACACTGTCCACCTTGGTTTACAAAGGACTTTCACTAGCCCCAGTGCTCACCCAGTAGGCTAGACTGGCTAGTCAGTAAGCCCTAGGGATCCTTCTGTCTCCACTCACCAGGCCTGGAACCACGAGTGCATGCCACATTGGTCTCTCTTTGTGGTTCTCTTAGTGAGCTCAGTCCTTCCTGTTTCCACAGCAAGTGCTTTACAGAATGAGCTATCCCCACCCTCCTCCTCTGGGCTTTAAATTGCAGTCACTCCCTAATCGCTTCACCTTGCCTGTTACTCAGGTGATTGACAGCTCTCCAGCTGTTCTTTTCTGTTAGGTCTTTAGAATTCCACCTCAAATCCAGGTGACACAGATGTGCCCTGGGTCAAAATTATGAACAGTACAGCTTGTTCATAATCAGCACCATCCGACTCCAGCATCTGAACCATAAAGCTGGGAGCCTTAACTCTGAGACCCTGCCCTGGAACTAAAACACAGAAGTACTAATTGCATTATGGCAGCCAAGTGAAAATGGCCTTGAACAAGAGAACGAAATGGTTTCTTTTGACTTCCTACTCCGTGCTAAGTGGTTCTCAGGAGGTGGATTTCATACAGCCGTTTGCGTCTCTGACTAGAATTACATTTTCCATCTTTGCTATTTCCTATCCCAAGAAGCACAGCAGCGTTCTCTGCTCAGTACCAAGGGAAGAGCACTTTCATTCTATATTTTAATTAGGCCCTGACATCTGGTGTGGCCCATGAGCACTTATTTGCACACCTGCAGGCTATTGGCTGTAAAGGAGCCCAGCCTGTGTAGAGATTATGTGCGCAGATGGAGTCTATGGTCGTTTAATTTAATAGAGCAATTGTGTGGGCCTTGTCAAACGTTCTGCAATTGTGAAATGTGGGCCCCTCTCAACTCCAGGTACGCTGGGCCAGTCCTTATGTAATGCATATTTCACCTCTCCTGCCAGACTTCATAGAAAATATAGTCAGAACAGAAGCGTGGCAACCAGGAGATGTGCATGACCTTTCATGGGAGCAAGGAGAATGATGGGACTCAGAATTTATAAAGCAGTGAGATTTGTCAAGTATCTAAATGATCATCCACCCGCCTATGTTAAGCAAATGTGCCGTGTGGAGCTCCAGCCTCCTTTAATAACAACTAAGAGTGAAGCTAATGTGACAGAAGGTGGACAGAGTACACTGTGCCTTTTCATATCTGAACTGCCACCCAAGGCTGGGGCTCCAGTTTGATGGCGCTTCACTGTGCCACTCATACCTCTCCTAGTACCCTATATAGCTTACTGCTCCATAAACATCTATGAGAAGAAGAGCAGCTAACGACCAGCGGAAGTAGTGGCCAGACGCAAGGATCCATTGGCTTCCCAAGTACATCCTTTTGGATGTTCTCAAAGCTTTGGACCCACCCTGGATGGCTTGCTAGAAAATTCCACTCATCGATATGTTCACTGGCTGTGACACTCAGATGCTAATGGTTGACTTATTGTGGTTCCTAATTATCTTCTGCCTGTCCAGTGGGTCCTGGCTAGCTTACATTTACCTCAGGATACAGGGTACTTATAACAGAGTAACAAAAGATATAGAGAGGAAAAGATTGCACAACATAGTATTGATGAAATGTTGAGAGGAGTGGGAATTGCCCACGGGCTAGGAAAGTCTATGTACCTAAGACCTTCATTTATGGATAGTGAGCAATCATGGGAATTGCTCTCTAAGGTAAGAGGAAAGGAAACAATAGGGATTGTGGACAGGCTTAGTTTACATTCCCACCTTCACCATTTCCAAGAACGTGAAATTTACATAAGGCCTGGAGAAATGGCTCAGGGGTTTAAAGCATTACTGCTCTCACAGAGCATCTAAGCATCATGTCAGGTAGCTAACAACCACCTGTAACTTCATCTCCAGGGAGCTCCAACGGCCTCATCTGGCCTTCCCATATACCTGTCTTCATGTGCACATACACACATATATACACATAATTTAAAATAAATCATTTTTTAAAACTATTTACATAAGAAATTTACGTAAGTAGCACAATTTGTCTAAACTTCAGTTTTCTCACTTTGAAAAGTGGGAAGAATTATGATAGTGCAACTTCTAGAGATAATCACAATTAAAAGAAGCAATAAGTATACAGAGTTTAGCAAAATTTCGCACATGTAATATCTGCCTTGTCAGTTCCAAGGATGATGGTGGGAACAGAGGGAATGCAGATGCCAGGCAGGCAGCACTAACAGCAGGGCTCAAGCTCAGGAGCAGACTGCTGACTGGAAAACAGGCAAGAGAAGGAGAGGGCTCTGCTTGTGGGGAGGAGCAGAGGTTCAGAGGGTGTGACAGTAACAGCTGGTGAGGCGGGAAACCGAGTTCAGACGATGATGAAGAGACAAAGCAGCGCTGAGGTGGAAACATTTGGGACTAGAAAGAGAAAGGGGCTTCCCAAGAAGGCAAGGGAGCTGGGCTTCAAATGGCTGTGCTCTCCCTACGGAAAACACAGGTGTCTAAAGGAGTAAATGGCAAACTTACCATACTTACCAAACGTCTACTTGACGTGGAAAAGCAGCTTTCTGCTGGGATGGCCTTATTCACCAAGATGGTGATGCATCTGCATCACAAGAATCCAGGATTCTGGTTTTTGTTAAAGAAATAAATAAGGGGACCAGGATCAAAAAGTAACCTGGTACTTTTGGATTTATGAAAATGCACTCTCTCTACTCCTGTATAAGAAGTGAAGTGTTCTGATTTGGTTTTGTTTTTTCTTTCAACTGAAAGAACAGTTACAATTTATTTCTTGGCCATAGACTTTTAATTCCAAGTCAGGAGCTTTGGGGTCAAGCATGCTTGGGTTCAAATACTGGAACTTACATTTGATGGTACTGTGAGCTCAGGGATGTTGCTTTAGGTTTCTGAAACATACCCTCTTCATTTGTCCAAAAGATACAGAAACACCCTTCATTTCCTTTATAGAAAACATTTGTAAGCACCAAGCACAGAGAATAACAGCATGTAGGAAAGAGTCAGAGGCTACACTGCCCAAAGCAGTCCTCCTTCACATTGCTGAAGTGCTTGAGGGGAAATGCAAAGTTGAAAGTGAGCATGTTGCCCTGGAGATCCTGAGAGTCTGGGACTTCGCCAAGACTGGAAAACCCTCCTGAAACTGATCAGGGGCGCATGTTAAACCCAAGGTCCTAGTCACCAAGATCTAGATGAATGTGTGTGTATGAAATGGAGCAACTGTCACCCTCAGGGCAAACTGCAGCCCATTGAGTAAAATAAAGGCTTTCATTCAGAAAGCCAAATTTATTGCATTTACACTATCTTATATTAATGGTAGATGCTTACCATTTAAGATAATGTCCTTCCTAATGTTCAGTGAAAGTAAAATCAGCATGTCAGTTTTTGGTTTTATGCTCTTTAAAGTGGTCTTCATTGGATGATTAAAAGTATTAACATTCTAGATGAGCTGCCAAATGTCTTTGGTCATATAATGCCAAACTATGGGAGCCTTGGTCTGCAAAGCAGACACTCCCTGTTTCATTGGTTGGGACATGAGACACAGCCATGACACCTTTTATTCACAGGTTTTATCTATGTTTTTGAGCATGTACAAAAAGCACCTGCCCAGGTATTGCTTTTTTCAGGCACACCTTTCTCAAAACCAATGCTGCTTTTATAAGCATTTGTAATGAGCCAGTTATTATATGGAGTTGTTGCTTTATGGCCTAGGAGTGGCAGGGTGTTTGGGCTGTGTAATTTACCTAGAATAGAGAGGCTTATTCACTTTCTTAATATTCAGAACTTGGAAGTCCTACTCGATGGATGTACAATGTTCCTTTAGATCAACAGACACATTAACCACTCTTGCAGAACCTATTGTTATGTCTACAAAACATACTCTCTGATAGTCACTATGCTAGGTAACTTTCTGCCACTGAGGAAAAGTACCTAAGATAATCAGCCTTACTGGAGGACAGGTTGATCTGGGCTCAGGATTTCAGAAGACTTAGTCGATGTTCATTGGGTCCTGTTGATTTTGAGCCTGTGGTGAAATTGTATATCATCATAAAAGTATGTGATAAAGGATTCTGTTCACCTCCTAATAGTCAGGAAATATAGAAAAGGAAGAAAGAAGGGACTGGAATCTCAACACCTGCTTCAAAGGGCATTCTTTAGTAACCAAACTTCCTTCTACCAGGTCTCATGGCCTAAATGGTTCACCACCTCACAATAATGCCATAGGCTTGTAATCAAGGTTTGAATACATGGTCCTCCTATAGGGGACCTTCAAGATCACAAGTATAGCACTTGAAAAGTCCAGATTTAGAAAGACCTTAGATGTAAGCTCATGCCTTGCTGAGTTCAATAAAGCATGTGTGGAAATGGTACTCATAAGAAGAAACTACACATTCAGTGAAACAAATGATTACAAATACATCATTCATGATGGACACAGCTGTTTTCTGGGTTTGAGACCAGAATTAGTTTTCATACTTACTTGTGCTCTCCCTCCACGACAGTGATAAGGGACTGAAATGTTGTTCAGACTGTGAACTGTCAGTCAAGGGTGCTTCTGAAGAAATTACAATACAGATGGATCTACCAGACAGATAGCTGGCAAAGCCAGCCTTATCATGCAGGGTACAAAATAGTTAATGTTGGCTGTGCCTAGAAGTCTATTCAAAGCCAGATAATAAGGCAAATTCAGAGAAAATAATTGGGGCTTAAAAGGATGCTGAAAGGCATGCTCAAGCTTCTTTTAAAGATTCCAGAATTGTAATTTTTATGATTCAAAAGGAATTCTAATGATTGTATAATAATTTATTATGGATTGAGCTGCTGCTTTGATGGCTGAAGGAGACTTGAAAGTTTGGTACCCCCAGAGCACCAAATCCAGCTTAAAATCCTCAGGGATTCCCCCCAAGAAATCATACACAATAGCTAACAGGAAAAATAGGTGGAAATTGTTACATTATTGATATCATGAAAGCTCTGATAAAGTCAAATTAGTTAGATTGAATCATAAGATTTCCTGAAACCTAAATTACTGTTCTTACTTGTATGCTCACACGTACATGTGTGTTCCCTTCCCTCATGCACATGTGTATCTGTCTGTCTGTTTGCTTGCTTGCCTGCCTGTCCGTCATCTTGTAAATCCTGACCCCAGGATTTTAAGATATACTAGAAGTAAAAAAAGAAATGATTCAGCCCCAAGAGGACCCAAACACACTCACCTACCTGGGACCATTAAATCTGAAAAGAGGTTAGTCATTTTCCCTACTGGCCACTAACCCTGCCTGTAATGAATGGTCTTACCACAGAAAGTACAAGAAAGAGATGAGTGCTTTTTAAGGTGCAGTGGCCCTGACCTCTGGTGACCTCTGGATCAGTGTTTTGATTAAGTAAGCAGTTACTCTTCCTTTGTACAGGAACGAGGACAATGGATGAGCAAAATACTGCATGTGTTCCTGCATCTGTACTGCAGGTACAGATGCAGTAGCAACTGCATCTGCTATGCTCACAGCATCCACTAGGTACTAGGTGTGTTGAGCAGGTTATGTGTATATCACCCCTTTTAACATCACAGAACCCTGTGCAGTATTAGTATCACTCTACTGGGGTTACACAGAAGAAAGCTGAGGTTAGCCAAGCATGAGCCAGGCTCATACCTTTAATCTTATCACTCAGAGAGGCAAAGGCAGGTGGAACTCTGAGTTCAAGGCTAGCCTGGTCTACAAAGCCTGTCTTGAAAAACAAATGTAAACAAATAAAAGAAAGCTGGTGGCTTAGAAAGGCCAGGCATCACTTACACAACAGTGACATATGTGGTGTTTCAGTGCTGACTGTGATGAAGAGCCACCTGCTGTTGATTTATAATGGAAAGTTTGCTTCACCACCAGTCCAGCCCTAAGCAAATGACACTGTAACTGATCATTCTCACCACGATTTAGTTCTTTGTATCACTGGAAATGTTGTCACTTTATAACCCACTACACGTGCTGTGGAATAATCCTCTTGTACACTGTAAAGGTTTGTCACTCAAATGGTTTAATAAATCACTGACTGGCCAATAGCCAGGCAGGAAGTATAGGTAGGACAACCAAACTAAGAATGCTGGGAAAGGAGAAGGGCAGAGTCAGCAACCAGTTGCAGAGGAAGTAGAAGATGAGCATGCCATGCTGATAAAGGTACCGCCACGTCACAGAGCATAAATAAAGAATATGGGTTAACTTAAAATGTAAGAGCTAGTTAGTAACAAGCCTGAGATATTGGCCAAGCATTTATAATTCCTATCCAGCCTCTGAATTGGTTATTTGGAACCAGACAGTCCAGACAGGAAACATCCATTTATATATACTGATTACTTGGTTTTCCTTGTGGTTTCTTTGTAGTATTGTGTTTTGTTTGTTTTTTGTTTTTTTCAGTGGTGATTTTTGCCCCAGTGAGCATTTGGCAAAGTCTAGAGACATTTTGAGCTACTTCACTTGGAACTATTGAGCTGATATCTAGGCATGCTGCTAAATATCCTGCAGTATCCATGAGATAGGCTATTTTTTTAATTAAGAAATGTTTTCATTCATTTTACACACCAATCAAAGATCCCCCTCTTCCCTTCTCCTGCCCCCCAGTCCTCCTCCCAATCCATCCCCCATTCCCTCCCACAAGAAGGGAAGGCCTCCCATGTGGAGGCATATTCAGTAGAGGCAAGTCCAAGCCCTTCCCCCTGCCTCAAGGCTGCACGAGGTGTCCCATCATAAGTAGTGGGCTCCACAAAGCCCGCTCATGCACCAGAGATTGATTCTGATCCTACCGCTGGGGGGCCCCCCAAGCAGATCAAGCTACACAACTGTCTCACCATGCAAAGGGCCTAGTCCAGCAGGCTCCACAGCCATTGATCCAACTTTCATGAGTTCCCACTAGATTGGTTTGGTCATCCCTGCATGTTTCCCCATCATGATCCTTGATGCACTTGCTCGTAGATTCTCTCTTCTCTCTCTCTCTCTCTCTCTCTCTCTCTCTCTCTCTCTCTCTCTCTCTCTCCAATGACTGATAGAAGCAGATGTAGAGATCCATAGGCAATTACTAGACAGAGCTCCGAGAGTCCAGTCAAAGAGATAGGATCTTTAAATAGCCTTATACCATAAGAAGTTGTAATCTGGGTAATGGGATGTGAAGCCAGACAGACAATGCTTCAATCTGGACCTTCTTATGTTGTAACACTGCCTAGGTTTCCTCATCTTAATAATGGAGACAGCAAGAACACTATGCCATAGGTTGGTATGTGTGTTATAGCAGCTAACCCATGTAGAATACTGACAACAGTTGCTGGCACAAATGGGAATTCAATAAATCTTATATGTTATCATCATTATTATCACCCTTATAACACATACCATGCAATAGATAATGAATAAATGGTGGGCATTGTTTAAATTAAACTTCTTTGGCATCCAAAGTCACTTCTGCCCCATGGAGCTGCCCCACTGAATTCTGGTAAGGAGTTCCAAAGGATCTTCAGATTATACTGAGAATGACATCTTCTCCTGTTTGTTAGTGTGTGTTGTGCAGCAAAGCAAATAGAATAATAACCAATCTGATATTTTAATTATCGTGCATGTCAGGGATGCTGCTTTATAAATCAAACTTAATTGATTCTGAGCACTTGCTATTTCTTCAGCCCTCCTACCAGCTCAGGAGCAAGCCTGCTATTTTCTGTGTAAACAGCAAGGGTGGTTCCAGAAACGGTATTTAGAATCAGCAGAGTGCTGTTTACACAAGGCAAACTCAAGGCCAGGAACTGAGACTTAGCATACTGAGTTCTAGCCGTGGTATATATCCAGAAGGAGGCATGGTGTTCCTCTTTGTGATGTCTGAGCAGCTGTGCTTAGTCTGAACCTCCAGAAAATGGTCTAAACTTTTGAATCAATTTTCTCCCCATAATCCCATGGAGCACTCGGTAATTTAAGTGGCTGTTACATAAACCAGTACTTTTGTTTATCTTAATGCTTGATTTTCAAGCTTATGTTGGTTCACACTAGCTCTTGCATAGAAATGTAATTCATAAAGCAAACCATGGGAGCTGAAATACACAGGTTGGAAATGCAAACAAGCAAACACCCAACAATCCCCTTCACCACAAACACACTGGATCCCTGCAGCTGACCCCAAAGTATTCTATGAAACTGCTGACTGTCTTCCTATCATAAATCCAAAGCATATGCTTTAGAGTTATTCTTACCACTCAGTTTGCAAAGAAACTTCTCAATCAATACATGTGCATGTGCGTGTGTGTGTGTGTGTGCGCACGTGCACATACACACACACACACACACACCTAAAATTTTAAATTCATTTTCTGTTTGATTTAACGTAGACTATACCCCCCAATAAACTCACCATAAGAGGACATAAAAAATGCATTTAATCCATCTGATGTACTGAAGATCATAGCCTAGTAGCCTAGCACAGTGTACAGAACATGTGTTCTTATCTCTGGTAGTCACGTGAGTGACCCAGAGCTACAGCTTGCTGCTGCAGCCAAGCATCAAAAGAGAGTTGTATACTAATGCCACCAGTTTAGGGAAAGGATAAAACTCAAATTGTACTTTTTAGTGAACGGGTATTTCATTCACACTACCCTAAAGCCATAAGTCCTTCTTGATCCACTGTAAGTGAAAAACTGCCTATCAACCAGTTCTCCCAACCCTACCAGCTATTTCTCCAGTCTTCAGTCTCCAATCCAAATTATTTGAATAATTTGGGGACAGAGAATGAAAGCAGCACATTGAGAATTAGACTGAGATTGAAAATTTGAAGATACTTTAATCTAGAAAGATATGAAAGAAATTTTAGAATGACCAACCCAACGTCTATACAGTTGCTCTGGAGTAGGAAGAAGAAAAGTAGGTTTGTTCAGGAAGCTCTTCTCTCATGGATCAAGGCCAGAAAGTTTTCCCTTGTAGCATGAAAATGAAGATTCATGAAGAGTATGATAATTTATTACGGCAGCCAATATAGATAAAAATTAGAAATCAGTTTGCAAGAGACTGAGCAAGTAAACAAAGATGATAAAGCTGTCAACGTTTACTGCTCATTTAGTCTTGGTTTGTCAAATCTATGGCAAGCTTGCTCCTGTTCCACCCACAATACTCAAGGAATATGAGCAAGGTGTAGGTGACTTGAGAGTCCCACATGATCAGCATGCCAGACAGTGACTACCAAGTCATTAATCAACACTAGCATGTGATTCAAAGGTGTCCTGCTGGTAATCAACCACCAGTTTTATGTAGGAAAAAAACAGGCCAGAAAGGTGGACAGCTTGTCCAATATTGTACTTTTGGGTAGAAAACGATCACATCTTTTTACCAATCTACTCTTAATCATTACACTGAGCATGCTAGAACATTGATGAGCCCCTATTTGAGAACTCTTACATTGTTATGTCTGTGTATGGAGATAAAAGCATCTTCAGAGTCGTCTTCTAGATCTGAAGTTGTTTCATAATGTTGATACTCTTCTAGCCTTTTCAACATTGTCATCACTGGGGCCTGGAGAGAGAGCTCAGTGGTTAGGAGCATTTGCTGCTCTTTCAGAGTACGAGAGCTCTGTTCCCAGCTCCCACATCAGGCAGCTCACAACTGCCTGTAACTCCGGCTCCAGGAGATCCAGTGCCCTCTTTTGGCTGCTGAAGGTGCCCATACACACAGAGAGAGAGAGAGAGAGAGAGAGAGAGAGAGAGAGAGAGAGAGAGAGAGAGAGAGAGAGAGAGAGAGAGAGGAAGAAGAAGAAGAAGAAGGAGGAGGAGGAGGAGGAGGAGGAAGGGAGGGAGGGAGAGGGAGGAGAGGGAGAGGGAGGAGAGGGAGAGGGAGGAGAGGGAGAGGGAGGAGAGGGAGAGGCTCTTCCAGACAAGGTTTAGCTACTATGCCATTACTACTTTGAGGTTTACTCACATGATCCCAGCATGTAATTTAACACTTTTGAACTTTCCTTTCCTAGAGTATAAAATAAATACCTAGGGATGCTGCATGATTCAATCAAACTCTAATTTGGTAGAGCCTAGCACAAGATTCAAAACGCAATGGTTGACAAAATGTTTCAGCGTAAGACTTTTCTCTCATCCTTCCTCCCATCCTTCCTTTTCTGGCCTCTTCCTAAGTAGTGCTACAAGTTATTAACTCCTCAGTCTTAGATAAGGAACATCATCTTTTGGGGCCTCTTTGTTTTCAAAACAAGGGATCACAGTACTGAGCTCACTGTGTGAGGAGGGACAAATGAAATTATAGCAGCATAACAAATTCAGGTCACCACATGGTTACAGACTCCATACATAGAACCTTCCAGAATATTATCTAATACACCGTGCTTAAATTTCTAGGCCCAGAAAATATTGTTCTAAATATTTATGCCAGGGCCAGTAAATATAGATAGAGTGCAGAAGAGTAACCATGATAGGATTTCAAGCTTTGTCCTATAGTGAGAGAGATGTTGTCTTAGTCTGTTGCTTTAAGAATGAAATACTTAAGACTAAGTAATTTATAAAGAATAGACATTTATTTACCTCCTAGTTGTAGAAGTTCCAGGCATTCCACAGCATTTGAGGAGCATCTTCTCTGCTTCCTGTGAGGTCATTGCAGCAGAAAGTGAGAGAGAAGTGAGTGCCTGTGGAAGAGAGGTCACATGATGATGGAGGAAGCAAGAGATAGCCCTGTTTTATAGCTGCTCTTGTGGTAACTAATCCAGTCTGCAGAGAGTGAGAATTCACTTGTTCTCACAAGGTGGCATTAGTATATTCATGAGGACTCTGCCCTTATCACTCTAATAACTTCCATGGACCCCCTTCTCCTAACACTGCTGTTTTGAGGAATTAAGCCTGCATTCAAGTTCTGATGAGAACAAGCCAAATGTGGAATATAGTTACTAGATTACAAATTTGCTGACTAGGATTCTCTCATTGAGTCTGTCATCATCTGCCTCTGTGACCTTTGGCAGGCCATTTCACCTCTCTAGACTTCAAACTTGCCCACCATATCTGCTTCATAGAATTAGCAGATGAGAAACTTTCCAGGGAAATACAAAGGCTCTATATAGATGGAAAGAATTGGTTTGTTTTCCTTTCACATAAAACACAAAAAGACATGCTCTACCTCCACAGTCTGAATTGGCTCCAGTGTGTGTCTTTATTTTCTTGCAAGTTCAAATTCCTCACTATGTGACAATGTATTTCTTTCCTTTTGCTTGAGAATTGGAACTAGGGTTGCCCTAGTTAGAATGAAGAATGTCTATGAACAGCTATCTTTCATTCCTACCCATATAGCCAATTAGAGGGCTGCACACTAATCCTAGGCTCCAGAGAATTTTCTCTTGATCTTTATGCAAAGGACCTTGTGTTTAGAGAGCTCTAGAGTTATTATATCTCACAATTTAGTTCATCAAAAAAAAAAAAAAGGAAACCATATAACCCCTCCTTACTGTTTCTCATCGCATAATTGTGCCTGCACATGGTACACATGCACACACGGACCTCTCACCAAGTCTTTGTGAAGCTCCAGAGTGACACATGTGAGTTAAGATGGACCATTTTGACCAGTAGCAAAAAGTTTTCAAGATTGTATGAGAACACTAGATAATTGAAAAAGAGTCCTTTGGGCTGTTAGGTGTCTAGCAGATAGTATGATAAATTCTCATATCTTGCTCATTATAGAAAAAGAGACATTTTTTTCCTCTACAAAAGAAAGTGAAAGGACTAGACCATTATCAGTTACCATGGCAACTGAGATCCACTCCATGCTTAGTTCATCCTGTCACTGTGGAAGACATGAGGGAGGGAAAAGTAAAACTAAGCTTTTCTGGGTATTTTTTTTTTGTTAAATATTTCAAAGTGACAGTTCATGGCATGAGTCCAAAACACGTTTATAAGAGTGAGAGGAAGAGAGGAGAACATGAGAGAGGGAGGTAAAGGGACAGCACTCCGCCTGGGGACACTAAGGATGCTTTAGACGAACCAGTTGTGGTTAATGTGATCAGTGCCAAGCAAGCTGAAGGGAAGAAAAGAAAGCAATAAATATTTATTGAGTGTCTATCACACACTCCCAGTGCTGTGCTTAATAATATACAAGCCATGGCCTCTGAGAGCTCTGATTCTGGAAGAGAGAAGATGGTGAGCAAGCAATGGCAATCAGAGGGACCAAAGCATATGCAGAATGGGGCAGGCAGCCAGGATGCTGTCATAGGTGTTTACAGGGGTATATGTAGCTAGAGACTTCCCAAGAACTCATCAACATTGGCATCTGAAGAATGTGTAAGGGAAGCTCAATGAAAAGTCAGGGCCTTCTTGGATAAGAGACTGAAAGGTACAGAGGCCTTGGGGGAAGAAGTCTATTATTTGAAGTTCATGCGTGTTTGGAGTTGAATGTGAGCAAGCTTTAAATAGTAGATAGCTCAGTCACAAGTTTACAGGGGCTAAAATGAGATGGTGCCATGCTAAGGCACATTAAAGGATATAAAATGCATCTGGATGATAATGAGGAGCCATTCAAGTGTTAGAGGCAGGTTAGTGGCAAAGTCAGGCCAGCAGCAGAATGGAGAATGGTTCTGGAGCCAAGCAGGAATGAAGGCAACCTCAGGAGCTGAATGTGAGTGATAGGTTAGACAAGATCTAATGGTTGCAGGGCTAGAGTGATGTGAATGTGTTCTGGATACTTAGTGAACCTAGAACTAACAGCACTTATTGGAATGACAGAAGAGGGCTGAGTTCATGGGTCATTCAGCAAGAACTTGCCACACAAGCATGAGGATCTGAGTTTGGTTCCCTAGTACCCATGTTAAAATTCTAGTATGACTGCATGCACCTGTAATCTTAGTCCTAGGGAAGAGGAGACAGGCAGATCTTTGCAGCTTGCTGGCCAGCTAATCTAGATAAGTCAGTGAGCCCTAAGTTCAATGAGAGGCCCTGACTCAAAAATTTAACGGAGAAAGTTCAATTAAGAAAGATGCCTGACAATCAGCCTCTAGACTAAACACACACATGCACACACACACACACACACACACACACACACACACACACACACGCATATACAAACACACTTCTCTGTATTGGGGGGGATAATTGTGTCAACAGTAGGTCTTATCTAGTGGGTGGTAACAATGAATTATTAATTATTATTAATTGATTATTAATTATTAAATCAATTACTAAATCAAGAATTATTAAGTCGAGGTGTGGAAATGGGATTTAGAATCATAGCATTGAGATGGCAGCTGCATTATAAAAGGAGAAGGAGCTAGCCCCGGTCACTTCTTGCTGGGAAGCATTTCCTCAGCACATCCTTGAGTGTCCTGTGGGAGGACACTGAGGTCTAAGAAGATTGAACCAATGAGTATCATGGAGCTGAAACTACCAAGTGTTTCTTCTCCCGTATGACTAAGACCTTAAAGGAACGACCTCACCCCTACACCTTCTGTATGTCAACTATCCAAAGTTGTAGTAAAGTGGCCTTGAACACAGTCCCTCAGTATGGCTACTTAATTCACATCCATTCCAAGAACCACCAAAATAACCCAGATTTGGGTTCATACTACCAAGATCCATCTCTAGCATTTACCCAGTGCATGGTCTGGAGTATCTGTCTCCTCTGTGAAACAAATAATACGATAAGAGTTAGAGATTGTATGCACAAGGGGCCAAATGCAGGAATGCAGGGCCTAGCACAGAGTAGGCCCCCATCAGCAGAGATCACTGAATAAGAACTCCATCACACACACACACACCCGCTGCCCCCTCGCCCTTTAAATTTCCTGTCAGTTCCCATAGCTGAAGAATATCCTACAATCCTGAGAGAAGCATGTAAGCTTAAAGGCTGTGAAACACCACTGAGAAAGGACTGGGAAAAGTCCTGTGTCTGGTTCTAATCTGGATACTGCTTAAAGGTCTCAGGCTGCGTCACGTGGGATGGCATCTAGATGTTTCTCTTACTTTGCTGAGCACTCCTGCAGAAGCCAGGTCTATTGGAGGAAGGGCAGCCTCTCTGCAGGCGGAGGAGGCAGGAGAATCAGAGAGCTCTTAGTTTGTGCTCCCAGTATTTTTTCGTTGTACAGAGCGGATCTGTGAAGGGTGGATGAAGGGTATTGGGTTTTAATTGGGAAATGCTATCAATTGTCGTAGGCTCATTTAAAAATCCATTAGTATCAGGAAGTGGACAGATTAAGCAATGAGGAAAGAAAAAGAAAAAAAGCTGTCAATGCCCCTGCTTTGTAGGGAACATACAGTCTGTCTAAGCTTCACCAGCAAGGGCTGTTGCTGAATGCTAAGAAGCTGCAAAAGTCAATTTTAGGAGGCCGGGGAGGGAGAGTAGGTGTCTGGGCCAATTCACATGAAGTCCTAAGCAAGCTTGTTGTTCTCACAGCTTCCAGAGATGATATTGCCAAGATCCACACTGCATATGTCAGGCCCTTGCAGCTGTTTCTGGCAGCCTGGTGGCTGTGCCATCCAGCTGTAAGCCACTCGACACCTGCTAAGTCCTCTTCCCTCCCTCCTTACTTAGCAAGCTCTCAAACAGGCTGTCTGCACGTTTGTGCCAGGAGGCCCAGCAGTCTTGAGACAGACAGGGAGATGAGCTGTAGAAACATGCTGGAAAGATGGATGAGAGAGGAGGAGGAGGAAGAAAGAAGGGAAGAGTGAAAAAATGGGGGCTGGGAAGAAGGCTCAGCCTGTAAAGGGCATGGCATGCAAGCTTGAGGACCTGAGTTCAAGCCCCAGAACCATGTCCCAAAGCAGGGCATGGTGGTAGAAATGCTGGGGCGATGGAGACAAGTAGATGCATGGAGCTCTCTAGCGGGCTGGTCAGCCTAGATGAATCAGCAAACTCCATAAAAGTCAGAGACGCTATCTCATAAACCAAGGTGGGGATTTATTGCAGAAGATACATGAGGTTGAACTCAGACCTCCATGCTCACATACATACAAATAACAAATGAAAGTATGAAAGCAAATAAAAAGGATAAATAAGAGAACTATGTGCTCATTTTGTAGCATTTATATAAAAAAAGCAGCACAGATGATGTATTAAACAACAGAAATTGATTCTCTCGGGGATGTATAGGCTAGAAATCAGAAATCAAGGGGACACTGGGCCTAGGTGCCCTCCAGTGCCTAACAATGGTAGTCTCCCTTCCTCTTCCAGCAAGAGCAAGGCCTTGTGCTAGTTAGGCCAGGGACCCTTGCCTGGGGTAGCCAGCATCATTCCAATCTCTGGCCCTGTCTTCTCATGGACACGTTCCTTCTGTTTCTGTGCCCATCCATTCTCTTTAGAAAGGCGCATTACCCTGGGTTAGAGTCCACCTCAATCCAGTGTGGCTTCATCTTACTTTGATTACCTTTGCCAAGATTTTCTACCAAATAAGGTTGCATTCACAGCTACTGAGAGTTGGGACTTGTAGGGAAACGCAAGTCAATGCACACCAGGCTGTTTAGACAGCTTCTGCCTGGTTAACAGTCCAGCCCTGGGATGGCACAGGGGAGATTAGAAAAGGACTGTTGAAGAATTCATGGTTGTGAGTTGAAGAAAATGATGATGGGGCTGAGCCCAATGGAATTGCTGGGACCACAGTGGACTAGAATGCATGCCTTTGATGACAGAAAAGGCTACTCAGTTCTGGCCTTTGTCATTACGTGGGCCTCAGACCCAGGGATGCCAGATCTGGTGAGGAGTTAATATTCCAATTTCTAAATGAAATTCTTCAATCCTCTTGTAAACTTAAGCACCCATGTTTTCTCCCAAATACAGTATCAGCCAGAATCATCCCATCTGAAAACAAGCAGCCAAGTTGTCATCACTGTATAAAACCTTCGGTTAAATTTCAGGCTGGTCACTTGCTATATGACCTTGAACAGGTGACACACCTCTCTCTCTCTCTCTCTCTCTCTCTCTCTCTCTCTCTCTCTCTCTCTCTCTCTCTCTCTCTCTCTCTCCCCAGAGCTTCCTAACAGGGACTGAGGCTGGCCTTAGACACGTCAGAGAGCACAGTGGGAGCATTCATATGGACCGGGTGCCAGGCTCACCCTGGAAATGCTAACAGTTTAGATTGAGAAACTAGACATACAAATTGGGGAACTGAGTGACACCATCTGGTGGCTCTGAGTGTTATTTCAGTGGATTGATTTCCAACTGCCAGAAAGTGCCTCACCCACACTAGGGCTGAGTAATGTCTCTCCTTAGATTTAACCCCTTCATACAAGCTCCTCTCTAAAGAAGACTGTTTGGAAAAAGAGTGAAGAGTGTGTTTCCAAAGGCAGAGGAGTGAGTGAGACAGAGTCTGGTAAAGAGCACGCTGCAGTGGGGAGCCAAGCCCAGGTCCAGTTCAAACACTGCCGAGGACAACAGCCAAGCACGCATAGGCTTTGAACTCATTCTGTGTGAAGCACTGTGTTAAGTTCCTGGGCTCTGCTCACAGATGCGCCTCATTGACTGCTGTAGACAGAGGCTAGAATTTACAATCACCCTATTAAACCGATGAGGAAACGAGAGGTAATCCCGATGTCTTAGGGAAAAATCTCCCAATTCCTTTATAGCAGGGCAGCTAAAGCAAATACTGTTTTCATAGTATCTAGAAGTCTGAAAGCTCAAGTCCATCTTTAAATTGGGTCCAGCCTAGGAGCAGCCACTTTGCAACCTTTGGTATGAGCTCTGGTCCTAATTTTTCTATTTTCTATGTGACCTTGAGTGAATAACATTCTAATACTCTCTGTCTCTGTCTGTCTCTTTGTCTCTGTCTCTCTGTCTTTGTCTGTCTCTGTCTCTCTATCTCTGTCTCTCTGTCTCTGTCTGTCTCTGTCTCTGTCTCTCTCTGTCTCTCTCTTTCTCCTGCTCCCCACCCTCTTTTCAGTCATGAAATACACCTTCAATAGCTGGCCAAGGTCACAAAGATTGCAAGTGATGAAGTCCATCATGTGAACCCAGGCAGGACAGCGTCACTAAGTTCAGTCATTACACAGTCATCAGCACACATTTCTGGCATAATTCTAAGATTCTTCCACCCTCCAAGCTGTGCAGGTGGGACCTAGGATAGCCACCTTGTACTGGATGGTGTCCTTAACAAACTCGAGTGAAGGACAGTGAGGTGAACACGGATGCCTGGAGGGTTGCAGAAACTTCTGTGAAGGAGAAGAGCCAGGAAAGCTGAAGGTCCCTCCTCTGCTCTCCGTGTGTTGGCCTGAAACTGCAATACGGAGCCCCCTCCCTCATCACATGCCAATTTCAATTCATACTTCAGAATAAAGAAAATCTAGCTTTAACGTCAGGTGTCATTTAGTCTTAAAAGCTCTTGATGTGAAAATGAAGGCACCTAGCGGTTTTCATGTTTATTTTTAGAAAAAAAAATAATCTTTAAAAAAAAAAAAAAGAGTGAAGTCTTCTCTAGAATGCAAGCATATAAAATAGGATCAGCTGGTGTCCATTGTGTGCTTCCAAAGCATAATAATAATAATGATGACGATGGCAGGAACTGCATCGGCTAAACCTTGCAGAGAGCCTGCCCAATGCCAAGTGCTTTTTATCCTAAGACTCTTCCATAGTGACTCAGCTTTCCAGCAACCCCACAAGGAAACTGAGGCATGGAGACATTCAGTTGGTCGCTCAAGGTCACAGCATCTTAGTGTGCTAGTCAGAGACCAGCCTCTGAGCCCATATCCCTCCTCCTCCCACTGCCCTGCTGCCCACCCCAGTCTCCAGGGCCATCACAGCAAACGGTCACCAGAGAAGCAGCTGACGGCAAAGGGAAGCAGGAACTGAAACACTGGGAGTCTTATGATTCAGAGTCGTATTTTTAAATTGGTGTGATTTTGCTGTCAAATGGGTCTTAACATGTGTGAAATGTCTGTACCAGTTGATGGTCACACAGAACCTGTCACTGAACCTCACTCAGTCTTAGCTAACGTGTCATGTAATACTTCACAGGATCTTTCAAAGAGAAATTTAGGTTTGCCCTAAAACCTGAAATTCTAAGTCAGAATATATTAAAGGTTCCTCTCAAAATTTCTGAAAATCTGCCTCATCTTTTGTGTGGCAAAGCAAAACCAAGTCCAAATTTTATTGCCTTTGTGAAGACAACCATGGAACTCATTGTTGTAAAGGGGGAGAGGATCCAGAGCCTAATACCCAAGTCTACCAGAGTAGCATCTCCAGGGAAGAGTAGACTGGACCCAGAATCTAACACCCAAGGCTGCTAGGGTGGCATCTTCAGGGAAGGGTAGACTCTGTGAACCTTCTCAGAAAGCCCTGTTTCTGGTCAGATAAACACACACCTAGCTGCAGTCCCTGGGAAAAGGGGACAGTTGTGTCCTGAGTCTAAGAATGAATGACAACATTCAGGGATAGGGACATCTTCCAGGGGACTGGAGGGGAGTAATTCTGGGCTCTTATAAAATATAATTTTAAATAACACATGAAAAGTAGTAAACTTTTAGAGAGGTGAACTAGAGCCCATTTTTCAACCTTGGCATATACAGTTTGGACTGGGTAACTCTGCTCTGGGGCTATCCTATGCATCATGGAGTGGTCAGGAATATTCCCAGCCTCTGCCCACCTATCACTCACTCACACACACACACACACACACACACACACACACACACACACACACACCATTAGTGACAATCAAAAATACATTCAAATGAACCCCAACTGAGACCACAGAACAGAATTTTATCAGAGGTATTAATCAGTTCTCTGATTCGTTAGGATACTTCATGTGATTAAAACAAAAAGTCGAACTCGGTTTTGTTTTGCACTGCTAAGCTATCCCTAGGTGGGCTGTCTGGTGCTTAGGTTGAGGCCCGGGTCACAGTCCTTTGCTGTCCTCCTCCTTTGCCCTGGCTCCCTGCCCTCAAGTCAGTTGCTGCAATGTTTAGCTTAATCATCCTTCAGATTGACTTCTTTCCACCTGCTGTGGCTTCCTGCTCCTTCTTTCTCCCCAGAGTTGTGAAACTGGGGGAAAAAAAATGAAAATGAATGTCAAATGTCTTAGGTAAGGAGCTTAATTCACCCAGACAACCTTTCTCTTACTGTAGGCAAGCATTTTTTTTTTCCCTTAACTCCAAAATTGTCTTTCTCCCATCAACTTTCTCCACTAATAGCTACTTAGCTGCTTACAGCACAGGTTCTGTGCCTCGGTGTTTGGAGCTGAAAGTCCATAATCACACCATAGACATCTTGGTGTCTAACCTGTCTGTTAACTGTTTTCATGATCCTAGGTGAGTCTCTGAAGCTCTCAGCTTATTTTTCTGTTTGGTTGGTTGTTTGGGTTTTTATTTATTTAACTTGTTCTTGGACAATCTTATAAATACATTATAAATTTGTATAGATAATGTATTTTGATTACTCTCTCCTACCCCTATTAATCCCAGCTCCTCCTTACAATTCCCTTTCCAAGGTTCCTGCCTTTTTGTTTTGTTCTATGAACTATTGGGTTAAACTGGGGCCATCTATATGACCTAAAGGTTGGAACTATTCAGTAGAAAGTAGTAGGTGCTCCAGAGGATGCTCAATTGAAGACATTGATGCCACCCTTTCCAAGAGCCTGTGGGTAGTCAGTAGTTCAGCATGGAAAGGTAAGGCCCCATTGTCATGACCTGTGCTGCTTTGGACTTGGCCTGACTGGGCAAAGGAGGGAATGAAGAAAGAATAGACACACAGAAAAGCTGGGGTTGGGCAAGCCATGCATTCTAATGAATACACCAGCAACAGCCTGGAAATTCAGCACATTTATTGTATACATCTGGATGGAGGAGGCAGGTTTATTGTATACAGATGAATGGAGAAAGTAGGTTTAACTTATCCCTGTAGGTGGTCTCTGTAGAGGACCAGTTTTAGGCTGGAAATATCTAGAAGAAAGAATCTGAGGTCAACGCTTTATGCACATACTGTCAACCTCCACACACAGATCAGGGGACATCTTGCCATTTCCCTGAGGCTAACACGGGGAACACTTTGCCAGTGCCCGTGGATCTGAAGCACTGGAATCACTGACATGGCCATATTCATGACAAACAATACACATTTACCCATGACCTTCTCTGCTCCCCACTCCTCCAAGAGCCTCTCCTTAGGCCATTACTGGCTGTTGATAAAGCCAGTCTTGTGCAGGCCCAGTGCAGACAGCCATAGCTGCCATGAGATCAGGAGTGTGATGACTATCACACCCAGAAGATATTTTGCATTTTGCAGAACTTCTTCCTATCTTCTGGCTCTTCCATTCTTTCCGCCTCCTTTTCTGTGATGTTCCCTAGATGTGAAGAGCCTTATAGGGAATAGTACATAAATGTCTTATTTAGGGCTAAGCAGTCAACTACCCTTTATTCTCAGTCCCTTGAGCAGCGAAGAGTCTCTGCATTCATTCCATTCATTGCAAAGAGGAACTTTTCTGTCTAACACTTAGAGTATCAACTTTAGTTCTAGTATTTAGAAATTGGGGGAAATAAAAGTGCCAGCCCTATAGAGCTGTGAGCATGATTTATTAAAACACTTTCTATAAAGTATTCAGCAAAGCACTACACACAGAGAAAGAACTCAACACATACCATACCTCTTTCATCACCACCGTTATCACTGTTGATCAGCACTTCATTCCATTCCCTCCTGTTTTAGCTAGATGTATCTGTAGGTAATAACTTCAGGGCCCCAAGGGATTGCTTTGAAGAATCTGTCAAAATGTAGATTGTTTTTAGTCAATCAGAAGTCATATCATTATACCTTTTAGTCACTCACAGATCACTAGCCAAGGTATCTGCAAGGTGTCCAGATTGTCTACAATGAACCCAGCTAGAAAGAAAAGCAAGCCCCAGAAGACCCTTACTGACACCCCAAACCAGCCTTCATTTTTTTTCTTTCCCTGAGCATCTGCACAGGCCCTGGACCACTCTGTACCAATTTCCACTTTTAGAAAGTAACTGCACTTTGCAGTCATGATGCTTGAATTCAGGATGACAAGGGGGTTGAAAGATGCTATCATTGTTGCTGTTATTATTATCATCTTCATCATTATAATTAATTTTCTTACTAATATTTACTTCTCAACAAGTGAAACATAAAGACCTGCCATGAAATGACTGAACATTAGCACGTGAGGTAGCTATTACCACTTTATCACCAGCAAACCTTCACTCCTTGCTGCTCATATTTCCAGTGCAAGTAATCCAGCCCTGTGAGAATTATGAAGAACACAACTTAAGTGTTTCTCATCAAGTCCTATTTCTTTTGTTCAGGTGACCAGTTGTGGGAGTCTGGGTAAGGGGTGAGCATCATGAGTGTACAGTGTAGCATTGTGCCGACATCTTCAGCCTAGAAGTGCACAGGCTAGATAGCAATCCTAGCCCTGCAATTTACTAGTATGAGAGAAGGATTACCATGGCATGCATCTCAAGAGATTTTCCTTCCCAATTGTACAAATGATCCCCAGGCTAGATAGCCCTCCAGGTACCAGAAGTAAATATCATTAGATATCATTAGCCTTATTAAACCCAGAGTCAGAGACTATCAGCTCCTCACGATTATATATCAGTCCATCATGCACTGAAAATGACAACTCAAGCAAGTATCTAGTTGTTGAAAACTCCATGTTCATAGCTGCATATATGCTCCATATGCTTATTACGATGGTTCAGTATACAAATAAGGTTTGTAAAGTACTTAGTCCAAAGCCTTGAACTTAGTAAATGCTTAATAAATAGTTTGGAAATAATAGTTATTTAGATGATTATAATAATGGTCTATAGAAAACAGCTTATGAAAAGACCCCTGAACTGTCAATGTACCAGATAGATCTGAGACACCAGACCTGTCTCTAATTGCTATCATTAGCTACTCTCTTAACTTCCATGGCATTTTATCAGGGTTAAATGTAGCTAAGATCATGCTGTGTGTGTGTGTGTGTGTGTGTGTGTGTGTGTGTGTGTGTGTGTGAGAGAGAGAGAGAGAGAGAGAGAGAGAGAGAGAGAGAGAGAGAGAGAGAGAGAGAATATGGAGGTACGAGGTCAGAGGTCAACATTGGCTGTCTTCTTCAGTCACTCTTTTTTGAGACAGAGCCTTTCACTCAACCTGAATCGTACTGATTCAGCCAGCCTGGCTAGACAATGAGCTCCAGGGATCTGTTCAAATGATGGGAACGCAAGCTGAATTTTATGTGAGTGCTGAGAATCTGAACTCAGGTCCTCATGCTTGCAAGTCAACAGTTTTACACACTTAACCATCTCCCCATCCCTCTATATTGTCTGCTTTAAATTGCTTGTAATAATAATAAGAGGCTTAAATGGACTATAGGAATAGAAAAGACCTTTAGAAGTGTAAAGCACAAAATAAGTTTAACTAATCAATGATTCCTCATTCTTTGTAGGCTGCATCAGTTAACTGTATTTGTTCCTGATGATAGTAATGTACAAACTAGGTTACCAACAATCTCTGCTAGCATATTCCTAGATTAGGCTAGACCTCTATAAATGATCCCTGAAGATAACTGAAAGCAGAGTCAGAATTCTTCCTTTGGACCTCTATGAAGGCTAAATGTATTAACTAATGGCATTAGTACAATAAGGCATCAGGGTATTCTGTATAGCTATTCTGTTTGCTAAGTTTGCTGAAGCCTTTCTTCAAAGCTATTTGTCTTTCCTTCCTTGCTCTTCAGGGTAAAAGAGTTTTTGGAGGCTGACAGCTGGAGATGGGCTTACTTGGGGACAGTTCATAAAGCATGACTGTTTCCAGGAGACCTGTTTACATGGGCCTGAGAGAGGCCTCAGTCCACTGTTGAAAGCAGCAGAGACTGTCTGCAGAATCAACACACCACTTCCTAACGATCATTTCTGTACTTTTGAATAGCTCTCTAATGGAAGGGGAACAAGGAGCAGGGAAGCCATTTTTTTGTTGTTGTTGTTTGTTTGTTTTGTTTTTTTATTTTTTCAAGACAGGGTTTTTCTGTGTAGCTTTGCGCCTTTCCTGGAACTCACTCTGTAGCCCAGGCTGGCCTCGAACTCACAGAGATCCACCGGGCTCTGCCTCCCGAGTGCTGGGATTAAAGGCATGTGCCACCACCGCCCAGCCTCAGGGAAGCCATTTCTACTCCACGAGCTTATCGCATCCCACTGAGGTAAGAGCCACAGCAGTCAAGAGCTGTCAAGAGATGGTACGTTTTCCAAAGCTGACTGACAGCAGAATGGGGATGGGATCAACTAAAGGTCCAAAAACTTGCTACTGCTAATTATTCTTGCAGAGACAAATTGGGAAAGACATAAATACTATAAGAACTCTTGATACTCAAAAGCTTTTCATATTTTGCAATAATTTTCATTAAGTGAGCTGAGGACAGGTGGTTCCAAAGTAAAACGGCCTAATTCAACACAGGTTTGGGGTTGAGGGCACTGGCCATTTCTAGGCCAATTACAGAAAAGAAGAAATTAGTAAGTGATTACAATATTTAGTGTTCTAAAGAGACCAGATAACTCTTTAGATACTTAGAGAACCTCAGTTGGAAAACTGCAAACCCTCTATGTGGTTTTGGCCAATAAATGGTGGTCACAACATGACTCCATAGTCGGGAAACTGTCCATAATGAAATGAAATGCTTTGCCAAGTAACAGCTTCTCCATCAAAGGTGGACAAGCACGGAATGGCTTGCAGTCTGTGAACATTTATCGTTTTCCTTGAAGTTCAGTCAAGTTACAGTGCATATAAGAATGAGCTTTGACAGCTGGCTCTAAAAACAAAGAACCAATTTTGGTCTAAATTACCTTTGAAAATCTTTTAAGCTGACAAATATAATATGTGCGTGATTTTATTTTTACAACCCTGGACAGTTAAGATTTGAGTGCCTCTAGGGACAATGCTGTCACAAATGGGTGTCTGAAAACACAGGATTCACTTTCAGTGGCCTGAAAGGGTTTAAAGCTGGAGGGACTATCACTATTCACGTCTTTCTCCTGTGCATTCTCTTGGGTATCTGTTCTGGGAGCAGATGGAATGGCAGGGGAAGCCACCAACAGTTCTCAAACAGATGTACATGGCTATGTGCCTGAGTGCAAATCATATACAACTGAAGCTATCAGTGTAAAATCAGATACACTGCTGACCTATCATACATGTAGGAAGAAGGCAGGGGTAAAATCTGAGCCTTGTCATCTTTGCTAAACTTCCAAAGAATAGTCTCATCTCTGTTGTACATATGTGGATTGAATAACCCAGTTGGGGACATAATAGAAAAAAATAAAATTTACTTACATATTTTTAATTTACTGTTGCAGAATTTGTTATGTGAATATAATGTGATTTGATCTAATCTACCCCCACTCATATTTTTATGTGTTTTAGATTTATCCCATCACAATAAAACAGGAATTTTCCATCACCATCAAAAATTTCCCCAAAGCCCAGACCCTTTGCAGTCAACATCCTCTCTGTTACCCTTGGATACTGTAAGCCACAGATCTACCTTCCATCCCTAGAGAGTTGCCTTTTTTAGAAACACCTATGAATGGATTCAGAATAATATCTGAAATGGATTTACATCGTTGAATTTCCCAGTCATTCTCTTTTTCTTATTATTTTTAGTAACATATTTTATGGCTTTAGTAGCTCTCTGAAATTTTGGGAGAAAAAAACATAATTATATCACTCTTGCATCCTTTATGCCTCCAAAGCCAGTACCATGTGCATGATACCATCAAGTTCCACTGCCAACTCAGGATGGACCTTTTCCCCCTTGAATCATATTAATAACAGTTTTTGTATGCAGTTGCCTTTTAGGAACAAAACCCCTTGAGTTTCTGCCTTTCACAAGCTGGAAACTTAGCTAGATGGGGACTTGCTGCAAAGTCACTCTTCCCATTGTTCTGGTATAGAGTAAAAAGTCTCTGCTTAGTGGGACTAAACCCTCTTAACAATTACAGCCTCTTTCAATTCATGCCTTGGCTGTGATGTTAAACATCCTGCTGTCTTTTCCACAAGCTGTATATTTTGTATTTCTTTTCTCCCCTTACTCTTTTTCATTGTGGAAATGCATATGAATTATCAGTAATAACTATGCCACCAAAGAAATTAGT
Organism: Peromyscus maniculatus bairdii; assembly: GCF_049852395.1. NCBI lineage: Eukaryota > Metazoa > Chordata > Mammalia > Rodentia > Cricetidae > Peromyscus > Peromyscus maniculatus. The sequence continues at coordinate 27,197,135 of NC_134859.1, forward strand.
CCACTACTTTTTAATTTAGTCTCAAGCAAGACAATTGTCACAGGAATGACCTCTAGACTGGTGGCTAATAGAGACTTCATTACCTCTGATGCCTCATGAGCTGCACCCCTATGGTTTCAATTATTCTCAGCACTACTGTCATCCAGGCAGCTGCGAGAATTTCTGATAAAGCTCTGCTTAGAGTAGTCAACCACTTTTCTGGTCCAATGTTCCCAAGTCTTCCACGTTGCCCTCAAAAAACAACACAGTCAGTTCCTTCACAGCACCAGTTCCAAATTTCTCAATACCAACCTCTATATTAGTGACTTTTCATAACTGTGACAAAGCACCATGATCCAAAGGGACTTAGGAACGGTTTATTTGGGCTAGCAGTTTCAGAGGCAGAGTCTATGATGGGTATGGGCGACGTGGTGGCAGACAACTAGAGCAGAAAGGTAAGAGGCCACATCTTCATCCACAGATATGAGAGAATGAGCTGCAAGTCAAATGGGGCTATAAACCCTGAAAGCCCATCCCCCAGTCACGTACTTTCTCCAGCAGAACTCAATGATCTAAAGTTCCATAACATCCCCAAGCAGCGCAACCAAGAGCCTAGAGAGGATATATCTCATTTAAACCACCACACCCTACTGAGTTAGCATGTCACCTTTGATAAAATAATAATAATAATAATAATAATAATAATAAACCAATGAAGACCTACTTTTGTGTTATTTAATGTATCCCATTGATCTATCTGTGCTTAATACAATAATTCCCTGTCTTACTTTATACTTACAGTAACTAATAAATCAGAGATTAAGTAGTCAAGGATCTTCCCATTCAAAATTGTATTGACTGGTTAGTATCCTTTGAAATTCATATGCTATTTAACTTATATTTGACACCATATTTCAAAAAGTTTAGTTAAAGCCTTGACTGGATATCACTGGCTGTATACTATGACCATCAACATAGTATAGGTATTAACTTAATCCACTAACTTAAGTATCTTTTGGTTCTTTAATCAATATTTTATGATGAGTAACAGAACTTGAATTTTTTTAGTTACATTTGTTCTTTGGTACTTGTATTGTACTGCTCCTGGGTATGTAAATTCAATGTTAGTTTTCATTTAGCTAGTACTAATACACAAATATAATTGATTTTTGTAGATTGACCTTGTATTTGACAACTGTATCTCTTGTTAGTTTGACTACATTTTAGGATTTTCAATATATATTTTCATAATGTGTCTTACCTTCTTGCACTGCCTAATTCCTCTAATGCAAGGTTCAACGAAAGCTGTGGGAGAAGATATCCTTGTCTTAACCCTGATCTTGGGAGAACACATTCAGCCTTTCATGACAAAGTATGCTATTAGCTGAAATCCAGTCTCCTAAGGTATCCTTATGAAGTGAAAAAGAGTCCATTAGGACTGGCTGGATGGCTCAGCAAGTAAGACAATCGTCATGTGACCTTGACAACTGAGTTCAATCCCTAGACCTCACATAAAGAGAATGAGAGAACCAACTCCACAAAGCTATCCTCTAACTTTCAGACATGTGCCCCTCTATGGAATTCATACACGCACCCAATACTAATAGATAATTTTTTTTAAAAATCCTACCCATCACTAGTTTATAGACTTTTCTTCATAAACAAAAGTTGAATTTTGTCAAAAGTTTCTTTTTAATCTATTAAAATGATACTGAATTTTTACCTCTATTTTTTTAATGTGATGAGCTAAGTTGAGTTTTGTATGTTAAATCCTATTTTGATTTTTCTGGAATAGCTCCTTAGTGGCCACAATCTACTACCTTTTCTGTATCTTTTTTTTTCCAGAGCTGAGGACAGACCCCAGGGCCTTGTGCTTGCTAGGCAGGCACTCTACAACTGAGCTAAATCCCCAACCCCTCTGTATCTTACTAGATTTGATTTGATAACATTTTGTTAGGAATTTCTAGCCTGTGTCCATGAGGGATATTGGTACACAGTTTCCTTTGATGCGTTGGTAATAATGAGTTTATTAAACAATTTGAGAAAGGTTCCTATCTCTTATATTTCCTAAAGGAATTTGTATATGACTCAACTCACTTCACCTTACGTGTTACATGGAACCCACAGTGAGGCTATCTGTGCCTGTTCTTCTTAGGGAGATTTTATTTTTATTTATGTGGACATTTGTCTTTGTGTAGGGGTGGATATGTACACTATGTGTGTGGTAGTGTCCACAGAGACCAGAAGAGTGTAAAAAATCTACTGGAGCTGGAGGCACAAGTGGTTGTGAGCCACCCAGTATGAGCCCTGGGGACCAAACTTAGGTTCTCTGGAACAATAGCAAATGATCTTAACCTCTGAGCCATCTCTTTTGCCCCAAGATTTTTTAAATTGAATTTTGTAACTAGTATAAGATTATTTGTATTTTTTTCCCTTTTAGGGTGAATTTTTACCACTTAATGTTTTTCAAAGAATTATGTCTATTGATGTCTATTGTTAGTTGTTAATTTTATTGCTGTGAAATTCCTAACTTTGCGGGGGGGGGGGGGGGGTTGAGACATTTTCTCTGTGTAGCCCTGGCTCTTGTGGAACTACACCTGTCTCTGCCTCCCAAGTGCTGGGATTAAAGGTGTGTGCCACCACCAGCCCCTGGCTCATAACATTCTGCTATTTCCTTTCCATTACTGAAGAGTGCAGAGTGCTTAGTGAAAACAGTATTTTATTTTCTGGATCTTGTTGTATTTTACAAAGCACATTAATCTATTCAAAGAAGCAATTTTGGAGTTGAACAGTTTCATATCTATAATTAACTATCAATATTTCTGCATTTGTCTTTATTTTCTTCTTTATATTAAAACAGATTTACTTTGGTCTTTTCTACTTCTTATATTGGAAACTTAGATCCTTGACTTTTTTTATTATCTGGACCTGGCTTCTTTGGCCTTCTATGATCATATACAGTTCTACCCATTTTCCAAAGGACATCATTTCTTTCTTCTTAATGACTAAACAGTATTCTATTATATATGTGTATATATGTATATATAATATGTACAGACAGACATATTATATATATATATATAAATAAAAATTTTCACATTTTCCTTTTCTACCCATCTGTTGATAGATATTTATATTTCATAACTTGGCTATTTAGAAAAGTACTGTATAAGTGAGAATATGCAGGTTTCTCTGTGTATGCTGATTTATGCAGGTATTTATCTAAGATTAAATTTAATAATTCGATTCTGGTTTTAGATTTTTGGTTAACTTGCTTACCAATTTCCTAATATCTTCACTGAGCTACATTGCACCAATAGTGTTTAAGAGTCCGTAGTTGTTGCATCCCCATTGGAGTTTCTTGTTTGATTCCTTGATGATAGCCTTCTGATTGGGATGAGGTAGAACTTAGCATAAATTTGATTTACATTTCCCTGATGGGTCAGGATTGAACATTTTTATAGATTTATTGGTCATTTGTATTTAATCTTTTGAGCGTTATTCAGCTTATTTTCCTACTTCGAGCTTAAGCATATACAGCAGCTCTATTCTGTATGCCTAGTATTCATTGCTAATAGCTCCATCTGATGGAGGAAAGCACATTCAGATGCCAAAGAATTAATTTCCATCCAGTTGAGTAGCCTTGGACTAATTACTTCATCTTTATTTGTCTCATATTCCTCATCTATAAAATGAGATGAGAGCGGTTTCCTCATTCAGTATAACAAGAAAGTGAGCTAGCAGGTCAAGGAATGTTGACATTTAAAGCATATATTTGAAACTTAGGGACATAGTCCTGGTCCTTCAATCTGTGGTGCTTAGGCACTGCACACACCCTGCCTTCTCTTAGCTGTGTTCTCCACATCTACAAAACAAGGCCAAGTGAATCCATGATGGTCTCTGTCAGCACTGTAGGATTTACACAAATCACCAGGCACGGTGCTAGGGTTGGGACTTCAAATTATGTTCAAAACATTTTTATGCATAAAACACTTACTGTTGGACACTGTAAGTTTTCTATTTGCTTATTACCATGACTTATCATCAGACTCATCACTGATTTAAAGATCCACAGATTGGAACAAAAATAAAGAATGTGTAGCCTCAAACTCTAGCCTCATCCTTTCTTCAAGATTCTTCATATCTATGGGGTAAGAGGGAAATACCTTGACCTGATAGACAAGGCTGTTTGGTCAGATCATCAACTTTCTAGCCCCTTCAATCTCCCTGATACTTTCTCATTGTCTATGGTTCTAGCAATAAGCTGTCCCAACATATTCTATATTTCTAATATCTTTGCCTTTCTTTTCTTCTTGTTGTTCCTGTAAAGACTCCTGTGTTTACTCCTAGAAATTCTTATTTCAAGTCTAGCATAATCTCATAGGCCCTGTCTGCTATACTTCTTCCACTGCTACCCTCTGGGTCATTTGTTCAACCCCACAAGCTTCTTGTAGATATAGCCAGCCGTCTTATTAAATAAGAAACACAGAACCAATGTAAAAGAGAAAGCTGAGAGGTCAGAGCTCAGAGCTAAAATCTTACCCTTCCTCCTGTGGTGCTCCTAGCTTCCCGAAAGAGAGCTATTTCCTGTGTGTATATCTCTAAATAGTCTTTCTGTTCTGCCTTCTCATTGGTTGTAAACCCAAACACATGACTGCCTCATCACTGCCTGTAATTACAGCCCTCTAGGTCTTAAAGGCATATGTCTCCAATGCTGGCTGTATCCCTGAACACACAGAGATCTATGGGATTAAAGGCATGTGCCACCACCGCCATGCTCTTTCTATGGCTCTAATAGCTCTGACCCCCAGGGAACTTCATTTATTAGCATACAATTAAAATCACATTTCAGTACAAATAGAATACCACCATAGCTTCTCTTTACACCTCTGTTCCCATTTAGCTCTTATTTTCTTTAGCTATTCTGTTTAGTTGTGTATATGACACAATATAGTTTCTAGTTCCATTAACTTTCCTCTATTGCTGAAGGGCAGAATTCCATCACAATCATCTTTGGAATCCATATTAGCTAATACAGAGCTTGGCACACAGGTGGATCACAAGGTGCAAACAAGAGAAGGAAAGCTGATGAGAAAAACAGGAAGAATTGTGCTGTAAACTGTTCTCGGTGGGGCTCAGGCCTGTGGTCACAATAAGTGTGAGCACATGTTCTATCTAACCAACTGAGCTTCCCAGCCCAGCAACAAACAGTATCCAACAAATAGAAGAACAACTGTCTACCTTTCATCATAAGCTTCCAGGGGACTTTTATTGCATGTTGACACAACCATGATATCCTAGACAATCTGGAGCCTTTGGGGACCTGATGAGAACTTAATTCAGGGTCTATATGTTATAGATATACAAAGTGAGACCGGCATACTTCCCTCTCACCCCCACCTCAGAAAAGCATTTGACAAATAAGCATCAGAGATATGACCAGGAATGGAGGCTTGTGCCTGCCACGTCTATAACCCACTTCATTAGTTCTACTCCCATCCCAAGATGTTGTCTCATTTTCATTGTCATAGGCTAGGATCCTGGCCTTCCAGCCCCACCACCCTGTTGGACCAGTGTGTAGTGGCAGCTCATTCTAAGCATTTGTTACTTAGACAAGGAGACAAGGGACTGGCTCATTCCAAGAGACAGAAGCTACCAGCCGGGACAGTGAGCTGATGAAGCTGGAGGAACAGATCCCACAGTCAACTTTCACTTGTGATACCAATTACAAGTTAGTGGCTTCCAAAACTGCCCTCTCTCCATTTTTATAGTATTAGAAGTCTCAAAACTCACAGAAAGCTGTTACTCTGAGAGTAGGTTTTATTACATGGAAAGGGTACTAATTAAAATCAGCCAGGTGGCAAGGCAATGGGAGAGGAGTCCACAAATGCTCTAAAATGCAGTTCCCAATGCCCTCTACCTTAGAGTCACAGAATTTCTTTCACAGCACCCACATATAACAACATATATTAGAACATTGTCAACCAGAGATGTTCACTTAAGGCTTTATCCTAAGATTCTACTGGGGTCTCCATTACATAAATAAAATATAGGCAAATTCCCACCTACCTGATCTCAGAATCCAGCTCCACTTGGAGGATGAGCTAATACCTCCTGACCCATGACCCAAAGTCCCAACCCTAAATTACATTGTTAGACTCTCTGGAATGACCCCACACCTCCAGGCAAACAAAACACTCTCAAGCATGAAATTCTAAGGTCTGAGAGATTCCTTCCCAGAAATGTGGGCAAAGGCTAGACTTCTTTGGGACAAGATAAAATTCTTTGCTACCCAAAGCCCAGTACAGATATTCCTCCTGGCATACCCTGACTTCAGCCAAGCATTTGCAGAATGCCTGCACTTAGTAGTTAGATAGGCGTGTGTAAACTCCACCTGTGAGACCTCATCCCATCATGGATGGGTCTGAGTTCTCCTTAGAAAATGGAGCTAGAGATGCCCAGCCCTGTAGTGTTTTTAAAGCGCAGAGTTTGTGCCTTCAGTGCCCTATGCTAATGAACAGTAGGAATCCTAGGAATGGAGAACTCCTGTTAATGGCCCTTTCTAGTTCCTTTCTTTCTCACTCTGCTTTTTCTTTTCTCTGCTTCTTTCTCCAATGTTCTATCTTCCATTGAAATAGGAGAAAGCCACTCCACTTGCTGTGAAGAAGGAAATTTGGAATTCAAAGGAAACAAATTCACACAGTCTTCTTAGGGTAACCCACCCAGGGGATGGCATCTGACACAGTGTCCGTTTGACCATACAAGCTGTCCCATCCCGGCCTGAAATGAACAAGACTCACACTTTGTAATGACTTAGCTCTGCTCCAGGACTGGTGTAAATTAAAGATGAAAATGTGTTTTCTAAAAATACGCAGGCATCTGCTGATGTCTGCACTTGTCTTACCTTTGGTTATGCAATGGTCTTGCCTGGGCTTCTCTTCTGGGCCCACATAACCAGGGTCAGATGCCAGAAAACTTCTCTAAAGAAAGGGCCCAAGCATCTCCCTGGTTCGGAAAACAGTAGGGTTACTACACAAGGATCATCTGGAACAGACTAGAATATTGCTGACCACATGAAGCAAAGTCTTAGTAAGACCACAGAACTGACATCATACCGAGCTGGACTTACCCATCTCAGGGTGGCCCTCCTGACATTCCCTGGAATGGTCCAGGGATTTGGAGAAAGAAAAACCTTTGCCTAAACCCATACCCTATGATAGGCATAAGTCTTCCATGTAATCTCTCTCCAAAATACTCCCATTCTCCTTTCCTGGATACACATATTATAGTCATTGAAAAAAAAAAAAAAAAGGAAATTTTGTCGTTCAAAGCCTCAATTTCCAGGGTGTTAAAATTCTAAGTCACAGATTTTACCATGTGCCTACCTTTTTACCCCTTCATAGAAATGTGACATTCAGAATGATATGAATGGTATCTACATACTCTCCATCTGGGAATCCTATAGTAAGTCTGTGATACAGAATAGGCAACTGCAGCTAAGTAAGAAGACTGGACATCCATGTGCTGCTCTGACTTCTGCTGCAGGGGCTAGATGGAGAATGTGCTTCTCCAAGGTCATAGACATTCATTCACAGCACAGTGATCTCTGAAGAATGACTTCAGTATGCTAAGCCAAACATTTGTTTCCTGTATGTTCAAGCTATCTTTATACCTTGCTTCTCCTCTTTAGCTTCAAATTATACTTCAGTACATAATCCCTCATCTGTCTCATGGTCATTCATTTTCCTTCTCTTCTAGATCAGACATCATCTTCTTCAATAATTAAACTGTCTAATCATCAAGTCAGATGAATAGGTGTTCTTGCTTAACTCATTACTTCAATGGGTGCTTATTACCTCCTGCATGCAAGGGATTTGTCTTGGCATTCTAAAAAACAAAAGATTAATAGCCAAAATATTTGCCTTTCTTTAATTTGAATTTTAGTAGTGGAAAGTAAGCTATAAGCAAACAAGAAAATTGTAAAATGGTTTATTGGACAATGATAAATGTTTTTTATTCATAATCTATTCTATTTCAATTTTCATAATTATTATCTGCCAGCAATTACAATATTATTACTTTCTTTCTAATATTTATACATTTTATTTTTTAATTATTGTATTTCTTGAGATTATATTGTAATCACATCATTTCCCTTTCTTCCCTTCAAACCTTCCCATATATCCCTCATTGTTTGCTTTCAAATTCATGTCTTCTTTATTCATTAACTGTTGTTGCATACTTATACATTCCAAATATAACCTGCTCAGTCTGGATAATGTTACTTGTGTGCTTTAAGGCTGACCATTTGGTGTTGGATAACCAGTTGGTGTGCTCTTCCCTGGGGAAGACTATTTCTTCCGCTCTCATCATCCCTTAGTAGCCTGTAGTTCTTTGGGTAGGGTTGACACTTCAGGAGCTTCCCTTCACCCCGTCCATGTCAATGTGTCTGTTGTTGTCCTTGTTCAGCACATGCTTAAGCAGCCATCTTATCATGTTACTCTGCTGTGCTGGCTTCCTTTGCAAAACTAAAAATAGCCTGGTAGCATTTATGTCCCTTTATCTTCTCATCAAACATTGGCTTTGTGAGGACAAGCACTTCATCCACACGTCCTATACTAACTACATCGTCAGTTTCCATACCAGGGCTTTAGCTTCAGTGTATACTTGATGTGCATTTATGAGAAGCACAAACAATTCCTACACCCAGGCAGCCAGGAATTCCCTGTTATTGCTCTCTTGAGAATGAGCACAACACTGATAGTTTGTTTCACACATTTGCACTTTTTCATTTGTGGTTTGGAAAAATTGATAGTGACCACTGTTCTAACTCAGAAAAAAAAAAGAGCCTTTCTTTTTGCTATATCTAGATCAAAGGAAAGTTCGGCTAAACACAGGCACCAGCAGGAATTCCAAGATTCCAGGCCCAGCAGTGGAGCCTGCTCCTTCTGCAGCTGAAATCGATGCGCTCAGTTGTACTCCAATTAGCAGTGCTCCTGTTCTGCCTCCATCCCCTGATTCTGCTGTCAAAGTGTCGCACATCTCCAAGCTGGCTTTCCATCCCTAGATAGCTTAGCTTGCTGTGAAGAGCTAGAGAAGGCAGGAAAAGGGCATGGAGCCAATTAGATTGAAATGGAATGTAGTCTTTGGAGGCCCTTGTCAGGGTAAAGAATATTGGATGTTCCCAAAGATGACAGATGCCTCTTTATTTGGGCTGATCTCAGGGGTTAGAGGTCATTTGTAAATAAGATTTGCTCCATTTGGTATGGCAAATCCTGTTCTCTATGTCTTTCTTTTAAATCCCTGAGTCTTTCCCTGTGTGTTGACATGCCTACTTGCTAACAGAAAGGCCACTTGCTCTATAATGAACATTTCACTTCCTTTGAGACACCTGAGGTAGTAACTAACAGTTAGGTAGGTTTGGTAGGGCACTAACAGTCAGCCAACACTGTGCTGGGACATCACAGTGGGAAAGGAAAAGAGGAACAAATTATGGTAAGTGGATGGATGGGTGAAACCTAATAGTTATTTCTCCTGAGCTAGCTGGGAAAAGGGAAAAATAGGCTAAACTTCATTATCAATCCTTTATGTTGTTGATCAAAGCTTTTGTATGGATGATATTCCATGTGATAGAATCTTCAAAGGAAATAAGGCCCCATTATGTGTATGAACAACAGCTTTTATTTCAAGTTAGCCCAGATTCGTGGACTCTTAGAATCCATGAACTGTCCAACATGTGTGTGTTCTAATATATTTAGTTCATAACCACTTAGAGAAGGGAACTCACTGAACATGTGGGGTAGCAATTGTTCTAATGCTTTAGAATGGTATTTCACAGCAGCCCTTTGGCTGAGTCAGTGTTAGTGTTAGTCTCACATCTAGTGATAGATCTATATAAGATCTTGCCTGGGGTCTTGAGTGGCTAAGAAGGACTCAGCCAATCTGTGGCAGTGCTGTCATCTGCAATGAGGTAAGCTATATCAAATTATAGGAAAACAGATCAAAACCAGATTCTGAATTTGATGTTTTGTAAAGATGGTATATTGAAAGTTAAGAGGAGCATCTCAGAGAATTCAAGAGCAGAGATATCAGTTGTGTGTGTGTAAGGAGCTGGAGTCAGACAATGGAGAGTCATCAGAAGACTTTGCAAGCATGCAGCTGGTCTCTTGGCTCCTTGTATTTTCTCTGCAAGGCTGGCCTATGAACTCGCTCACAGCTAGAAGGTGGCCTTAAAGAAGATGAGCTCAGTGTCCCCAGCTCTTTACCTCTTCCACCTGGTTCTCATACTTAGTTCTCATCTGTCTCCCAGTCAAATGAGACTTGAAAAATAACATATGCCAATCCAAACCAACAGATATCTGAAAGTTTAATTGTATAAGTTCCACTAGGAATATTTGGTTATACTTCAGCATTTCTGAACAACCTCCAGAACTACACCTCTTTGCTTGTTGTGCTCTAATATTTATGAAAATGAACTTGGGCATATAGGAGGCACACGTGTATGCTTTATCTCAAGCAAGGCCACATTGGAAATCTAACAGAGCCCATTTTATAGCCCAAAATTTTATTTTACCATTTTATAAGAACCAACATCATGGAGACTAGAGATCTGGAGAGTCCTCTTTCAGAAGACCCAAGTTTGGTTGCCAGCACCCAAGACAGGGAGCTCACAAGTCTCTGTAACCCCAGGTGTAGGGAATCCAACACTCTCTTCTGGCATCTGAGGGCACCCCCACACACGGCAAATACAAAGTTATACATTCACATGTAAAAATAAAAATAAAAATAAAAGCCTTGCAAAAGAACCATTAGTAGGATTATTCCAGAAATTTTAACCTTCCATAAGGAGAAAACATCCCTATTCATGATTCTTTGTGTGTTCTGAATCAGTCAGTGCCATGGTTTAAACAGAGCAATATATATCCACAGACTCAGCCCATGAAGCCTCAGTTGCCAACTTTTCACATTTGAATTGTTTATTTTCTATGAATGAGTGTTTGGCCTACATATAGGTATGTGTACCATGTACATGCCTAGTGCCTATGGAAGCCAGAAAAGCATGCAGGATAGCCTGGAACTAGAGTTCATCATGAGCTACCATGTGGGTGCTAGAAACTCAAGTCTGTGTCCTCTGTAAGAGCAGCAAGAGCTTTTCACTGTTGAGTGCCCCATCTACCTTGTCTCTCTTTTGAGACAGGATCTCACTATGTAGCCCTGGTTAACCTGGAACCCACAGAGATGGGCTTGTATTTGCCCCCCAGGTATTGGGATTAAAGGTGTGCACCACCATACCTAGCTCTAGTTTGCTTGGAGGGTTTTGTTTTGTGTTGTTTGTAAATAATGTCGGTGCACACACACTTCTGAGAAACCCCATTTACAACTGGCCTACCCGCTGCAACCAGCTCTTATGCCAGTTTTCAGCTGAGTGAACTGGCACCAAGCCAGCGTAATTAACAGTCATAAGAAAGGGCAATGGGCTGAGTCATGAGATGGAATTGGTTTTGATTGCATGACTTTGGAAGTGGGTGTGCATATCCTATGCTTCTCTGCCAAAGTTACATAGTTGCCCAGGAAAGGAAAACCAATACCTCTGAAAACAAATGAAGAAGAGATGTGGTATGGCATCCAGGAAGGACTTCTCGGCACGAGCAGGGGGGTGATTCAGCCTCTTCAGGAAGAGAGGACCACACACTCAGGATAAAGCCGCAAAAAGAAAAGGAGCCAGCAAAGCATCTCTGGAGCTAGGAATTGCAAAGAGTATTTTATTTCACAAACAAGTTTCAAGATTTCTTGGCCAAAGCCTGATTGCTGAGGCTTTGGCATATATTGGCTCATAAAAAAAAAAAGTTTTTAAGTGGGTTAACGTTAATTTGAATTCAGTTCAGAGGACCCTGGAGTGAAGAAGAATGCTTAAGAAACTAGTTAGATCTTCTCTAGGAAAGAGAGCCAGTGTTTTAATTTTAAACTTCATTACATTCAGAGGGATTTTTTAAAAGTCTTTTAAAAAAGAAATTTAAAAATTATGATACATCCTTACCATTCAATATTTGATTTTTTTCTCCTTAATATGTGTCTGTAAAGGAAGATATTTAAGAAGCTTATTTTTCCTTTTACTTACGTTTGTGGTTAACGTTGGTATCTTGTGGCATGCAAAGTTTCGATATGCTTAATAGCAATTTGCAACCTCACACCAATGGGAAATAAAAGCTCACATTACATGAGTAGATTTGCCAGCAGGAAATGAATAGGTTAGGAATTGCAGCTGGAGTCTGTTGAGAGTAGCCATTAGAGCCTCGGCAGTTGGGGAAGAGTTGCATTGAAGAGTATTTTCTCAAGGAGAAAAGCTGTTCCTTGGCTGCCTTTTGTAGATGCTTCAACCCAGCATTGAAAAGGAAAGGAGGCTAGCCATCACAGTAGCACTCTTGCTTTTTCTAGAGACAGCAGAATTGTAGAATTTGGAGTTTAAGAAACACACATTTCGATCCTAAATGATCCTTTTCAACTTGATCTTTGAGAAATCACATATCCCTTCTAAGACTAGGTCTCCTCATTGTAAAGTTTTGATAATGGTGATGATGATGATGATGATGTTAGACTATACTAGGCAACACTAAGTTTTAAAGTTAATCTTCTTAATAGAACCTGGTACACAGGATGAACCAAATAAATGCTAGTCGTAGGTTTATGGTTTTATTTGCCTCGTTGGAAATTTGAGGACATTTTCCCAAATGGTGGCTCTTTATTTGTGTATCTGTTATAACTAAAAGAAGGTAGATACTAGAAAGGAAGCTGAGATGAATTACCCCTACACTGGCTTTTTTAGGAGAGTTGGGCATAGGTAGGTAGTTACAATGAGTTCCTGAAGGGAAAAAAGCAAGCCTTTGAGTCCAAAAAAAAGAGGTTTGTGAAGAGAGATGGCCTTGTGGATAGCATGACAGGGGTCCTAAAGGGAAGGTACTTTAAGTTTTCTTCGCTTCTCAGAAAATTGGGACAGTTATAGCCACCATGAAGATCATCACAGGTCCTAAAGGGAGACAGCTTTCTGTTTCCAAGAAATAAAGGGAATTCCTTGACCTAATATGTTTGGGAAGGAAAGGAAGGAGTTCTAAAACGTATGACCTAGCCTGTTCCAAAAAGGTGCTAGATCAAAGTAAATTATTATTCCAGGTCTTCTTAGGCCTGAGGGTGCTGTGGAATAATGCTTTCGTACACTGGTTTAATAAAACACTGGTTGGCCAGTAGCCAGACAGGAAGTATAGGCAGAATAAGCAAACAAGGAGAATTCTGGGAAGAGTCAGAGACACCAGCCCGCCGTCCAGGGAGCAACATGTAATGGCACACAGGTAAAGCCACGGAAAACCTGGCAACACATAGATTAACATAAATGGGCTGAGTTTAAGTGCAAGAGCTAGTCAGTAGTAAGCCTGAGCTAATGGCCAAGCAGTTTTAAATAATATAAACCTGTGTGAATTTATTTGGGTCTGAGCAGCTGCAGAAGTGGAGGGTGAAAGAGATTTGTCCTGACTGCAGGCCAGATGGGACAGAGGAAAACTTTCAGATACATGAGGGTGAGACAGGGGGCTGGACTTGCAGCTACAAGGAGGAGACTGCAAGCCTGAAGTGGGCTGCTTAACAACTCTTTGTCCAGAAAGGGAGAAGTTGTGTAGGGGTATAGCCAGATTTCAGAGACAGAGAGAGACAGAGAGAGAGAGAGAGAGAGAGAGAGAGAGAGAGAGAGAGAGAGAGAGAGAGAGAGAAAGAATGAGCTGGAGGATCTATCTGTTAAACATATTTATGTGGAACCTTCTCCTACTATTACTGCCCAGCATTAGAAGTCCCTCTTTTTATTTGATAACCCATCTTGGTTCAATTCAGCAAGCCCAGAGTGGTAGCACATGTCTATAAGCCCAGCACTTTGGGAGGCTCAGACAGGAAGATCATGAGTTTAAGGCCAACCCAAGCTATATTAAGAGAGTGTCAAACCAGCTTGGGGGCCATGTCTCAAAAATAAAATAAGGTCAACTGGGCAGTTAGACTGCTATTCTGTAGGTACTACTTGGGCAGACTCTAAGAAAAGTATGTAAGTATGACTAATGCCTTGGCCTTTGCCCTACTTTCCACTTGAGCACTGCTGTGCCTCAACTTACACCCTTCTTGGCAGGTGTTTCCAGCTCAGTTACCTCCCTGGATTGTGCCCTGGAGAGGAAGGACCATGACTAGTAAAAGATTTCCTTTTTTTCTGTAACTTCTAGTATGTCTCTGGGTGATTGGTCCCCCACTTGCTTTCTCCTTCACCTCAGCCAAGCTTTCTGTGGCCCTCCCAAAGTAAGATCCCACCACAGGGCAAAGCTAGCCTGCTCTTCCATTCTAGACGCAGCACCCTGCCTTCCCCACTGTATCCTAGCATCAAAGGACACTCTTGCAAGGTCACAGTACAGTATGATGTTTTCATAGTAAGGCTCTAGCCTAGGTCCTGCCCTTGTGGAGTGAGGATTCTTGGCTTCTCCAAGCCCTGCTTTCTTCATCTATACATAAAAAAAAGATTGTTTTTAACACCAAGGATTCTTCCTAGGGTGAAATAAGCTAATACATACAAATAGCTTATCTTAGTTTGTGATGTTTGATAGCATCTCAACAAGGCAGGTTTTCTGAAAAAAAAAAAAAAGTTTCATTTTTTGTAACAATCTCACATCCAAGGGCTTGAACTTCCAACAGGGGAAATCAGTTGTTTGGGATCAAGACTCTTTCTATAGAGAGAAAAAGAGTGAATAAAGTATACAAAAGATGGAGAAACGTGGGTACACATGTGTTCCCTGGAGACACAGAAGACTTAACCTCCACCCAACTGATAACATTTTAACTTGTCATTCTTATGTTTGATTTTTTTTAATTGGTTTATCACATATCCCTCCTCCTTCATTCTCTAAACCATAAGTATTGTCCTAAATTTAGTATTTAGTGTTAATTTTCATACACATTTATTTAAGTATAAACTCTAAAGGAATACTTTACATTAACAATATATAGTTTGTTTGAAACATGTATTGTTTATATATATATATATATGAATGATACTTATGATAAAAACCTAATTAACTGCTCAATATTTACTTTTCTTCTACATTGAACATAGAGTTTATTCAAGGTAGCAATGTATCTAACTCAGGAACTATACACTCCAATTTATCTTAAACAGAGGGGCAGCCAATGAGATTAAAGGTTGTAGGTCATGAGGCCTCTCCTTAAATCTTCAGGTGGACCGTGCTGGCAGGTGTACATTTGCCTGTCTCCCTTCTTTCTTTTGCCTGCTTGGAAGGAATATGACCGATGGATGATACTCCCAGATCCCTTTGATTCTTAACATTGAACAGCAATGCCAAGGATAATGGGACAGAGAAATCTGCATCCCTCATGACTTAGGACCTCCACATGGGCCATAGATCACCAGCCTCTCAAAGTGTTGTATATCATAATACTTTGTTTTCACCGCTCATAAGCTAAACCTAACACTAAATGAACTAGAACTGTACTCCATATGTCACATTTCTAGTTGAATATTGAATCCAACACTATACTTTTGTTTGTTGCTGAGGCAAGTGTAGTGTTTAAAGTAGCACTTCTGGAGTTAGACTTGCTGATCTATGGCTCTATTCTGCCACTAGCAACTGTAAGAGAGAGCTGTGGGTAATTCGACTTCTCTATACCTTATTTTGCTCATGTGTAAAACACAGATGCTGACAGTGCCCATATCACGGTCTTCAGGAAAACTGCAAGTTAATATCCACAGTGTTTGCTATGGTACCTAAAGGAAAATGAAAACTCTTAGTGAGACTTGCTATTTTTTTCTTATTTTCTATGGTGTACTTCTATCTTCATATTGCGTCCCATTCTATATATATGGTAGCATTTATTTTTTTCTTTCTAATCTTGTACAGACACTTGCATTTTTAATATTCCCAAATGGTGATGGAATTATCGTTTCCAAATATGTCTCCTTGTACACATTTGTACAGGTTTCTCCAGGGTACCCATCTAGAAGTAGAAACATTGGGTCTATAGGCATATGTACTTTCAACCTGCCTTTATAAAGTTAAATTGCTTTCAAATGTGTCAGAACAATTTGCAAATGAAAGGGTCTGTTGTACCTCATCTTTGCCAAATCTAAAATTCACTGGGCTTTCATTTTTTTTGCCAGTTTGGTAGTGTGACAGTTACGACTTCATTGTTTTAATTTGCTGATTACTAGAGAAGCTAGGAATAACTTTGTATTGAAGCCGTATGAGTTTCCCCTTCTGCTTCTATCATTCATTTTTTTCTCCTGGATTGTTGATCATTTCCTTTTCTGAATTTGGATACATGCTAATGTTACCAGCATCCTCTCCCAGTCCCTAGTTCATCTTTCCATGTTCTTCAGGAGATACACATTTTTATGTGGCTCAGGTTCATCAATTTTTCTCAAATTACCGATGTCTTTGCCTTTAAATTATAAAGCTACTCTCCTGTGTTTTCAGTCCACCCTTTTTTTCCAGGAAGGTATTTAATATACCTTGAGTTTACTTTCTATGTTTGATAAGAAGTGAAAAGTGTTCCTACTTGTTATTATTGTTGTTAGTTTGGTTATCAAAGAACTCAAAATTTATTCATCCATACATCTGTACAGACTTAAAAAGCCATAGCTGTCAAGTGTCTAGTTCTAATGCATACATTGGACTATTGTTCTATCCTATGGCATGTATCATTTGTCTGTTTGCTATCCTGATGCTGCCCAAGTCTCAGTCTCTCAAGGGTCTTTATAAGATAATTCACAAGCTTTGATTGGTTGGCATTGTGTACATAAACCATAGTTAGGATATACACTCCTTGTTGGGCAGGTCTTCTAACTCTATGGAGGACATGTCTAAGAGCTACAACTGCACAACAGATAAGAAGAATAGATTTGACTCAAAATAGCATTTTACCTCTCTTATCAACACACTCCATGATGTCTCATACTCCAAACCCATCATACCTTCTGCTACCATCAGAAACTGCCTCACATGATTATGTGCTCAGCAGTAATCCATCTCAAATTGGTCAGCAGCAAAGTCATTTGCCCTACTAATGGTCTACAGATAGAAATGTTGCCTGGATACAACATTTAGAGCCTCAGCATTTGGGAAGCACCTGTTACAGAAAGAGTTCTATATGAGATGTGAGATGTCAGCAAATCCCCACAACAGCAACTCTAAGAGGAATTACCAATGTGGAAATACATTCCTACTCACCAATTCACCCTTTCATGAAAGGACAGAGTGAAATTTCTGGAGGGGAGGGGAGGCAGTTGAATATAGCTACCTACACATGTTTGTTTACTTTTATTTCAATTTCCTATATCAGAGAAATAAGCTGAGAGATTGCTGGTTTTGTGCCATTAATCAGTGAAGCCTTCATAACACACTAAAACTGATTAACTGGATACCAAGTCCCCTGGGCATCAGAAAATGCCATGGAGTCAATGACACCTTCCTTAAAATGTAATCAGAGTGGATTTCAGACACCCAGGATCTCTGGCAACATTTGGAGCTGTAATGAAAGGGGGAAATTAAAGCATTTGAGACTGTGTTTTTGAGAGGATCTATTTGCTGGAGGCCTATGAATCATCCCTAAGGCTCCATGATGCAATCTAGCCTATCTTCTTGCAGGCTGCTGGTTACTGATAAATTCATGATATTGTGCTTTCTCTGTCTCCCAGAGTCTTGCCATGTAGGCCAGAGGAGTATTTAAATGGTAAAGTCTTCTATACTTCCTTGACATTTCTTTTTTATCTCTTTTCTTCTTTTGTTGCTAGGTTTATGATCTCATCATAGGAGATTCTTAGTCAGATTCTCTTTTACAACTGTATAGACTCTCTTTTAGGATCTTATAGGTTTTATAGGTTTAAAGGAGAACTTCATGTGAAGGAACTCTGATTTATCTTTGTAACATAAAAGATTATTTGTAAAAAAAAAAAAATCCCCCTATGGTAATCACAGACTGTGAGGTAAACAAAGGGATAATTCTGGTTCAAAATAAGCAGAAGACACAATGGCCAAAGTGTACACAGTGAGTAAGGGAATGATTTGCTTCTATTGCTAATTGTCTTTGTGCCAATGGTTGGTAGCAAACCTTCTAAACTCTCTTCATTTTTATTATCATTGCAAGATTATATACACCTATTCGTATATAATATGATATACAACTTTATATCATATGTTATTATTAATCTTATTCCAGAATAAAGGGCAATTAGATTCACCTGCACAATATGGACAACTTCAGACTTACCCACATTCACATTTTCTAAGCCACAATCTCATCTTCTATGATAATTCAGTACAGGTGCAAACTCATTTCTGAAGCTCTTCAAACTGCCCTAATCTATTTCAGTTCCAGTATATTCAAATATTAAGCCATTTCTAAGAAAAGGAGAACTAAAGGCTTACAAATAAGTAGAAAGGCATATGAGAAATAAAAGGCAAGGAACAGTGAAAGCTTGTGAATTGTGATCAATGAATCATCCTCTGGGTACACTGGGGAGGAGCTCACTGAGACTCAGGGGCCATCCTATTGTGAGTACTTTAGCTGGAACCCTGAGCAAGAGTGAAGGGTTTGTAATCCTGAGCATTGAGGACAGGTCACAAACAATTTCCAAATAATTCCTCTATCTCAAAACTCCAGTCATTCTTAGTTGCTGTGATTCCCATGGGTCAGAAGTAATAAGATTAGAGTAATTTTGTTAAATGCTTTATAAAAGGTGTCAGCAATGGAGAAAATTAATTTTAAGTTTGTTGTGTCAAGAGAGACAACATTAAAAACTTCTAGGGAGCAGGTCCATGGTGAAACTGTACCATATATTATTACTTAAATAAATTACATGTGGCTTATTGATGTTAGTTACTATGCTCTCTGTATTGTTTCTTTCCAAATGTTTCTCATTATCCTCCCAAAATGTGGTCCCAAGGGAAGTCAAAGTCTGGAGTTTAAAGAGGAACACTGAAGGGTTTCGTTCCCATGTTAAGAAGAATCACTGTCACCCAGACATAACTGACCTCAGAGGACTATTTGGGGAGGAAAGTTGAATAGTAAAGATTTTTTTTGAAAGTTTTTAAATCATTGTTAAGTACAAATTATTGGTTTTTATTCATCACACAAACCTAGTGCTTCTTAGCACTGATCACTGTACCTAGGAAGATGTAAAAGGATGATTGTTCCCATGAGGCACTGAGGTAGAATGGTGACTGTTCCAAGGAGGCACTGGGGTAGAGTGTGACTGACATGTAGAAGCCCTCAATTCAGACAAGCACATAGCCGAATGCACAATACTAAGAGCTTAAATGGGCTAAGGATAGAGTACTATAAATCATATGAGAGACCAATCATACTTTTCAGGAGAATAAACATAAATGAGCATTGGGAGTTGACATAGGGGTCCAGAAGGTTGGTGTTGACACTGAGGAAAAGATGTACACAAAAGAAAAGGAGAGGAGTATCCTTATGCCTAGGTTAGAGTGTGAATGATAGATAATCAAGAGAAGGCTGGGAATATAAGCTATATGTGGTAGAAAGTTCTATAAATTATGCAAAAATCTTAGTTATATTTTTTTATATTTTATTTTGGAAAATTCAAAGCCTAGCAAGGTGATGGCATGAATAGACTCACACTTAAATAATGTCTTTCTGATTTAACTGAAGAACAAACTGGGTGTGAGTAAACTTACTTATAAAGAAGGGAACAAACTGTGAAAATATTCAAGCAACTGAGACAAGACATGAGCATATCCTGGTGTGGTGTGGTGTGGTGTGGTGTGGTGTGTGTGTGTGTGTGTGTGTGTGAGAGAGAGAGAGAGAGAGAGAGAGAGAGAGAGAGAGAGAGAGAGAGAGAGAGAGAGAAGGGGGTGGTGGTAGCAGTAAGCCCAGAGAATAGCCAAAACTGGCAAGCATTTGTGGTTGGGATCAATGTTTGGAAAAATGTTTCAATACCACAGAGTCAAAACAGAAAGTATTCTGCCATTCCCTGAAAACATGAAGGATAGATATCACACATAAAGCAGCAAACTGAGATTTGCATCCTTAAGGCATCCACATGGCAATGTCTAGAAAGAGCTGATTCTTCTTAAGATTCCTCCCTGTGCTGGAATGAGAATTTGGGAGCTATTTTAAAATCTAGTTATAATTAGAGAGGATAGAGCTACGAGAGTTTAGCTGTTTATTTCAAAGTATGAGACTGTCCATCCCCAAACATGTATGAGAACAGAGTAACTCAACCAAAGCAAAATGGATGAAAACATGTTCCTTTCTGGAAAAAAAAACAATGTCCTGTGAGGTCCTTTTCCTTCTATAAAGAGCCAAGGCTATGATCTGGGGAGGCCTCTGATGAGGGTGTCAAGACACAGGTCAGTGTGAGAACCTGAGTGGAAATACAAGAAATGTACACAGTCCATAGGAATCCCTTTGTCTTATAGAAGAAGGAATTAGGGCCCAGAAAGTACATGTGAGGACCTCCCAGGGTCATACAGCTGATGAGTTGAATAAACCAGGCAGCTTGATGTGGCTTACATTGGCCCTAAGGATCTCCATGAGATCAGGGTGAGCCCTAATCCTATGTCCTAATAAAGGCCAACTTTCCTTCTCCTATGGCTTCTGGAATTCCTAGGAGATTGATTTTTCCCTTGTTGGTTTGCGGTTGTAATAGTCAATACTTGCTGTATTTCTTTCTCGCACCTGTCTTTTTCATGGTCCTCCTTGTATCTTTTCCCTTACATTGTCCCAAACCTGGAGAAAGCTCCTCTCAATCAAATGATATCATTTGAGGTCAACAACCCTATGTTGTAAAGTTTTATTAACAGTTTTAAAGTCACATGGAAGGACATTACATCTTATTAGCATATCATATATATTTTAAGGGAGCATTTCACTTTTTTGTCAATAGTCACCAATAGCTATTATGTTAATTATGATTTCCCATGCCTTTACTAAATAATTCTCCCCTTTATCCTTTTCTTTTCCTCTCTCTCTTCCATTCTTTCTTTATCTTCCTCTCTAGTGTTTGATCACAGTACATTTGTTCACTAAGGAACCCCTGGAGGCAGCTATCCTACATCAGTTTTTCGCATTTCACTTTACAGGTCTGGCCCCATGTTCTTTGTGCTGAAACAGGCACCTAGTTCATTTGTCCTTGATAAGGCTGTTCCCAAATTTCCTGTTCCATGCTGCCCCCACCTCAGATTTTCCTGGGCATATTTGTCAGTGTGTACCTTGTTCCACGTATATGTCTGAACATGGTGCATTGAGCCACTCAATCTGGACTCTTGTCTTTTAATTGCTTACAGCCCTATGAACTTTGAACAATTTTTCTACCCTTTAGCTAAGCACTGATTCATTCCACATCTGTGAGCAATTTATTCCCTTTTAATTAGACACAACTTAATTATTTTGCCGTTAAAACAAACCAAAAGAATCTATAAAGCAACTTTTAAGTGAAATCACATTTCTGCCTGCAGGGATATTAAAAATGAAATTATGCAGCTCATTTTACCTGTCTCATACAAAGAAAAGATTGGCTGCATTGTCTTTTAATTTCCCCTGATCTTTTATCTTTCATCAGAAAGGTAGCTGGGAAATCAAGGTTAGAGTAGGGAGGGAAATTGGGACAAGGGAAATTGCAGTAAAAGAGAGCAGACACATGAATGTAGGAGACTGTGTTCCTTCAGGAGTGCTGTGTGGCAACTTCTCTGCACTGCTTAACTGGGTAAGTGTCTTCTCTGTCCCCAGATCTCCTGACTTAGAAAGCTCTTAGGTAGAATGAGAGGTAGAGCTTCCTAGTTGCCTATTCTGGCACTTTCTGAATCCATGTTTGCCTCTAGACACCCAACTCTGATTCACTGAATTGCCAGTACTACTTGTTCAGGAATCATGCCTTCTATCTTGAACAGTTTCTGATGCTAAATATTTGCCATTTGTTCAATTCCCCATTACTTTTCTACCCAGCTACCTTTGCATGCGAATATATCCTATGTTTCCAACCATTCCGTTGACTCAAGAACCCTGCCTTCTGGAGCATCTTCTCACGTGATAGCTAGTTCTTTCAGGAAATCCATAATGGCCTTGAAGATGAATTTTCTGTTGTCTGATTACAAGTAGACTACCCCAGGTCATTGTGTTTAAGGACTAATCTCTTGCCTTCAGATTTGGAGTACATCACCCAGATAACAGGGTAGCAGAATAGAAACAGAAATTGCAGAATATCTGTTGGCTAAGAATCACTAGAGGTAGATATGCTCATGTCCTGTTGTCAAGCTGCACACTGCTCCAGTGGATCTCACTGAAATTACTTCCATGTTCTTCCAAAGAAGCCAAGCCTCCAGTGCAGTCAGGATGAGGTGACGAGGCTGGTTCTGTGGAAATTAGACTATGAGCAAGGTGATATAGTTAACTCCTGGGTCCCTGACCTGGCTATATTTAAAGCCACATGTTGAGATGATAAGGTGGAGGGAACTTGGATCCCTGAGTCACTGAATGGAGGATAGTCACCTCCAGTTGAAAATTCTTCACAGGTTGTTCTAAGCCAATGAAATTTGCACCTTGATTCGGCTCCTAGCTTAGCTTCTCCTACTTTGACTCATATGCCACGACCCATGAGCAAAGACTTCAAGGAAGATAAACAGCCAGAAGTCTAGGCACTCACATGCAGTAGCATCTGGAGACTACAGAGCCAGAAGGAAAGAGGTAGGCAAAGGCAGCAAGTAACAGCATAGATAACAGTGGAATCCAAAACCTAGATCTTAAGCAATCATAATTACAAAGCTATAAGAAGAAAATGGCCGTGGGCTGACTTCCGCATTAGAACAATAACTCTGAGCTATATGAAAGCTGGTTGCAGAAGGAATGAGCAAGAATGCAAGGAATAGTTCGAAGCTGATGGGCTTATAAAATATTTAGGAAGCAAATATGGATAGAACTTAAAAATCGATTGACTATAGTAGAAGGGGGAGTCAAGATGGCTGCTAAATTATCTGATAGAGACCCCATAATAGAAATGGGGATTACTGAAGTCAAAGTGAACTTCGGAGACAATCTGAGTTTGAGGAATGTTCACGATGCAATACCCAGGAAGCAAGAGAGAAGGCAGTAGGATACTGCGGTCCAGCTGATGAGAGGGTTGATAATACCAAATGGGAGGCCAACTTGCTGGGTAACAGGGACATCCTGAGTGCTAATGAACTTTAGAGATGGGATATATCACAGTAGACTAAGCTTCTTGTCTGTTTAAAAATGATTTTCTCTTGAAAATCTGTTGGAGTAAGTTTTTATCAAAAATAAAACTCATTAACTCAAAGACCAGTGGTGGCTGAGTATGGCCTGCTGGTGATGTTTGGAGTTTTGGAGGTCTCGCTTTTAATCATTCCTCTCCTATATATTTTATTATCTTCTATAGAATTGTTTTATTGTATCCTTTGGTTAATTTCATTTTAGTTCTCTACTCTTTCTTTTCCACTCTCTCTTCATCTTACCCCAAATGCCCTATTCTCTCCAACCAAAGACAGCACTCCCCACCTTACTCGGCACTCATCCTAACTTGGTATTCCCTCCTCCCTGTTAGATAGAGCCAGCATATGGCACCCGAGTTATATGACATGCTTTGTAGTCTATGAATGAGGCACAATCACAGCTCATGCCCTTCTCCCTGGGAAGAGGTCTAATGCCTGTAAGAACTGGCTGGGGAGACAGCTCTGTAGCTGCTTGCCTCGCAAGCATGATGACTTGAGTTCGGTTCCCAGAACCCCCATTTAAAAAAAAATAGCCAGACATTGTGACACAAACTTGTAATCCCAGAGCTGGGGGGCAGAGACAGGTGGATCCCTGGGCTCCTCCTAAGGTTTCTACCTATCCAGGCATCATGATAGATTATTGGGTCTTTGGCTACTCTATTCCCATGAGGGCATTATTGACTAGGTGGTTCTTAGAACCATGGGTCTCTCCAATGCTGATTTCATTCTTCTAGCATATGAGTCTCAAAATTCAATCATAATTTCTGAGTATAAATTAAATAATAAATAAATTATGTGACGTAGTCTAGGCTTAAAATACTTGAATATAGGCAGCAGGAGGAAGGATATCTTGGCTTCTATTAAACATAGTTTTCCCTAAAAGAGACTAAAAAGGAATAAAATGTTCCAGAGAGCAAGCATTTTGCCTTCCCTTGCTGAGTTCTATCTGTTCACCTGTCAAATAAGCAAAAGGCTGCATAGGAAAAACTTAAATCCAATCAAAATAAATGAAGGAAAAAACAAAATTAGTAAAACTGCTTTCCTGCCAGTCCTCTGACCTACTTGAATGTTTGCATAATGAAAAGAATCTGGGCTAGCTGAATTTTAATTTATTTCAAGGCTAATGAAAGCCTGCTGTTGCTGTTGCTTTGACCCTTCCGTGGGAGTGGAAGGTTTCCTATGGTGTTAGGTGCTTCCTCCCTGTTAGTAGGCAAGCTTCCATATGAGAACTATGGCTTCCCTGGACACTGTGATGCTTCTGAACCTGGTTCTCAGGGCAGCAGAGATTCAGAAGGTAGCTGGTCCTGTCATAGACCCGTAGTTTTCAAGTTTTTAATTTTAATGAATTCAGACCGATTCTTGCGTATTTAAGACATAACAAATACATCAAATTCCTTAATGTCTGTTATCACCGTGTTTATACATAGTCAAAGTCAATATTTAAGCCTCAAAATCAATTGACTTAGATTCTATCACATTTGATTAAACAAATGATATTTGCACAAGCTGGAAAATGGGAAAGTGATTTGAGAACAATTGTGGTTTGCAGATGGTTGATTTGAAGCTCTCCTACGTCCTCACTTCAGATCCTTTCATGTAAGGTGGATACTGTTTAACTGGGTGTTGAATAGAAAAGTTTTTTTTTTTTCCAGAGTGTTTTGAAAATACCTGCTTACTGATGTCCAGCTTTCTTGTATTCTAATTCAAAGAGCAGGGCAGTATACTATCTATTAAGAAATACAGAGTTGTGGCATGGGTGTGGGGGAGGGGTGTGAGTGTGTGTGTGTATGTGTGTGTGTGTGTAAAGAGGTTGGGAGTGTGTATATGAGTGCACATGTATATGTGTACCCATATACATGGATGCCAGTGGTCAGCCTAGAATGTTGTTCTTCAAGATGGCCATTCATCATTTTAATATTTTGTCTTATTTTATTTTTGAGACAGAGTTTTTCCCTGGAACCTGGGACTTGCTGATTAGGCTAAGGCTGAGTGACCAGCAAGCCCCAAGGATCCTCCTGTCTCAATCTCCACACTGCTGAGATTGATCACAAGTGATCACAAGCGATTGTCTCACAACTTTTCACCCTAGCTTTTTTATGTGGGTCCTGGAGATTGAACCCAGGTCATTATGGTCACATAGCAAACCCTTCATAGGCTATCTCTCTGGCCCAAGAAATTGAATTTAAAGTTAATTTTATAGTTCTTATTTCCTCCTCATGATCCTGGACAACTTCTACTTTTTAGTACATACTTTAGAAAGTTGTAATATGAAAAAGAATGGCAGTCTCTAGCTTTTCTTATTCTGTTCTCTAGCCTTCTTGGGTTACATTCATTCTTTTCAGGACAACTGTTCCTTCTCTGAATCCTTACCTGACTCCCACCCTTCCCTCTCACTCTACCCTCGCTGCCTCTCACTGATTCCCTGACCTCCTAAGAACCAAGGCCACACCCTGGCTGAGTGTGAAGTCACTGCCCAGCTTTCCTCTGCACTGGTGGATATACATGCTTGCTTCTATAAATATGTACTTAAAATTTCTCCACCACACCAAAGTCATTCCAGGAGAAGGAAATACATGTGCGTTTTATTCATCCCGTTAAAGCAAAGGTCCAAGAAGCATCTGTTGATTCCACGAGTAACTGGTTGATTCCCCCATTGAGAGAGTGGAATTTGCTAATGCTGAAACTAAAGGAAGTGAAAAAGAAAGGAATTGAAATCAATAAGAAATGTGAGCCAGGCAAAATGAGGAAGATAAGATCTGAGAAACAGGATCCCTGCTTAATAGGCTAGGCTAGGCTAATAGTCCACCTCATCAGAATGACTCCCCCCCCCCCCCTACTATCTAGATGACATTCTGCACAGAGAAAAATAACTCTGGTACTTCAAGGCAGGGTGACTTTGTGTGTAAACTAATAAAGCTAGGGGATCCTCAAGTTTACTGGTAATGGGAGGTGCCATTTCAAAAAGGAGAGAGATGAGAACTTTACAACAAGAAGGACCTTGGGCCATCAGGAGTGCCCTTCCCTGCCATTCTGAGCAGTAATAAACCACACCTCAGATAAAACATGATACAGTCCTGGCTTCCTGTTCCACTGTTGGGAAGAAGGAGATGGTTGAGAGGAACACCGAGGTGGGAAGTTACAGAGCAGCCAGCCCCCAGCCTCAGCCCTCATGCTTGCAATCCACCTCCTCCATCTCATCATTCTTCTGCCTAAAACTCTTCAGGACTCCCTCATCCTCTTCCTCACAGAGTAAGAGCTTTACTAGTCATCTGACCCAGTCTAGTCATTCCAGTCTCAGCTCCTGCCACGGTTGGTGGCCAAGCTTCATGATCTCTGAGAAAAAGACCTACAGATGTCTGCTTTTAGATGCAGCCCTCTGCCTGCAACACCATCCTCCCAACCTGCTTCAGTTTTCTCTTTACATGCTTGCTAGATGATGCTTTGAATAGTGCTGCTTTCCAGACACCTCCTCTGATCCTGTAGGTCTGCGTGTGCCTATGTGTGTCTGTGTTCATATGAAACACATTTTTGTGAACCACTGAGATACATTGCCACCATCCTTAAATAGTTTAGAATGAATTTTCTAATAATGAGTATTTTTATGTAACCAATACAATTACTAAAAATAACCAAAGTAAGATGATTAACCAAAGTAAATGATTATTTGTGGTGGTATTGTGTTCCCCAAAATATTGTGTACTCTAATAAATTTATCTGGGGTCAGAGAACAGACAGCCACTAGATACAAAGGCTAGAAAATGGTGGCACTCACACCTTTAATCCTAGCATTCCAGAGATAGAAATCCCTCTGGATCTCTGTGAGTTCAAGGCCACATTGGAAATAGCCAAGCATGGTGACACGCCTTTAATCCCAGAAAGCCAGCCTTTAATCCCAGGGAGTGGTGGTAGAAAGCAGAAAGATATAGAAGGCGTGAGGACCAGAAACTAGAAGCATTTGGCTGGTTAAGCATTTGGCTGGTTAAGCATTCAGGCTTTGGAGCAACACAGTTCAGCTGAGATTCATTGGGATGAGGACACAGAAGCTTCCAGTCTGAGGAAACAGGACCAGCTGAGGAATTGGCAAGGTGAGATAGCTGTGGCTTGTTCTGTCTCTCTGATCTACCAGCATGGACCCCAATAACTCGCCTCGGGTTTGATTTTATTAATAAGAACTTTTAAGATTCCTGCTACAATTATTAAATCATTACACTACTTAATCTGCATTTTGTTTTCAAATTTATCTGTTTTCTAATAATGGTTATATTTTCGTAATTCGTGGAAGCAATTGTTATTTCTTTTGGATTTGTTTTGATTTTGTTGTTTGTTGTTGTTGAGACAGGGACTTGCCATGTACCCCAGGCTGGCTTTGAACTCTAAATCTTCCTCATGTCTCAACCTCCTCAATGCCAGGATATTAGTTATGAGCCACCATGCTCAGCATCTTATGACTCTTATATCTCCCATCCTGCAGCAGATGGCATTCTACCATCCAGAATCATATTCTATTTACCTTCCTTCCCTCCAAGCCTTTCTTTGATCTGTGATACTTAAAAAATACAGGCTAGTAATTTTGTAACTAACCCCTAGTTTCGGGGGCGGGGGGGGGGGGGGGCTTTCTAACTCGAAGTGATACCATGTTCTTTTTATAGCATATCAGAAAGGCATAAGGTGTCAAGATTTCCCAATATTATTATCCTTTAAAATTAAGAAAAAATACAATTCCTTATCAAACTTTCTATCATTAATTTGCCATCCCTTTCATATCTGCTCACCACCCCCCAAGCCCCACAACACTGGGAATTAAATCCAAGGCCTTCATGTATACAAGGCAAATAGCCTCCAAATAAACATTATCCCTAGCCCTCGTCCTTTTAATTTTAAGGAAACTTATTGCACTTCCTTCTTTACATGGTTCTAGGAATTGAATCTAGGGCATTATAGGTGCTAAGCAAGCACTGTACCACTGAGCTGCATTAGTCTTTTAATTGAATCCTTGCTTGCAACATTTGTTCTGTGGCTGGCCTTCACTAAGTTGCCTAGGCTGGCCTTGAACCTACTCCCTAGCCCAGGTAAGCCTTGACATTGTGGTCCTCCTCCTTCAGTCTCTTGAGCAGCTAGGATTATGGCCCTGTACCACCAGGCTCAGCCTGCTGTTAAAAATAAAACTAACAATATGATTAGGACAAAGAGGTGTTTAAAACTAGCCCCCCCACACACACACACACAAAAACACCTGTATCACCTACGCCAGCCCAATCTCTTCTTCATTTAAAAAGATTTTACCACCCAAAAGAGAGGGGTCTCTGGTGTGTACAGCATTAGCCAAGGCAAGATTTCTCATTTGCATTTTCAACTCTGCTCATGAATTATCTTTTCATTTCCTTTGCCTTTGCAATAAAAAGGAACCCATGAAAAGAGCATATCTTTTCATAATGAGAAAAAAAGACACACAATATTCTTTCTGGCTTACAAAATGTCATAATATTGCTTTTGGTCCCATTATGATGGGCATCTGTAATTGCACTTATTTTTTTATACTTGCTACAAGGATTTAATGTGGTCTCTGAAGGGCTCCCTGCAACCCTGGGGTCTGTAGATTGAAAAATCATTCAGATTGATTAAAGCCATGAGGAGAATGATAATGAAGGCCAGGTCATATGAACATCAGGAAAGTAAAATATTACCATTTAAACTACAAATGGAAAGTCTTTTTTTCCCATAAGTGATCAGATTTACAATAGAAGCCTGGGTTGTTCATTGTAAGATTAATAACAACTGACATTAACTCATGTATTTATTCAAAAGAAAATAATCCCAAAAAAAGAAAGAAAATAATCCTATGAGCCCAGTAAGTGAAAAAGACCATTATATACAGTTTTTAACTTCACTAAGTGTGTCTTTGAGAGATTTACTTCTAAGACTTCAAACAAAATTGGTCAAGAGGAACCTTGAGGGTTTAGTTGTGCATTCCATTAAAGAGCCTGACAGTTGTAAGGTCCAGAGTACAGCACCATCCTCCACAACTGCTGGTTACCTTCGCATCACTTTCTGGCTTACAAAATGTCATAATATTACTTTTGGTCCCATTAGAAACACCCAATAGAAACAACTTCAGCAATGAAGCCTCCTTTTTGCTCATGGTTTCAGGAAATTCAGTCTGCAGTTTCTTTGCTCCATGTCCTATTACTATGACCAAGCCAACTTAATGAAGAAGCATCTGATTTAGGGGCTCCAGTTCCAGAGGAGTAGAGCCCATGTCCATCATGGCAGGGAGCATAGTAGCAGACAGAGAGGCAGATATAACAGATGCTGAAGCAGTGGCTGAGAGTTTACACCCCTATCCACAAACAGGAAGCAGACAGAGAGAGAGAGAGAGAGAGAGAGAGAGAGAGAGAGAGAGAGAGAGAGAGAGAGAGAGAGAGAGAGAGAGAGAGAGACTGAGAGACTGGAAATGGTATAAACTTTTGAAACCTCAAAACCCACACACCTCTTCCAACAAGGCCACAACTCCTAATCTTTCTTAAACAGTTCCACTGACTGGAAACCAAGGGAACTGTTCTCATTCAACCCACCATACTCCATGTGTTGGGGTGGAACACTGTGGTAGATGGAACACAGTGCAAAGGCTCTTCTTTACTCTCTTGTGGATAGGAAGCAGAACAAGATCATACAGGAGGTGGCCAAAGCAAGATACAGCCCCAATGACCTACTTTATCCTACAAATAGGCCCCACCTCCTACTTTTCACCACTCCACAATAATATTATCATGGTACAAATGAATCAAGAAATTAATTCATTAACTGAGGCCAGAGCTATCAGAGGCACAGACACACCCAGAGGTATGCTCATGTCTATGATGCCAACAATGGTCATCACAGCCCAGTCACTTCATGTCCAGGTATCATAGAAAAGTAGCTTTCTGCCTTATTCCACTTTCTGTTCCCATTTAAGGGTCTTGGCTAAAAACACAGGTAGAGACTCTCTCTCTCTCTCTCTCTCTCTCTCTCTCTCTCTCTCTCTCTCTCTCTCTCTCTCTCTCTCTCTCACACACACACACACACACACACACACACAAAGAGAGAGAGAGACAGAGAGAGAGAGACAGAGACAGACAGAGAGAGAGAGAGAGAAAGAGAGAGAGAGAGAGAGAGAGAGATCTTATGTAACCTGCTAGATTGCCATTGAAGTTGTTGTATAGTTGAGAAAGACAGCAAATCCCCCTGCCTCTATCTCCTGAATGCTGAGATTACAGATGTGTATCTCCACACCTGGCTTATATGTGATGGAATTCAATGCCTGTGCTTGCTAGGTAAGCACTCTGCCAATTGAGCCACACCCCCAGTCCCATCCATTTGATGTCCTGCTCTGAAATGTTACATGGTTAAAAATTTTATATCCAGAAATCCCAAAGACTAAAGAGTTCTTGGTAATGGAATACATGTGATATGAAAACTGGGGGAGGGAGCTATGAAGGGAGAAGGAGAGGACCAGAAGAGGGTGAGTCCAGAGAGCATGTGGGAGGGGACCCCATTACAACAAAGCATGATGATGTATATGGATGAAAAATTACACAGTATGCTACTTTTCTTTTTAAAAAAATCAATTAAAAGTAAAATGTAAACATCTCTCATTTTGTCTCAAAATATGTCAGCATAGTTTTATGTGCTACCCTTTTTTTTTTCCTCTCAAAATTGTTCCTACATGGGCAGGGTTAAGAATATTGACTATTCTTCCAGAGTACCCATGTTCAACTCCTAGCACCCATGTGGTGGCTAACAACTGTCTGTAAGTCCAGTTCCAGTTCCAGTTTCAGGAAATCCAATGCCTTCTTCTGACCTCTAGAGGCACCAGACATGTCAGTAGTATATGACAGACATGCTGGCAGAACACTCATACACAGATAGATAAAAGTTTTAAAACATTAATCACATGAGCAAAGGGTGGTAAGAATATCTTTCTTCATTTTTTTAAAGTTAATTCATTTTTAAAGGTTTGCTTTTATTTTATGTGTATGTGCACATGCCTAAATATACATATGCATGTATGAATACCACATGCATACCTAGTGCCTACAGAACCCAGAAGAGAGTATCAGATCCCCTGGAACTGGATTTGCACGCAATCATGAGCCGTCTGATACAAGTTCTGGGAACTGAACCCAGGTTATCTGCAAAAGCAGCAAGTGTTCTTAACCACTAAGCTATCTCTCCAGCCCCTCTTTCTTCTTTTTATGTGGGGAAGTTGAAGATGAACAAGGTAAATGGAGAAAATTTACCACTAAGAATGAACCAGAGCTCAAATTTAGCCCTCTAGCATCCCATCCTTGCAGGCCAAGCTTTCACTATTCTATGACTGCACTAACTAGGTCATCAACACCTGCCACTACACCTGTATTACCTGTGTTCACAACACTGTTTAGTTGTAGATTGACTTTATTGGTTGTTTAATATATCTGACCCTAAAACAAATGCATGCTAGGGACTGTTTGCATTTTTCTAAGATTGGACCTTGCATATACAAATCCCATGTCGTGTTTTCCTCCTTAGCATAGTGACTTCATGTGTCAGTATTCCACTCATCTCTCCTGACCACAACTTCCTGTGTGTTTTCAGATCATTGTCACCTGCTTCTGGAAATGACTCTCTCCTTGGACTTTTCTTGGCTCCGGTGGAAATGGCAAACCCAAAATGGCTTCCCCCAGTCCCCTTCAGAAAGCACACCACTGCTTTCTCCAGACATGGGCCGGCAGAGCTACAATCCAAAAGAGCAGCGAGTGGTGTACCCCAACAATGGCATGTGTCATCAGGACTGGAAGAAGGTCTCCAGGAGGTACCCAGGCAACAGTATCTGCACAACCAAGTACACCCTGCTCACCTTTCTGCCCCAGAATCTCTTTGAGCAGTTTCATAGGTATGCAGCTAGGTCGCCCAACTATCCACGCCTTAGCCTAGTATTCGCCACTGAGACAAACTCAGAGAAGGTGGTCTCGAAGCAGCACCCTTTAATATCCAAATGCACATATGAAACAGGCTTCTCTCACTGATCAAGTGATGACTTGTCATGTCATGTGTTGGGTGGTAGGCATACATGGGGAAAAAAGAAACACTGGACTCATTGGACCATCTAGTGAATGGGACACATGCTAATTATTAAATTGATTCAAACCTATAACTAGGAAGAATACTTTCAAGGAGAGGTGTATGGTGCTTTCCAGTGAGAATTTGACCTACTGTCAGCAAGACTTCCTTGAGGAAGTAGCAATTCAGATATGACTGAGTGGAAAGATAGATGCCTGGGTAGATAACTCACAGGGATGTTGGGGACTAAAGTGTTCACTGAGCCAAGTGTGAGGACCAGAGTTCAGATTCCCAGCACCTCTAAGTGCTAGGCAAGTGTGAGGCTGCCTGCCTGTAGTCCCAGTTCTTGGGAGAGGGAGACTGGGGAGCCCCAGAGCAAAACTGGCTTTAGATTAGTGAAATCAGTGAGCTCTGGTTTCAAGTAAGAGACCCTGCCTCGTTATGTAAAGTGGAGAGTGATTGAGGAAGACTTCAAACTTCAACATCTGGCATGCACACGTGTATATGCACCTGCACAAACATGTGTACCCACATATATGTTGAACACATTACATATAACACTGACACACACACACGGTTTTTTTTAAAGAAATGAATAAAAACAAAGAAGTAGGGGAAGAAAACCAGGAGACTGTTTCTGCTTACATAGTTTCATGTGCAAAGGCACTGTGGCAGAGAAAAATGCGATTCACTTAAAAACTTTGAAAGTAGAATCCATTCTTTTCAAAGAATGTGCAAAAATTGTTTTTAATTATAAATCAAATATATACTTAAAATAATCACAAAATCTATTGAATTTTGTAATATTTATCAGCTGTTATGCTTCAGAACCCTTTAGTATACACAAAACCAATTTTTATGCCACATAACATTAATAAGAGCCCTTTAAAATAGACAGTATGAACTCATGCACAAGACAGAACAAACTAAGGCAGTTCAGTGAATTAGTAAACAGCAGAGACAAGGCTGGGAAGAGGGTTCAGAAGGTAAAGGTGGTTGCCACCAAAACTAATAACCTGAGTTCAATCCCTAGGACCCACGTGTTGAAACAAGAGAAACCACTCCTGCAAATTGTCCTCTGGCCTCCATATTCACACCATGGCACAGGCACACTTGTGCACACACACAAACACACACACACACACACACACACACACACACACGGAAAATAAATATGTAATTTTAAAAATTGATTTTACAAAATCTATAGCATTTGCCTTCAAATCCTTTACTGCATTGTTTAACTTGGCACTGAAAGAGGCGTTTGATCTGGTTAAAGCCAATAACTAAGAAGAGATCAGAAGAGTACTTTTTTTTCCTCCAGGGCCTTCACTCACACCTTGTTTGTCCCTCCAGGTGGGCCAACCTCTACTTCCTGTTCCTGGTGATTCTGAACTGGATGCCCTCCATGGAAGTCTTCCACAGGGAAATCACCATGTTACCACTGGCCATTGTCCTGTTTGTCATCATGGTCAAAGATGGCGTAGAGGACTTCAAAAGATACCGCTTTGATAGAGAGATGAACAGTGCCAGCATTCAAATATATGAAAGGTAAGGGGACTCTACTACTGGTCTCTCTTACAAACAGGTTAAATAAACTCATCAGCACATTTAAGGGCCTGATCTTTGCTTGCAATATAGCTTTTAACTTTATTTAGTGTGTGTGTGTCTGGATATTGAACTTAAGTCATCAGACTTGATGGCAGGTAACCTTACTCACTGAGATAATCTCATATATTCTTTTTTTTTTTTTTTTAAAAAAAGACATTTTAGTCTTTTTTAAACTACTGCTTTTATCTTTTAATATTATAATATAATTTCATCATTTCCCCCTTCTTTTGTCTCCCTCCAAACCTCTTCATATACCTTCCCTTGCTCTTTTTAAAATTCATTGCTGCTATTCTCATTAATTATTGTTACATGTGTATATGTATATACATATTCTGAAATATACTCTGCTCAGTCTGTATAATGTTACTTAATGTATGTTTTCGGGTCTCACCATTGGTATTAGAGAGCCAGTTAGTGTGCTCTTCCCTGGGGAAGATCATTTTTTCCTACTCTCAGCATTCCTTAGTTGCCTGTAGTTCTTTGTCAAGAGTTGAGGTCTTGGGTGGACTTTCTCCAGGACATGGTAGCATGTCTGTTGTTCTTATTCAGCTCAAGTTTGGGCAATCATATTGGTGAGATTTCCTGGGTGTAGCTTCTGACATTCCTAGGAGACACAATCTCACAGAAAACTCCCTGATCCTCTAGTTATTACAATATTCCCACCCTGTTTTCTCCAAAGTTCTCTGAGCCTAAGGTGAAGGAGTGTTTTGTAGATATATCAATAGGGACTGGACACTTTGATTAGTGATGGTTTGATTTAATGTTCTCCAACTGTTGAGAAGAGACGTTTCCTTGATGAGGGATAAGGACTACACTTAGATGTGGATATAAAGACAAATATTTAGAGTGTAGTTAGGGGTTATTCTGGACTAGTAAAGTGGCAGCTGTAGGTTCTCTTCCAAGATCCATGACGTCACTAGCCCTAGGTAGTTGGCTACATTTCCAGTAGTGGGCGTGATTTCCATCTTGTTGAGTTGGACTTAACCCAATGATGGAGCTATTAGTTACTATCAAGATATGCATGCCACTATTACATGGTAAGAGTTATTTGTGCCATACTGGTCATTGTTGTGGTTCATAGGTATTAGAGTTAGGTAGGACTGTTAGTTGCTTCCCTCCCTTAGAAGCTAGAATGGCACCTTCTGGTATCAAGAAAGCTAGTCCTTAGGGAGCTGTCTTGCAAGTCAATTCCAGCTCAAGGATCCCTGGGCCCTATGTCTAAAGTGCAGGATGTCTTCACCAATAGGGACTTATCATCCGCCTCTAGCAGTAGCCTGTGATGTTTTGGGAATCTCTGACCAACAACTCAAAAGAGGGTTCCCAATGCCTCATGCTGGGGGGTTAATTAGATGCATCTTCTTTAGCTCTGGAAGGAACATTGTCCGCTCAGATAAGAAAATTTCATTTGAACTACATATATATATATTTACACACAGACTTCTGTAGTGGTAGCAGTTTCTTTAGGTAGTGAAAAGTTTGATTCCTTAGGACTTTTTCAGACATTGAGTTTTCTTAATTCGGTGATTCTCAGCTGGAGGTGATTCTGACTCACATCTCCTCCCTCCCCCACCACCCTGTGATCACATGGTGATAGGTGGGGGCAGTTGGTAGTGCAGGCATCTAGAGGATGGAAGCTGGGGGTACCAGTACATATCTTAAATACACAAGACAGAACACACACACACACACACATTCTAGTCAAAAATAGCAGGACTGAAGTTGAGAAACCTTGATATAGCTCATAGAAACCCTCATATTCTTAGCCTCACAGACATTGTATTATTAAGATTTGGCTAGAAGCCCAAGATTTGACTCCAAGATGATTAGATCATCACAGGAAAGTAATTTCCTAAGAAGCTCTTTTGATGGTATCAGGTGATGTCACACAAATAAAAGCATGTATGCTATTTTTAAAGCTGCAGAGTGCCCTGGCTGAAAATCCATTGTGTTTCTTAACCTGGTAGGTTTTAGGACCCAACATTGGTGCACCTGTGTAGGAAAGGATGACACCTGTAGATGCCGCCTACATTCCAACAGGTGGAGTCTCAACCAGGCAGCAGGAAGTACCTCCTGGACACACACCCATTCTCTGCAAGCTCCTTCCTGATCAGAGTTCTCCCATACAAACTTCAGACTGGCTTGTTTCTCTTTCTCTCTCTCTCTCTCTCTCTCTCTCTCTCTCTCTCTCTCTCTCTCTCTCTCTCTCTCTCTCTCAACAAAACAGAATATTTTTTCAATTGTTAGTTTGGAAAGAAGTTTTCACCACAGAAGGCGAGTGAAAGATGCAGATTAAATTATGAGAAAAGAAGAGGTAGGCTTGAGCAGAGATGAGAAAGGAAGGGAGGAAGAGGCGAAAAAAGAAAGAAGACAAGAAGAGGGTCGTGGTCTCCAATCTGCCTTTCGAAGGATGGCCCTACAAAGAAAATCCCAACCGCCATTACCGTGGGAACCAAGTCAAGACCAGCAAGTACACGGTGTTGTCCTTTATACCCAAGAACCTTTTTGAGCAGCTGCACCGGTTTGCCAATCTCTACTTTGTGGGCATTGCCATTCTGAACTTCATCCCCGTGGTCAATGCATTCCAGCCAGAGGTGAGCGTGGTTCCGGTCTGTGTCATCCTGACTGTCACTGCCATCAAGGATGCTTGGGAAGACTTCCGGAGATACAAATGTGATAAAGTCATCAATAACCGAGAGGCCCTGGTTTATAGCAGGTAAAACTAAGAGCTCTGGGGAAGTCTCCCTGGTGCAGCCTAACTTCCTCTAACTGCTGCTCCTCCTAGCAGAAGGGATGGTGACAAGGGTCTCAGGACTTGATCTCTGTCAAGTGTTAGTGCCCGGAGTGAGGCACTACTGTAGTACGAGCCACAAGCAAAAGAGGACTAAGGAAGGCTTTGCAAATTAGGAAGTCGTCATTTTATAGTATTTTCTTTGAGGACGTGTCTATAAAATTCCCTCCCCTAATTAGTCCTGTGTGGCTATGAGCATGCTTGACTCTGGGAGGAGAAATGCACCTGTGTTTCAGGGGGGTGATGGAGCTTTGCCTCAGAATGAGAGCCTGAGGACGTAGCCGGGGTTAAGCACTGTCTCCAGTCCTAACTGTGTGGTGGCCTTAGGCAATCGATGCAGATGCTCACGGTGGCCTGCCGTAATTCCGAAAACAAGAGCAATTCTTGATGTGTTCAAGAGACCGAGACAAAATAATCCTAAGAGAATGCTTACTGTTGATGTCAAACATGTAAATATGAGCCGCAATCACTTTTAGAAAGCAAAATTCCTATCGGCTGAGCTATTCACTGCCCCAGGCTCATTTCTGATATTCCCACAAAACAAAGCCTGCCTGCCTTGATCTGGTCTGACCACACTGTTTAATATCGTTTTATATATACAGATATTTTGCAAAGTTCAGTTGGCCAGATGGCCAAACTGGGCTCTTGGGGACATGCTTTTATTTGGTAAGAGGGAAAAGGACAGAATTAAAGCTAGAGGAGTTCACAGAAAAAAAGTAACAGATTGCTTGTTGGGTGAGCTAGCAGTTAGCCCTGAGTCTTGAATTGCTTAGTTTCTCATTAAATAGGGAAAGTCTTTCATTTTCTCAGTCTCTCTCAGTCACACAGTCTCTCTCTCTCTCTCTCTCTCTCTCTCTCTCTCTCTCTCTCCCTCCCTCCCTCCCTCCCTCTCCCTTTTTTTCCCTCTCTCCCTCCCTCTATGCCCCCTTTCTCCCTCCCTCCCTCCCTCCCTCCCTCCCTTCTCCCTTCCCTCCCTCTGTCACCCACTCCCTCTCTCTTTCCTTCCCATTCCCTGCTTCCTCAGATCACCCTGGAGTTGTCTTACTCCCTTTAAGATTATCAACTTCATCTTCAGAGGTTTCTCTGTTGCCCTGGTCACTGGCAGAAATAAAGGGAATTACTTTGACCGCTTAGCTACTGGAACTGGATTATGAAAGGGTTTAGGAGCCTGGGTTCCACCAGGGAAGTTCTCCACCAGAGGAAGCCTCCAGAGAGATTTTGACATACAAAGAACCCCTAACTGAAACCCCATGCTCCCCACTTGGGAACACTAAGTTTTGGCCATCTTTTCTAGCAGGGCCACAATTATATGTCTAGAAAAAAGTAATCTGAGGGATTTTTTTTTCCATGCCCAGCTAGATCTAATGATCATGAATGTTGTGAGCACAGGGGTCAGCTGTAGCTGAGATGGAGACAGGCCATCGAAATGAGGGGGAGGAATAGGTGCCTGAGCTGAAAGCCTTTCCTTGCAGGGAAAGCATTCATTTTCCGCTGTCCCCAACCCACCCACCTTGCCTTTGGTTACCACCTTTCTTTGTTGTTCATGCAGGTGGCACAAAGGCGAGCAGGAAGCTGGTCCCCTGCAGAGGAATGGGAGTCCTGTTCTTCCTGCTCTGCCAGAATATCCCGGAAGAATGACCCTCCTCTTGGCACTTATCCCCATGTTGATCAGAACACAGGCTCACCTGTGCTGAGAGCCAGACTGACCTATTGTTCTGTTCTCAAAATAACTTGGGGAAAACAAGATAGTAACTATCTAGAATAAGTAACAGTAGGATTATCTATTCAGTATATCTAATAGATAAGGTTTGACTGCACATGCCTGAAATCTCAGCCCCAGGAAGGCTCAGGCAGGAGAATCAGGGGTTCAAGGCCACCTTACCTACATATACATATACATATACATATACATATACATATACATATACATATATAGTTTAAAGCTAATTTGAGCTACATGAGAATGTGTGTCAAAATTTGAAAAAAAAAAAAAAAGAATTTAGAAAAGGGTTGTTAGCCTGACCACTCACTGGCAGGAAGAACAAAAAGGGGTTTCAGTGTTTTTGAAGGGGTATTCAATGGAATAACTAAGAAGGACATATCCTTAAGATATCCTGCCCCCAAATAGCTGCCGGTCCTCATGACCTATGCATGGCTCATGGTTGACAAAGCAAAGGTACCCTGTAAAGAAACCTGTCAACTTTGAATTAATCAATTAGACTTCATGTTGCTCAAAAATACTTTTAGTACCTAAGTGTGGAAAAGTTTACTCTTCTCAATGACAGCAAGATAATTGACTATGGGGACCAGACAGGCAATGAGTGTTGGCATGCCTTGGGGATGGTGGGACCTCTGGGGGTCAAGCCCAGAAGGGTTCACCTCCCAGCAGAGCTGGCTGCTCAGCTAACAACAAGCTTTGTTCTAAATGGAAATACAGCCCAGTGCCGGGTTACCTGAGTTCCTTAGGGGAGCTAAAATTGCTACATTTTTCTTATGTCAAATTCCGTTATCCTTTTAGAATTTCATGCACATGTAGATATATGTATCACTTTGATCATATATATAATGATATATACATATACATATATATTATTTTGATCATTTCCCCATCATCCTTTCCTACTCCCCTCCTCTTCCTATTGAATGCCTTCTTCCCAGCGACCCCCACTCCTAGTTCCATGTCTTTTTTCATTCTTGGGGGGGGACACCCCACTCATTTAATTGGAATTGCATTCACGAACACAGGTAGGGGCTTATTGACTTGAGTGAGGACAACATACCAGAGGCTGCAGTCCTGCCTATCTGACCCCCCTTCCTCCAGCAGTCTTTAACTGCCTGTTGCTCCTGTTCCAGGGCTGCTAATGCCATAATTGATGCAAACTCTTCAGATTTAGTTTGTTTGACCTGAAGTTCTGCTCTGCCTGGGAGTGTCTAATTTTCACACTTGGCCTTATAGTGTCCAAGGAACCAGAAGTCTTTGCAAAAAGAATAATTGTGTTCTTCTGAGGTCACCCCTCAATAAAGGGCTGTCTTTGGATAGAAGGGACTGTGACCTTGAGGGGACCACAGGTTTGGGAGTCAGCGGCCTGCCCTCTAGGCCCAGGTCTTGAGCTATCAATGAAAAGGCTGGGGGAGTCACTTCAATTCCTGCATTCCCATTTCTGTTTTCATAAGGCTAGTGGGTCCTAGGAGATGTACTGTTGGGAGAATGAAAAAAAAAAAAAAAAAAAAAAAAAAGAACTTACAGCCAAAGAATTCAGAATAGAACATCTCCATGCTGTTTTTCTTGGGTCTAATAGCATGCGGTCACATAATTATGAGTCAGGTACAACCCTCAGCAAGCCTTATGTCTAGTGCTGTGTTGGCTCCGCTGTTTGCTCCTGCCGGTGGCAGAAACCTCAATCACAGAGATTTACACAATAAGGAATTAGGATGGCTTAAACTATCACAGGTGACTTGAAGTCAGCAAAGACCTAGTGCTCCAATGCGCTTCTAGACCCGGACTTAGCATTTAGTACCTGTCTGTGTCATCCAGCCCTCAGACAGTTGTGACTCATGGCAATGAGAGAGCCGCAGCAGGACCAGCCCTCAGAGCTACTTCTAACAACACACAAAGGGACCAAGAAAGGTGTTTCTGGTGACCTTCATAGAGGGTCAAGGGAGGTAACGTACTTCTAACCCCCTCACATCTCGGTGACCCCCACCAGAGCTCATGCCCACCCTGACCCAATCCCTGGCAGCAGGAAATGGGATTATGATAATAAGTTATACCTGAGGTAAGGTCCTTATCCA
This sequence comes from Peromyscus maniculatus bairdii, assembly GCF_049852395.1. Classification (NCBI taxonomy): domain Eukaryota; kingdom Metazoa; phylum Chordata; class Mammalia; order Rodentia; family Cricetidae; genus Peromyscus; species Peromyscus maniculatus. The sequence continues at coordinate 27,237,668 of NC_134859.1, forward strand.
AAGAGCCCAGCCATGTTTTCCCAGAAGAAATAAAACCCAAATAAAATAACTTCCAAGAAAGAGAGAAACAGACACGGCAGAGGCCACGTCCTTGCCCTCCGCACTGTCACTAAATCCATTTCTTGGTCAGTTGTTTTCTACACTAAAGCCCACTTGGGACATTGTGTTTGTATTCAGAAATCACACAGTACGGAAGGAGGAATGTGAGCCCAGGGAACTGGGGTTGGTCCCCCAATTGAAATGGAACAAAGTCCACCCTGAGTTACAACAGCCAGTCACTGGCTTATTCACCTGTTTAGCTAAGATGCCTGCACTACATGCCCCTGAAGTTTCTCTTACTCGGAAGTACACAGGTTCTGTAAAAAACCACGGCAGGAGAAGCCAGAAATGCCACCTGTGTGTTAATGATTATCTGAACTAATGGATACTAAGGGGCCAGTCTCATTGCCAGAGACCAATGACACAGGATAAGATATCAGACAGAGAACTCAAGAGTTTGAGAAAGTGACAATGTTTTCTGAGGGACACCTAGCAGCCTGTGTCCGACTCTTCCTTCTGATTCACGTGTCTGTGAAACTGGCACCTTTTCTCTTCCTTTCTCTTTTTTGCAATTAAGCACAAAGTCCCCGTAGAATTCTGCTTGCTACCTAATCCCATGCATCATCCAGTCTAGACTCGTTTCTACTGTGAGAAAATGGCTTTTGCGAACAGCAGAAGCCTTGTTAACAGAATTACAATCCTGTTAGAGCATTTTCTTTTAATATAGCAACGGTGCTTATGGTCGAGAGGTGACCCATTAATCAGATTTATGGAATGACTTGGAGGGGAGATTAGCTTCAGAATTGTATTAGCTTAGCTTCTCCCAGGGCTCTGTTTAATGAATCCAGAAACCATACCCAGCAAGAGACTTGTATTTTTCCAGCTAGCTTAGGGAAATTGTATTTGTATTCAGAAATCACGCAGTACAGAAGGAGGACTGTGAGCCGAAGGAATTGGATTGGGATTTGTCCCCCAACTGAAATGTTTCTCTCTCTCTTCTCTCTCTTGCTCGCTCTCGCTCTCGCTCTCTCTCTCTCTCTCTCTCTCTCTCTCTCTCTCTCTCTCTTTCTCTCGCTCTCACTCACTCTCATTCGCTCTCACTCTCGCTCTGTGCGTGTGTATGTCTGTGTGTGTGCATGTGTGCACGCGCTTGCGTCTGTGTGTGTAGTGTAGTATATGTCCATGTGTGCACGTGCATACATATGTGTATGGAGGCCAGAGGTTGACAGTAAGTGTCTTCCTCTGTTGTTCTTCACTCTATATTTTTGACACGGGTTCTCTCATTGAACCCTTACCACCTTCACAGGTTAGCCATCAAACTCTGGGAATATGCCTGTGCCTGCCCAACCCATACAAGAGTTTCAGACAGGTGCAACCACACTTGCCTTTTTACAGTGGTGCTGGTGATCTAACCTCAGTACTAGTGCCCATATGGCAGACATTTCCAAACTAAATCATTTCTCCAGCTCCTGTTCAGCAAATATTAATTGGTGCATAGATACCATCATGGCAGCATGTCTTCAAGGGGCTTTCAGTCCAGGGTATATGAGATGCTTACAAACAATTATAACACCCCCATGTACTTTGGTGCCCTGTATACAAGGGGGGCAGGGAATATGGTACTATAGGGAGGGTAGGGACTCATCTACCAGCATGAAATGTCAAGGCCAATGGAGGCCTTCCTCAAAGAGGTGACCCTTCAGGGGGCAGGCTGAGAAAGGCTTGGTCAGGCCAAGGGCACACCATTCCATTCATAGTCTGGTCATATGTCAACTGAAGGATACACATGTTGGTTTTCAAAAAGACCAGGAAATACCATGAAATGCCTGAAAATTGGGAGGAAATGAGAGAACACTTAACTGGTTTCCTTTACTCTGTGTGTGCATGCATGTGTAGTACATGAACATGTTAGTGTGAACACATGCCCATGCAGGTTTGTATGTGTATATGCATATACTTGCTTTCCATGGGTCAGTGTTGGGTGTCTTCCCTGATTGTTCCCCACCTCCTCCCCCTCCCCCCTGCTTATTTTTTGAGACAGTGTCTCTCGCTCTCAACCTGGAGCTCACCAATTGGCTAGGCTGGCTGAGCAATGAGCGCCAACGATCAGCTCTGCTACTGATTACCTGAACTCAGTCCTCAGGCTCGCATAGTAGGCATTTTACAGACTGACCTATCATTTTACAAATGGTCTATCCCTCCGTTTGACTTTTTAGCGGGAGATGAAGAGTCTTCTTTCTGGAAATCAGGTGGCTGCTTCAATGTCAAGGCAATTCCATATGCTTCAAGAGAGACGCCACTGGTGCTAGCAGCTGGTGGGCCTTCAGCCTGGATGGATGGTTGTCTGTCCCACCTACATCCACAGCGGACAGCCTAAGGATATGGATAAGCTGACACTGATAGTTTTGCTAATTATCTAATGATTTAAATAGAGCCATCTCAATAATAGTGCCAACTGCTCTCATCAACTTGAAATGATGACCATAATTCTGCCTAAGATCTCTTTCATGAGAAAATGGGCAGACGACATGCAAGAGGGCTTGGAAATAGCATTGCTATAGAAACAAACTGTAGAACACATGGCCACAGGTGGGGAGTAGAGGAAGAAAATCAGCCTCACAGTGACCTGAGTGAGTGCATCCATCAAATACTCCCCATGAAATCTGTACTCAGTCAGAGCTGCCCATCCTGGTCCTATGTAGTGACTGCATTGCATGAGCCTCTGTTTCAACTTCTGAGCATCCCCACAATGAGTATCAGGTTCAGAGAAGACCACATGTGTCCTTACCTAGCCCAGACCCTAAAACGCTTGGTCCAGCCTAACTTGTAAGATGGCCTGAGCATGAGAACATCAAGTGTGTGCACTTCCTTTCTGGTGGTCCACGTTTTGCCTTTATTTCTCCTAAATGGTGACTCTGAAACAACCAAAAGGAGAGATAGGGATTAACCGGGCAGAATTCAGGCTTTTTTGGAGCTATCCTAACATCAAAATACTATCATAAACCTACCTTCACCCATAAACAGCTTCCTGGGGTTGCTTCTGGGACTAAGTAAGCTAGTACATTAGCATGTACTGCTAAATGCTTTGTATTGTGTCTGACATTCGGCATCACTTAGATAATATTAGCTAAAAATACCACTGAGGAGACTTCCAGAACCTTGACAGCCAGGAATCACCATGAACTTGACCCAGGAAAAGTACAAAAAATGGCTGGAGTTTTAAAATATACGAGAGAAGAGGGGGAAAAAATCCTTATCTGTGGAACTTGACTTCAAGCTCCAATATACAGAAAAACAAGCCTCAGGAGAGAATCTGAACAATGCAGACAGTGGAGAAGCATTCCAGGTCATTTGAAGTATGACTAATAAAATTACCACAGCCTGGAGGTCACAGACCAACAGACCACGGTGTCCATGCCCCAGGTCTTTAGTCTGCATTTGGCAAATCCCATGTCCATGCTGCAAGTGTCTCCCGTCCACACACCAGTCCTTCAGCCTTGCCTCTGTTCACAGAAGGCTATAAACATCAACCACTTGGGCCAATTCAGCATGTCGTTTCAGGAGAGACCACATTAGGTCCCCCAAAGGCAGGCGAGTCATAAAACAGGAGTTCAGGAGTCCCTCTGCACCCTTGTCATCAGAGACGATTTGTGTATCAGCAAGGGAGGATTCATAGCCTCTGCCTTGTCCTTACTGAGCTCAGGACTCTAAAAGGTGACACTCATGTTCTCATTAGCCTCAGTTGGGCTCTGTCACCTTCTTCAGCTTCATCTGCCATGTACCTCATTCCCAAACAAAGCATCTATTCCCTGTTAAGCTATGCTGCTCCTCACTGCAACTCACAGGTCCTGTGAGACATGCCTGTGTGATCTTAACTGAGTTAGGTAACCCCTTTGAGGCCCTGGTTGTGTTTTTTTCTCATCTAAAAAGAGAGGGTAAATGGTAATAATAAAAGTTGTCTCCTAATTAGGCAGATAAATGGTCACATAAGTCTGGTGCTGGGCTCTTTATGGGCATTCCATACATGCCAGCCAATAATATGAGATCATATTTTTATTAGAATTCTTCAGTGAGGAGTCTGTAATGACTAATTGTCAAAATGGCTTTCAGAAGCTTTCCATAGTATTCAAGATGAAGCTATAACACATCATATTTAACACGCACTCAGCTTACCCAATTCTAGGTACATAAATGTAAACTTTCCCATCTCTCAGCAAGGTTACCACATGGTGAACATAAAAGGTGCATGGAACAATAAAGCAATAGGAGCATGAAGTACAAACAGGCATGCCAACAAGCCACGCAGCACTGATGTTCTCTGCCTGGGGGTGTAAAGACAGAGGTAGGATTTGGATCTGCTGAGGTTAGAGAAAGTTCATATACACTGTGCTATGTGCTCTCAGACACCTCCAGGCTGGTTATTCACAACCCAGTGCCCATGGCCTTGCAGGAAGACTCCTGTGACTCCCTATCCTGTGAGGCATGGTATGCCTGTGGCCATTACCTCTTAATGATAATCTATTCTAAGTTATTCTTTCTGAACGTGGCAGCTTCAAAATCAGTGAGGTTACAGATGGACACCATCACCAAGCCTGGGGCTTTAACACCTAGCGCACGTGGGACCCTGGTGTGGCCAGGTTTCTGGAGCCTCTGGATGAAAAGAGGGTGCTGCTAACACAAATGCTCCACTGTTAGGGATGCTCAGCTCCCACCTGTTGATTTAGGATTTGGGTCCTCTCATGCCAATCCCCAGTGCCCCTGGATGGAGTTGGGCATCTCTAGTGTGATGAATGTCACTAAACTCCCCCCGGGTCTCCAGCCCAGACATGGCTCTACCACCCTCTGTTCCTGTACCTCAGCTGCTGCTCCTTTATAGAGTTTCCCCAACTCCTCTATGTCTAACAAACCCCTCCTGTGTGGTCTGTGCCAAATAAGCAAGTAGAGACAATCCTTCATTTGGAAGCTACCAGAGGGTCTTCGGAAATGTAACATGGCCCTAGGAACCCAGTATAGTGACCCTAGTCTATCCATGGCAATAATGTCCACATGGCTACTGAATGTGGAAGTCTCCCTAAGGCAGTTTATTAATATCTCTTTCTTCCGTGATAAATCAGGTATCAGATTCCCATGCAACTTTTAATTATCACCATCTAAGCGCCCACTGTACCCAACATCTCCTCTTAAAAATGAAGAATAGGGACAGCCCTACAAGATCTAGTCCATTGTGTCATTTCACAGATGTATTTTAAAATTTGTTCATTTGTATGTTTGGGGTAGATATTCATCCACCAAGATAGCCACAGCAACCCAGCCCTAGGATTGCCTAAGTGCTTAGGTATGAGGCTCTAATTAAATACACACACACACACACACACACACACACACACACACACACACACACACAAAGATCATGATGGGGAAACCCATAGAGACAACCGAAAGAAGCTAGTGGGAACTCATGAACTGAAGACCAACAGCTGTGGGACCTATACAAGACTGGACTAGGCCTTCTGCATAAGTGAGACAGTTGTGTAGCTTGGTCTGTTTAAGGGGCCCCTGGCAGTAGGATCAGGATCTATCCCTGGTGCATGAGCTGGCTTTTTGGAGCCCAGTGCCTGTGGTGGGACACCTTGCATAGCCTTGATTCAGAGGGAGGGCTTGGACCTGCTTCAATGGAATGTTCCAGGCTTTGCTGACTCCCCATGGGAGGCCTTACCTTTTCACAAGTGGGGATGAGGAGGTGGATTGGTGGAGGGAAGGCTAGGGGAGGAGCAGGAGGAGAGATGAGAGGGGGATTTGTGGTTAGCATGTAAAAATGAATAAAAAAATTTCTTAATAAAGGGAATAAATAAAACATTTAAGAATGTGTAAAAAAAGCTATAGGATGGATTAAACACTCAGTGTCAAATGGACTTCCACAGGATGAAGGAAGGGTTTATTTGCACTACTTTTTTCTTTTCGTTTCATTTTGAGAGAAAGCAAACAAATGATTCTTAAATATTATAGCAAACATGCCCAAAGGAACAAAGAGTTCTCCCTAGTTTATCTGTATCTCCCTTTCCTTCCTCCTGGCCTTTGGGACTGTAGGGTATCAGTTGTTCGCTACAGCCTCAACATTCCACCTGGTGTGTGAGATCAGGTTTAGGGAGAACACCCTTGAATCTCAGCATTGTCTGGATGGTAATCATTTCCAGAGCTCCTTTGTTCTGAAGGTTGTGGCAAATATGCTAGCTGGGGTTGCTACATTCAGAGCAAAGTCAGGCCAAGCCACTTCCATCAGTGAAAGCAAACCTGCTCTTCCCACTTCCCAGCAGAGATCTCCACTGCGAAGTAAGGGATATAGGTTGGGATAATGAAAGATGGAAGGCCTTGGAGGTTAGTTTTGGGTGCATACACATTTAGGAATATATGTCTGAACTGGGATGGAATGGTACTTTATCAAGCTTCATCCTGATACAGGCATCGTCAGACTTGTGCTCTGCATCTTTGTGGTCCTCCTTGGATCCCAGTGAAGCCACCACCATCCTGGACAGTTGTTTCTATAGGTCAATTCTTTCCTCAGACAGAACAGGATAGGGGAAGGACATTCATGGTTATTCCTAGAGGCTTGCCTCTTTGCCTCTGTAAAGCAGGCTTGCCACAACTCTGCCAGCCCTTTCTTTTTTCTTCACTCTTTTTATGCTTGTAATTACATTCTGTGGCTTGGGGTCAGGCAACAATGGCCTGCAAACAAAGACCCCAACCCCCTCAACCTTCCCCCAGTTCTAGAAAAGAGGGATCTGAGCAAATTGATGCTCAGGTTCTGGAGTGAGGTTTCTGGAACAAGTTCCCAGAAACATTGTACTTCTCCAACAGGTCCATGCTACCTCCAGGAGTTCCTGGAGGGTGATTGGAGTCCTGGAGCTATTAGTATTCATTAAAAATGTATTTAGGGGAATGCAGTTTAGTATGAGTACATGGGGCATTCCTTATTGGATACATCAGTTGAGAAATTTTATTTGTAGTGGTGTCATAGTATATAATGCTATGTTACAGTAACCTAACCCAGCCATGTTATAGGATGACAGGAATATTTTACTGGATCTTTAGGGACAGTTCTATTTCACACTTGGCTACTTTGCTCTGGTTGCTCAGTGCTCTGGGGTACACTACATCACTTCATCTGTCAGCAGCATGTCTGAGGAGCAGCCGAGGATGCATAGCCCAAGGGTGTCCAGCCAAGGGAGGTGAGAAGCAGCAGAATTTAGCTGAAGCATAAAAGTGGCATGCTTCTACATTGAGTGACACTCAGCTGTGACCAGCATCTGGCCAGGAGCCACCAGCAAGAGTCATTCCCTCATGAATGTGGCCCACTTGGCATAGTTGCCCCAGGTGGATGCATGCACAGATTCTTGCCTGTCCCTCTGCTGACAGTGAGTTTGCATCTGGGGACTCGTTGCTATTTTAGCTTCCTGCAATGTTTGCTGCTATTTAAAAATAAGAGAAATTCACATGGCTTAGGACAAAGACTCCAGCTGGCAGATTCTACCTTCAGGAGAAATTAAGTGGTGCAGGGTTAAACAGCTTTCTGGGAGGAGATGGGCCTTTGTAAAGAGGTAAATAAACAGCAAGAGAGGTTCTTAACCAACAGTATGGCATGCAGAACTGGGAGAGGAGGAGGAGTGGTGGAGGAGAGGCTGTTTAAGACTCCGTTTCTCCTGTAACTGGGCTCTATACATAGAGCTGTGGGGACTGCAAAGGACAAGACCTGTCAGGAGGATAAGCTGTCTTATAGAACTTAGGGTTGACCAATGACAAACTGACCTGGGATGTCTTTCAGCAAGCTTAAATACTAAGCCCAGAATCTCCTAGGTGGCTATTTAGAGTGGCTAGGGACCACTGAGAAGAATGAGGACAGTCCAGGGATTAAGAATATGTTTGGGGGGGTGGAGAGTTGGCTCAGTGATTGAATTCATACTGTTCTTGCTGGAAACGCAGGTTTGGTTCCTATCACTCATGTCTGGCAGCTCCCAACCACCTGAATCTGCTCCTATCCAGGGACTTTGACAACCTCCTCTAGCCTGTGCAGGCACCTGTACTCATTTTACCATACTGAAAATACAGATACACAGACACACACAATTAAAATGAAATAAAATCCTCTTTTAAAAAATGAGTTTGTTTGAATCCAAGTTTCATTGAATATTGTCCATGAAAACATAGTCAAACTATAACAACTTCTCAGAACCTGTATTTCTTTTAAAATTATTTATTTATTATTTATTTACTTATTCTTTCATATATTATATCTCAACATCAGTTCCCCTCACTCTTCTCCTCCCAGTCCCTCTCCCCACCTTCCCTCTCTCACATCCAGTTCTCCATTTCCCTTCAGAAAAGAGCAGGCCTTCCAGGGCGATCAAAAAAAACATGCCATAACAAGTTACAAGAAGATTAGGCACATACACTCAAATCAAGGTTGGATGAGGCAACCCAATAGGAGGAAAAAAGTCCCAAGAGCAAGCAAAGGAGTCAGAGACAGCCCCTGCTCCCATTGTTAGGAGTCCCACAAGAAGGCCATGCTGCACAACCATAGCAAATATGCAGAAGACCTAGGTCTGAGCCATACAGACTCCTTGTTTATTGCTCCAGTCTCTGTGAACCTCTTATGAGCCCAGGTTAGCTAGGTCTGTGGGTTTTCTTGTGGTGTCCTTGACGCCTCTGGATCCTACAATCTTTCCTCCCCTCTTCCGCACGTTCCCCAAGCTCCATCTAATATTTGACTGTGGGTCTCTGCATCTGCTCCTATCAGTTTCTGGATAAACTCTCTCTGATGATACTAGGCTCTGCTCTACAAATATAGCAGAATATCATTAGGAATCATTTCTCATTGACTTTTTTTTTTTTTTTGCCAATCATGTTTGGTTTTATCCTAGGTCTCTGGGCTGTCTAGCCTCTGGTTCCTGGCCCTGCAGAACCTGTATTTCTTTATCTGCATCACCTCACAGGGTTATGGAATGAGGAGTAAGGTATAATCCACAAGAGGACTGTTTAGTGTGCTTTGTACTTAGTTCTCATTACACACAGCTTCCTTCATGATGCTGAGAAAAAATGATCATTTATGGTATAGCTAGGGCTTTTCACCGTTCCTGTGTCCTTACATCTTCTTCTTCATGCTACTTTATCCTCACAATTATACTCTATCGTAGACTATATTTGTAGTTCTACCCCTATTCTTCAGGTGAAGAAACCGAGGTTGGGATAAGTGGAGAGGTCCGGCCAAGGTGCATAGTGACAAAGCTCAGGCTAGACTCACTGTTTGTTCTACAGCCCATGAATGACTCAGGCCTGCTTATAATGCCTGGTTGTTGGGGAAGTTGAGTGTGGAGGTAGAGGTATATGGCAATGTAGTTAGGAGCATTGGAGTCACTTGAGCTGAATTTGAAGGATGGTTCTAACATTTACTTATTGTATAGCCTTGGACTATTACTTTTCTTCTCTCTCTCTCTCTCTCTCTCTCTCTCTCTCTCTCTCTCTGTGTGTGTGTGTGTGTGTGTGTGTGTGTGTGTGTGTGTGTGTGTGTGTTTTCATGGGCTTACAGGTGCATATGTTTGGGCATGTGAGTGGAGGTCAGGGGTCAACCTCTGCTGTCACTGTTTAAGTTCTATCTACCATATATTTTTGAGAAAGATTCTCTCATTGGCCTGCAAGTTGTCACGCAGGCTAGGCTCTATGTGTTGTGAACCTCTGTTATCCCCCTGTCTGTGACTCCCAAGTTCTTGGATTACTAAAGTGCCACCATGCCCAGATTTTATGGTGCTTCTGGGGATCAGACTTATCAGTGCTTATCAGAAGCACTTCACTGAATGAGCTGTCTTGCCAGCCCCTTCGTAACCTGACCCTCAGATTATTCAAATGGGACGAGTGACTTTGGGAGTTGTAGTTCAGAGTTTATCACACTGGTATTTATAGCTGCCAGCCTTCTCATTGTAGTGGTTTCTAGGTTGGGGCACAATGGAGCATTGTTGTAGAGTCAGAGGACTAGATACTACAGTCATTGTCTGTTTTATTAGCAGATACAAATGTGGTATGGAGTTTGGTGGCTGGAAGGAATGTCTGCTGAGAGGGAGTAGGGCTTGAAAAGGGTGGTGTGGTCTTAGTTCTTGACCTGGTCCCAGTAATTACACTGAGGCTGAAGGGGTACCATTAAGACAGCCTGGAGCTAGGGCAGGGGATAGACAATACAGCTTTCTTCCCGCCTTACAACTCTGCTCACCAACCCTGATGTTCCAGATGACTATATTCACTGATGAGGTCTTCCAGCCTTCCAGATGGAAGAGCCTTCATTTAAAGGGCTGGAAGAGTCTTTTGCAGGGACCATGTATGGCAAAGACAATAGCCTTTTAGGAGGGCTTTGCTGACATTCTCCAGAGAACCCCAAGAAGGGCAGACATTAGTCCCTTCATCGTCACTGAGTACTTTCATTCACATCTCTTAGATGTGGGCTTGGAATGCCCAGGTATCTCAGATTCCAGCAGAAACAGGAACACTCCCAGAAGGGCTCAACTGTGTGTGGAGATAGCAAAGACATAAGCTGTCTCCCCAGGCCCAGGTACACTTAAAGAAAGCAGCTTCAAGCCAGCACGGCTCTGATTAAAAGACCACATGTAGAATATTGGTCTGGTTTCAAATCCCACCTTGAAAGGGGAATGTTAGATGTGCAGTTATAAAGGAGCCCACACCTTTAGGATAGGTCTTGAACTGCATGATCCAAGGAATAACTGAGGGCATCTGGGGCATTCAATATGGCTTGGCAGGACCAAAAGACTTTATAGGGCCCTGAGGGATACTTTCAAAGAGTTTTCTAAAGGTAGAAAATATGAGCATCTGGATTACCTAGGAGAGCAAAATTTGTTAAATAATTGGCCGGGTGGAATGAAGACTTTCTGATACGAGAGCTCTACATAAATGGCATGACCTATTGGGAAGGGAGGGATGGGAGAGTTGAGGCTGTAATAACAGCTGGGAGGGGCTAGCAGTGAAAGCTGTGAGCTTTGACATCAAGCTGGATACAAGCTCAGGTTTCAGCTTGGGTTTTATAAGACTTGAGAAAAAATGTTTTTGGCCCTTAGTTTCTTGTGAAATTCATATAATGTCTATACCAATGAATTGTCATGTAAGTGAACAAAATGTTGACACTTGTACTAGTACTCAGTGCATTGTAAAGATGAAATTGGCAGTTTAGTTCCTCCTGCTATTATCTAAGTTTGGTAAATTATAAGGGGGAAAGTTTATCATTTCTTCCTAGTTCCTCAACCCTCTGCTTTCCCAGTTCTCGTGAGTCCCATGCTGTCAAAGTCCCTGGTGTCTTCTCACTAATGCGCTCAGTGTATCTAGAATTTTCCATTTTATCAGTGTCCCATTCATTCTTAATGACCAATATCCTCACTTTTACTGCCTCTCTGCTCCCCATAATCGAGAACAGCTTTCTCTCTATCTCTGGTCTTTGTACCTTTGCTGTCTTGTGATAAGAAGCCATGCAATATAATAGTGCAGTTAACTTCCCCTTAAAGTATTCTTCCTGCCAGGAAAGAAGGGCTCAGCACAACACCTGGTCAACGGCTGGAAATTGTTCAAAATTCTAAATAGGCACAGGGACAGATCTGTTACTAATGGGATTTTATAAACCATGACCAAAAGCAACTTAGGGGAGGGAGAAATTGATTTGGTTCACAATTCTAGGATACAGGCCATTACTGCAGAGGACATCAAGGCAAGATCTTCAAGTGTCACATCCACAATCAAAAGCAGAGAGAAAATAAATGCCTAGATCCTGGCTTACTCACTCTTTAGTCACTACTCAATAAGCCCTCTCTATTCTACTCACATACCACTCAAGACCCCTACCCAGTGAAGGATGCCACCCACACTGGGCTGAGTCAACCAATAATCAAGACAATCTCCTATAAACGTGCCTGCAGGCCAACCTAACCAAGCTATTACCTCAATGGAGACCCTTCCTTGGTGATTTTAGATTGTGGCAGGCTGATATCTAATGTAAACTAGCACACTGAGGAATCTTAAAGCTCACCAAGACCCCTGTCTCCCTTGCACCCCAGAAAGGAGCAGAGCTACATGCAGAAGCGCTGGCAGGATGTGCGTGTGGGGGATTTTGTCCAGATGCGGTGCAATGAAATCATCCCAGCGGACATCCTTCTCCTCTTCTCCTCAGACCCCAGTGGGGTCTGCCACCTGGAAACTGCCAACTTGGATGGAGAGACCAACCTCAAGCAGAGACGTGTTGTGAAGGGCTTCTCACAGCAGGTAAGGCGCTTTCTATATAATCTTACATGGAGACGTCAGAGGCAAGAAGTGAGCTCATCTCTTGGAAAGCTGAATCTGCACTGGCAGAAAGAGAGGTGAAAGTAGCAGGTGCCTCTTTAGAAACTCACTCCTCTCGGGAACCCTCTGGATAACTATCATGTCCATATCACAGATGAGGAAACTGAGGCTAAAAAAGAGTCTGTACCTTGCTGAAGACCTGAGTTCTTAAGTGATGACTGAGTTCATCCACTTAGACAATCTACCTTTGTATTCAAAACCAAGTCCTACAACTGCTCAGTTACAAATGCAACCAACCCTCTCCTCTGCACTCAGCCTAGCCTGCTCGTTCTGCCCAGCTCAGATCTGAGCACGAATCTTTAATATTCCTTTGGCTCCTTCATAACCACCAAAAGATAAAAGCAGTTATTTTCCCCGTGTGTGTGTGTGTGTGTGTGTGTGTGTGTGTGTGTGTGTGTGTGTGTGTAGGTAGGTAGGTAGGTAGGTACACAAATATCTGTGTACCACATCAGGTCTGTCCTCAGAAGCCATCCACCTGTTTATTGAAACAGGGTCTCTCGTGGGTCTGGAGTTTACCAAGCAGGTCATGCTAGCGTTCCATCAAGCTCCAGGGATCCACCTGACTCTACCTTTCCACCACTGGGATTTCAAGCACATACCATGCTCAGCTTTTTTCTTTGAGTTCTGAGGATCGAATTTAAGTCCTCACGCTTGCACAGCAAGTGCTTAGCCAACTAAGCCATCTCCCAGTCCCCATGTTTTTCCTTTTGTGTACCTACCTTAATGACAGGGCTAATCATCTCCTAGGTCAGAGAGCCCTTGTTGACACTTTTGTTATTTCTTTACACTTAACATCAGCAGAGCAGGAGGGCGGAAGAAATGCAGGTAGTTTGGTGGTGACCAACTCCGACTCTGAGCTTTGACAGAACTGGACTTAACTCTAAGTTCTGTTACATATCAGCTGTCTTATTCTATACAAGTCATCACTCTCTCACACCTTGGTTCCTTTATCCAGAAAGAATAGGCAAAAATAATCCCTTTCCTTTAGAGTAATTCTAAACACTAAACGGTATAGACCTGAGTTACTTGGCATGGACATCATCCTGAAAGAGACTGGCAAATGGTTGCTATTAATATCAATGATTTTCATAAACAGTCTGTGGACTAATTGGGTATGATATTCTGGTTTTCTATTAAAATCCTCCTTGTGGGGTTTGATTTCCAACCTGGCACCTTTCTCCACTGATGGGAAAAGAAGAGCTCTGACACTTTGCTGAGGAGAAATTTAAAAAGTCGGGGGATTTGGGAGAAAGAAAGCCAATGTTCCACTCCTATAAGGGTCTCACGAGCTGTAGTTCTATGGCATATACCATTTCTAAAGATGAAACAGTATATTCTGCCTCCACTTGCCGCCTTCACAGTACCTGGATGAGCAGTCCTCAAAATGGGATTTGTCACTATGTGATTGACAGTCATCCTAAGCCTGGTCTCTCCTCTCCGCTTGTGGGCAGGCATGCCAACCATTGTCCCATAGCTTGGCTGCGAGCACGAACCGGAATAGGAAAGCAAGGAGCAAACTGGCAGCTCGGTTCCCACTGCATACACAATAGGTGGTCTCTGTGGCCATCAGCACTGGAGCCCACCTTCACCCATCATTGTCCCTGCACTCACTGCAGTGACCACAGCTCTTTGCCTCTTGGTCTCTGAACCCCGCTGATCTGGCTTGGCCTCTTGGGTTTTATTTCCCTTGGCTTGCCCCTCCCCCACTCACTGGATCACTCTAGGATTTACAAGGAGGAAAGACGAAAGTCTAGTGTACAGTCAAAGTCCTTTAATGAAAGCAGGAACAATCTAGATCTGGCCTTGGGGCCCTGTGACCTACTTCCTTGAGCAGAAACCTTTTTAACCAATACTTACTGTAAGGATTACACATTAAACACGCCGACAATGTGTGCACAGGTGAATCTGACATCATAGTCTGGGTACAGACAAGGGTATCTCAGACTTGGTATTTGGTTCTATTCCTCTCCTTTTAAGTTCTGGAAATAAGCATTTATTTGAGTAAATAGCTCTGTTTTTGCATCTCCAACTTCAGCATCCTCATCCAATTTTAAATCTCATTTCATCTCTCATCTCAAAGCTGTTGAATTTCAGCCATTGACTTTTCTTATTCCTTTGGCCTCAGGTCCTGACTGTTTCTAGTCTATCAATCAGATTCTTTGGGATTTAACTAAAATGAAGCTAGGTGAAAGAATCCTTCATACTCCAGCACCTTAACCATTCAATTTAGCAAATATTTCTAATTCCCACCGGGAATTCCCATAGGACACTTGGCATTTCTTAAAAAGGTAAATTCATATGTGAAAAGAAGAAGATTTATTGACTTGGCTTCTGGAGCTCTTTGTCCTTGTCCTGATTTTTCCTTTGCTCAAGAGCATTTGTGATTCACTATTAACAATAATAAGTTTGAGCCCATCGTTAGAGCTTTGCATAATTAACTTGTCCTTACAACAGCCCAATGGGTGGACACCATCATCGTTCTTGTTTTACAAATAAGGAAAACTAGGGCATAGATAAGTCATGTCCTTCACCCATAGTCACTGAGCTGTAGAGTTGGAACCAGAATTCAAAACCACACTTGTCCTTAAAGCCCATGGTAGCTCATTAAAGCCCAAGGTAGGTCCTTTGGCTGTCACCTTGCATTTACAGAGGGGTGCATATAGGACAATACTTATGTATTATTTATAGATCTTTTCAGACATAAGTAGTGGGTTGCAGGAAGAATAAAGCAGTGGAATTAAAGGATTAAATCCCAGCTCACTCTCTGGACAGGGGAAGTCTTGGCTGCTCTCTACCCACCTACCCACCCTCTTTTCTCCCTATTATCTTTAATGAATAAAATTCCTGAATATACACAGAATTCACTATTAGCTAATGCTGTACCACAGAGTTTCCCCAATGAATTGAACAAAGATATAGATGAGAGTTGTAAGGCAGGAAAACACTGCAAGGATAAATAAGATCAGAAGGCAATAGGCAGCATGTTTTAAATACTGTGCTGTTGGACTTTTCTGGTCCTCTAATAAGTGTCAAAGGAGGAGGGGAGCATGTAATTTCTATTTATTTATACACAGAAATCTTTTATTCCAAGGAACAGATCGCAGAACTGCCATTGGAAGAGTGGGGTCACCCTTAGAGATTTGCTGCAGATACATAATGGGTGCTCAGAATACATCATCACTGTCCCTGGGGAGCTTTCACAAATATCCATACCCTCTCCCATTGCCACAATGAAACAATGACTTATATAACTTGCATAACTTGAAATTTTCCCCCACAAGTTATGTTAATGTAAACTCACTGACACCTTCTCGAAAACTAGAACAAAGGAAAGGCATCATTCCAGTTGGTGGGGATGAGAAGGGTGGGGGGGGTGGGGGAATGACTGCAAATTGCCATCAATCTATGTACTTCTTACGGTGCAGCCACACTTCCAAACACATTATCCTTTGAATCCATACAACCACTCTGTGAGGAGGGCATTACTATCCTCATCTAAGAGATGAAAATTCTGGGAACAGGAAAGGCAGATCTCACTATTGTCTCAGAAGACTTGGAACACCTCCTAATATGATTTGTGTAGGGCCTTGGTGTCTTGAATGAGTCTCAGTGGCTTTTCTTAACTTGTTTTCTCTCTAAATCTCTATAATCCATGAGATCCTTACTCTCCCCAAAGGACTTTTACTTACCTCAGAAATTGCTAGAAGTCCCCACTTAACATGGTATTTTCATTAACCTGAAATGGTGAGAGACTGAAGATGACTTCCTTAGTTAAGCATTTCCCAAGACAAACTATGTCCAACACTGTCCCAAGCTCTTGAAAAATATGGGTCATGGTCAAGTCAAACTAATAAGCTGTACACCACCCCCCATTGGAGGGTCCAGTGTACAATATATAAAGGTCCCTGAGAGCATTTTTTGGAACAACTACTTGTTTACATTCCTATGGAACTTTATGGAAGGGGACATTAACCCAGATTTGCTACAAACATGATCATGGCAGGTGAAAATGACCATTCCTCTGGCCCAAGTAGTTTCATCTTGTCTTTCCACGAGTGGAATTGTACACATCAGGGGCCTCTGATGAGGGCCTGCTTTCTAGGACACTGTGGGGACCAGAGTTTGTGTCCAAATCCTTTGCCCAGAACTAAAATTAGGCCAAAGCCATTACTTTTTCAACTGAAATCTTCCTTGGGAGCCATTTTTGAAATCACAAAATCATTGACCTATATTGGAAATAATAAGTCCCATATCACAATGCCAAGGAAGAGTTGGAAGCAAACAGCCCAACATTATTACTATGCTAAGTTCTATGCCCAGCAGCCAAATGGACTTGACCAGGCATTTAACTTGTTCACTTTTCTTATTTGTGATATTCTGAATTTTGAAGCCTTTGGAAATGAATACCTGTGCCTTTTATTTTGGTAAATATAAAAGCTACTAAACAGAAAGGATCAGAAATGAATTCTCCTAATCAATACTCTAGATCAAATATGTTTTTGCTTTTCTATCACCTAAATGACTGAAACTTAAGCCCTACAAAAGCATGTATCCAATTGTTTTCCTGTGTCAGGAATATGCTAAGCTAAGCCCAAATGTGGGCTGGCCATTTCAGCATCATCTAAGAGGTACTCAGCAATAGGGAATTGCAGTGATTTTAACAAGAGTCCCTGGCAGTTCACATGCATATTGAACTTTGAAAAGCAATGTCTGAGGGCAACACTGATTAATATTTGTGGTTTGTATTAATTAATTAATATTTGAACTCTTTGTTGAGCATCCATTTTAACTACTATAGCTTTCACCCCACCAATAGTTACTGCTTGAAAGCATTAGTTAAGTTAGAAACAATCATTCTCTGCAGTGGAAGTACTGATTTTAGCACATTTAGAAACAAGAGCACTTGCCTACAAATGAGTTGTGGTCCAGTGAGAGCAAAAGTTTCACCATCTCAAAACCTCAAGGAGAACAAAAGATGGTTGCCTGCCCTGAGAACCAGGGAAAATTTGCTTTCCTGGTAGAAATGGAGTTTGGTAATAAGTCCTGACCATGACAAGTTGTTCAAAATTCTATCAAAAATATTTAGTGCTTTCTTTGGGGAAGGCTGGAAGGGCAGGAGGAGGGAGAAGGGGGATCTGTAATTAGTATGCAAAATAAATATTAAAATCTCTTAATAAAAAATAATATTTAAAGAATATTTAGTGCTTTCTAGTTTATCACTGAGGAATAGTGGTTACATTTCTTGAGTCATTTAATACATGATCTATATGATAATATATAGTACTATATAACATCAATGTGTAACATAAGTCAAGCTTGTGCTGCATACAATGAGTTGTCTTCTAAGGGTTTTATGCCTATGATATCTTGTTATTTCTCACAGAACCCTATGGGTAGGCACTTCTCTGATGCCCAGAAGAAGTAAAGTAATAACAGCTCTATTACCCTGCTAGTCGTGGGCTAAACTCACATTAAACTCAGACAGGCTTTTCATTTCTGACTTTTATTGGGGAAATTTTCAATTATATACAAAAACTAGAGAATGAGATGATACATCTTTATGTACCCATCGCCTAATTTAAATGAGCCACACAGAATTAAACCTGGTCATCTATTCCCCCTCCCTCTTTAGCTCTGAAAAGTATTTTTAAGCAAATCACCAACATGTTAGCACTTCTCCTGCAGATATCAAATAAGTATCTATCTCTGAATGATAAGTTCTTCAAGTATACCATCATCATGCCTGTAAAACACCAATAATTCTTTGATATTAACTTTCAAGTCAGTGGTCTTGACTGTTAGCTAGTGTGTGTGTTTGAATCAGACATTAATTATTGAGGTTAATGTCCCACATTTTTTCCACTTTCAAGTTTCCCACTTAGCTCTCTTCTTTCCTTGCATGGTTGGTATCAAGTTGTTTAATAAGCAAAAATGTTTATTCTACAAAATTCCCCATAACCTGAATTTATCTGATTTTATTGTGTCCCTGTGGTATCATTTAATACATTCCCCTTTCTAGTGTATTTCTATAAGTTGGTAATTGGATCCAGTGTGCCTAAATTAGATTAGAATGGACTGTGGTTTGGGGAATGGGTTCATAGGAAACATGGTGTAGTGGTTACTTTTCTCTTGCTATGATAAAATACTGAGTGAAAGCAACTTAAGGAAGAATGACATTTGACTTACAGTTCCAGAGGAATATAGTTCATAATGGCAAGAAGGTACAGCATGGGGAAAGAGTAAGAAACTAGTTTATCACATTTCATCCATGCACAGGAAGAGGAGAGGTAAAACAGGAAGCTGTGCAAGGCTGTAAAACCTCAAAGCCCGCCCCCAATAATATACTTCCTGTAGCAAAGCTACATCTCCTAAAGGCTCCAGAACCTCCCCAAACAGCCAACTTGGGACTAAGTGTTCAAATTCACCAGCCAACAGGGAATATTTCTTATTCAAACCACCACACACAGTGTATGAACATCTCACATGGTTGTCTTTTCTGTGCCTGGTGATGATCAGTTAGAGCCATAAATTCAATGGAATTTTTAAAGTGGTTGCCCCCCCCCCGTGAGAGTGTGTGTGTGTGTGTGTGTGTGTGTGTGTGTGTGTGTGTGTGTGTGTTTGCATATATAGGCCAGGACTTGACACGGCTATCTCTCTCCACAAAATGTTTTAAGACTGAGTCTTGTAGATTGGGTAGTCAAACATGCTCTTGGAATACTCCTGCCTCTACCTTGCCAGTGCTGGGATTACAGGCTCACATCACTATTTTAAACCTTGGTTGCATATAACGAAATACTGACTAAAAATACCTTGCCCTAAATGAAAATTTATTTGAAAAATACAAGGTGAGTGGTGAGTGGGCCTTAGATCTTGTGGTACCAGGAAGTCAGAATCAGTCAGGATAAGCTCCACCTCTTGTGTTTCCATCTTTGACCCCCACCTGCCCTTTGATTCCCAGAGAGGACTAATCAGTCTTCTCTAAATCAAGAAAGCATCCCAGAGAAAGCGACTGATGAGCTCAGGTTGGGTACCACACACCCATACCTGGAACAATCAACTATGGCCCAAGGGGTAGGATCCTCAGAGTGGCATCCTCCACTTGAAAGTCATGAGCAGAATTGATCTGTGGAGAGGTTTCTGAGCTGCAAAGTAGTTGGTCTCCATCACAACTATTCCAGACCCTGACAGTGAAATCCTAAATTACATACAACCAAGACTGTCCAACATACTGGGGAGGGTCTGGATGTCCTCTGCCTTTCTCCTGTACTCCCCCATGCTGGTCTCTGTTCCCCAAAGCCTGCTGTCTTAGCTCCTCTGCCTTCCCAGCAGTTATTCTTCTCTGGGCTCCCATAGACCTCACCACATCTCATTCTTCTTTGCCATTGTCTTGCAGTTAATCAATTCACTTTCTCATCCAATACTGTTGGATGTCTAACCATTACCAGGTGCCAGGCTTGGGTTTTCATTGCCATTGTTTATCAGCAGAGGTGACACGTTATGATTGTATCTTCTGTGAACAGCTCAATATAGCTTTTCAAGCTGAAATTTATACTCTGTTCTTTATGACCTCTTTTGCCAAAAGCACTGGAGTTTTGTATTGTTTTCTTGTGTGTTTGTTATCCATAACAAGACAGTTTTGTGCAGGAAAGGTTTGTCTTTGCAGTGAATACTCCCTTAAGACATGGCTTCCCATCTGATAGCAGCTGTCCATAGTTTATGCCTTGTGTCACTCACTCGTTTATTTGGTCACTGCATATAGATGGAAGGTCTTCTCTGTGGGGTATGTAATAACATAGTCCTGGAGGTTGAAGAGAAAATAAACATGAGGCAAGGGATGGGCTAGGCCTAGTTGAGAATTAATTGAGAATTAATGAATAAATGAAATAGTCCTTCATAAACAGCTCTACTGATAATTCATTTTGGAAATGATCAGGGGACAAAATACTTCTTTTTCCAGTATTTCCTTAGAATGTCAAACCGATACTTTATTAGGGAAATGTCACAGCAAGACCTTAAGATTTATCAGCCTCGAATAAAAAAATAGAATATTCATCTACTTGGAAAAGGGAAACTCAATCTGCAAGGAATCATTAGTGTCCCATTCACATGCTCTTCCAGCCCAAGCCACGTTCTCATGTATGGCAGAGGCTGTGGCAGGAAGGCTGTCCAGGGTGACTGGGGCTGTAGACTAGCCCCTCCTCCAGAGACAGAGGGAAGGGACTGATCATCACTCTTGTGGTTGTCTTGAAAAGGACTCTCTTCAACCAAGAACTAGAAAGGTTGTCAAGTGCCAGTAACTTTTAATAGCTTCAGATAGGATTCTCAGAAATGGAGAGTTCTTCATTTGCATTCCACAAGGAGACCTCAGTCACCTCAGTCATTTAACTGAAGTGTGGCAAACATTTGTTTTCACACTTTAGATAATCTAGTAATGCATTTTTTTCCCTTAAAATAATGAGTAAAGGAGAATGAAAAGACATTTTCCAAGTCTACAGAATTTCTCCACACTGCTTCCTTAGTTGGCATGGTGCTCTACCAGCCTTGTAACCCCACCTTAATGTGGTCCAGGATCAGCCTATAGAGAGGTGTCCCTGGCCCTGCTTTGCTGTGCTAATTCCAGAAGTCTTCATGGTGGCCCCATGCCTGAGCACCATGGAGAAAAGGACTCAACAGTAAGCGAGCATAGTGCTGACTGGTCCCGCTCTTCTTTTTAACAGACATCTGCCTCATAGCAAAAACTGGATGAATACATGTGTTCTGTGTTAGAGGAAAGTCTGGCTGTTTCCTTTCCTTCCGTGAGCAAAGGATTTCTTGAATGACAGAGGGGTTTCAAAACAATCTGAAACATGCTTCCTGTACTCTAAGAACTTAGGACTGTTGGTCACTGTTACTTTATATCAGTGGTTCTCTACCTTCCTAATACTGTGACCCTTGAATATAGTTCCTCATGTTGTGGTGATCCCCAACCATAAAATTATTCTCATAATTTTATAACTACTTCTTAATTGTAATTCTGCTACTGTTATGAATCATTAATATAAATATCTGATATTTCCAATGGTCTTAGATGACCTCCTGTGAGAGGGCCACTGGACCCCCAGTAGGTCATGACCCAAAGGTTGACAATCACTGCTTTATGACATCAAGACCCTGTGTGACTACAAAATAATGTAGTAATGCTTTCAGTGTTTATTTACAAAGGAAATATTGATTGAACAAAGCTACTGTGCAATTGGTGACCTTTTGTGGGAATTAGTCATTTACCAATACTGGTTAAAAACAGGGGTCTTGAAACAAAAGACCATGAATATGGAAAGGGAGGCATATGGGTAGGATGGGAGGACAACACAGGTCTGAGTGAGATAAAATAGAATGCAGAGAGAAAACAAACTGGATTATTAAATACATGTATGAAATTGCCATAGACTAAATGTAACCACTTAAAATATAAATGATTTGGAAAATAATAGTTATTATTAAAATAATAATAAAGTAGAATTCTCACAACATTTAAAAAGTAATGCTACATCTATGTCTGAAAGTTGGTTTTGCCCTACAGATAGCACTGTGGTTCATGAAGGAAGCTCAGGGACAATAAAGCCTACCAACTAACAAACAGGAACCACTGAGAATCTGACAATTTAATAAGATGTTATGATTACATGTGAGTGGTTTGATAATAAGAATCGTCTAGATTTAAAGAAGAGACTACTATGATGTGTGGTAAGAGATGGGATATTAGGAGGTATAATTGTTGGGCTTATATCTGAAAATGAAAAGTTTTAAGGATGGCCAACACAGAAAATTTGAGAACAAATCATTAAAAAGGCCTAGAGTCTCTGTTCTGTAGACAAACAACACTAAACACCTGCAGTAACAGATTAAAAGAAGCTCTGGAAATGAGGCAATTGGGAGCTCAATCGAGATGTGTGATCTTAGACAAGTTCCTGGGTATCATCAACACTCAGTTTTCCTTCCAATAAAAGGGGATCAATTTGTTCTGAACACTTAGTCAATTTAGTAAAATCAAATACGATAAAGTAAATAAAGAGTTTCATTCTGTGAATCAGAATTTTACCAAATCTCATTTTTTTTCTAAAAGCCCACAAGGAAATGTGTCATGTGCCCATGGAATTGACTAGGACACTGTAGTGATGGGGGTTCTTTTTTTCACAAGTAACAGAATTCTAGGTGACTGGTTCTAGGTAACTGAAACAAAAGAAAACTGCTGTAAAAATGTGGTACAGGAGGGAAAAGAAGGAAGAAGCATGTACTATGGCTCAGAGGATGAAAAGAAAGCTTGACAATTTTTGGCTTAGAAACCACAAGGAAGAAACCAAGATGGTGACGAAGAATTGGAAGCAGTGATCACTTGATGGTCTTGTTTGATTTTCCTTCTTGTTTGATTTCCTTGAGTGAGTCATAGCACTCACCTCACAGTCCCACAGTGGGAGAGTCTAGCAGGCAGGACATCAAGATATAAGCGGGGAGATGAGGGGACTTGGGGGGCTTGTTTTGCAAAGACTGTGAAAGGGAAGATGAGTAAATGTGGCAATGGTCCACAACAATTTCAAAAGATAAAGCATGTACTTGTTTAGCCAGTTTTATTGAACAACTTGATAATCCATTGTGAAAATAATGGGAAGTAAACCTAGAAGAATAAACCTGGAGGAACATGCCAGGGATTTCCCCTTCTATCCTGTTCTAGCTGTTGGGATATACTCCAGCCCAATTGCTTCAGCTTGAATTTCCTTGGTGCCCTTGACAGTGGCCAGCTTACTGTATCTGGGACACAGGTCAGAAAAGAGTAATGCAACCTGAGAAGCTATTACACCCTGACGTTTAGCCCACTTTGTTTTGCTTTCAAAGGTATGATCATGGACACACCTGAACAAGACTGGGAACTGTGTGTTGTTTTATGGCTGTAGTAATTGTTTTATGTCAACAGCCACTTCCGCCTTTCTGAGTCCCGTTCTCTTTCCCCAAGACTCGTGTCCTGATATCCAATAAATACTCAAATTCATGAATGAGTAAAGAATGAATGCATGAGACCTCAACTTTGAAGACAGTTTTTATGAATGAGCTATCCTAATTTAGCTGTAGTGAATGAGCTATTAGTGTATAGTTTCCTTAGAACACTCTCTCCAGCTCCCACTTCATCCTCTGAAACCATGGTGGCATGCCTATTGAAACAAGGCATTCTGGGATTTGCCCTAGAGAAATATTATAGTCTTCTGGAAGCTTCACAGGCCTAGGCATGCACATGTGACGTGGACACAGCACTACAGCTCATTAGTGAATAAGACATTCACTAATGAGCTATTCACTAATGAGCTGTAGTGAAAACATGACCACTTGGGTAGGAAAGAGTTTATTTCACCTTACAGCTTATCCATATAAAGGAAAGTCCAGACAAGAAAAGGAAGCAGAGGCCATGGAAGAGTACTGCTTACTGGCTTACTCCTCCTGGCTTGCTAATTTTACTTTCTTATAAACCCTAGGACTCCCTGCCTGTGGATGGCACCACCCACTGTGGGCTGGGTCCTTCCATATCCATCAAGAAAATGCCCCCACAGATTTTCCCACAGGCCAATCTGATGGAGGTGATTCTGCAACAGAGGCTCCCTCTTCCCAGATGACTCCAGCTTGTATCACATTGACAAAAGAGCTAACTAACATAAAAGTCAAAGAATTCCCATAAAAGAAGTGGCCTCTTCCTACAAATGAAAGTTAAGATTGGACCTGGTTTTATCAGGATATTGCTGGGATGATAGTAAGTTGATGAGTGAACAGTAATCAGTATGATATACCCATTGACTCAGAAATCCATGATGTTGATACAGAATACAGTAAAGAATATACAATCATTACTATACCTTAAAGATGCCAGGAAAGATCATCAAAGATTTTTACTGTATTTTGCTGATAACTCCAACTTAGCACTTATTATACTTAGTTTTATCAGAGAGTATGCAGAGGGAAACAGAGCTAAAATAAACAAGATTTCAAGAAAAAAAAAAAAAGATTGTACCTGGGACTGTCCTGATTGTGTTGGACAGTCTTTACAGTGACGTCTATCACTACATCATCTTCCATATACTTTCCTTAGAACACTCTCTCCAGCTCCTGCTTTTTCCTCTGAAACCCTGGTGGCATGCCTATTGAAACAAGGCATTCAGTGATTTGCCCTAGAGAACGATCACAGTCTTCCAGAAGCTGCACAGACCTAGGCATGCACATGTGACGTGGACACAGCACTGTGAGGCAGAACCATAAAAATAAAAGGGCAGCTAACTCTAGTTGGCTGAGGTGAAAGGGTATACCAGGATTAGGTGGGTTTCACAGAAGAAATAGTTAAAAAAAAAAAAAACAATGATAAAATAAAATCCCCCAAAGACTATTTTCTGGACCATTTTTGATGCCAAAATGTCTACCCTTACCCTTTATGGGTACTGTACTTTCAAGCACAAATATACTTGGGAAAGGCGGCATTGTAGTGCATATTACTGGAAGTGAGTTTATAGGTTCTCCACAATATATTAGGGAATGAATCATTCCATTATATCTATTACATAAGTGAAAACAGAAAAAGGAATAAGGCTAAGAACTCAGTAATCTTTCCTCCATGCACCCAAATAAGACTGTGATTTCAAGAGTGACATTGCTGGAGTCAGTGGTCCTAAGGACAAAGCTGCCTTCCTTGCTTGCTGTTTGCTGATGGCCCAGGGAAGGCATGGCTTCTACCTGAGTCTTAGTTCCTTTGGCTGTAAAATGAGGGTAGTCAATAGAACCTACCTGACAGGACTAATCACTAAAGAAAGAGCGTGTATAAAATACTTGATGGTTGGCCTATAATAAGCACTGAACAAATGCTGCAGAAATCATCATCATGGGAGAGTGAAAGGAACAGGCTATGATGGTGATGCCAGCAACAGTGACGTCAGTGATATGAGCTGTTATCCTCACTGTTACATACCAACCAGGGGACGATGCTCGGTTTATTCTCATCTGTACACTTGTCCATGTCTCCTAAAGTTACTGTGGGAACTTAGGAGCATGTGCCTGGCACAGAAAAAGTATGCAAGAGAGGTTGATCTGCCCCAAAGCCCTGCAGAGACATGCACTTTGCTCTGAAAGGGCCAAAGAGCAGCAGTTTAGGGAAAAGACCAATTCAACATTAATAAATTGGTTGGATGAGCTTTACCCAGGAACTACAATAACCTAGGGGTTGGTGAGGTGAGCCCCACCCCAGCTGGGAAGAGAATCAAAGTTGTTGAGCTTGGTTGATATTGGGTGGCCTGGTGATTATATCCATCTTTCCACAGTCACAGACACTTCCCCTGGAGGAACCACAGCTTGTCCTTACAGGCAAAAAGGGCCACAAGGTCATGTTTAGAGGAAATGGTTTGAGGGGCTTAAGGGCTAACTCAGTGGTTAAAAGAGCATGTTCTGCTCTTTCGAAGGACCCAAGTTTTGTTGCCACAGCAGAAGGCTCACAACTGACCACCCAAAGGGATACAACATCCTCTTCTAGCCTCTTAGGATACCTGCACTCACATGTCCATACCACAGACACATACTTTTAAATAATAATAATAATAAATATCTGAAAAAGCAGTTTTCCTATGTCCATTGCAGTTCATCTTGGAAAGTGCAGGATTCAACCAAGGAAACAGGTAGCTAGAGAGAGCAAGGTCAGCCCTCCTAAAGGAGAAGAAGAGAGAGGACCCATGGACAGTGCCCAGAAAGAAGGAAGAGAGAAAGGATACAGCAGAAGGTTCACCTTGAGCAAGCACGGGGGCACGAGGCTCAAACTTCACCATGGCCGTGACTGGAGCCCCAAAGGGTGCGATTCGATAGGCAGCAAGGATCTCAGAGTGGCTGCAGGATTACTAGCTCTCAGACCCCGCTGCCTCTCCTCTCTCCCCTCCACAAGCTGAGGGGTTGCGGGTCAGCGCCAAAGCACACAGCCTGATCAGGAGCGCAAAAGCAGCTGACAAATGACAGCGTGACTTGTCATCATCTCAGGACTCACGGTTTGTCCCTGAAAGAATCGATACCTGGAGGGACGAGAGTCATATTTTCAGAGACTCCTGTCTGGGTAATTTATTTCAAGTAAGAAGAGAGTTTACTTATGTTGGCACCCCCGTGGGTGCAGTGGACAGTATATTTACACAAAGATAGAAAACACTATCGTTTCTTCAAAATCAGATTGCCCCCTGGAACAACTGTAGCTGACAACTCTGAGTGATAAGTTTACTCACTCACTCATATGCTCCCAGCTCTACCCAGGGGCCATTCCCACCACTGCCTTCAGCCCTGCTGACTTCTGTCTGCGCAGAGGGACACACGTTGCAAAATTCTCCCACACAGATTCCATCTCCTAAGGCACCAGCGAGCTATCGAGGCAGGGTTGGTGACACTAGCTCCATTTGACAGGGGAAGAAACCAAGGCTCCAGAGTTCAGCACAGGATTATTGGGGGGGGGGGGGACGACCAGAGTTGGAAAGCAACATCTGTCTCCTCATGCCTAGGTATGTTTTAGCTGTGTCATAGCTGAAACAACTTCAAGAAAGGAGAGTTTTTCATCAAAGCAACACAAATGAAAATGATATAAATATTGAATGAGAAGGAATAGGGTGGATCTTTGCAACTGGCCTTTTCAGGGGTTCCTAAAACAATATTTAAACTGACATTCAAAAATGTTCAAGACAGGCTGGGAAAGAGGGTTCAGTAAGTAGCATGCTTGCTACAAGGATGTAAGGACCTGGCTTTGGCTTCCAGCACCTATGTGAAAAGTAGGGTATAGAAGTGTCTGCCTGTAATCTCAGTGTGAGGGACAGTAAGATAGGAAGAGATGTAGTGCCTGCTGATCAGCTAGTCTAGTTTAATCAGTGATTCAGTAAGAAACCTTGTCTCAAAATACTATAAATAAGGTGTAGAGCATTGAGGAAGGCATAATATATTGACCTCTGACCTACACATACACACACATACATGTACATACACTGTTTGAAGAAATATTCCAGATATGTGACCACTAACTCATTTTTGAAATGCAAGAATGTATGCAAAAATGCATACATGTATATGTTTATGGCTATTTCTAAACCCTGGAAATAGATGCATAAGCATGTTGGCTATTGGCCGTGGCTGTCTCTAGTTAGTGTGCTTATCACCCTTTTTTTTTTTTTTTGCTGCTGTTAGTATTGTTTAAAGACAGTGTCTTGCAGTGTAGCCAGCTTGGCATTGAACTTGTGACTCTGCTGCCTCAGCACACTGAGTGCTGGAATTACCATCTTTATCATGAAAAGCCCACCTTTTCCCTCTCGCATTTCTGTATTAGTATGGTGGCCACTAGCCACATGTACCTACTCAAGTTTAGTTTAAATTCAATTAAATTTGAAAAATAATCCCTGGGTCAAACCAGCGTACTTCAAATGCTCAGTGGCCACACCTCACTGATGGCTTCCATATCAGATGATGCAGACTTGGATTATCCATTGTTGGGCAGCTCTGGACTACACACAAACCACACACTATCAGAGAAGCATAGTCAGTACAGCCACATTCCTTTTTCATATTTTTTTATTCTTTGACAGTTTCATACACTTATACCATGAATATTGATCATATCCACTCATGACAATTCCCTTCACCTCCTCCCTAGTGCCCTCCACCCAATCAATCCCCCTCCCAACTTCATATCTTTATTTACTATTATTAATAACCCCCTGAATCCAATTAGTGCTGCATGTAAGTGCATGGCCTGCTCCATGGGAGGGATTTTATGCCTGGTACAGTAAACCTGGTCCAAAGCCTATGACTATGGTGATCATTGGTCCTAGATAGGAACCTACAGTTATTTTTGCTGAATGTTCATGCTATCAAGCTGCATTCTATGACATGGCCTTGCACAGCTTGGGTCCCAGGACACAGACTAGGGATAATAAGGAAATGAAAAAATGGCAGAGACATATACAATAAAGTTGGGATCGAGTTATCTGGGCTCTCACATAGGGAAGGCGCAGCACCCAGGAAGCTCAGTGTGTTTATTATATTCAACTAAACAAGGTAGTATATACAATTAACTGCATGCAGTTGAACATAGAGACAGGGTTATTACATATAAACAAGGAGGCAGGGTTAGCTAATATAGGTAGGAGGAGTCTCTGTAGGGGACTAGTCTTAAAGCCATAAACATGGAAAGAATACCTATGTGGAGATTTTCTTTTTTTTTTCTTTTTTTAAATTTTATTTTATAATTGGATTTAATTTCACATATCAGCCACGGATTCCCCTGTCCTCCCTCCTCTGCCCACCCCCACCCTCCCCTCAGCCCTCCCCCCATCCCCATCTCCTCCAGGGCAAGGACTCCCCTGGGAATTCAGCTCAACCTGGTAGATTCAGTCCAGGCAGGTCCAGTCCCCTCCTCCCAGGCTGAGCAAAGTGTCCCTGCATAGGCCCCAGGTTCCAAACAGCCAGCTCATGCACTAAGAACAGGTCCCGGTCCCACTGCCCGGGTGCCTCCCAAACAGTCATACACTATCAACATTCACACTCACACCAGAGGAAGGTTTTGCTACTTCTCTGTGTCTGAGGCATTGATCATTGATATGGCTGTGCCCATATAAACAATATAGATTCACTCAGAACTTCATTTTCTCCCTATAATTCTAAATATATATGTTTATATTCATAGATTTGTGTGCTTTCAGCTTTGGTTAGGGAAGCTTCTTTTTGCAGTGGGTAATGGTTAATGAGGATACTTGTAACTGGTCAAAATAGCAAATATAGGTACTGTGTATGTAGCTATGGGTGGGTCATCTATACCAGCCTCCCACCATCCAATGCTCAGGGAACTTCATGGAAGAGGGAGGCAGCAAGAATTTGTGAGCCTGTGCGTGGGAGGAGAGCTGTGAAATGCTGATGTCTGCTATATCCACCTTCCTTCAATCTACTCCCAACTCTGTGTTCCTATTGACTTTCTTCTCCTTAATGAAGACTTAACTTTAACCTAGCATGCTGCCAGGATCACAGTGTGGCAAAGCACGGTGGCCTCATTTGTAATGCCCATAGCAGCAATTAGCTCTCCCCACGATCCTATGAAGACTAAATCCCTTTGATGCAACCACCTCACAGTGTTCTCTCTTTTGCAGGAGGTGCAGTTCCAACCCGAGTACTTCCACAGTACCATCATATGTGAGAGGCCCAACAACCACCTCAGCAAGTTTAAGGGTTATATGTAAGTACTTAAGACCCCTGGGCTACTGGTGAACACCTGCTCTGCTGCTGGAAAAATATATTTACTTGAAATGACCAGACAGTTGAGTCCATATCCTGGGGTTAAGATTGTCGAGTTTTAAAGACCTGGGCTTGAGGCATAGGTCTCCCAACAATAAGCTGGATTGGTTTGCTTACCTGTCAGTTTCTCAGGTGCCATCTCTGCAGAGTAAAATTTATAATACCTGTGTCACAGGACTTCTCTTCCCTAAAAATCAAAGTGTCTATCACATGCAGAACTCGGATTAGCAAAACTGGACAAAATTAAATGCCCAGTTCATCACAGATGTCTATGTCTGAATTATCACTATTCTTCCACCTCAGAATTTTACTATAATTCTGGCCCCCATCAGACAGCTGACCTACTTGCAAAGTAAGAGTCACAAGCATGGGTATAAGTAAATGTCTAGCCTTGTCATTGCTATAGCAGTGCTCAGAGCACTTTTGCAGAATACCATCTGTGTGGTCTTTACAGCCACCCAAGGAAATGGGGACCGTTGTCTCCATGTTTCAGATGTGGAATCTTGTGCTCTAGATGTCTGGATTTGCCCTAAGTTTCACAGCAGGTACCAAACAACCCAAACCTGATGTGGTTTTGATTGCCCTGCTTCACAGAGTTCAACTGTGTTGGGCCCACCTCTCACCAAAAGGGTTCCAGGCCACTGAGCTGTTTCTTTCCCAGACAGGCTCTCAGCCCATATATGCTGTCATGAGGAGGAATACAAGAAGAGAAAAAGAAGAATACAGAAGATGCCAACAGAAGCCTTGAAACTTTACTTTTCAAATACACAGGAAGGGCTGATGGAGATAGGTAGAGAAGGACGTGAGCTGGGGAAGTGTTCTTTGTGTGCATCTGTCAAAGAAGAAGCTGTTCATTGTCTCTGGCAAGCATAGTCGTGTTCATTCCTGAGTTGATGGATTTGGTTCCTCCAAGTCACCTGTGTCTTGAACCGTTCTATAATTTCCTAGCAATCAGCTTGATGGCCTGCTTTTCCCCATGGCTCTTTCTCCATCAAACTCATGTTTGCTAGCAGCTAGTCTGTCTCACGGTCAACCTGGGCTCAGGCCTGCCTACCTCACACAGACTTCAGACAGCACTGGCCCCAGCTCTCCTTATCTTAATACCCCTTATTTCTGGCCATTGCTCCTAGAGACCTGCTTTTCTCCACCTCCCAGCCTCAAGGATAAGCCTTGGAAGTCCAACTGGACAGCCCATGGTCAACCCAAAGATCCTAGAAGATTCTACCATCTGGACCTATATCCCCATCTATGTCAGACAAGGAAAAGACTTTTAGACCCAGCACCCACAAACCAAATGTCTAAAAATCCTGTTTCCTCGAAGCCTCCATTGGGTCTCCTTAACTGAGGAATCCTCTGTGACTACACAGATTAGCAAGATGAACAGCTTTTTATTATCTACTTGAAGATAATGAGCTTGATATTTTAAAATGCAACCATTTGGGCTGGTGGGGTAGTTTAATTAGTAGAGTCTGCCTAACATATACATGCTCTTGAGTTCATCCCCATAACCATATAAACCGGGGATAGGAAACATACATATGTAACTCTAGCACTTAGAAGATGGAGGCAAGAAGGATCAGAAATGCAAGGTCATACTCAGCTACATAGCAAATCTGAGGCCAGCCTTGGCTACATGAGACCTTGTCTCAATAAATGATTGATTAATTAAACAAATAAATCTCTGTAGGACCTCAGTTCTCACTCTGAGATGATATCCTTCTCCTTAATTGGGAGTCTTTTGGCAATGTCTGGAAGCAGTATTGGTTGAAACAGCTGGGAAACTGTGCCACTGGCCTTTTGTAGACAGAGTCCAGGGTACCACCCAACATCCTACAATGGACAAGAAAACCCCACTATAAAGAACTGTCCTGCGGAGACATAAATGTTGCATGTTAACCACAAACATCTTTGTTCACAAAGAGCACTCAGTGGAACAGCAGTCATGAGACAGCTAAGCCTTTTTTCCCACCTATCCAAAAACGGGCACTGTGAGTGAGAGAAGAAGCTGGCTCTCCCCTGTGCTATTACTTCAGACTGTCATAAATGACAAGTCATCAGCAGTCTCTCACCTGTGACCCAGAATCCTAAGATAGCCAGTATACTAAGTTGGTGTCCTTGGAAAAAAATCTCAGCCTCTGTAAGCTTTAGCTTTTATACAATGACTCTGCTAACCTTCCAGAGCCATACAGAATCAAATGTAATCATGTAAGTGAACATAGTTTATATGCAGAATAAGGAATTGTTAGCATTTAAATGGATACTGAAGTTGGCATGGTAACACATGCCTGTAATCTCACTATTTGTGAAGTTGAGGAGGAATGATCATGAGTTCAAGGACAGTTTGAACTATGTAATGAGACTCTATCAAAAAAAAAAGAGAGCATCTTTATCAATTACACATCTGACAGAGGATCAGATGCTCATCAGAGAAGTTTCTTCTTGAAGTACCTGGAAATTAGCGCAGAGACCCACAACCAGACAATGTGCAGAGAGAGAGTTTGGAGCACTGAGCCTTGAATGAGCTGTTTTTATCAACCGCCCCCCCCAAGACTCAGGGATCTACATGGAAGAAAAGTCAGTAGGATTTTAAGAGCCAGGGGTAAGGATAACTCCATCCCTGGAAAAATCATCTTCCTGAACAGTAAAACTGATGCACACATCAATTCACAGAGATGGAGAGAGCACACACAAGACCCACACAAGACCTACAAGTTCAAACCAAACAAAAATCCTAGACACAAAGGCCCACCCACAACAAGAAGCTGTTTGTAGTTGTAACTGTTTGTAATTGTAACCTCTTGCGGGCAGAGGTTATTAGAATCAGTCTTCTTCAGTAGGGGCACTGGGTATATCAACCACACTTCAGGGCAGGCCCAATGCTCAGTAGTAGTTGGTCAAGACAAAATGAAGTCTGTACTTTTTGTGTTCTTTTTGTTTTGACTTGGTTTGGGTTGTTTTTTTGTTTTTTGTTTTTTCCTTTGTCTTTGGGATTTGTTTTTTGAGTTTCTACGTTTTGTTTTTCTTTGAAAGAGAAAGAACGTGAAGTTGGGTGGAGGGGGAGGGGAGAAGTTCTGGGAGCAGTTTGAGAAGGGGAAAGAATTTAATCAAATATATTGGATGAAAAATATATAAATAAATAAATAAATAGAATTGTTTGATAACTCAGTAGGTATATTAAGTATGAACATAGCATGAAAGGACAAGATATTTAATAAAAGACGTATTCTGTCACTTACTAGATCTTTGAATTTGCCTCCATTGTCCTTCCTATAAAGTGGATATGATAGCATGACCTGGCTTATAAATTGCCTTCAGCTTATTTAACACATAGAAAAAGTCACAGCTGTACATATGAGAATGAAATATTGACGAACCACAGGGAGAAGAGATTCAGTGTTAAGATTACTGCTTTCCTGTTCTCCCAATGTTACAATTAAATAGAATATTACAGTTAAACCTGCTGCAAACCCAGGGAAAAGGAGTCAGGTTAGAATGCCATGCTGAAGGTAATGGATGGATGGAGTCATTCTGGATCAGAAGTTTCTAGCATGAAGTGGAAAGCTGAAATTCCTCCTGAGGTCCCAGGAAGAAAGACACATCTGTAGTTGGACAAAGGGCCACTGTGCCCTCCTTGGAGGCCTGCATACTTTATGAGAGACTGAGCAAAGGAGGGAATGTATGGGAAGAGAGACTCTGAGAATGAGATAGCTCAGATGTGAGAAGGCTGTAACCCACCCCTTCTTACTTAAACTTCCTACATCCACCTCATGATATAAAAATCAGGAAGATCTAGCATCTTCTATGAACCAGGGTGCTCAGCTGCTATGGCTCTGGTCCCCAGCAGCTAGGCGATGGAGGAATATGAACACTGTCCAAAGGAGACACAGCACCAGACCTCAAAGGTCCAGAAGCCCATTCCCAAACTTTATCCCTGCATCCATTGTGAGGGTAAGAATTAAAATCTAGGGTTTTGTTTTTCAGCAGAGTTCTGCCGTTAGTGGGTAAATGAGGAATTCCTCAGAAGAAATAATTCGCTTCTGATGGTCCAGCCTCACCCAGGCCTACTGGGAACAATGGTGGCATTCATCTGGACATAGAGATAGGATCGCCAAGAGTAGCAGTAGTCCTTGAAATGTGGAAAAGGGGAAAATGAATTGTTTTTACTCACAGCTTCTAGTTCTGTTATACTGATCAGAAACCACATAAACAGACCAACAGAAAGGACACTGCCTAACTTTCACTCCTTCTTCCCAGGGAGCATCCTGACCAGACCAGGACTGGCTTTGGCAGCGAGAGTCTTCTGCTCCGAGGCTGCACCATCCGAAACACCGAGGTGGCGGCTGGCATCGTCATCTACGCAGGTCATTGTCTCCGCACAGTTTCCTTTTTCCAACCTGCCTTAACACTCCCCTCTCCTACCTTTCCTCTAAATTCATCTTCAGACAATGGAAACTCTCAGGGTCTCCTGGGGGGCA
The DNA here is from genome assembly GCF_049852395.1 of Peromyscus maniculatus bairdii. Lineage (NCBI taxonomy): Eukaryota > Metazoa > Chordata > Mammalia > Rodentia > Cricetidae > Peromyscus > Peromyscus maniculatus. The sequence continues at coordinate 27,271,867 of NC_134859.1, forward strand.
GAGCCATGCAACTTCCCACTTCTCAGCTAAGCCAGAGAGGCTGGGAGCCACAGGAACTCGCTCAGGCCACAGGAGACATAATGAGATGCTGAGTCGATACCATGTAATCCACCAGGTAGGGAGAAGGACTCAGTTCATCACCCCAGTGGTGGCTTGGGGACAGAAGTACAGGCAGATCTTCAGAATAACCCCACCAAAAGATAACTTCTCTTGCATCTCAGTTTGCCTACTTCATAATGGGAAGAATATATGTGTCTACTTTATAGATTCCTGAAAATCAAATGGCCTATCCCATGCAAGTCACCTAGCGCTATATCAAGTGAAGGGAAGGCTGGATAAACTTCAGTTACTGTCCTCCCCCCCCCCCCCCCCCCCGGCTATGTTTCCTTTATCCACTGTATGGTTCTAGATATGGAGATATTTTAATTACTATACTACAATAGCTGAGGCAGGCTAGCTTTCAAGAAAAGAGGTTTAATTTAGCTCACAGTGTGGGGAGGTGTATGGACCTGGCACAGGTATTGGCTCATCTCTGCTTAGGACCATCTTGCCTATGTCATGTCATTATGAGGGAATCTCCTTGTCACCGAGAGACTAGAGTCTTCCAGAATAGGCTCTAGTGTGGAGGTTTGTGCTTCTCACAGCAAACATTTATTGAGCCGCTTCTACCTACCTAGAGCTAAGTGGATCACACACATATGGAAAATATGATGTCACGTTGGCCATTAATGATGATGGGGGCCGGCTGTTGGCACTGAATCATTGAAGGCCAGGAGGTTCCTTAATGTGGGCAAAGAACTTTTGGTGGTTCTCACACCCAACACATACACTCACCCTCTGAAACTGAGCCTCAATGAACTCTCCTTCTATAAGTCGCTTTGGCCATGGTGTTTTGTCATGGCAATAGGAAAGTAACTAAACGGGCGGTGGTGGCGCTCGCCTTTAATCCTATTGCTCAGGAGGCAGAGGCAGGTGGACCTCTATGAGTTTGAGGCCACAGCCAATTTCAGGACAGCCAGAGTCATTATACAGAGAAACCCTGTTTCAAAAAACCAAAAAGAAAAGAAACTAAAAACAGAAGGGGAGGCGGGGCAGCAGTGGCGCACACCTTTAATCCCAGCACTTGGGAGGCAGAGCCAGGCAGAGTTCAAGGCCAGCCTGGTCTACTACAGTACTACCAAAACTACACAGAGAAACACTGTCTCGAAAAACAAACAAAACAAAACCAGAAGGAGAGAGAGAGAGAGAGAGAGAGAGAGAGAGAGAGAGAGAGAGAGGGAGAGAGAGAGAGAGAGAGATTGATTCTGGTGGAGGGCCTGGGGCCCTGCTGGCCTCACAGTCCATGCCTGCCCGGGATTTAGCAGGAAGAGCAGCCTTTGTTCTGAATGAATCAGACCAGCTGTTTGTGAAGGGCCAGCCCCACTCTTCTGGGTGCCACATACCAGAGGGCATTCGGCTGTCCCAGCAGGTCACCAGTGGGAGGAGGGGCGGTGCTTTGTATACAGGACTGTACCATTGACAGACTTACATTATCAGCATACAGAACAATAGGCTTTTCAGATATGTCTTAGCATTGAAACACAATTGGCTGGCAATACATTACCTTCTCTGGGATTAAAAAAATAAAGCTCTGATAAATATAATTAAAAATCAGCAGAGCAGCTGATGGGGTTGAGGTTGAGATTTTAGTGGAAGATACTCGTAGACTGAGGAAAATTGGTAAAAATGCTTGTCACATAAGCACTTTAAGCACATAAGCTTGTCCAGCTGCACCATACATGTAGGAAAGCCAGGGTGTGCCTATAACTCCAGGGCTGGGGGCCTGCTGGCCAGACATCTAAGCCCCAGATTTAGAGAGAGATCTTGTCTCAAAAAATAAAGTGGAGCCAGACTTGGAGGGGCACAACTTTAATCCCAGCACATGGGAGGCAGAGGCAGGTGGATTATGGGGGGAAAAACTCACAGGAAGTAGAGAATTGGAGCTTGGCCGTCTCTTTGGTTTGGCATCAGTAAAGAGAGTCTCTTAGTCACTAGCTAAGGAGGAAGGTCAGCTGGTTGCTTCTCAGCCTCTCTGAGCTAGCATGTTTTCATCCCAGTATTGACTCTGGAGCCTTTATTGGTAAAGACTTAAGAAACTTAGCTAAAAACTGTATTTGGCTACAGAGGCAGAGGTGGTTCTGGCGGGACACAGGGCAGAGGGGCAGTGATTGAGGAGCTGCGGTCTGTACAGAAACAGTGTAGGTTCAGGTGCGGTCCTTACGGAAACAGCGTAGATGCTGTCCTTACAAAAACAGTGTAGATTCAGGCGAGGTCCTTATGGAAACAGCATAGATTCTGGCGCAGTCCTTACGGAAACAGCGTAGATTCAGGAAACAGCATAGATTCAGGGGAAGTCTTTATGGAAACAACGTAGATTCAGGTGTCCTTACGGAAACAGTGTAGATTTAGGAAACAGCGTAGATTCAGGAGCGGTCCTTATGGAAACAGTGTAGACACTGTCCTTACGGAAACAGCGTAGATTCAGGAGCAGTCATTATGAAACAGCGGTGGATTCAGGTACAGTCGCCATGCCGACAATAAAACCACAGATTCCCCAGAAGCATGCTTTGCTTTTCCTGCTGAGTGGCCGCTTGCAGGTCACTTTGGCAAGGGACAAAAAGACGTATGTAGCTTCTCATATAGCCATTCTCCAAGGTCTCAGCTGACTAGGAACGCTATGTCAAAATTTGTTGGTGTAAACACCTCAGTGCCCTACAGACTCGGGCTATGTCCTGTTTTCTGACGTTCTCCACATCACCCTCGAGGAACGAAAATGCAGACTTCAGGCAAGTTTGAGGCAAAGTACCACAAAAGGACCATTTTCCTCAATAGGAAAATCGATTAAATTTTCAGAGGCAATTTATGACTTGCTTTTAAAAAAAAAATTATTACAGCAGACTGAAGAGCTGACCCTGCCTCCACACACACACACACACACACACACCTAGGCAGAGTGGGAGAGCTGGCCCTGGTGGCATGGGTGCAGGAGAGCTGGCAGGCTGACCAACTCAGCTTCCTCCCAGGCCCAGATCCAGAGCTTTGAGTTGGGGGAACCCAACATCTACCCCATCCATGAACTGCTGGAGCATGAAGAAGCCAGTCCTGCAGAACCAAAGCCGCAGGATCTTCACGACACAGGTCAACAGCAGGATATCCAAGAGTCCTGGTGAGGGTGCAGTGTTGTTAGTGTAGCAGAAGCCAGAGGCCTTGAACCCGTCCAAGGACTGGTTGCAATGATCATTTGCAAATAAAGCTGTTGGTCAAAAGGGTAGACTGCATGGTGCTGCAGCTCCACAGCCAGATTTTTGTTTGTTTGTTTTGTTGTCTTTGGGGGAAGAGGTCGCAAGGGCAGATGTGGAGGGACGGGAAATGAACAGGTTTGGGATATATGACGTGAAATTCACAAAGAATCAATACAAAGTTTAAAAAAGTAAAATAAAGGAAAGAAATTTTAAAAATATTTTATTATGTTATATGTAGGAGTGAGTGTTTTACCTGCATGCATGCTCAATGCCCACAGAGGTCAGTTGTGAGCCACCATGTGGTGCTAGGACTCAAACCCAAGTTCTCTAGAAGAGCACCAGTGCTCTAACCACAGAGCCATCTCTCCAGTCTCTGTGACTTGCCTTTTAAAGCATACAGCTTAATCACGGCATAAAATGCAACTGGTGATCTGGCCTGACAGGGACTTGTGAGTGACTCCAGGAATTTGAGATGTCCAGGGCCTGGAGTGAGTGGGGTTGTTAAACATTGCAGTTCTCACCGCCCAGACAGACTGGTTCCTGCTGCCCTGCCTGGCATTGTGACCACAGGTGACCAGGCCTCACCTTCTTGTTCTTTCCTGCTCAAACTTTGCACCCATAGCTGTCAAATCACTTGCTAATGCCATGGCAGCTTACCGAAAGCCCCCTGAACCCCCAACCACGAACCACGTCTCTCTTTCTCTTTCTTTCTCTCTCCTACTCACCATAACATGCCTACAGTAAGCTGTAGGTTAATTCCTTCCTCCATACCCACCACACGTACACAACCCTTATTCCTTTTTGCAGATGAGAAGTTCAAGTGCAGAGGAATCCATTCACCTAAGGTCCCACATGTTGGTTAAGCAGCGGTGCTGCCGACTACTGGATGCTGCGGTGGTGGAAGAATCACGAGCCGTGGTTACCTTTCTAGAGCTTTATTTGGAGAGAGAGGGAGAGAGGGAGAGAGAGGAGAGAGAGAGAGAGAGAGAGAGAGAGAGAGAGAGAGAGAGAGAGAGAGAGAATACGGAGGGAGAAAATGCAGAAAAAAAAGCACAGAGAGGGCACACCCGCTTTTTAGGCTGGGAAAGCTATCTCAGGCTAGTGACGTAATTAAGGACATAATCCTTACACCACACTCCCTGAGATGAACTCCCTGTAAGCCAAGGTCAAATATATACAGAGCTGAATCCCAACTCTAGCAGCCCTGCCCTCCCTAACTGCCTTGCCTTTGACCCCACTCCAGACCTAAAGAATGAAAGGATCTCAGAGGGTGAGGACCCCTATGAGGTGAGCCTGAGGCAGGGAGTGAGCGAAGAATGCAGCAACCTGTGCCTGTCACCCTGTTAGAGCCCCTCACAACTACAGCAACTCAAATCGAATTTAATAATCTAAGCTCGTTTGCTCCTACTGCTGTTGTTATTCTAAATCCTCAAGGCAACTAACTCGGTAGCATTAAAGCCATTTGCTTCTGGAGCTGGTGCACTGGTTTTCTTTAATTTTACACAGAAAAATGAATGGCATTTTTCACTTTGACTATTGGTGAGTACACACAGTAATTAAAACCCAGCAACTCCTAAGAAGAGACACAGTCTGAAGACCAAGTGTTTCTCAGCACCTCACTTGGGTTGGTGGAAGGAAGAATCCTGGCTTCCCACTGTGATTCTAGTATTAACTTATTCTTTCACATTGGACAAGTTCCTTCTACCCTGCTCCTCAGTTTCCCCAGGTAGAAAAGAAATAACTAGGAAAACTGATAGTCTTCCAACTTTGGCATTTTTTTTTTCTTGGAACAAGATTTTATGGGGAGGTAGCTGATGAATGCTGGGGTGACAGATTTTGTTTCTACTGTTCTTCCTCAGGAAATGTCAACACCTTAGACATTAAGAAACAAACACGGGAACTGTTGGCCCCAAGATCAATCCTCCTGCAGGATCTTTGCACATGCATCTTTTTCCATCTAAATTCCCAATTTTCTCTCAAAGGTCATGAGACGAAAGCCATGCTGAACAACAGTGGGCCCCGCTACAAACGCAGCAATATTGAGCGGCGCATCAACAGGGATGTCTTTTTCTGCATCGGCCTCCTCTTCCTCATGTGCCTTATTGGAGCTATAGGTAAGGGATGTTCTGCAAAAAGCAACACAGAAATCCATTCAATTCTTTTGGCAAATCACTATAATTCTGAGCTTTAATTTCCTTAAAGAAAAATCAAGTCTGTACCCCCTACTTTATTGGAGGTACTGATGAAAACCTACTGTAAAGTGTATGTGTTCTTAAATACTAGCAATACTGTCGATGATTGATGGGCTGAAAAAAAAATCTCATGAAGCACAGGTGTTCTCTGAGCATGGAAGGAGAATAAGATGGATGACTCATAGGACTGATCCTTGGAGAGCCCACAATCTGCCCAGGAGGAGCCAAACAGAATTGAGAGCTCACGCTGCCCTACTCAATGGGGCACTTCCCATGGGCACTGCATTATTTGCCTGTTGTTGCAGTGAAATTAAGTCATATATGCTGAGAGGATGAAAACAGCACAAATTCACTCTACTTCTGCATCTTCTTCTAAGCAGCAGAAGTCCAATTTGAGTGGGTTAAGATCATGACTTCGGCAGCTCTGCTTCCTTCTGATGAGACCCAATGAGAAATCGGTCCTGTCTTTTTCAATTTCTAGAAGCTTCCTCCTGGCCTTTGTTCATTGCACTAGAAGCATCTTCCATACTCTGCTCATATCTCCCCAGCCTTATCTGTGGTACCTCCTTTTATAAGCACAATTGTAATTACATCCTTGAAGCCACCAGGAGAATCCAGGATACTCCCCATTTTGAATTTCATAAGTTAATCACATCTGCAAATTCCTCTCTTCCTCCTAAGACATACTCTTCCCAGGACCCACGAATTAGGATATATCTTGTTATGGGTGAAGTGTTATTTCACCTCCCATGGGCACTGTGGAAACACCAGTGAGGGGAGTCTTTCCTGGAGAGGTACCTGTTCTAGCTGATTACTAACTGAGCTGGACATTTGCTGCAGGAGATAGGTGGCAGACACAAGTTCAGGAGCACAAGGAGGCAGGGAAATCTGGGGAGAGGAAGAATGTACTTAGTCACATGGGTAGCACAGGGTACAGAGGTGGGAAGGAGAATGACTATAGACAGAAAAGCAGTTGGCTCTCTAGTGTGTAAGAGCAAGAGCAAGCTCAAAAGGCCTAGAAAGGAGTGAGCTGGAACCACTTAAGTTGATCTTCAGAGTGGAGACAAGAAAGAGTTCTCCATGGAGATCTTACCCTTCGCATCCCCCCATCATCTTTACTCTAGGGGTGTTTCACAGAATGCTTAAGGAGACCTCACAAAGAATCAGGGATGATCAGGAGAAAAAAAACTCATGAGCCCGCATACCCCTGAATAACCCTGACCCAAAGAACAGCAATGATGTTGGCTACCAGTCATATTCTGAAATCATAATCATCACTATATTTGAGAAGATGATGTCTAAAAGGCAAAGCGTGAGATCTAGTATGTCAGTGTAGTAAAGACACTGGGACTTGTCTCAAGGTGGCCAGGAATTTATATTTAATGTAGCTCACAGGTGAGCCTAACAGTTGTGCATGAGTGGGTGGCTCACAGCTGGAAAGATAGAGGAAACCACAGCAAGGACACAGCCACTCCCACCCCTGCCCTCATGGCTGTCGAACTAAGCCTCCATGTTGAGTAAATTTTTCAGGCATGCCAGAACTGAAAGTTTACTTGAGATCACTGTGTCTCCAGACAAAAAAGAAGTTAATGATTACACACATAGATAAGGCACCCCAAGTTGGCTTTACAAGGTCTCCAAATGGTAAAGGGAGAACATCAATGGAAAAGGAAGACAAATCCTCTATTGCAAACAGCAACTTTTATGAAACAGGACTCTTTGGCCGCCTCATTAAAGCATAGCCTTGGAAGAGGAGAAAGTTCTCCCATGACAAGTATGATTCCAGGGTTCCTTACCAAATGTTCCCTTTGGTTTTATAGCAAGGTGTGTCTTCTTGCTTAGCTCATAAGGCACAAACATTACATACACAGACACCTGCCCAGGCTCCATGACCTCCGAGACTTCTGGTTCACCTTGTAGCTTCTCTGCTTTGTTGTCTTACTGCAGGGGCCCCTTCTCTGTGAATGTCTTCTCCTCTATACAGTCACCATTAAATTATATTATGTCTGTAATACTCCTTTTTTTCTGAAGTGACTGTGAAGAATTTGGCCCAGCCTGGCTGGGAGGGAGCCTTTGGGTGTGATGACATTTTATGGCTCTTATTCTCTATAGTTCCTGCCCTGAAGCTGACAGCATTTGTTTTAATTGGAATTTACTCCACATCAGAGTCCATCATTGAGGGAAGTCAGGGCAGAAATCTAGAGGCAGGAACTGAAACAGAAGCCATGGAGGAGTGCTGCTTACTGGCTTCTTCCTCATGGCTTGCTTGCTTGTTTTCTAATACCATCCAGGACTATCTTCCCAGGGGTGGCATCACCTAGTAAGCTGGTCCCTCCCATATCAATCAAGAAAATGTACCAAAGATTTGTCCATAATCTGTGGGGAATTTTTTGCCAATCTAGTAATGGAATTTTATCAGTTGAGGTTCCCTCTTCCTTGTATTAAAGCTGACAGAAAAATAGCACAGAATTCTGCACAATGGGTTATTCTAGTTTCACAATAACCCTATAGGAAAGCTATTACTAATGAACAGATAAGGACATTCAAGTTTAGACATATCTATAGCAGGTGCTGGATGTAGCTCATCTTGCACAATCCTGTGGTGTTGTCACCCCTTTAGCAAATAAGGAAACAGAGTTCAGTGTGTACGTGGTGTGACTCTCATAGCTTCCATGCTCTAGCACATAACCCCCTCAGGATCGTTTAAGGTCAAAGTCCTTTGCTTAGTGAAAATTACTTAAGAACAAAAACCAAGACTGATACAATCAATAAGTATTGGATATAGGAGGGAAGAGTGGGAAAAATAGGTAATTAGGTACATAAATAAATGAGGGGATGGGTAGGAAAGAAAAGTGGAAGACAGATGTGTCAAGATTGCCCAACCACACACTTCATACAATAAAGTATGTGTTCCATTATCTTTCCAACCTCTATGTGATAAGACTCCACTAAAATATATGTAACCTTCATACTAATCTTTCCAGTAAAAACAGACTTAGTGTCCATCATTCCATCAAGGGATTGAACAGTGAAGAGTTGGGTCCATGAAGCACCGCTGTCACATTAAAAGAAAAGAGGAAAAGAGGAGGAGAGGGCACTGTGTCATGGGAAATAAAAATGGGCTCTTCAAATACCCACCCATGTCCAAATACCAACATGTCATGAGTACCTGGCCAACTTAGAACTAAGAAAAGACTTAGTCTGATGCCTAGCTTTGCTTCTTCTCAGGCCATAGCCTCTGGAATGGGACCTTTAAAGAGCATCCTCCCTTTGACGTGCCAGATGCTGATGGGAACTTCCTTTCTCTTGGCCTTGGAGGCTTCTATATGTTCCTCACAATGATCATCCTGCTCCAGGTAAGAGCTCTCTACCCTCCACAGCTTCAGAAAATAAAGAAAAATAAGTGCTAATGCCAGAAAGAAGTAATAAGGACAAGATGGGAAGACAGTTATTGCCTTCTGGTGTGTTTACCAAGTGTTCACATTGGTAATGTCAGGACAACCTCTCAGCTGTAGAAAAAGGTTCAGAGTAAGACCATAGCTGTCACCTATGTCTATGTCCCTTTGCCAGACAGAACAGGAAAAACACTATGACCCAAGACCAAAGGAAGATTAAATACCCAAGTGTTGGAGATAGAGAAAATTGACATGTTAATGTTCCAGCATTTGATAGAGAAGAACAGAGTAGATGAGAAAAATAGAGTTGACACCTATAAAAGATGTAGTAAGGGATAAAGAGATGTTTTTCTTTACATATTTGGGCTCTATCAAGACACACAGCTGATAGAAAATGAGAAGATGCAGGTTTTGTTTGGTGAAGACTCGTCTACAGTCAATGTCTTTTAGAACTCTGTTCCTGACTGATGAACCATTTCAACCTCCCATTCATCATAGCAGTTTGATCCTTCTTAAAGGCAAATGTAAACACACCTGTTCTCTGTGCAGAATCTGCTGGTAATCCATGTCTGCTTGGAATAAAATCCAAAGTCCTTATGGAAGCCAACAAGGCTTTAAACAACCTGGACCTTGACCGCATCTCATCTCCTACAACTCTCCTCCTCCATTCTTCCTGTATCATGCCTGCTCACTATCACCTCCTGAACAACCAAACCCCTCCCACTGCCCAGAATTCTCCACCCAGTGTGATCTTCGCACCCTCCTCTCTTCAGTTTCTGCCCAAACATCATGTATATGAAAGTCCATTCAGTCTATGACTCTATGTCCTCTCTGATTTCCTTTACTCTATTTCATGAGACAACCACATCATATATATTGATTGTCTATATATTGTCACTAGAATATGAGTTCCTTATGGCCAGTTTTGTTCTAACAACCTCCATTTCCAAGACTTGGAACAATGTCCAACGAAGAGCAAGAGCTGGCATTGGACTAGTGAACGTAATGAGCAAAAGGCCTGAGCACCTGCAAAGATGCCAATGACCCTCTATATCACAGAGATCTGAGGGCTCAGGAGTCTCTCAAGAGGGCTGCTAAAATTCCTATACTCAACATGCTGTCAGTAAATAGCCAGTGAGGAGTGCCTGCTCCCCTCCCCTCAGATACCACAGGATGAAGAGGCATATCTCCACTTCACATCCCCCACAAGTATTGCAAGGGAGGCCTGAAGTCACTAACTTTTAATTTCTCAGGAAAAGTCATGCTGTAAGCTGTCCTCACCTTTCTATCAAATGCCTTTGCTATCCACTAGTGAGGGTCTGGGAGCAGGGATCAAGCAGGTTTCTGACACAGTGTGAACCATCCTCCCTCAGGTGTTGATCCCGATCTCCTTGTACGTGTCCATCGAGTTGGTAAAGCTCGGGCAAGTGTACCTCCTTCATAATGACCTGGACCTATATGATGAAGAAACCGATTTGTCTATTCAATGTCGAGCCCTCAACATTACAGAGGACCTGGGCCAGATCCAGTACATCTTCTCTGACAAGACGGGGACCCTGACAGAAAACAAGATGGTGTTCCGGCGTTGTACCATCGTGGGCAGTGAATATTGTCACCAAGAAAATGGTATGAGGGCCCACAAGCACCCTGGCCTCTTGACAGGGGGACGAGGACACTATTCTGATTCCCCACAGGGTTTCTGTAGCATTTTGGCAAGTTGTATCACCTCTCCATACAGCACAGTGTGTTTACATCAAGGATGGGCTAAGATGGAATGTGTCCCAATTATGTCTGTCATGAAATCAAGGCTTAGGAATTTGTCCTGTTACCTTACCTGGTGTGTCAGGATGTGTCTAGATCTAGGCACATGGTGAACTTTGACACATTTAGAAAATGCCTTCCATTTTAACAAATGTCTGAGATTTCATCAAGTCAGTGTTTTGACTTAGAATATGAAGGTATAAGATTCCTGGACTGTTACTTTGTTACTTTTTGTGGTCTGAAGGTAGCCTGTAGAACTGAGTTAGTACACACACACACACACACACACACACACACACACACACACACACACATACACACACACATACACACACACACTAAAGAGAAAGGAGATATTATAGATAGCCCTATCCCCTTTGCTATGGCAATCACTCACTATTTACACAGGAGCCTCTTATTTCTTTTTAATAACATAATAGCTATTACTACAAGCACCTAGCTTAGCTAGTTGTTTTCACATATTATGTTACTAAAATCTTCAAAATGATCCTGAGTTTTATACTTCTTAATAACTTCTAATTGAGGAACTAAAGGTAGAGGTTAAATCAAAGACCAAGATCATATTACTTTATCCAGTCTTAGTAGCCCAGCCACAGAAAAGCCTTTTAGACCTTTCCTGTGCTCTATCCCAACCCCTGAAGTCTAGCGTCCCACCCCACCCCCGCCAACCACAGCTCAGCCAAGATGTAACAAGATTCCTTTCTTGCAGCCAAGCGATTGGAGATGCCAAAGGAGCTGGACTCAGATGGAGAGGAATGGACCCAATACCAGTGTCTGTCCTTCCCACCTAGATGGGCCCAGGGCCCAGCAACGATGAGAAGCCAAGGAGGTGCCCAGCCTCTGAGGAGGTCCCAGAGTGCCCGGGTCCCCATCCAGAGCCACTCCAGACAAAGGTCTGTGGGACGCTGGGAGACCTCACAGCCTCCGGTGGCCTTCAGCAGCTCAATAGTAAGTCTCTGCCTTGGTTCATTGAATCACAACCAAATTACGCCAAGAAGATAACAGAGAAGGTTCTCAGGTATAGCAGAGGCTCTATAAACCCTGATTAGCTGGTGGTTGGGGGTGTAGCTTAGTTGAGAGAGTGCTTTCCTAGTATGTATGAGACCTGAGTTCAATCCCAGCCCCTCACAAACCAAGTAGAATGCTACATACCTATAATCCCAGCACTTGCTATATAGTGAGTCTAAGGCCATCCTGGGCTACATGAAACTCTGTAATATTTTTTTTTAAAAAAAGTCATTTAAAGCCTGAAGAGATCTCAGAATGGCCCCTTCCAGTCCCATAGGGAACCCATACAGTGTTCTGTCAGCATACACAATTCTTGTTAGTCAAAACGTTTGGTGTTTGGAAATTAAGAGTTCTTATCTGAAATATTCATTTCTCCTGTTCTGAAAATGGAATTAGAAAATTTCCTGTACTAATCCAGGGTTTCCTCATGGCAATAATTGGCTTGAGTTAAGGAACCCTTACCACGTAGGTTGGTACAATCCTCGGTGCCCTAGAGCCTTTGCCCTTCCCCACCTGTCACTACCACACCTGAGAGCCAGGGGCCTCCTCATTATGGACACATTTCCAATTACACAGCTAAAGGAAACCAGAAAGTATTTGTTATGTTTGTATTTTCATACACTAGAAAGACAAAAGATAAGCCTTTAAGCCCTTGTGCACTTGAAGAAAGGTGAAAGAAAATATTCTAGTAGTAATTAAAGAGGAATTTTAAAGAGTTTTATCCTGTCTTCCCCTTTCTTTAATTCTACACACTGAATGGAATGCTCTTCTCCCAAATTTTTATATGACTATTTTTCAGTTACTTAAATGAGGTGTCATTAGGCCTATTCTGAATGTCTTTTGGCATTTCACAGTTCTAGTGTGGCAGGCACCTTATGTACCTATTAATAAGTGTCCCCACTACCAAGGACACAAGGAGGGAAATCTGGAGGCTTTTTGCCAGCATTGAAATAGGCAACATGATGATTCTCTGCCCCTTGTTTAACCTCACAAATCATAGGATCCCAGAATCAGGCAGTATAGATTCCTTTTTTTTTAATACATTTTCATCTTAACTTATTTTGCCCAAGATGATCTCAAATTCCTGGGCCCAAGAAACCCTTCTAGTGAGTATACATTTGATAGAGGGCCCTCAGCTGATGGCAGTGCATGGGACGTACTAATCCCAAACTGTCTCCGGAACCTAAACTATGGTCAGTGTTCTGCACTGGCTGGCAATTTCAAAAGCAAGTTCTAAGTCAGAGCTTGCCTCAGAAACTCCCAAGGTCCCAGAACCTGGCAGCAGTCTACCAGCTTCTCAAGACACCAGCTATTAAGCCTGGCGGGTGGTGGCACATGCCTTTAATCCAGGCATTTGGGAGGCAAAGGCAGGCGGATCTCTGTGAGTTCAAAGACAGCCTGGTCTACAAAGCGAGTTCCAGGACAGGCTCCAAAGCTACACAGAGAAATCCTGTCTTGAAAAAGAAAAAAAAAAAATTTAAAGGCCAGCTCTTGGTTTCCCTGGCCCTTGGGTGCAACCCAAAAATAAAACAGGAATCAACAGTAGCAGCAACAACCAAAACTGGGTTTGTTGTTTTTCTTTAGCTACCAAACACAAGGCAGTATCAGTGATTATCTCCTAATTGCCTGCTATAAAACTGTGGTTTTAAGGTGGGTAACATATTTATGAAACTGGCATGTCCCCAGCCAGTGTTTCATAGCACGGACAGATGGAAAATAAAATGCCTTTTGCCCTGCTCTGAAAGCAGCCAAGATTTCAGCAGAGTCTACGAGCCACTTATACAATGTTTTTCAAAATCATCAAAGCAAAGACCATCTTCCCAGTCGTGGGAAGCTGCCCTGGGCTCCTGAAGGCTCGTCCGCCACTCCCTTCTGTGGGCATGTCCCCTTCCCTGACACCTCCAGAGAGAACGCAGTAGACACAACTGCAAGAGGTGCCGAGGGCAGCCTCTTTCTTAATGACTCCTCCGTGAAACACTCCGACTCTCCTGCACATTGGCAGGGCAGCCAACATATGCCTGCTGCCTCTGTGGGGTTAGATAAGAGTCCTGATTTCATCAGACAGGCACACAGTCTTTCTGCAAGTAATGTGACCACACGAGACAGAATTGTCCTTAGCCCCCAGGGACCCAGATAGGAGGTTAAGAACTGTCGGAAAATTCTTTCTTGGGTAGCCACAGTGAATTTTCCTTCAACTTACATAGCTTGCTTTAACAGTCTGGGTGAATTGGGCTTTCCTAATTCTTCATCCAAAGTAAATATCATTAAGACTGAAACCCTAGGATAAATACATCACTGCCTTGAAAAGGGAATTCAGCCTTCAGCTCCTAGCAACCAAAAAGGCCTGTTTACATGCTACTAATACCAACATACAGTTAGGTATTAAAAGGGGATCAAAGACTACATGGTGCTGTCCTCCATCCCCGCTCTCCCAAAGGCCTGTACAGGCTATCCTCACAGTAGCCTATGCATCCTTTCCAGGGGAACCTCCCTATACAGAAGCCTCTATGGAACACACACACACACACACACACACACACACACACATACACACACACGATGATGTTTTGACCAGGGGACTTTTGGATTTTGCCTTTCTGTTTTCATGTGTGTGCATGTGTGCATATGCAGGTTTACATGTGTGTATCCACATGGCTATGCATGCATATGCCTCTCTGTGAGTATGCACATGCACATGTGGAGACCCAAGGTCAGTGTCAGAAGTCATCTTCAATCAATCTTACTCATTGCAATAGGGTCTATCAATCAAACACAGAGCTTACCAATATGACTACTCTAGCTAGGCAGCTTGCTCTGGGGATCCCTTATCTATCTGCCAAGGCTGGAATTACAGGTGGGCTGCCAAAGCCACCCCATATTTACAGGAGTGCTAGGGATCTGAACTGCAGTTTGCACACTTTCAGAGCAAGCACTTTAACCACTGAGCCATTTCCCCAGGCCCAACATTGCTATTTTAAAAAAATTAACAAATCCTGGAAAATGTTTCCTATGTGCAGGCACATGTGTATAAATTCAGTAGATACAGCCTCATTCTTTTTTTGTGGCTGTTGGACGTTGTCAAATAGTCGAGCTATCATGTGCTTTATATGTGTGTGGCAGGCTTTTTATACAGTATTAATTTTTAGAGCATAAGAGCTAAGTTGGAGTGTTGGTGCATTTCTTATTCTATTGATTTTTCCCAAAGATGTTAGAGCAATTGACATGTCCCCCAGCAACAAACAGAAGGGCCTGCTTCCTCCTTACTCTGTCGAGTGTATCTGTGGCAACTGTCAGCAATTCTTTAGAATAGCCTTTCATTTATTTGGTCAGCTGATCTTTCAACATTAGTTAACATCTATTCAGTGGCAGATACAGTAGCTGGATGGAAGGGATACAAAGTCTCATAGGACAGTAGCCCCTGGATTCATGGATTTACATCCTAATGAAGGAGCAAGTGGGATGCCAGTGACTTCTGCTGGGATGGTAGGTACAGATGTGTTACAAGAGACCAGCAGAGGGTAGTACCATCCTCCTTCCAACTTCCTGGGAGCTTCCTGGCAAAGCTAGCACCTGAATTGGCCTTCAAGACAAGATTGAGAGGCAACCAGGGGATTTTAAGCAGTGGTAGTAATCTAATGAGGTGAAGAATGCAAACTTCTGGGGAAGCAAGGCAGAGCATTTGGAGGTGCTCATCCACAGCTAGAAAAAAAGAATGCAAGTTGGAGAAGTAAGGAAGATTGAGTCACAAGAGGAGCCAGGCCATAAAGGGTTTACTTGCAAGCTAGGGGCCAAGCCACCTATTTCTCTCTACCACTGGCTTAATGGACTTCTGTATTAAGAAGCTGCCATCCCCAATCAGTAACAGTGACAGTATGACTTGAGTAGCTTCTTAAAACTTATTCAAACCAGCCTAGCCAATCAGTGAGCTCCATGTTCAGTTAAAGTCCCTCTCTCAAAAACTAAGGTGGAAAGCAATTGAGGAAGACACCCAGCATCTAGGATGACCTCTCACCTCCACACATATGCACGTGCAAGTGTACACACAAACACACACACACACACACACACACACACACACCTGAAAGGAGAAGAGCAGAATGGAGGCTGCCTACTTTCCCCAGACTTCAGTGTGAGAATACATCCCAGCCAGAGAGGAAGAGCATTCATTGGGCAACAGTGTAGTACACATTTTTGCTGTTCAAACTTTGCTCTTGAACCAGCAGCACAAGCCCTTCCTGTGAGCTAGTTAGAAATGCAGGTGCCCAGGCACATTCCAGGTGGCCTGAATTCAAACACAGTTTGTAAAGCGCCAGTATAACATTTAAGAGTTCAGGCTTATGGATCAGCAAGAACTAGATTCAGGATCCTGGCACAGGACTTGAGACCTTGGACAAATTACTTCATTTCAGTGAGCCACTTTTTGCCTCATAATCAAAATGGAAAATGACAGTAGCTGATGTCAATTATGTAAATGAGAGTATTTAGCAAAGGACTTAGGATAACAAGTATGTACCCGTTATCATCAAAGATAATCTAATGATAACAGCATCCCTTCCTGTGGACCCTGAGCTCCCACAAGATTTGTATGCTTCAGGTAATTGACAGTAAAAGGAAAGCCAACCAATTGAGAGCCTGGATACCACAGAGATCTAGCTTGAAAACCCCATAAATAGCCTCCATACATTCCTCTTTCTTTTCCTTCGGAGTTACCAAGAGTTGGGAAAGAAATTGCCTTTTTCTATGTGTTTGAAGGGCTAAGTTCCCAAATGCTAACAAACCACACAGAAAAAAACAATGGGCCAGAGCACAGAGTACCCTGAAGGAATTTGCTGGACAGAGCAGATATGGTGACTACGTAAAAGTTGATAGGCATCTTCTCCCAGCACCTTCAGAAGCCTTTTGTCACACATTGCTGTATGATCAAGTAGAAATGTATTAAAGAACTATTTTAATAAAGAAATGTTAAGGACCAATGAGATGGTGCAGCAGGTAAAGTTGTCTGCCACCTAGCCTGATGACCTAAGTTCGATTCTTGGGAACCACGTGGTGGAAGGAGAGAACTGACTTCCAGATGTTGTCCTCTGACCTCTACTCACGGCACCCACACACATACACATACACTCAAAAAAATAAATAAAAATGGGGGGGGGTCAAGAGTCCATCAGTGGTGGACAAGCGAAGTACTCTAGAAGGGAGTCATTCAACATTCTGCATTCAACATGTCCATAATCTGCGGGCACTGGGGACACATCAGAGACAACCCATCATCCTCATGACACAGACTCAAGAGTACTTAAACAAGTACCTGCTAAGTGATTCTGGCTGTGTGACCAATCCAGGATGTGGAACATGTGTTCTTTTCAGGAAGAGGAACACTTGCACAACCTCCCAGACTGCTGAGAACTCGGGGTTTGATATGCAAGTCAGTCTATTGTATCTGGCATGCGAGACACTAAAGGCTCCAACTTTCACCAAGTCCCAAAGGCCTCTTCCTTATCATGGAGGATCTTGCCTGGTATAGGAGTCGGGGGAAAATCGGGGGTGTGCTAGAGTCAAACTACCAAAAATCAACTGAGGAAATGCCTCCCACATATTTTGAGAGCTTAGGTAAGGCACTGAATTTTGCTAAGCGTGAGTTTCCTCATTTAAAATTCAGAGGTAACAGCACCCAGACAATATCAGTACTAATAGCAAGAATACATTGAGATGGCAGATGTGCTGGGAACATATGAAACACTACATGGATAGGAGTTATTATTATTATGAGAAATGGGCTCGGTGTTAAGGAGATATTGGCTACTGTGGCTACAGAACTTTGGAAGGAGTGTTAACGAAGCCCCTGTGGCATAAGCCTGGGGAGGAAGATGCTGTGCCTGTTGTATAGGGATATAATTCATGATTTGGGCTTCCCCCTGTCTTGCTAAAAGCCAGTGGTCAAATTAGCCCACATCTCTGGGCTTTGGTTAAGACTGGATTACATTCATCTCCACAAAGACCTGTGGGGTCCTAGACTTGGGAAGGTAGAAAGCACTTCATAAATGTGAGCTACTTTTAGAAACACAATATTCAAATGCAGAGAAGTTGGATAGCCCACATTTTAGAGTGATGGAACAAATGGGAAGTTCTACAAGAAATGGGAAACTATGGACCAGCTTCAGCTCAGAAAGTAAAGGAAAAGAGAAAACAGGTCACTTAACCATCTCTGCTTTCTCCCGAAGAGTCAGGATTCTTGGCAAAGGGACCAGCCTTGGAGCATTTTGCTAAGCAAAGTTGGCAGCACTATCTAGTATGGTTTGCCAGGTCAACAGCACCTTCCATCCCATAATGACCTCAGCTGTGCCTTGGCCTACTTCCCTCATTCTCCTTATATGCTTGGTAATTGTGGGCAGTCTCAGTGTAGAACTTGCTTTTGTGGTTCAGAAGAGTTCATTGCGAGTTAGAAAAACTCTAATGAGCAGAAAACATTTCTGTGGTCATTAAGATCTAGGAAGGATTCTGGTGGGTAGGAGAGGATTCTTAACCTAACAGGTGTGACCAAAGGCATCAAAGGAGACTGTGTGTCCAAAATGCAACAGAGACCTCTAGGGTCTACTGAAGAAAAATCTTGGAAATGTATGTGTGAAAGGATGTAGATGCAGGAGGAGTTGGTGATGCTAACAGTGGTGATCTAGAGATCTTTTTGGAAGTCTTAAGTTGCAGGAAGAAAGTAATGTTTTAGGAACATGGCATAGTATGTGTGCACATGGAGGGTGAAAACAAGAACTAAAAGGCAGTAATACTGGCATAAAGTTGGTGCAAAAAAAATACAAAATTGAGGGCTGGAGGGTCCAAGCCAGACTGAAAGTAAAAGGAGTAGGGAACAAGCAGTGAGGAGGTGCCAGATGGGAAGAAATGCCAGTGCCTGGCAGCTGGTGGTTCCATGGAGCTGGTTAACAAGGAGGAACAGAATGAAAAATGAGCAATGATCGGTCCAGTGGAAGGGAGGAATGTGCTGGATGCGAGACAGCAGGGAAGATAGAGTTATCCTTACCCTAGACATGCAGAGCCTGCTGGGAGAGACCTCCCTTCCCAGTCCTTTCGGGACAGGATGTCACTTGTGCTTTTCTTCTTCCAGGAAAAAGATGTGACTCCCGATAAAAACCTCCTGAGCAAGGTGAGAGATGCTGCCCTGTGGCTGGAGTCCTCAGACACCAGACTCCCCAAGCCTTCCCATTCCTCCACTGCCTCCATTGCTGACTTCTTCCTCGCCCTGACTATCTGCAACTCTGTCATGGTGTCCACAACCACTGAGCCCAGAAAGAGGGTAAGGACCAGTGATGGTTGGGAATGGGGGGGAGGGAGAGAGAAAAGTCTAAAGGCAAATCGGAAAGGAGAAAACCCTGATCATAAAGACATGACCCTTTGGTGCTAACCACAGCATCATCAGTCCATCACTGTGAAACCTGGATCAGGCATGTGATCTTCCTAGGCCTGTTTTCCTCTTTATAAATTAAATGGGAAAAGTCACGCATCCACTGCTTGTGTAACTTTCAACCTATCCACATGTAAGGCAGATAATGAGTAAATATTTATCGAGTATTTGGCTGTGTGCCAAGTCCCATGTTAAACACTTTACCTACATTCACCATCTAACCCTTACAACCCTGAAACATGATGTGGGATATGTTTGGATTTAACAAGTGGAGTCTCAGGTCTTGATAAGTAAGGAGGTATAATTAATGCACAGTAGAACTATCTGTGTGGCTCTGTCATGATTCCCAATATTATACCTGCATCTGCTTTTATATGGGGGTTAAAATTAATTAGCTTATGTGTTATGTTCTTTCCTCAGGAATAATGCAGATATGTGGTTACCTATATGAAGTTAAACAATGAAATCTGCTAAGGGTAGATAGGTCTTCAGTTATCTACAGACCCATCCAAGCTTCCTACAAGTCACTGATAAGAATGATT
Organism: Peromyscus maniculatus bairdii; assembly: GCF_049852395.1. Taxonomy (NCBI): domain Eukaryota; kingdom Metazoa; phylum Chordata; class Mammalia; order Rodentia; family Cricetidae; genus Peromyscus; species Peromyscus maniculatus. Next base: position 27,291,478 of record NC_134859.1, read on the forward strand.
TGGGGCAACTTGTGGCTATCAAACCAAGAAAACAGAATTCAGTAGACTATAACTTCCTCTCATTATGCCCAAATTTCAAACCACTCAGAAACATCACTTCCTGATCAAGCGTTTTCAGTGACACATAGGAGACAGGAAACATTATCTGAACAAGTAACTATTTTTGAGAAGGGCTATTTTGGAAAAGCTAGCATCCAACTTCAGTTTTCAAGCTAATGAGAAGGCTTACACTAGCACATAGCTCTGAGCTAATGACTGGACCCAGGCTCAGAACTGAGTCCCAGCTCCATTACCAAGAGTCTGGGTTATCGTGGCAAATTTATTCGCCATCTGGGTGCCTTGTTTCCACACTCATACTGATGGCAACCCATCAAATTTCAGGAAAGAATAAATGTGATGATTCACACCCAGAGAAAGCAGCTTACCATACAATAAACTGTGAGAGAGTGGGTACTCTTGAGTGTCTCACAATTATCTGTGAGAGAGTGGGTGCTCTTGAGTGTCACACTTTCATCTCCCTTGTTTCTTTCCACCATGACCAGAGTGGGATGCTCAGAAACTACAGGACTATGAGCACTGGCCATACCTAGAAAGGCAGGCCTAGGAGGAATGGTCTAAGCTAATACCCTCTTTCTATGAGTGGGTCAGCTGAGGTTCACAGAACACATGGGTCTCGTCTATGGTGACCACAGGAGACCCAAATAACCCACTGACGGCAAAAGGATCTTCATATTCTGTATGCATACAAAGCCTGCGTGCTTAGAGTAATTCTGCCCTTTCCTCATTCAACCGCCCACAGGTTACCACTCCCCCCTCCAACAAGGCTCTGGGGACGTCCTTGGAGAAGATTCAGCAGCTGTTCCAGAGGCTGAAGCTGTTGAGCCTCAGCCAGTCATTCTCCTCCACCGCCCCCTCGGACGCAGATCTAGGAGAGAGTCTGGGGCCGGCCATGCCCACCACAGACTCAGAGGACAAAGATGATGTATCTGTATGTAGCGGAGACTGTTCCACGGATGGAGGTTACAGAAGCAGCACATGGGAGCAGGGGGACGTCCTGGGGTCCGAGTCAGGGGCTTCTCTAGAGGAGGGGCTGGAGGCCCCAGCTCTCAGCCTGGATGGACCTGAGCTCTGCTATGAGGCCGAGAGCCCTGATGAGGCAGCTCTCGTGCATGCTGCCCGTGCCTACAGTTTCACACTGGTGTCCAGAACACCTGAGCAGGTGACTGTGCGTCTACCCCAGGGCATCTGCCTCACCTTTGACCTCCTCTTCACCCTGGGATTTGACTCTGTCCGGAAGAGAATGTCAGTGGTGGTGAGGCACCCGCTGACAGGTGAGATCATCGTCTACACCAAGGGTGCTGACTCAGTTATCATGGACCTGCTAGAAGACCCAGCCTGTGGTGAGTTCGCCTTATCAGGCCCAGGGGCACAGATGCTATAGTCCCAGAGGCAGTGTGGCATGGTGATGGGGAAACCAAAGTTACAAGTCACTTGCTGCACCTAGCATGTCCCAACAGGATTCTGGGCTCATGAGATGCTCTCAAAACAAGGTCCTTAGAACACACTGAATTTTCCATCACCTTGACCTAGAGAATTGGGATGTTCATTCATACACTCAAGACTTTATAAGGTCTTCTATATGAAAAACCATTTTACCTTCACTTTATCTAGTTTCCAGATTTCTACACTCATTAAAATATTCATTATGCATATCCACACCCTGTTTCTTTCTACCTAAACATCCATTAGTCATACCCAAGAGCACACCATGATCCTTCAAGTGTCCCTCTTTATTATCATTTTCTCCCATGCCCCACTCCCTCAATGCACCAAGATAGATTTTCATAAACTTGCACAGAGCCAGAAAAATGTTCCAAAGTCCCTACATGTCAGTGTCCAATATCAGAGAAGCATGAATTAGTGTGCAGCCGCATCCTGGTTGCTAACAAGGAGAAGACAGTGATAGGGTTATGATTCTCCCAGGATAGTAGATCCTAGCCAAGCTTCAGAATTGCCCAGGCAGCCCAGAGCCTCCTGCATTATCAGCTGTGGATCACAGCCAAGAGGTTCATGGGGACTGATTAGTGTTTAGAATGAGAAGGGAGCTAATTAGTTCGCTTCATCCCTAGACTCTGGCAGACAAGTGAATTCAGTGCTTCTGAGTCGAGGAAGCCATAGTTCTCTGTCTCTGGGCAACAGAGTCACGTTACCCTGGAGACGTTTGTTTACTCCTCCTGTACTTGATTGCAAAAACGGGTTGGAGATCCTGCCAATAAAAAGCACAGTCAGTGTTACTGTGTTAAAAAAGAGGCAGAGCTTTGAAAGGGAGGGGAGAAATAACATCAAGTTTAGTGAACTTGTAGAAGGGGAACCCAAGGGTTCACAAGTGGTGAGCTTCAAAAAGGATTGTTTCTGAAGATAAAATATTGTATATGGTGCTCAACTAGGTATTGCTTGCATGCATGCATGAAGACCATGCTTAGGTACTTAGAACAATGAGGAAATAATATTTGAAAGGATGTTTATAGTGTATGAAATAGACTGACTGGACTTCCTTATACTTAGTGAGATCACTGTTAGGAATTATATTTTTACCTTTGTACTGTACAAAGGAATGGGTGAGGTATTCAAATTCTATTCACTACTGAGGGTCTCTCTACAACCTCTGTCCAGCACTGGTAAGGGATTTCTGAAGTTTGCATTGCTCAGATTTACAGCCTGCTATGATAGATGAGTGATGCCTGTCACAGCTTAGATAAAGGAAGTGACATTATCATCAGTCCTGCCCCTCCCCAGCCAGCCCAGCCCCAAAATATTCTTACTGTCTAATAGAGAAAAAACAAATGACTTCAGAAAAAAAAATATGCTACACAGAACTTTAACACAGGGATTTTGAACAAGGCAGTGAGGTATTTTTCACACTATAGTTACAGGAAATGCAAAAGCTATTTTTTTTTTTCTAACACCATCCCTCATATTGAGAGAAAGCCTAAGTCAGCAAACTGCATATGCTGAAGAACTCCGCTAATGAGATCCAGGTTTGCAGCTGTCTTGAGACCGAGCTTGACAAGAACTAAAGTAGATGACAGAGAGGATGATGGATTGTCTAAGTTTCAGAGAACAGTTTGCAAAGTTGGTTGGCTCTGCGGGCGCGACTGGCAACTAAAAACATACCTCGGGTAACAAGGAAGACTGAAACTCCTAGCCCCTGCCATCCACCTGAGGATACCTTTGTATTAACTTCCAAGGAGGTTCTCTTGTAGGTAGATGGATTGGAGCAATTTCTTAGATTACCTCCTTGCTTTAAGTAGCACTTTTTCCAGCCAGGCTTTTGAAGAAAACCTATAAGGAGCAGACCACATGGGGACTCTTAAAATTATCATTTTCCAGGGCAGCCTTTTATCACAAGACCTCTTCCACGTTCCTAGGGAGGGCTGGGAAAGGGGACTCCTCCTTTAAAGCTGCTGTGGTTACCTAGGAAGATTCTGGAGAGCTGAGGGCAAAGCTCCCTGAGTATTTGCCCATGGCTTCATGAGAAATAACAATTATTTGACAGTGAGTGATATTGATGTGGAAAAAAAGCTGAAAAGAATCCATGCCCGGACCCAAAAACATCTGGACTTATATGCAAGAGATGGCCTTCGAACCCTGTGCATTGCTAAGAAGGTAAGAATAAACCCCTGCAGGCATGCTCCGTGTGTGTCTGTGTCTATGTGTGTGTGTGTGTGTGTGTGTGTGTGTGTGTGTGTGTGTGTGTGAGAGAGAGAGAGAGAGAGAGAGAGAGAGAGAGAGAGAGAGAGAGAGAGAGAGAGAGAGAGAGAGAGATCTAGCTTTCTGGTTTCCCTTGAGAATCTGAATCTTCACTGAATGGCACCGATCACTATACCTATGTAGCAGCTGATGCCTGTGATGAGGGCCATGGTGACGTATTCAGCTGTGTTCTGCTCTTGCCTACAATCCCCATCACCAGCTGTTGCTTTACCCTTGGCCCAGATGTGGCCATACAGATCACCCACCTCTTGCTCTCAGATACTTAACTTTGCAGGCCCTGCAAAACAGGGGCTTTGAATGACAGAGCAAGGTCATCTGATGAGGTATGTAATGTCTAATAGGAATGCCATGATGCTCATTTTTTTAAGGTGGCTATAAGTAGTTTCTCCTCTGAGTCTCCCAGGGCTGCTCGTATGCTTCATGATGTTTAGTACAGCATCGAGATTAAACATACTCACTTTAAAGCCAGGCCTGTCCGGGCACCTATCTCATCACCGGCTGACGTGTCTTTAGGACAGCAACCACAGCTTACAATGTTCTCTAGGGCCTATAATTATACCCTTACCGCTGTCTGCGTTCCATAAGTCTGTGTCTATTTTGTCTCCTGTTATGGACTGTACATTTCTCAAATGTAAAAGAGCCACCTGTGGTCAGGCTTGGGGGTGCACACCTTTAATCCTAGCACTCAGGAGGCAAAGGCAGGTAGATCTCTGTGAATTCCAAGCCAGCCAAAGGTACATCATGAGATCCTGTCTCAGAACAAACAAAGCCTATGTCCCTTGATTTTTCCCTATAGTGCCACTCAGAGGGACTCAATGAATATTTAGTGCTTGTATAAAATAATTACTCAATCATAAAAGAGAATGCAGCTGGGCGGTGGTGGCACACGCCTTTAATCTCAGCACTCGGGAAGCAGAGGCAGACGGATCGCTGTGAGTTCAAGGCCAGCCTGGTCTACAGAGCGAGATCCAGGTGCAGGCCCAAAGCTACACAGAGAAACCCTGTCTTGAAAAACCAAAAAAAAATAAAAGAGAATGCAAACATATAAACACGGTGGCCCCAAAGTGCTGTGGGACTCCAAAGGAGAAAGACATAGCACCTCTGTATGTTTGACAACCTGCCTGGTCGAGTGTTCTACAGGCTGTGGAAAATAGGGCTACTGTTTTCCTCTCCAGCCTCATGTCTGGCCCTTCCCTTTACTTTTCATCTCCATTGGCTGATGCATTATTGGATCCCGAATGGGGTCAAGTTCATGGCTGTTTCACAGCCTTTGCACTTGTTCCTCCTCATGACTCCTAGAATTGGGCCCTTTTAAAATATTTTAAGTTCCTGAGAATTTCATACAATGTATTTTGATCATATTCACACACCCCCAACTTCTCACCTTAACTTCTCCAGGAACTGTCCTACCTCCTTACCCCCTCAATGCTATGTCCTCTTTTGTTATATAATAACCCATCAACTCCAATTTATGGTGTCCATATTCTGGGCATAAGGCTATCTACTGATGTATGGACTCATTGAGTCTCAGTTTGCATGTTACCTGACAAGAAGATCTTACTATTCAACAAAAAGCCACAACCCCAACAGACTCTATAGTTTAGCCTTTTTATTATCTACATAGTACTCCTTGAAATGATGTATTCATTTACATCGCTTACCTGACTAAAATGTCTCACCTGCCACCAGCATATAATCTGTGGCATCCTGAGACCTTTTTTGTTATTCATCTCCAGAGCCCTGAGCACAGTAGGGACTCAGCAGATGTTTGGTGGTCGTGAAACATACGAATTAAGCTGTAATCAATTTATGCATTCAAAACTTCACTATGGAGAATTCTGCACCCAATGAAGTCCAAGCAGACATATAGGAAGCCCAGCACATGAGGAAGAAGAGGGGACTCCATTTGCTTATCCACTCAAGGTTACTAATAATCCTCTTCTTGTTTTATAGGTTGTAAATGAAGAGGACTTCCAGAGGTGGGCCAGTTTCCGGCGTGAAGCTGAGGCATCCCTTGACAACAGAGAAGAGCTTCTGATGGAGACAGCCCAGCACCTGGAGAATCATCTCACCTTACTCGGTAGCTGCAAATAAGGCATCACCACATTAAAAAGACAGAAAGGGGAATGCTACACATTAGGAAACCAGCTCTTAGCCAGGATTCTGGTGCCACTACAATTTTGTCTCAATTAGGAGCCTTCCCTGGGTGTTTCCAGATATTTGGCATAATTGGGCCATGCCAGCAACCAGCCCGGCTTCCTGGGGATGTTCTGAGAGCATTCCCAGACTCCCTGATGGAAGAAACCTATGAATTTGGCTTCTTCCTCAACCACAAACTCCTTTGCCCATTCAAATGTTTGTTGTCTGCCTACTATGTGCCCCAAGTAGCATGCTAGACTTTGCAGCTACACCGAGAAATGCAAACCACAGCCTCTACCTTCCCACTTCTAAATCGCTCAGAGTCTAGCCATCTAGATGGGATGGTTAGACAAGTCATTTCATCACTCAGCAAGTGGTAAGATCTGAGCCAAAAGACGTAGAGGTGGGAGACAAATGCAAAATAGGAGGTTTCAACCTCATACTGGGACCAAAGAGGCTCTTGGAAGGCCACTAATTGAAAACAAAATGATAAGCTGTTCAGAAAATGGGGAGAGGGAGCGTTCATGACCGAACAAAGGGACTAAATGAAAGGCGGGAAGTGAGGTCTGAGGAGAGGTGGAAATGCAGAGATCTGCTTTAGCTGGACCACAGAGGAGAATTGACAGGAGGTGAAGAGGCCAGCAGAACCCAATTTATGATGTGCCATGTAAATCATATGCTAAACATTTACAGGGTACTTTAGTAAAACCACCAGGACCACTGCTATAGAAAGGGTAGACTGAGAAGCCAGGGGCAAGATGAGAAGTACTGAGGCTGCTTAAGAGACGGGGTGGATGTCTGTTGGAAGAAGAGCATTGCAAGCTGAAAAGTGAAAGCTTTGCTTAGGAAGATGAATCTCCTCCTGCCCGGGGAAAGATGCCCATGACTTTAATCACTCTGAGGCCATCAGGCTGGAAGAGCAGCATCAGGAAGGAGTTTGGGTATAGGGGCTCTTTCCCAGCCCCCTTCTAGAAAGACACACATGAAGCCAGGCGGTGGTGGCACACACCTTTAATCCCAGCACTTGGGAGGCAGAGGCAGGTGGATCTCTGTGAGATCAAGGCCAGCCTGGGCTACCAAATGAGTTCCAGGAAAGGCGCAAAGCTACATAGAAAAACCTTGTCTCAAAAAAAAAAAAAAAAAAAGACACACATGAAGGAATCAGGGGTGTGCACTGGCCATTGAGCCGAAAGCCATCTTTCATTGCTATAAGATGCTGAGGGCTTCACACCTAAAGGGTAGCAGCAAGCTTAGTTGACGAGCCTTCAAACAGAAGAAATTATTTCTCTCTAGCACCTTCAGCTCCTTGTCCTTTGCCTGGGCTGCAGAGGCCTGTGCATGTTGCCTCATGAGCCCTGACACCTCTATAGCTGGACACAGGAATTGTTTTCACAAGAACCAGAAGGTAGCTAGTCTGGAATATTCTACCTGCCATATAAGGCCGCAGGCAGTCACCCCCATCTGGGGTTCCCACCACTCTTTCACATCCTGGACATGTCTTTAGCTTCAGGGTAGCAACAAGTCTCAGCTGCAGGAGATGTCCAGCAGCTGGCTCTGGTGAGGAGCTCACTTGTTGGAGCCAGTCATCTTCCCTGTCTGGGAGAGGCATCCACAGTCTTCCTGTTTCACTTTCCCTTTCACACAGATTAATGTGTTTCCTCCCCCCTCCTTTACACAGCCTTGCTGTACTATAAATCGACTTCCGAAGTTCACCTTGCAGGCTGAACCTCACAGAGAAAGATGATATTTAAGCCGTCACTATCCATAGAGTTGTTTACCTGTGTATTTGTACCCAAAATACAAAACAGGCACATTTGAAGAGAGACGGGTCCCTTTTGTCACCCCAAGGTGGCTGGGAAATGTGACTTGATGGCAGATTTCCTGTGACCACCAAAAATATTGTATGGCCTTCACACTAAATCTCAAAATATGAGTTGATTTTTCAATAGGCAGCCAATGTCACTGCTTTGCCAACGTTTTAACCACTCCTGATTGTTGAAAGAAACAAAGCCTTTGCTTTGACTCTGAGTGAAATGGTTAGCCACTAGTCTATAGCCTGAAATGAATCTCGTTTTAAGTGTAGGCTGAGTTTTTGCTTAAGCACTTAGCAACTATTTAATATCTGGGGATGGATTCCTCGGGGTTGAGGCAAAGCTTGAGATCATCCACAAATGACGGCATCTGTGTGTCTAATTCTCTCCGAGAAGAGTAGCAAAAAATTGAAGCCCTATTAAATCTGCCGTCATCAGCTGCAGAATGAAGGTTCCTATTTCATCTCTTCCACACCCATTGCCCTGTGTCACTACAGGCCACCACCAGGTCTCCTCTGCACTCCTGCTCAGCCCCTAAGAACCTCTCATCCAGCTTCTTCCATCTCCCATCCACTCTCTAGAATGATCTGAAAATATAAACCTGATCCGGTCCCCCTCAGCTCACACCCTTTAATGGCTTTCTTTGCTGCAAGATAAATTGCCTATCTATCAAGGCTCTGATATGGCCCGGAAGCCCTTCTCCCTCCCTCTCACATTCTCTTCTGTCTCCTGTCTAGCTGTCTAAACTCTAGACTGTCAAACATGCAGATCCCATTACCTTCACCTCTGTGACTGATCTTCCAGGTCTGAACCAACATGGTCTTTCACCAGGAAATTGTCCTTGACTTTCAAGGTGAAGCTCAGCATCCACTCACATAGCACTCTGACCTTGCCACATAGCTCAGCTACAAACCTTCATCCAATGACTTGAGTTCTGGGCAGGTACCAATTGTCCTAGTTAGTGTTGCTATTGCTGTGGTAATACCATGACCAAAAGCAAATTGGGAAAGAATAGGTTTATCTGGCTTATGTTTCTACTTTACTGTTCAACACTGAAGGAAGTCAGGACAGGAACTCAAACAGGGCAGGACCCTGGAGGCAGAAGCTGATGCAAAGACCATGGAGGGGTGCTGTTTAATAGCTTGTTTTCCATGGCTTGCTCTGCCTGCTTTCATATAGAATCCAGGACCATTTGCCCGGAGGCAGCCCCACCCATAATGAGCTGGGCTGGACCCTCCTACATCAATCACTAATTAATAAAATGCTGTACAGGCCTACCTACAGCCAATCTTATGGAAGCGTTTTCTCAACTGGAGTTCCCTTCTCTCAAATGACTTTAGATTATGTCAAGTTGACATAAAATTAGCCATCACAGGAATAATCTTTATCTAGTTCATGGCTGTATCCTAGGGGCACAGACTAATACACAGAAGATATTTGATAAACACTGCTTGGCTGTGTAGTACTTTGAGAAAGTAAGCAGTCACGCATTTGCTATAACTGAGCTCCCACATCTTTGGACTTTCCAGGAGCCACAGGAATTGAGGATCGACTCCAAGAAGGAGTTCCAGATACCATCGCTGCACTTCGGGAGGCTGGAATCCAGCTTTGGGTTTTGACAGGAGATAAACAGGAGACAGCAGTCAATATTGCTTATTCTTGCAAACTGCTAGATCAGACGGACACCGTGTACTCCATTAACACAGAGAATCAGGTGAGGCCAAAGAGATAGGTGGGACAAGTAGATTGAAGCCAGTTTAGAGAAGGATTGAATGTTATATATGCAGCAGCCCCTCAGCCAACTCTTAGGATCTTGGACCTCAGAGGATCCAAGGAAGGGTCTAGAAGACATTCAGCCCAGTATTCAGTAACCTCTCCACATACTTAACTGTTCATTTGGGTGCTGCTGCTTATCTCCCTACTTTACAGGTAAGGACATTGAAAGCCCCCAAGGCTCAGTCTCTAGCCCAACAGCTTCCCCTGCTACTCTATGAAAACAACCAAGTCTAGAATTCTGCTCTCTTGCCAGGCTAGAGCGAGTCACATACGCTGCACTGTTTATTCAATTGTCAGTGTCTTGACAGTTAAGATTAGCCCACCTATTGAAAAGTCCCACATAAACTGAAATTACTCAGAGTTTAAATTTTCAACACCTATTGAAAACTCCCACGTAAACTGAAATTACTCAGAGTTAAATTTTCAACACCAATTTGTATGTCGTGGAGCAGGACCCTAAGGAAATAATGCCTTCAGCTGGTATGTTTTGATGGGATGGGAGATGAGGAGAAAGGAATAAAGTCCTAAAACAGTCATTTCCACCTGAGTGTGTTGTAGTTCACAAAGAGTGAGGACCGGGAGAGCGCTGTGTGAAATCTAACCAAGTGTCTTCCTCCCTGTCATACAAGTTTGTATTAGGAGGGTGGCTCCTCTTTTCCTGGTGCAAGTGTCAAAAGAGAAGTGAGGAGTGTAGAAAATGAGTGCTGAGATGTATCCCATCAGAGGGGCAGGGATGTGAGTCATGGAGACAAGGAGAGCACTGTACCCAAGGGATGGTGAGGAGCGGAACCTGGCAACCTAGTATAGCCCTAGGAAAGGCTGAGTGAGAGGCCGCCAGAGAAGGAGAGAGATTCAGGCCTCTCACTGGCTGGTTTAGACCCCAGAACAGAAGGTGGGAAAGATTTATAATTGATTGTTATACCATGAAGAAAGATGCATTATTTCAAAATGTATATATTCACACCTGTCTACATCCCAGGACCCACTAATCCTATAAAATTAGTCTTCCTCAGCCTTTTCCCTGGGAGTAAGTAGTAGATACAAAAATATGTTAAAACTAGAAAGTGGGAATATACACTCTAAATCTCCGATTTATTTAAACCCTAGTTTAATGTAATTACCTATTCAGTAAATATTTTCACAAAGGGTTTTAGTTTGCCTAACTATAAACACATTTAAGTCTAGTATCTCTTTTGTGTGTGTGTGTGTATATATATATATATATATATATATATATATATATATATATATATATATGCAATAAACAAGTTTTATGGGGCCTGCCTAGATCTCTAGGTTCTCTTATATATAATAAGGGACTAAGTATTCAATGACTAAAAATGCATTTCAAAAAACTAATAATAACAATCATTGTTACTGTTATTATTGACAACCCCTTTAGAGCGTCATATGCTCCAAACAACATACTTCCTATCTTTCTTCCTCTCAGCTGTAAAGCATGGATTTAAAATACTTATTTTACAGATTGCTGGAAGGAGTAAATAAGATCAGAGTAAAGTACTTACTTTGTCCCTACATTAGTTAGCTGTTGTTCTATAACAAGTTGTCCCCAGAGTTTAGCGGCCACAGCACACCTTTATGATGCCAAGGTCTGAGTTAGAAACCTGGGGGTTTCTGAGCTGGGGCCTGTGGATGAAGGTCTCAGTGAAGTTGCAGACCACCTTTCCAGGGCTCTGAGGCCCGATGAAGCTTCCACTGTGAAGGGTTCACAGGTAGGAAGGCACTCAGCTTTCAAGCTGACCCCCACAGCTGTTACTAGACCTCAGCTCAAAGTCCTCTGGGCTTTGCCACAGGCCATTCCACAGCCATGCAGCTGGTTCCTCCCAAGGCAAGCCAACTGGAGAGAGTGAGAAAGAGTTCTGCAGTAGAAAGCCAACTTGCATAACCTGCTTAAGGAAGTTACACCCCAATGTTTGGTGGTGGTGGTTGTTGTTCAGTGAAAATTCTCTTCACTGAAGGGAGTCATCAGGTCTAGATCACTGTGACTGGAGGGAATTACTCCAAGCACTGGTTACTGCATTTTCCCGACAAAATGTTAAGCATTCAGGGACTAGAACTATTGTGATTAAAACTTGGAAATAAGTAGATTCAGGTTTACCTGTGAAATTTATATCTCTGGTGACCGTGGGCCAGTACTGGAGGAATTTATATAACCAAGACCAACATCTAGCAATAATCACCTCGTTATCTTTTTTAGACAAATGCTCTGGTAAAACCATAGACCCAAAACCAGTTCCTGTGGCTCCTCCAGGCTTTGTGCACATCCTACTGTGTACAAGTAATTTAGCATCTTCTAGAGGAGAACTCAGGAAAATGAGCTAGCTGCCTCTGCTCCAGGAATCACTCCATTGATGGCTAGACAGAAGTCACTATAGATGGAGTTTCTCTAAATCTGTCACTTCAGGAGCACCTTTGCAAAATCTACCCAAATCCATCTATTACTTTACCTATTTCTCTTAATGATTTCATTGAAATTAACTCATGTGAATAATATTTACTTAGAATAGATTTTTAGCATTTTGACTAATAAAGAAGTACCATCCTTTGCCGTGGATTAAAGAACCTGATAGGGCTCAGGGGATGGCTGAAAGAATAAAGTACTTGTGGCATAAGCATGGGATCAGAGTTCAGATCCCTAGCACCCATATGCTAAGTGGGCATGGTGCCTGCCTGTAATCCCAGCACATAGAAGGCTGAGACAGGGAATGCTCAGGGCAAGCTGGCTAGATAGACTAGCCAAATTGACAAATTCTAGCTTTAGCAGGAAACCCTAACTCTGTAAAGTGGAACATGATCAAGGCAGCATCCAACATCCACCTCTGGCCTCCAGAGGCACCTACACATTCACCAACACATATGTAAACTTCCATGCACAAATGCATGCATGCCACACTTGCACATGGAAAAATACAGTTCATACGAGTACTGCATGTTATTAAAATTACTTATGCTATTAACTCTGTTTTCTCAAGCTTTATTAAAAAGTGATGTTTATAAGAGTTGAAGATATATCAGAAGAATAATTAATAGCAAGATATGATTTTATCACTGATAAAATTCAAACTGGTAGAAAAGGATTGCTAATTAAAAACAACTTCCTCTCTGCATTTCAAAGTAAGCATCATTTGAAAAATCATAAAACTAGCATGATAGCAGTACAGCTTTAATCACAGTACTTGAAAAGGGAAGCAGTAGGATCACAGGACTTGTAAAAGGAAGCAGTAGGATCACAAGTTCAAGGCCAACCTGGGCTGTATGAAAAGACCATCTCAAAGAAACAGAAATAACAGAGAATATTCTTTGAACCAGTAAGAACTTCACATCCATGGTCAGTTCAGACCAACATGAAAAAACCTTCATAGCACAGTTCTTAAAACCTCTGTGGAGCAGACCAATAGATAAACACAGGGCAGTGGTTTGCTTTTGAAGTTAGGAAGCCACGTTTGAAGAAGTCAAGATCGTGCCTCACTACTAGGTTAAGTTGACATTGAGTAAGTTACTAAGTTACTCATCATTTCAATCTCCTCATCTCTAAATCTTGACCAGGAATCTCTACAAAAACATCAAAAGGGGCAACAGGGAGCAGGGGGAGTCTAGAAGAGACTGAAACCAGTTTATATAACAGCATGAAATATTATCAGTGTCTACCAGTATATTAGTGTTGGTTTTTATTGTATACCCACCTCAACTCAGTTGCCTTCTTGCTGTGCAAGTTTTATTTTAATCCTAATCACCTTCTCCTATTCTGGTCATTAATTTGTTTCAAAATTAGTATAGTTTAATGCTGCTTCAAATGCTGCAGAGAAATGTACAGTGAACTTAGAGAAAAATTCCTAAACAACCTATACGGTAAGAGTTTTATAATTATCTTACAAAAATAAAGGTAAAGCTTTAACATACAAGGTTGCTCACTAATACTGTATGACTCTCTACAGGAAACCTGTGAGTCCATCCTCAACTGTGCATTGGAGGATGTAAAGAGTTTTCATGAACCACAACAGCCAGCCCGAAAACTCTGTGGGTGCCACATGCCATCTAACATGCCAACTGTTAACTCAAGAGCTCTGGCTCCTGAAGTTGGACTGGTCATTGATGGGAAGACACTGAATGCAATTTTCCAGGGAAATCTGGAAAATAAGTTCCTGGAGTTGACCCAGTACTGTCGGTCTGTCCTGTGTTGCCGCTCCACCCCACTCCAGAAGAGTATGATTGTCAAGCTGGTGCGAGACAAGTTGAGCGTCATGACTCTTTCCATAGGTATCCATCATGCTGGGATGTGGGTGGCATCTTGGCAGGGATGATGATCTGGGTCATCAAGGAAAGCTGACATGCTTAGGCTGAGGGTCATTGCCTTTGATAAAAATCACAGTCAAGACGTGGCTATTAGGTGACAAAATGGGGGTCACTAGATTAGAGCAATGATCAAGCTCTTAGAACTGGCCAGTTAACTAAATAAAAATCCAATCTTACAGGGAGGTCATTGCTAACAAGGGCTAGGGACTTAAAACATGAATGTAGGTTGTTTTTTTTTTTTAATATTTTTACCAGAAACCAAGATAGCACCACTAGGAGATACCATCCAGTGCCCTTTCAGAATTAGTTTACCCATGGTAATATCTATGGTAGCTATGAATTTGTTATTCTTCTGAGGATAGGGGACTGGTAGAGAGATTTCAAAACATTAGGTGAGCTCACTTTTAATTTCGTATACTAGTCTCTAAATCCAAGGCCAGCACCAACCATATTCTTAATCCATTCTGGTTGACTGATGATAAATTGCTCAGAGGGGCTTGAACAAATCAGGTCAAAGCACAGAAATAAATACTTCTCACTGAGTACCTCCCAGGCATAACAAGCCTGGTTTACAAGAATCTTCACAATCTGGCCTCCACTAACTGTCTGACAGTGTCTCATCATGACCACCTTTTATTCCTCATCACTGGGTTCTTCATGTTCCCTTCAAATAAGTTATGTGCCGTGGTCCTCGCCTCCTACTTATCTTGCCCTTTTCTGGGATTCCCATTTCTCATTTAGGCCCAATATCTATTGTCCCTTCTGTGACCACTTCTGCAATAGTTTACAGATTCCTGGACTTCCAGAGATGGGGTCTGCTTCATTCACTATTTGATCTCATGATCATCATTCACTATTTGATCTCATGATCAGCACATTCCATACATTCCATACATGTAGTAAATACAGCCACTCCCTCCTCATCCCTCAACACACACATACACATACACATAAACACACACAGCATCCAAGCCTCACTTTCTATCATTTTAGTTGCCTTTGGGCCTAAGAGTAGATAACCATAGAAATAAACATTCTTGAGTCTAAATAACTATTGTAGTATATTGTTTTAATTTACTATAATATTATATGTTAGTTATTGTTACCTTTTATTGGGCATAATTTATGGATTAAAATTTATTATCATTACATATGTATATAAAAATATATTTAAAAAACAAAACAAAAAAATAGTCTATAGAGTATCGCACCCTCCATGGTTTCAGACACACATAGGAAGTCCTGGGAGGAAGCCCTCACAGACAAGGGTAACTAAATCACTCTGTAGATGGTTCTAGCCTCTCTTCTTCCTCTGATGTTCCAGAGATCTGGAAAATATTATGTTCTTTCCTCAGGCTTCATGTGCAATATAAAAACTGAATTTAAAAACTAGAGGATCAAACACAGTGGCACAGGCATATAACCCAGCACTTAGGAGGCAGAGGTAGGAGGACCCAAAATCCAAGGTCACTCCCACCAACACTAGGCCAGTCTGGACTATATAAGATATATAAGACAATGAAAGGAACAGATCCCTAAGCAACTACATTGCTACCTCAATGCTGTGAATTGTCCTCTTCTGTAACCCAGATAGACAATAGGCAATAGCCCAGCACATATTCTCTGAGGTTAGAGATTGGTCTCACTCCCATAGCAACAGAAACAAACCCAATGGGGCAAGAAATAGCATGATTCCACACCTCTGCTTCTCCTGATGTGCCAACAGAAGTTAAAGCTTAGATTTATTCTACCTTCAAAAGGATTAAAATTATGGACTGCTGTGCTATTGAAAAAAGAATTAATATAATAACAAAGTCTACCTAGAAAGGCAAATACTAGATTTTTAATTGACATAATTGTATAAATTTATGGGGTACAATTTTAATGATAACATTTTAAGCTCAATTATACTTGATGCCAAATAATTAGGGAAAATTATTTTCTCTCCTCTCCAATTCCATATTTTCTGTGATGAACAATGTAAACTTAATTACAGCTTATATATGAGAAGCTTTTAGGGAAAAAAGTGGGACCAGGAAAAGAATACAGTCAACACGATCTATAATGGGAGTTATCAAAACATAGCCCACAGGCTGTGTCCAGCCTACTACATATTTTTGTGTGGAATGTAATAATGGTTTTTGTATTCTTAAGTGTAAAGTTTATAACTACCAGCCTTTGAGCAACAACAATTATTTGACTTTGTGGCTTCCAAAGTCTAAAATATTTACTGGATCCTTTAGAGTTCAGTTTACTGAGCTCTGGCTTGAAAGATAAAGCACTGAGGAAAGTTGGACTCTGTAAGATGCCCTCGCTGTACAGAGCTATATGTGGCTTCTTCATTAAATACAACTTCCCCAGCTACATTTCAATAGAAAGAAAATGGCAGCAGTTTCTGTACTGGACACTGTAGATACAGAGTTCTTACTTCATCAGAGAACTGGGTATTTGATATATAGTCCTGATGCCGGAGGTAGAGTATGGTGTGTGTGTGTGTGTGTGTGTGTGTGTGTGTGTGTGTGTGTGTGTGTGTGTGTTTATTTTCATGGCCTCACTTCCTATTTCATGAAATCTCAATTCATTCAATGTGACTAGTATATCTCAGCCAAAAAAGTGAGTCAACCTCACTTTTCCACATTCATACAGAAAACTGACTGTCGACCATCCCTTTGGATGTTACACAGTCTCTGGGGATCTGGCTGTCCCTGCATTCTAGCCACCATGGTATGGTAGCTGGTGCAAGTCACACTGAGGTAGAGAGGGCTCCTCGGCCTTGTGTTAGTTACCTGTTTGTCGTTGTCATCATGAAATATCTGACATGAGGAGCTGTTTATTTGGTCAGTTTCAGTCCACTCCTGGCTCCACTCCATTCTCCTGAAGTGTGAGGCAGAATACCATGGTAGATGACTGAGGAATGTGACTCCATGGTGGAGTCTCACTTAGCGTTTGCTCTAGCTCTAGCACACACACACACTCACACACACACACAAACACACGCACAAACTCATGCTGGTCGTGTGCTGGAATAGAAGTGCTAGCTCATGGCAATGAAAAGCTGAAAGAGAGACAAGAAGGAGCCCAAAAACCCTTCAAGGCCATGCCCCAAGTCACCCACTTCCTTTAGCTAGCCCCCACCTCCTGCCAGCTCCCAAGAATGCCATCAAATTATTAATCCATGAATGGATTGTTTGGTTGATAAAGTTAGAGCCCTCATGACCCAGTCAGTTCTCAGTGAGTCGACCCACCATCTGGGGGACAAGCCTTGAACACAGAAGCCTTTCATGAAACATGCCACATCAAAGTGCTAACAACCTCAGAATCAGAACAGAAAAACCCGAGTTCCAATACTTATGAGTGCCTTCACCAGATGGACTGCCCGGACCAAGTCTCAAAATGGGTCAGATTCTTGCTTTGCTCTTCAGCAAAATGTATTCTCACATTTGCAAAGGTCTTTCTGTAAAAGGTAAAGGACCACTCATGACTCTTTGGATCACCATTGGTGGGGGAGGACAATAAAAAATACTCATTGAAAGATCTAAAATAAACTAGGGTTTCTCATCCACAGTTTAAAAAAAAAAAAAAAAAGACAACTTTCAGGCCAAATAGCAGTGACATCCTATTTAGAGAAACGTTGAAAGAATTCAACTGTGCAAATAGGGACACTCTGAGATTTCTCATCACTGAGCTGTTGGACAAGGAATAAAGACACCCTGTGACCTCTCTCTTTTCAGGTGATGGAGCGAATGACGTAAGCATGATTCAAGCTGCTGACATTGGCATTGGAATATCTGGGCAGGAAGGCATGCAGGTAATGGACCCATTAATGCTTTTTTCTTCCCTGCTCTCCTGCATTCTTACTGGAGATTTGAGGAATATCCCACGGTGCCAAAGAGACCTTCCTTTGAGCTTCATAGAATTCTTAACTGACAGTCAGGGGTGTCTCCCATGCCTTTGTGTCCTCTGTCATCAGAATCTTACCATCCGTCCTCCAAAAACAGAGGCACACTGAGGAAAAGTAGCTTTTTAAAAAAAAACAATGGTAGCTATAGTAGAAGGCTGCACAACATGTAAGCCCTTCTCGGACTCCACATACCCTTCATGTGACCTGAATGATAGACATAGGGACATTTGAAAATATTTTATTGCCTCATAAATTGGTACAGTTTCATAGTATACCTAATTCTCTAAAAATTCCATTTGGAACATGCATACTCAAGCGAGATGATATAGTTCTTTCCCACTAAAACAGGCCCTATTTTGTGATTTTGAACCATCAGGGATCATGGTCTCACCATCAAGGAAGATATTGCTTTAATTCATTGCTGAGAATTAGAAAGGCATCCATAGGTCTCTGTTCCCTTTCAGATGTTTACCTTACGCCAGCAATGTTAGGTACTTCATATTTATATGTTACCACATGGAATTTTAATAATTATTAAAGATTATAGATTATCAATCATTTTTTCAGATAGGAAAACTGAGGCTCAAGGAGTTGACGTAATCTGAAAAGTACTTATACCAAGACCAACACATCTAAACCTCATTCTCTTAAGAATAAGACTGTATCTTATTATAAATAGCCCCAAGCATAAAATGCCCATCTTAACATTGTGTAAATAAACTTCCCAACCAACAGTGTCATCTGTAAATTATGCCAATAGTCTGCTTGAGTGGTACCCAGGGGTACTCAGGGGCTTGAGAATCACCCAATGGAAATCTGTTCTGGTTCACCCCTAGAACAGATACTAACACTGGGCCTTAATGAATGATTGCTGGATAGATGGATAGAAATAAGGGACCAAGTAGAGTACTGGCCCCTCTCACTTGCCCTTCTTGAATTCTGGTAATTTTTCAGCTTCCAAGAAGGGAGGGAGGGATGTCAGAATCCAAAGAGCCACCCAAAAGCGACTACATCACAAGGGACCATTCAGGCCCCGAATGCTGCTGACTAGAATAAAGCACGGTCCTTTAGCGAGCTTCTTTCGGGACAGTGGTGGGTGTGCATGAAAGCTGATGTCTCCACTCTTCCCTCCCAGGCTGTCATGTCCAGTGACTTTGCCATTGCCCGATTCAGCCACCTCAAGAAGCTGCTTCTCGTGCACGGCCACTGGTGTTACTCGCGCCTGGCCAGGATGGTAGTGTACTACTTCTACAAGAATGTAGTGAGTATCCCCAGTGTAACCTACCACTCAGACCTTGTCGTCCTTACTCTGTCTCCTCTGAATAGCAGATCAAGGGAGTTAGTCCACTGACCTGGACTTGGGATCTCACTAATTGTGTAACTTGGGGTAACACTGTTCATTTCTCCATAGGCCATAGTTTCCTCTCTAATTTTAAAACAGGAAGGGGGCTGCTATCGCTTGCTGTGATATTGTCATGAGAATTGCCTATGCTGTGTGGAAAGCACCTGGCACATAGGGACAGCATGAATGCTTATGTTGATGGATCCTGGGATCAGATTAAGTCCCATATTTAGTCAGATTCCCATATTTAGTAATTGTCTCCAAATTTAGGTTTCTCCATCTACAAAATGCAGGTGATAATAGTTCCTTTCTCACATGTGCTCTGTGCTGGTCAGCTCTTCATCCATGTGGCAGAATACCTAGGATAATCAACTTCGAATTAGGAAAGATTTGGCTCATTCTTCTGGAGGTTTCAGTCTGTGGTTAGTTGGTTCATTTGTTTTGGGGTCGGTAGCCTGTAATAATAGTGATGTGTATTCTAAATAAAGGTTGGTTTCTGTCCTGATAAGGCCCCAAAGCAAGTACATGCCAGATGAGCTATTAAAGCTACCAAAGGCTCCTGTTTTTAAAAAGTCCAAGATTAATAGTGAGAAATCAAAGCATAGCTGGACCAAGGGATGAAACAAGGGACTGAGTTTCCATCACCTACTTCAAGGATCTTTGATCCAATAGAACTCAACTCCTTTTTGCATAATGAAAAATAGACGGTTAACACTGGGGTGATGGAAGACAAACATAGTAGCCTATAAAATTAAAAAGTTTCCTCTTAGTCCATTGTTTTAGGATCTGACATAGTCATCCTTGTTCAGGAGTGAACTTCTCTGTTCAAAGTTCAATGCATATGCATATGTAAAGAACAGCACAACAAAAATAGTATAAATTCAACCAACTGGATGGTGATATTGTCTCAACACTGTCTATGCAAGCAAGTCACTCCATTTGACTTGAAATTCACTCTGATCATGAAAGACAATTTACTTAGAATTCAAATACCCTGCTTCATTTTTCTTTTGCATCCAAGGAATCATTCTTTGAATCAGCACAGCCTCCTCTCTGCATTAAATTTGTGAAACAGAAAGGAAACGTCTCCAGCCAGCCACGCTCTCAAAGCTCAAGTGATATTTATTTCTAGCATGTTGCCAAGCTCAAAACTGCAATACTCATGCTG
The DNA here is from genome assembly GCF_049852395.1 of Peromyscus maniculatus bairdii. Classification (NCBI taxonomy): domain Eukaryota; kingdom Metazoa; phylum Chordata; class Mammalia; order Rodentia; family Cricetidae; genus Peromyscus; species Peromyscus maniculatus. The sequence goes on from NC_134859.1 coordinate 27,311,700, forward strand.
TATTATCTCCCAGCTGCAATTAGAGGGTGGGGAACTATGACTTCCACATCCGAAACCAATTCCAGAGGGATTAAAACCCTGCCTGCTCTGAAATTTGAACAATGAATTAATTACTGTACTGGAACATCTAGGGAGGAAGAGCAGGCACCCAATCCGAGACATGCTGTCACAAGCTTCACTGTGCTCCCTGAGAGATGCAAAGACTGTAGCTAGGAAGGGAAAGTGGGAACCAGCCTCTGGGGGAAGGATATACTCTGTGATATTAAATTTTCAAGATGAGTTGTCAGGACAAAACAAAGATTCACTTCATCTATTCACATAACTACTGATGTCTGCTGTATGATAGGCAGGATGCTAGCCACTGGACATAACGTGGGGACTGAACCAGGGAGAATATTCCCTGACCCTGGGGGAGGTTTTGCCCATCTTGGGACAAGAAGCTTCTTCCAGGAAAGGCTAGACAACAAATACTTTCTGCTTTGTTGGTCATGTATGTCTAGATGAATCTTACTATGGAACCCAAGGATAGGAACAGAAAAGGCCCAGAGTAACTAAAGAGAACTTTGAAACTTCAGGTACTTGTTGCTAGTTCTCAACTAGGGTAAAGTGAAGCTGAGTGTCTTGGAGCTATGAATATCATTGCTATAGTATTGATATTTATTAATTACATTCATTTAGAGATATGAGTGATGCCCTCACAGGTGGTTAAGACTAATAATAATGGATACTGCACATCTCATGTACTAGATGGCAATCTGTTGATGTGTTATAAATGTGTATCTCACATTTAATACATACAGGAGTTAAAGAACAGATTGTTGTTAGTGTTAGAACTATGACAGTATTAATGTGTTATTATTAATAATGATAATAGAGTTGGGGATTTAGCTCAATGGTAGAGCGCTTGCCTAGCAAGCACAAGGCCCTGGGTTCAGTCCTCAGCTCTGGAAAATAATAATAACAATAACAATAATAATGATGATGATGATAATAAATAGCCTCTTCGAAATAACATTGACCCTGTCAGATATGGTGGCATTTAATCCCAGTACTCAGGAAGCTAATATAGGAGAATTGAGAGTTTAAAGTTATATCAAAACCATATCTGAAAAAAAAAATTTAACTCAGAAATTAGAGCAAGTCTTGCAAAAATCTGCTGAGTAAATGCTTGTAAGACTACCACCACCCCCATGCTTGGGTCTGAAACCTCTGCGTTCCCTAAGGCTAGGTCCATACATCAAATGGCAGTAGGAACCCAGCACTCCTGGTAGGAGGATCTTGGACAAAAAAGAGTTGTCAAAACAAAAGTAAAGCCTGAGGTAGTGGCATATGCACTTAGTCCCAGCACTTGAGAGGTAGAGGCAGACCGACCACTGAGTTTGAGTCCAGCCCAGTCTACATAGTGTGTTTCAGGTCAACCAGGCCTCCATACTGAGACTGCATTTTAAAGAAAAGGATGTATTTAAGCAGATTTTCTGTTCACCCTTCTGAAGGTGAACCCTCACCATCAGGAAGGCATGTGGTAACCCTCATGGGGTCAGCTTCCCATTAGGTTTCCAGCTTATGGATTAACAGTAATGTTTTATCATGACCTCTTCATACACTGCCATTATACATTGTTCTCATTCATTCACCCACCCACCCACCCCCACCCCAAATCCATACCAATGTCCTCTTCCACCTCCCAGTTGGTCCCCTTTGTTGTCTCAATTATTCCCCCTTCTTTCTTATTACATGTATGGCATTACCCTATGTCCCACCCCCTTTAAATTATCCCACCCATGATCCCTTCCAAGTTTCATGACCTAGGAACACACATTTGTAAATACCTTTAGATACATACCACATTTTCTTCATCCATTCATCTGGTTCCATTCCCTGGTTGTCGTGAATGGTGCAACCATAAATATAGCCATGCAGTCTCTCTCTGTGTTTACTATGAGTCACTTGGGTATTCATCAAAGCTGAGTCACATGACAGTTCTATCTTCAATTTTTGAGGGGCCCTCTGTAGAGATTTCCACAGTAACTGCCCAAGCTATGTTCCTCCATCTGTAAGTGTTCCTCCTCCATCGTCCTGTCATTTACTTTCTTGCTATTATCAGCTTAAACTTGTACTCCCTGATAGCTAAGGACAGTAAACACTTTTTCAAAGTCATTGGCCCATTTATTGGTTAGACAACTGTAGTGTTTAGTAGTTAGTTATCTGTGGATCCTGAGGATTAATCTTGTTTCTGATGCACAGTGGACAATGTTTCTTTTGACATGAAAGTTCATGACTAGACTTTCACCCTGATGTTTCTGTGAGGACACTTACTAATTTCATCTAATTCTTCCTCAGTTTGGGGGATTATTGCTTCAACCATTGAAGCCCTATTCAGAAAATTCTTTCAGTGCCTATATCTTGTTTTCTCTCACAGCACTTTCAAAGTTTCAGGTTTTACATTAAAGTCTTTGATCTATTTTTAAGTTACTTCTGTACAAGATGTGAGAAGAATCTAGTTTCATTCTTCTACATGTGGACACCCAGTTTTCCTAGTGCCATTAATTTAAGGGGTTGCCTTCTCTCCAGTGTGACAGCTTTGTTAAAAATTAGACAATTATGGCATTAGAGAGATGGCTCAGTGGTTAAGAACACCACTGCTCTTCCAGAGGTCTTGAGTTCAGTTCTCAGCAACTACATAAAACGGTTCACAACGATCTTTAGTTCCTACACAAGGGGATCCGATTGCCATCTTCTGGCCTCAGGAGCCACTGCACTTATATACACAGATACCACACACAAATGGAAATAACTCCTTTATTAAAAAGACACTTTTTGTTTAAAAATTAGACTGTTATTACCATGTTAGTTTATTTCCAAGTCCCCTGTTCGACTTCATTGGTCTACATGTCTGCCTTTCCAGACAGTGCCAAGCTGTTTTTTTGTTTTGTTTTGTTTTATTTTGTTTTGTTTTTTGTTTTTTAGTGTAGCTCTGTAATATAATTTGATTTGGGGTGTTACATTGTTTCTGGTATCACTCTTTCTGATAAGAATTGTTTTAAATATCCAAGACCTTTCGTGTGTCCTATATTTTGCTCTAGTTCTTTGAAAAATGTCATTTGGATTTTAATGGGGATTCCTGTCAATCTGTAGATTGCTTCTGGTGATCTTGCTATTTTTACTGTTAATTCTGACCATCAGTGCACACAGGAGTTCTTTCCATCTTCTAGCACCTTAAAGTTTTCATTGTAGAGCTCTTTGATTTCCTTGATTAGTTATTTTCCTTGATTTTTATTTTTTAAAGCTGTTATGAGACTTTCCCCTTATTTCTTTCTTGGCAAGTTCATTATTACTATCCAGAAAAACCACTTAATACATGTTAATTTTTTATTATGCTACTTTTCTGAATGTTTATCAGATCTAGGAAGCTACTAGTCGAGTACTCGGATCTTTAAATATATCATTATCGGTATAATTACAATTGTTTTAGATATATAAAGGAATGATTCCCTTATTGATATATACTTCCTACATTTCTTCTGACGAATTTTGAAGTCTGCTTTCTCATATATTACAAAGTTATACAACTTGGTTCTGGTTTCCATTCACTTAATAGTTTTCGATCCTGTGACTCTCAGCCTATAGGTGTCCTTCCAGTGAGGCAGGTTTCATGGCACCAACAGAACACTGAATCAGTTTTTCTTAATCCAGTCATCCAGGCTCTATGCTTCTGGCATTGAGACCACCTGTCTTCTCTGGGTATAGTTCGTTCCTTTCATTGTCTTCTGTGGTGCTAGCTTGGTGGTGAAGAACTGCTTTAGCAAATGTTTTCCCTATTTTTTATTTTATTTAAAATATAATGACACCATTTCCTACCTTCACATCTCCCCTTATAAATAGGACCTGCTGCGTCTATTTAGTGTTGCTTCCATGGACATGATTTCAGGGCTGTCCACTTTGTATTGGATAACCAGTTCCAGGGCTCACACCTGAGGAAGACAAATTCTTTCTCTTTCCAAGTCATTAGTTGCCTTAGTTTCTTGTGGAGGGCTGAGGCTCCATGAGATTTCCCCCTTCCACTATATGTCTGTTGGTGTCGTCATTGTTCAGCTCTTGTTTAGGCAGCCATATTTGGGGGATATCGTGGGTAAAGCTTCCCTGTTGTTTCTAGGAGATCTCACAACAGATTTCCTGGTCCCATGTCTCTTACAGTCTTCTACAAGGTTTCCTGAGTCTTAGGTGCAGGAGTTGTGTTGTAAATGTATCCGTTGGTTCTGAGCACCATGCTATCAGTTGTCCTCAGTATTTTGAGCAGTTGATGTTTTCTGTGATGAACTCTGTCTGCTGTAAAGAGAGGCTTCCTTGGTGAAGTGTGAGAGCTACGCTCATCCGTGGGTATAAGAGTAAGTATTTAGAATGTAGTTAGGAATTCTGTCACTCTAGTAAAGTAGCAGTAGTATGTTGCTGAAGTTTTCCTGTATCCCGCCTGGTCTGCAGCCACTCAGACCCTAGTAAACACACGGAGCTTATATTAATTTAAACTGCTTGGCCATTAGCTCAGGGTAACTATTGACTAGCTCTTACACTTAAACTTAGCCCATTTCTGATAATCTATATGTTGCCATAGATTCCATGGCTTTATCTGTGTGCCATTACATGCTGCTCCCTAGATGGCGGGCTGGTGTCTCCTCACTCAGCCTTCCTCTTCCCAGAATTCTCCTTGTCTGCTTATCCCACCTATAATAGTAGGTTCTCCTCTAAGACCCACTCAGTATCCCCAGATCGTTGGCTAGATTTCCAATACAAGGCATGATTCCCTCCAGTTGAGCAGGCCTTGAATCCAATTAGGGAGCTGTTGATTACCACCAGGAGATGATTGCTCCTGTTGCACCTTCAGGAGTATCTTGCAAGCAGGGCTAGTCATTGTTATGGTTCACAGGCATCTCAGCCAGGTAGAACTATCGATCATCCTCCCACCTTGTCAACTTACATAGCTCTTCCTAGTACCATGAAAGTTAATCCTCAGAGACCAGGCTTTCAGGTCAGACCCAGCCTGAATCTTCTAAGTACATGATGTCTTCAGCCACTAGGAAGCAACCAAGAGCAATAGCAATAGCCTACTGTTTGGGAAGTCTCTTAAATGTCATGATCAACTAGTCAAAAAGAGGTTCTCCCTACCTGGTGCTAGGGCTTTGTTAAATGGCCTCTGGCTGATGTGGGGACCATTGTCAGACCAAGCGGCATAACTTCATTTAAGGTGTGTGTGTGCGTGTATGTAATTTTAGATTTACATTAAATGTTTCTTTAAGACTTTGAACATTCTTAGTGTTATGTGTTACTCTTTCCTTCTGCATAGACTACCCTCATACTTCCAAATTACCCATTCATATCACTTGGCTCTTGCTAGTTCCCTCCCTAGCACCCCTCCCCACCCTTATTCTTTTTTTACTTTCTGGCTTCTGCAGTTACTCCAGGTTAATATATTCCCATTTGAAGATAGGAACCAGAGATGAGAGAGAATATGTGACATTTGTCTTTATTTCTGTCAAATTTAAAAGTGCTATGTACGGCACTTTTGGTTGCCAGCCATTTACTCTCAGGGATTAAGACAGCTCATTCCATGATTTCCTGCTTTTGAGGGTTTCTCATTAGAGATCTGCTGCCACTCTGGTGTCTCTGCCTCTGTGAGTTGTCATTTTTCTCTTAAAGTGGTTTTTCTTATGACTTTATTAAGAAATTTTATTTTTTTTAATTATGTGTGAGTGAGTATGGGATTTCTTCATGAGAATGCAGTACCTGCAGAGATCATAGAGGACATCAGATCCCTTGGAGCTGGAGGAACAGGCAGTTCTGAGCCTGTAACAGTAGTTGTGGGTACTCAGAACTAAACCCAGGTCCTCTCAAACACAGTTCACACATCTTACCACTAGTGGTATCCATACCTCACCACTGAGCCATCTCTCCAGCCCTCCCCTTACCACTTTTAATATTGTTTCATTGCTTTGTGTTTTTGATATGTTTACTATGTCATATCTATTTGAGACTCTCTAGATTTGGAGAGTTTTCTGCTATAATTTTCATTGACTAGATGATCTGTATCATTAGTTTAATCTCAGTCCCTACTTCTGTCCCACGGTGTTGAGTTCTGTCACTTGATCATACCCCGCAGTTTAAGAATACCATAGTCATACTCATTTGCTTTTACCCTTATTGATATTTGAATGCAGGATTTCATCATCCTTGTCCTCCATCCTTGACATTTCTTTCTTCTGCTCACTTTGGCCTTTAGGCAGTGCTTTCTACCAGGTTTTCTATTAGGTTCATTGAGTTTTCATTGCCAACATTTTTTTTTTAATCTCCCAGTATGTCTTTTTGTCTTGTTCTTCAAATCTTAATTTCCTTGATGAATGTTCCTTCTGTGTTGTGACTTTCCTCTCTAGAGTCCCAGGTGAATTTAGCTGCCTGTTTGTATACTCTTTCAGAGCTTTTGAAACCTTCTTCCAGTTATTGATTTGAGTGTCTTTGAGTTCCTTAGTTGAGAAATTGTATTACTACTGAGGAGTCATGTGTGCTCTTTATTGAATTTCTGTCTAGCAGTTTGTGCATCTCTTAGCACTTGGGTTGAAGAACCTTCATACTGAGCTCTTGAAGGTTCAGTCCCCTGAAAACTCAGTCAAAAGAGAACTAATGGAGAAGCAACAGCATCTCACCACACAAGATCTAGAAATATACTTTAAATCAGTTACAGCCCTGGGAGTGAGGAGTGTCTCTGACTCTTTGGACCTTTTTCTTCCTACTTGGTTGCCTTGTCCAGCCTTGATATGAGGGTTTTGTACCTAATCTTATTGTAACTTGTTAGGCCATGTTCAGTGGATATCCTTGGGAAGCCTGCTCTTTTTTTTTTTTAATGGAAATGGAAGAGGAGTGGATCTGGGGGCAGGAGGGATAGGAAACTGTGGTCCAGATGTAATGTATGAGAGAAGTATAAAAGAAAATAATCAGTTATATCCCATCAGTGACCACAGATTTGAAAATGAAAAATTACAGTAGCATAAGCCATGAAGTTAAAAAATTATTCAGGGTAAGGAAGGAGAGGGAGAAGAGAAAGGAGAAGTCCGGTTAATTTGATGGGAAAGGGAGGAACGGAAAAGAATGTTAGAAATAGGAAAAGAACAAGAGTTGTAAATCAAAATAAAAGAGAATTTAAACAATTCTCCCAATAGTGAAAAAGTTCCAAATTATATCCATGTAAGAGGGAGAATAAAAAGAAATTTAAAAACATTACCTTTTAAAGGCTAATAAGGTAAAGTTGAAATACCACTTAATGTAGAGGAGGGGGAAGAAATAGAAAATAAATAATAAAAATGCATAAGTAAAAATTAGATGGATGTAAATTAATACAATATGGTTTTAAAAACTGTGCTAAATATGCAAAAAAATAAAAGGGGTGGGTACTGGGGTAAGTTCTTTCTGGCCCCTCAAACTGGGAACTATAAGTGTGTGTGGAGGGAATAGGCCAGTTAAACTGTGACATCTCACCTGTCCTGTTGTTTATGTGACATCTCAATCTATGTTGGACAAATGTCTGATGTTCCCCAGAGCTTTCTTCAAAAGGGGGCATTCTCCTTCCTTGAATACCAGGGACTCTGCTGGCCACATTTAGGTTTGTATGATATGGGCTAGGTACCATCCTGGAGTGGCTGTTTTAGCTGGGGGAAAGGGTGGGTCTCCTAAATTTATTGAGAAGCAACCAGAGCTTAGAGGACCTCCTTTAATATTTTTGTACCTTCAAAGTTTGAGCCCTTACAAATCAGGTGGCTTCAGAATTTGATCTAACCCCTGGCTTTAGACTTGGCTATCATCAAACCTAAGGGCAATTCGGAGTAGATGAGCCTGTCCCTCTCTTCATATACTTGCCAGCCCCCAGCTCAGCATCTGAGCCTTCTCTCACCTAAGCCCCATGGCAAGTCAAATTGAAGCTCCATGATCTGTGGGTGTTTCCTAAACTCAGGGCCCCAAGGATAGCTCAGTCTTTACCACTCAATTCACTCTTAATATGACAATGGGCGGCTACCCTCCTAGTTACAGGGTGGCAAAATGGGGTTTGTCTCCACTGCTGACTCATCCACAGCTGTCTCACCCAAATCTACCAGGTTTGACTCATGAATGTTGGGGGCTTGTCTTGGGGGACATCACCCAGCTTTCTTACCTCCCCAGTCTCCTCCCTGCACCAGGCTCTGTCACCTGCGTCTCCTGTGTGACACATCTTTGCTCCTGTCACTTCCTCCTTGGTTCTTCTTTACTCTCTTTAGGATCAAGTTTCTTTATTCTTACTTTTCGCTCTCTCCTTTACGGACTCACACAGAAGCAACCTGTAGTCTGCCATCTTACCTGGGAATCCACAGCTCAGCTTTTGATCATCCCTTCCCCCACCTTCTGTTACCACTGGGATACTATTTGTGTGTGATGTGCCGTGATAGAGAGCAAAATGACGTTCAGAAAGGTGATGTAGTTTGCCCAAGGTCACGGAGCTAGTAATGAATATGCATACGAGGGGGGGATTTAAAACCTGGCCTCTCTACTTCCCAAACCTGTGCTCTCCGCCATCTTAGTCCAGCACACTGTGTGCAGGGACCTGACTCACGAAAGCTCTCCGCCTGCAGTGCTATGTCAACCTGCTCTTCTGGTACCAGTTCTTCTGTGGTTTCTCCGGCTCCACCATGATTGACTATTGGCAGATGATATTCTTCAATCTCTTCTTCACCTCCTTGCCTCCCATCGTCTTCGGAATCCTCGATAAAGATGTCTCTGCAGAAACGCTCCTGGCATTGCCTGAGTTATACAAGAGTGGCCAGAACTCCGAGGTGAGGAGCTGCAGCAGGCTTGGGAGGTAGCTTCAGATTCTCTCTAACCTCTGACAGCTCCCTGCAGGTCAGAGAAAGATGATTGAGCTGGGGGTCAGGAACGCTACTGTCTAGCCACAGTTCTGCCATTTACTTCCTGTGTGACTTTTGGGTGACTCTGGTCTGTTCCATACTTGCTAAGAATGTTAGATAAGACCAGTAAGTATATTTTAATAGCACCTTAATTATATCCCCTGTCAACTGCCATAGCAGAAGGGCGGGGCAGGGGCGGGGGTGGGTGGGGGGGATACATATGGTAAGATCCCATCCCTCCAGGCTGTGAAGTACAGCAATTAAATGCCCAAGACCCTCTTACAAGCACATTTTCTGTTTCTCTAACAAAATACCAAGGGCTGAGTAATATCATAAAAGATTTTATTTAGCTCATAGTTTTAATGCTACAAGTCTGAGATCATGTAGCTCTGTCTGCTCAGCCTTCTAGGGGAGGGCCCCCTCAGCTCCATCATAATGAGGAAATGCATCCATTGTAATGGCAATAAATCTGAGAAGGGGAGATCACACAGGGTGACAGGAAGCTAGTGAGATTCCTAGGTCAAGATCACTCTAACAACCCATTCACATGGAAACTAACTCACTCTAAAACCAGCATTAATCCCATTCGGAAAAGCACCCTCCTTCAGTAACCTAACCACCTCCCACTAGGCACTGTGATAGACATCACCGTACTGAGGACCAACCTTCCAACATAGAAGCCCTCGAGGACACACTCAAATCATGTCCAAACAGTAGCACCTGGTTCAGGGGATCCCTATGACTAACAACTAGTCTTCTCAATGAATAAGGCACTCGAGAATGCTTCTATTTCACTCGAAGGAAGGCAGAACTAGACCTCAGCATTACATAGAGTCTAGCACTATCTCCAGGAAACTTAAGAAAGCTTAGAAAGTCATCAAGTGCATTTCTATAAAGGCCATACAGAAGCTGGGAAGGACCTGAAGAAATAATCCAAGTGGTGCGCTTAGCCAAGGCACAGACAAGGAGGCTGGACAGATGAGATGAGAGTGACATTGGAGCTGTAAGCACAGAGCTTTGAAACACCCGCGAGTACAACATGTGCCTTGGCGCCTGGAAGGAAGGAGGGCAACGCCATAGATGGTGGTTTGTTTTGTTTTGTTTTTGTTTTTCGAGGCAGGGTTTCTTTGTGTAGCTTTATGCCTTTCCTGGAACTCGCTTTGGAGACCAGGCTGGCCTCGAACTCACAGAGATCCGCCTGCCTCTGCCTCCCGAGTGCTGGGATTAAAGGCATGCGCCACCACCGCCCAGCTAGATGGTGTTTTTAGGAGTCACTGTTTTTGTTGTTTTGTTTTGGTTTTTTTCTGGACAGCTGAAGAATCAAACCAAACCAAGTCCTAATCAAAGACAGAAGAGAAAGCAATGCAGCACCCCGAGAAGCCAAGCTAAAGAGGAGAGGGAGGGAGCACAGCCCCCCTCAGGCTCCTCTAATTTTACACCCCACCCCACAGGCAGGCTGGCTGCACAACATAGGCCCTGAGTATCTACGATAAAAAAAAAAAAAAACCATAGTAAATCACGTTTCCTTTTTCTCAAAAAGGGAGAAGAGCAAAGCATAAGATGAAAAATCTTGTCTCTAAAGTAGTTGATCTCTGACTCTTGGTAGCATTGATCCTGGTCTGTGAGTGAGCTCTCCACCACAGAGAGCACTTAGTGACTTCAGAATAGCAGTCCTAGCGAGAGAGCTAATGAATGTCACTGACAGCACTTCCGAGATACCAAAGCACAGTTGCATTTAGTCCCCTTGAACTCCAAATTCTATGGGACAAGAAAGCAGTTCTCAGAGAAGGTTCATAACATCTACAAAGTAGTGTGTTTGAGTGGTGGAGCTAAGATGGCAGGTATGCAAAGTATCATATTGGTGAGCTCAGCCACCCAGAAGGGAGATGCTTGCCGACCAGGGGCTCCCTGGGATGCTGAGTTATTGGTGTGTTCTTCTCTGCAGTGCTACAACCTGCCAGTGTTCTGGATGTCCATGGCCGATGCATTCTACCAGAGTCTCATCTGTTTCTTTATCCCTTACCTGGTGAGTCCCATCCTCGACATATAAGTCATAGTGTGAAATTGGTCGTAGGTATACAAAATCACAGACTGGTAGTGCCATTTACATACATCATGGCAGAGACTCTCGATTAGTAGCTAGGCACATCCAACCCAAGGTGTTTGAGAAGACCGAACACTTTATGCAAAACTTCGCTTCTGGGTCTCTTGAGAAACCAGAAGCTGTGACACTGGGAAAACAGTACAGGGTTGATTCGTGGCCCGGCTTAGATAAGGATTGTACTCTCAGAGAGCATGGTGTCTGACTTCCTCTGCCTTCGCATCTTCCTGCAGGGGCCCCTTCTCTATGCATGCCATATGCTGGATACTCTCACCTTTCAACTATATCATGTTTGTAATTCTCCTTTCTTCTGAGGTGACTACAAAGGATTTGGTCCAGCCTCCCAGGGAGAGGAGGCACCTTTGGGCAGGATGATGTCTTCTGCTTCTTATTTTCTATAGTTCCTGCCCTGGACCTGAGAGCATTGATTTTCTATTGCTGTGATAAAATACCATGACCAAAATTAACTTGATGATAGGAAAGGACTTTTTCAGTGTGATCACTTCCCTTCAGTGATCACAACCCATCACTGAGGGAAGTCAACCAGGAACTCAAGGGAGGAACCTGAAGGCAGGAATGGAAACAGAAGCCACGGAGGAAATTTGCTCACTGGCTTGCTCCTCTTTGCTTGATCAGCCTGCTTGTTTTGTTTTTCTAAACAAGGTTTCTCTGTGTAGCCCTGGCTGTGCTGGGACTCACTCTGCTGACTAGGCTGGACTTGATCTCAGAAATCTACCTGCTTCTGCCTACCAAGTGCTGGGATTAAAGGCATGCGCCACCATCACTTAACAGCCTAATTTCTTATAGCAACCAGGACCACCTGCCCAGGAATAGCGCCCTCCCACATCAATCATTAGTCAAGATAATACCCCCACAGACTTGCCTACAGGACAATCTTATGAAAGCATTTTCTCAATTAAGATTCCTTCTTCCCAGATATGTCTAACTAAGTTCATGTGAAGTTGACAAAACCCAACCATCATACTGTCCACTCCTAGGCTTGACCTCTGTTTGACTGTGATTTCCTTTATTATAATCTAGTCTCAGTTGATAAAGCCTCGGCATGCTACAAGGGCATCTAAGAGGAATGAGTGCTATAAGGACTGAAGTATACAGAGCCATCTGGCCTGCCCAATAGACCACAAACTTCTTAAAGGTAGACACACACACCCTCAGCAATCAGTGCAGTGCCTGGAGATGCTCAAGAAAGCCTTTGTTCACCCATTCCACAGTGATTTTCCAAACTTCACCAGAACCAACACGTTCCTAAGCAATTTAATCCCATCCACTCATTTCTCATCTTGTCAGCTCCTTGAATCAATCCCTTCTTTTCTCCTTTCTTTTCACCATATTCCTTCCCCTGCCTTGACTCCCAGCTTCATTGTATTGAACACATAGCCTTGAATCCATGCAAGACCAGGTATGCCTACTTGACAGTGCCCATTTGTTCTTCCTCCTTAGACCTACCGAGGTTCAGATATAGATGTCTTTACCTTTGGAACACCAATCAACACCATCTCGCTCACCACCATCCTCTTGCACCAGGCAATAGAAATGAAGACATGGGTAAGGATCCCACGGGCCATTTAGCTTAAAAATCATATTCTTGTTCATTGACTGAACTCAAATTTGCAAGTTCTTTTACTCTACATAGTTGATCTAGCTCAGTAAGCCCATGAGTCTCTCACTTCACCCCTATAAAGCAGTGGAATTCGCAAAGATGCTAGCATTGCTGGCCTCAGCCTCCAGCCATCATGACAAGAGTAATACCCATAAAGCAATGAGACAGTTCCAAAACCAGATGTATACTGATGAAGAATTCAGGAGCACTGCAGTGATAGGAAAGTCTAGCCTGAGTACAACTAAAACTGTGTATACATGGCTATTATTCATTTAACTCAGTTACCACATATCAAGCACTCCCAAATATCATATTTTAAAATCTTAAATCACAAAAGGCAGGCTGAGGAAGTGACTTAATCAATAAGGTGGGGACCTGAGTTTGATGCCCAACACACACACACACACACACACACACACACACACACACACACACACACACAAGTTAGACATGGTGATTGAGTATACCTATAATTCCAGTGCCAAGAAAGTAGAAATAGGAAGATCTGTGGAGCTGGTTGGCTAGCCATTCCAGCTGAATCAGTGAGCCCCATGTTGAGGGAGAGACCCTGTCCCAAAAAATAAGATTTGAGGAAGTTTGAGGAAAACAGATACCAAAATCAACCTCTAGCCTCTACAACCACCCACACACATCATGCATAGAGAAAGAACAAGCTCTCTCACTGAGTTTTGTTAATCAATAACTCTAAAGAGCTCAAAATTATATGCAACATATTAATCTACGTGATTTACGTACATTACCTCATTTAACTTTACTATGTCCTTGGTGTTAGATTTTTGTTTTTGTAACCCCGTTTTACAGATTTAGAAACAGATGTAGCAAGGTTAAGAAATGTGCCCCAAGTAGCTCAAACTATAAGTGAGTTTTGAGCTCTGTCATTCTGATCTTTGAACTTTTAACCACTTTGCTGGCAATACAAAGTCATACATCAAGATCACAGTAATGTCTGTTTCTGAAAGCTTATACTAAAACTTTGAAAATACCTCCAAGTAGGCTCAACGCATGGCTACATTCTGCCATGAAACTTACCCCCTTCCGCCATCACAAGCTCAGTAAGAGGTACCAAGAGAACCTCTGGGTCTGGGAGGTCTCATCCTGGAAAATCTTGTTCTCTAATGTGTACCAGGGACAACAGAACAAAGCGATAAGCCTGGCTATGCCTCTTTTGTCCTACATTCATGTTCTTTGTGGAGCATCAATACCAGAAGAGGCTATGACACAATGGAGAAGAGGTCAGGTACATCATGCTTTCTAGAAGGCAGGACACAGATATGCCAGTGGGGAGTCTGGCTCCTGTGTCGTAGGGGGCTCTAGAGCTCCATTTAGTGCTGGTCCAATTGTCTCTACCCTACAAAGCAAGCTATGGAAAAATATGGTATTGACAAGCTCCTGGGGTATAGATATATCAGAAACAGTGAGCAAGGGATGTAAGAGTCAAAGATCCTTTGATACTAGGAACTGAGGCCAGCAGGGAAAACTTTTAGAACTCTCCCAAATGAAAAAAATTAGCATTGAAATTAAAAGTACAGTCTGGGGAATTCATTCTAGATCAGACAGCATGAAAAGAAAAGAAAGGAGGAGAGCTACCAAATTGGTAAGTAGAATTAGAAACTCATGTGGAATCACAAGTAATAAAAAGTTATTAACAGGAATGTTAGTTGAAAAAAAAATGACTCCAATGTCTCCACCAAAGGAGTCACAAAATGGGGGAAAGGGTAAATAAGCAATATTTGAAGAACTAAACATTCAAAAAATCAAAATACAGCTGGCTATACCACTTAAATGTGAAGAGTAAAACTGTACAAGACCAAAAAAAAAAAAAAAAAACAGAGATGGACTTAAAATCTGTTAGTGATTTTGGGTAATTCCAGTATAATTCCTACTGGAACTTGCCCAAAAGACCAGTAGTTAGTGAGACCAAAGCAAAAACTGCTCAAAAACAAAGGCTTCATTATCTCAAAGACCTGAGGGGAAACAACTGGAGCAGCTGTGTGTGTACACGGGCCTGTTAGTGTCTCTAACTAACCCACACTTATTTTGCCCCTTAAAATTAATGACATTTTCAAATAAACTATGAGATTTATCATTCACTAGGAAAAAGGAATATACCAAATTTGGCAAAAATATTCAAAAACAATAGGTAATTGGTTTGGATAAGAAAATAGAAATATTTGACTGTGCATTTTTACAGGAATCCTCATTTATTTAGTATCTTTAACTTTGGCCTAATCACTAAAGGGCTAGAAAAAGGATAGAAGACTTATCTTTATCAGTTCTTCAGAACATAAGGAAGATGAGAAAACTAAAAGCAGGAAAAGATGTCAATCAAACATAGAAAATAAATACTAGCTTTTTTCATTGGTAAATAAAACAAGAAATGCATAAAAATCTCATGCTATGTGAAATTTGCTCAACTCTAACAGAAACCGGCACAGAACACATCTGAACAACAAATTAGAAACAGTCATCAAGAAGCCAGAGAAAGGGCTGGAGGGATGGCTCAGCCGTTAAAGGCTAGGCTCACAACCAAAAATATAAGAAGCCAGAGAAAACCTTACATATTTTGATACTCCAAAAGCCACTTCTAAATTGCACATGAAATAAAAAGAATATCATGATGAACAAGAATCTCTTGCTGAAGACTAAAAAAACATGACATATGGTTTGCTTTAAGAGCATGGCTGCCGGTAAGTCAAAAAAATCAGTATGTGGACCCAAGTGAACTCCCTAGAACTCCAGTAAAACCACACCCCAGCAATGCCACTGAGGGGAGGACACAAAACCACAGTAGCAAGGAAGATGATGACAGTGGTATTTAAAGTTTACCAAAGCATAGTCAAGAGCAACTCAAGAATAAGCTAATCCTTTCCCAAAACATCAGCTCCAGGGATTATAAAGTAAGTTTGACCAAACTTAACATTTCTATTTTTTAACCTTATTTTTTTAGTTCATGAAAAAAAAAGAGAGAGAGAGAGACTTGTCTTCTTGGACTATCATGCTACTATAACAAAATATTTGATTACAAACAAAAGGACTTTCTCAGGTTTCTGGAAGTCCAAGATGTAGGGACAGGCAACTTGCATTGGGGACAGGAAGTTAGGGAAGGAATAGTATCTAACTCCTGTATTTCCAAGATGGCTTGCTTTTGGTGGAGTTCTAGACAGGGGAGGCAGCCCAAAATGGGTGCTGTGTTCTTACATTATAATGGCAGAAGATTCCCTCAAACCTCTTTTATAAATCCATTATTTGCACAAAGCTCTTGTGACTCAGATGCTTCCCCAAGCATCCTACCTCCCTCTGGTCTCACATAGGGCCTTAGGTACCCATAGGAAGCTGAAAGGCACACCTACGTTCAAATGACAGTTACCTGTATTCCATGGCTAGAGTAATTCTGATGCCACATGAACATAGGCAGTCCAAGGAAATAAAATCATGCAACTAAAACATTCTGTTTGGGAAAATCTGCTCAACATTATGTTAAAGGTGAAAAAGTACAACCATGAAACATTCATATCCTCTTTGCAGACTACAAACCAATGAAAGACTAGAGCAGTGGTTCACAACCCATGGGGCACAACCCCTTTGGGGTTCAAATGACCCTTTCACAAGGTCACCTAAGACCATAGGGAAACAGACATTTACATTACAATTCACAACAGCACGAAATTACAGTTATGAAGTAGCAACAAATATCATTTTATGGTTGGTGTCACCACAACATGAGGAACTGTATTCAAGGATCTTGCCATTAGGAAGGTTGAGAACCACTGTTCTAGAGGGTGATTTTTTAAAACAGCTAGAAAAAATTTAAGTACCCACAGGCCATGAGAGAATTTCACTTCTAAGTTTTCACCCCACAAATAATAATGATAAATAATTTTGCATGTGTGTAGGGAGACACACAAAAATGTTTGCTGTAGCAGCATTGTTTTTAATAGTATATATATATATATATATATATATATATATATATATGTATATATATATACTAGCATATATATGTGTCTGTAATATGTATATTACAGAAAGCCTAAATGTTCATCAGTGGTAACATTCACAGTGGTATATTTGTGCAACCAAATACATGTAGTCCCCAACTTAGCAATAGTTTGACTTACATTTCTGTTTTATTATGTTTTCATTTTATTCTATGCTGGTACCAACACCACACATGTGGGATGCAAGCTGTCCTTCCAATGTTGAATTTAGATCTTTTCCTGAGCTGGCAACACATGGTGGGATATTCTCCTGAGGCGCCTGCAGAGCTAAGCCTGGCAGCCTGTTGTCAGCCTTGCAATCACAACACAAACAACCCATGCTCTGTGCTACACTGCCAGGCTGTGACACTCGGAGGGTTAGCTATAATCTGAAGCATTTATGAGTTACAGTATTTTCTACTTACAACAGGTTTGCAAGGCCTAACTCTGTTATGAGTCAAAAAGCTTCTATGGTTAAAATGAACAAGCTAGAGATAGACCATCTGTGTAAACATGGCTCCCAAAGTGTTGTGTGAAAGAAACCGCTGAGTTACCTCAGTTTGCTTGGCGTCATAACAAATGCCGTTCATGGTGTAGCTTAAATAGGAAAATGTTATGTATTACCATTCTTGAGGTTAAAAGTCCAAAGTCAGCATCCTGGTCCAGACATTGTCTGGGGAGAACCTTCATTCCAGGCTGTAGACAGCTATCTTTTATTGCATATCCCTGGAAGGAAGAGAAAGAAAGGTATCTTCTTTTGTGCTTCTTATGAGGGCACTAAGTTCATTCATGGGGAACTCCTAAAATTATCTCTACAAAGCCCCATTTTCAAATACTATCAATTGAGAGTTTTAACATAGAGACTCAGGAGTCGACACAAACTTCTAATCCATAAGCCAAAGGGATACATTGGTATGATAAAAAAAAAAATGTATCCATAAAAAATGTATGTGTATACAGCATAGCTGTATAGACATGTACAAAACTTCCCTAAAAGTAGATAAGCAGGCCATTTACAAGAGATATATGGTTACTTTTAATTGTATCTATAAGGTTTAGTATGCTTGAAATATTCCCCTCAAATTCTACTCTCCAGAATGCTCTTAACTATTACATTTTTTTAAATAGAATTTTAAAAGCTGAGTCAGTTCTCCCAAGCCAGCTAGGTAGAGCAAATACAGATGTTTGATCTATTAAACTGCTGTGTTCTGTGAGTGCTTAATATGTGTGTGTGCCTCTTCAAAAAGGTTGGAAGCAAAGCCTAACTAAGCTATGTGCATTTGGCTGTCCCTTAATCTAATCGGAACTTCCAACAGCATCTTCTTTGTCCCCTCCACAGACTGTCCTCCATGGCCTTGTCCTCCTCGGCAGCTTCTTGATGTACTTCGTCGTCTCCCTGATATACAACGCCACTTGTGTCACCTGCAACAGCCCCACCAATCCCTACTGGGTGATGGAAAGGCAGCTCTCAGATCCCACATTCTACCTCATCTGCCTCCTCACACCGGTTGTGGCTCTTCTACCAAGGTCTGAGCTCTTGGGCAATGCCCTTTAAATTCCCAGTCTCCACAAATTCCCACAGCCCAAGGGTATTAGTTATACTTCTCACTGCTGTGAGAGATGATTGGCAAAATCAAGTTCAGGAAGGAGGGTCTTGTTTTGGCTTGCAGTTTAAAGGCAGCCAGTCAGTGGCATTGCACCCACGCTCAGGGAGCAGAGAGGAGTGAATGCTGGTGCCCAGCTCACTGTCTCCTCATAACCCAGGGATAGCCCACATTCAAGGTTGCTTTTTTTCTCCTCTGCTAAACCTTCCTAGAAACACCCACCCACGCAGATATACCCAGAGGTGTGTTTCTTCATAACGATTCAAAATCAGTAAAGTTGACTGGAGCTTTAAGATTGCAGTCCAGAGACTGAGGTGCTGGGATAAAAGAACAATAAGACAGAGGGTAAATAATATGGACTCTGGTCCCAGGTCAGCCATAGAGAAGCAAAATGTCCCCCCATGGTGACATATGTAATATGGGAGGAATCATTCTACCTCCCTGGCTTAGAAATTGTCTTGTGTGGTAAGGGAGCATTTTTTTAAAGCTCTGTAATCCTTTGCTATTAGTGAGGGAGTCACACACCCCAGTGCCTGGAGGACAGGGAGCAGTCCCCACAAGCCACATGAAGTGCACACAAAGAACTTCCTGTCATCACAGGAAAGAACTGAGAAGCAGAACTTCAGATTTCTCTCAGAAATTTTAAATTTTTCATAAAATAGCCAACATTTTAATATCACTTAAGTTTAAAACACATGTGTAACATTCATGATCGCATACTATTTTCTGACATTTCCAGCCTAAAAACCTCTGCTTTCACAATTTCAAGGAAAATACCAGCAATATTAGTGCTTTTCTGTGTAACTCATGGTTGATACACATTGTACAGTCTCAACGCCCCTTTTTTTTATCAGCCAAGTAGTAGGCAGAGCTAAGGTTCTGGTTCATGAAACAGCTGAAGGCCTAAGTCCCCAGATGTGTCCGTGTTACCAGTACAAACCACAGTGGGAGCAAGGTTCTCCTGACTGAAAACCCAGCCCCATAGTTGGAGATTTTTGTTTTGTTTTGTCTCTTGATTTTGAAGGTAAGCAACTGTGGTCATCATGGCCAGAGTGAGCTTTTTGAGTCCATATATTATTTGGAAACTAGAAAAGAATTCATGAGCCCAGTGTTCTTCCTTAGAAAAAAAAGCTTGGAGCCAGAGTCTTACAAGGCAGCTTAATAAAGGCCCTTGAAACATGTGCAAAGACTGTTGACACATGTGGAATGAACAGATGGGCATCAGTTTGACGGCTTGCTGAACAGATGAGGAATGAGTTGAGGAAATGTTAGCAAATATGTACTTGCTAATGACCATAGTATACAGTCCAAATCTTTGCTTATTCTATATTATCACCACAAAGTTGAATTCCCATTTAATTCTATTTACTAAGGTCACAGGGATTTCTTCTGATAATGAAGGGATTATTTCCATAGTTGTAAGGACTTCTGACTTACAACCTTGGCATAATTCTTGTTTGTTTATAGAAATCCACATGATAGAATGTTTGCTGTAGAAAACTGTTTCTGGCTTAAAGTTGAAAGTCACATTTCTCATAATGGGCAGTGATCTTACTCACCAATCTTGTGATAAGTAGACCACTAATCTTAGTCAAGTTAATTCACCCCACACAAAAGGACAGTGCAAAAATCCCTTCAACTAGAAGCATAGATGTATGCAAACTATTTTAGAGACTTAAAAACAGATTAGCATACCAAGTTTAAACCCTAGGGCATCCTCTTAATCCTTTTAATTAGTAGTAGCGAATAGTAACAGTTTTAGGGCTTAGTAAAAGTCCTTGACTTTTTATGACCTATGCATTCTTGGACTCTCTTCCCACTTCTTTCTTTCCTCTGCAACTCACACCCTAGATACAGTGAGTTTCAAGCCTTCCTCCCAGGTTTACTGGTCTCCTACCATTGTATTTTTCTCCACAGACCCAGAAATCACTGTTCTGAATTGAAAGAACTTTCTTAACAGATGCTTCCCAGCACAGGCCTCTCCTTGATTCCAGCTACATTTCTCTAGTTTAGTCTATCAACTGCACTTGGCATATTTAGTCTAAGAAAAGCAGAAAGCACTTACAACTTTACGCACCAATTCACCCTCCTCAAATCTCAGTCTCTTCAGAGTTCCCTTCAGCTAATGCCAGGGCCCAGGTCACCCTCTGTCTGTTATCCTGTGGCTGCATATCCAGAGTTTGCACTGCAACAAGTCAACACCTCTACCTGTGGTATATTTCTCAGATACGTTCACAATTTCCATTTCTAAAGCTGCCATCATAAACAGTATACTCCCGAGACCCCAGATTACATAATTTGTCTCCAGTTAGGACTTTTCTCACTATCCATTATTAATGTATCGAAGTCTGATCTAGCCATCCATTTGTCAGCCCCCAAAGACTTCCCTGGGTCTTTACAATCAAATAGGAAATCCAAACCATGACCCACAGTCCTTGCCTGCTCTAGTCCTTCCACCCCCGTCTTGGATCTACCCCTCACTTTCACACTTGAGCTGCTTGGCCTGGGTTTTGTTTCTCATCCCTGTGTCTGACTGTTCTGACCCTCATCCTTCTTCAAGGATGGTCTTCAGATGAGACCAGGCACTTAACCTTCTCTCTTTCCATAACTGAACTCTTGTGGAACAAGCAAGTAGGAGTTCCCCCTTGTTCAAAGCTTACTCCTCTAGGTAGGGCCTGACTGTTGTGGAGACTTGACACACAGTTGTCGAATGGAGGATGGAAAAGAAAGGCAGTGTCCTGGGTGAGAGATTGGCACTAAGGAAATTTCAGTTTCCAGATAAGAAGTCCAATCTTTCCTGAAGCATATACACGGTTCCCTATTTACTCTCTGGTGTGGTAAAAATGAGGGAAATTTTATCTGCACTGCTAGGATCTACTACAGTCTTCAGAAAACCCTTGCCCCCTGTGGGTTCACCATGCAACTTTCAAATATAACAAAATAAGAGTCTCTGCTTACAAGTCTTTAAAATTAACATTGTAAAATGTCTCTAAAGCCAGATGGTAGCTTTTTAGATAACACTCAGAAAAGGAAATGTGGATGGCCTATGATACATGATAGTTAACCTTCTCACCCCTCCACTTGCCAAAATTTGGATCCAGAAGATGAATTTAGAGTCTCCCACAGGCTACATGCAGCTTGGCAGGAAAAAGGCAAGGGAGAGTGAGCTACTGAGATCTCAGACCTTTTCAGACCTTGGCAGAATCACCTCAGCATACTGCTGTAAGGGTTTTTTGGTGAAAGAGTATCCTGGTGATCACAGGGCTAAGAAATGCTGCAAAAATCATTCCACACAACAGACCTCACCTGGGGGTGACAGCTTCCTCACTGGGCAAAGGGTAATTATATAAAGTTACACACACACACACACACACACACACACACACACACACACACACACACAGATGCATACATAGTAGATAAGAGACTAGCTTATAGATCTAGATTTCTTGGGTCTGACCATAACTTCATAGTGGACAGAGAACTGGATTCATTTTCACATCTGTACACAAAAGGAAACAAAAGTACAGTTATGCATTGTGTAGACACTCTAACACATGAGAAACACAGCATCAGACAATTTCATCATAGGACAAACAACACCAAATACACTCACATAAAAGTAAGTTGGCAATGTCTCCAAGTGACTGAAGCATGTGTGCCTTATTGTGGGTCAAAAACAGCCTCATGGTCCTTGACTGTGCCAAGCACATGGATTTTTGAGAGAATGAGTCCACAATCAGCAAAGGTCCTTGAACAGTCCTGGTACAGAATAAGCATTAACTGTTATGTTTTGTTCGTGTTACCATGCTGCCTCCATCTCCAGAGGCAGCCACCCTTAGCTTTGAGAGTGATCACTCAGTACAACAAAGACAATGTCACCCTGGGAGAAAAGTTCTAAGAGCCCTTTCAATGTTGAAATTTTAAGGCATCAACAACTCAAAAACTATCTTTATTCTTTTACTTCCTACTAGGTACTTTCTCCTGTCTCTGCAAGGGACGTTCGGGAAGTCTTTAATCTCAAAAGCTCAGAAAATTGACAAGCTGCCCATAGACAAAAGAAACCTTGAAATCGAGAACTGGAGAAGCAAACAGAGACCTACCCCTACCCTTGCCTCTGCCCCTGCTTCTAGCCCTGCCCATGCTCAGCCCCCATGCCATACAGTACCACCTACACGACAACAGGACTTAGGAACCAGCACCCCAAAGAACTCTAGCCCTCCCAGGCAGAAGCACACTGAAGACTGGGTTCTCCAGGGTCCAAGATGCAGCAGAGAATTTTCGAGGGATGACACATGTTCAGGAGACACCTTGGCTAAACTCTCATCTGGGCAATGCCTTCTGGGCCCAAACAGAACAGCGGCTCCCACAGCCTATACCAGGGGACAGAAGGATATGGCTCGTAACTCAAGCAAAGGCAGTCATCGCCGGTCTCAGAGTTCGCTGACTATTTGAGGGGGCTACAGAAATCAGAGCTTGATCCAAACTCAGAAGAGGCCACCCCAATCACTGACAAGTGACCCTAGTCCCCTTCCTCTCTGTAGAGGAATGACTGCCAGTTTTATCAATTCTCCTCACCAGGGTTGACTTCCTTCAGGAAATGCTGGCCCCAGAGGAGCGGAGCAAAACTGACTTTGGCTTTCTTCTGCTGCCAGGCAGCACATTTTGAAAACAATAGTCTGGATCCAGATGTTATGAGGTTGTTGCATTGTGTTCCAAAGTTTTAGCCCAAGCACATCCTTGTGCGCTTCTAAATGAGTAAAGCCTATGAGCCCAGTGCAATCCGGCAGCAAGTATCCAAGACTCCAACCAGTGTTATAAATCTTTGAAATTATCAGAATATGGGAGTTACTCGGCTTGTCAAGCCATCACCTCACCTCACCCGAGAGTTCAAGTTTCAGAAGAGACCTGCGCACACAACAGCTTCATCTCAAGGTCACTGCAGTACCAAGTCATGGATAACACCCCTTCCATGAACAGAGTTGGGTCTGCTTCCTTCCTCTAAGCCAGTGGTTCTCAACCTTCCTACTGCTGCGACCCTTTAATACAGTTCCTCATACTGTGGTGACCCCAACCATAAAATTATTTCATTGCTACTTCGTAACTGTGATTTTGCTACTGTTATGACTTGTCATGTAACTATCTGATATGCAGGCTATCTGACATGCAACCCCCCCCCCAAGGGATTGTGACCCAGGTTGAGAACCACTGCTCTAAGCCAAAGAAAACTATATCTAAAGATGAAAATGGCATTAAATGGGATTTATGTGCAGAACAGATACTACCAACTGCTGTAAGGTTACAACTCATGTAAGAGGCAGGAAGATTATACATACTAAAGATTTTCCACTAATGGACCACATGCCCCACCATCTGAGGAATATTCCTAAAGTACACAGCATTCTCTTCCTAAAACTACTTATTTATTTGGAAATAAAATTGCCCGTCCTCATTCAACTCTTACAGTGGGAGATACCAGGAATAAGATCTTATCCCAGCTTCCTGCAAAAAGAGGCCCATATGACAGAGCAACTAGGAATGCAAAGTGGCATCTTCAAGTTTAAAACCTACACTAATCAGCTTATGCCAGAATGCCATGGCCATCCATTGGCCCGTGATTCAGCTAAGGTCAGCAGTCATGGGGAAAGAATTCTATGTGCTTCATATCCCTAGAAATTGTAAATGCTAGAAATGTTGAAGAGCTCAAAGATTTCTATAAAAGGCTGGATGACAGTTTTCAAAGGCTGTCAAGATAAGCTAGATCTGCTGTGACCAGCAATGGTCTATTCAAGTCTTCAAAGTCAAGTCAAGGAGTGTTCTTTGCCCTAGTCTCCTTAAGGCAGTGCCTACACATTAAAAGTCCAAGGATAGGCAAACTGTAACCTTTGTACCCAAGTCATCACCACGAGCCATGAGTTGGCCTGTCACTTAATTTCTCAGCAATGATAATAAGAGCAAGCTCAACAATCAAGATGGCAAATGGCAGAGTGAGCGGACTCTCTGTTCATCCTTGTGGAAAACAAAGACTGGAGGAGCCATTTGGAGGATCATCTCTGCCATGTAATGATGCCAGCATGAGCCAAAAGGTGGGGACTTGATTATCCTACAGAAAAAATGATATGGCCATAAGGAGGTGTGGGATGAAAGATGAATAAGCAAACATGGATTGTTCCAAGTAAAGAGATTCATCAAAACTTGGATTTCACCTCCTTTTACCTATGAGACTCCTGCCTACTGCCAATAGTCAGAAATCCTCAGTAATATATTCTAGAAAATAACAGAGCATTGGCTCCAGTGGATTGGAGTTTAAGTGTTTGCTTTTCCCTGTAGCCTTTAAAGGACCTTGAAGCAGGTCACCATGCTTGCAAATTAAGTTTAAACAGCTCTACCTCCTGGAATCAAGATCGAGTCCAAATTGCATACAGTGCACTGATGAGGCTTTCAAAAAGCAGGTAGTCCTTAAGACCAGAGAGAGTCTCACTTCAGAGAGAAAGGAAGGGATGGGAAGCTGAAAGAAAATGTGACACCCCTGCCCTTACCGAAATCCATGCTCAGCACAGCATTCAGACGCTGCTCTTTCTTGCCTGACCGATCATGTCAGTTTGCCTGGGATGATCCCATTTTTACCGTTTCCCACATGCTGGGGAGCCTGGGCCATCTGGTCACAAGTGGTCACTTACTTTTGCCACTCTTTGTGGTCCAAACCAAACCAAACCAACAGTGTGACTGTCTGATGTGCCACCTTCCTCAGAGGGAAGCTCTACACTCCCTCTATAATGTAATGCTAGTGATGGTATGTAGTATATGTTATATGTGTATAATCTTTTTACTGATTGACTGGAAAAATGTCACCTTTTGTTTTTTAGAAAGAAAAATAAACTTGGTTTTTCCACAGTTCTCAGCCGATCTGAAATCCTTATTATTCTTCCTATATATTATCATTACTGATCCTGAATATTTATTCATTCACTCATCCTTCTTTGCATTTACCCATTCATTTATCTATCCAAGAAACTTCAGTAAGTCCCTATTAAATAATTTGAAGGGCAACATGGACCGTGAAGGAATCAATACCTGTCCTCACCTACCTTCCCAAGGCTCATGGCATTAGGAATATTTAACCCAGTATGAGAGTAGAGCACAAACTATGTCTATGGGCTGGAAGAATTGGAAACGGTGCATACAACACTTACATTCAGGAACTCTAACCCAACTTTTTCTCTCCTGCAAGTCTAGCACATACCCAGAACCCAGGCTGACTTGGTCATCTCTGTCATTTCATTGTAAATGTGAGTGATTACAGCACAAACATGAGGATCTGAGTTCAAATCTCTAGTACCTACATTAAAAAAAAAAATCGATGGGTAGCGAAATACACCTATAATCCCAATATTATGGCAGAGGGGTGGGCACAAATGAGAGGATCTTTAGGACTTGGTGGCTGCAAGCCTAGGTTTAGTAAGACCCTGTTTCTAGGCATAGGGTGGTAGAAGATGAAACCCCAATCTCCTCTGGCCTCCATGTGAACAAATATCACAGAGAGAGAGAAAGAGAATAAATAAAATGATCAGTGTGACTAGAATTCACACATCAGAAAGAAATGGCCTGGGATTATGTTGACCTAATGACTACAGGGTTAGTTTACTGGTCTAAGCCTGCGTCACCACCTAACCCCACAGCAACCCTCCAGGATAAAGGCTTATCTATCCTAGCACAGTAGCTTCAACTATACCACAGCTCCCTCAAAGCTCCATGCATTGACCTCACCCTTCCTTTGTCCAATGTCAGTGGAGCTCACATGTGTCTGGGACCCAAGCTGAAGGATTGGGCTCTCACCCCCTGCAGGGTCTCTCATCCTCAAGAAGGCCAGCTAGGCCTTGGCACATGGCTCCAGAACTGGGAAAAAAGAAAGCTGTAAAACCTCCTGCATTCTATGCTGAGAACTTGTATACTTGCTAACCATCATGGCCATAGAAGCAAGTCACAAAATCAGCCCTGTTTCAAGAATGTGGGGAAGTGCACTCTACCTTTTTGTGAGAGGCATTGTAAAGAAACTGAATGTCATTTGCAGCTATCCATCCCCACCTAGTAGAGGAAGGAAGTGAGGTGAAGAGAAGTCACATAAAGATTATAACAGTACCACTGTTATAATGGTCAGGTGGTACTCTAACCATGGGAGTCTGAAAGCAGAGGCCGTGTGTATGCTTAGCCGGAGACACACGACTCAAGGTAAGACCAGAGGGCAGATAGGGACCAGAACCAGACAACATTCTCTGGAGAGGCAGGGTTTCACAGTGGGGTGGGTGCCTGAATTTCATCCCAACTCGGACACAACCTAGCAATATGACCCAAGGAAAGACCATCCCACACCATGTCGATCCAGGTTGCAGCCCAAACAAAAGTAAGTCTAAAGCCAGCATTTAGGGGGAACCTCAGTTACTCCTTACACTACCATACAATATCTCCCCAGTGGCCCTCCTCCACTCTAGACTGAGCACCTACCCAGGCTGATCCATGTGGAACCCTTTCCTCTGGAAGCCTTCTAGTGCCACCTAGCAGGATAGAAAGAGGTACTGCACCTGAGAGGGCTTCGGACAGTGAAATTCTCCTGACAACAATAAGATGGGCTGTAACTAAGTACTCGAGGCCAGATTTCAAGTCTTGGTGGTATGGTTTCCATGGTGACTCTAAACAAATTCAAGGGTTTTATTTTTCCTCTGAAACTATTAATCTCAGATTCCCCAAACTCTTAAGTTGGGCCCTCTTGGTTCTAGAAGCTGTTTGGGGCAGTTGTTTATGGTCTAGGAATATCCTCTGACAGCTCCCAAGCCTGTGGTTTACTATCTGTGCATCTGTATGAGTCTGTATAGCATGCACACATAAACACAAAAATGGAAAAGCCCATTTAAAAAATACACACACACACACACACACACATTAGTTTCCTGCTGTGCCCCTGGTGTTTGGAATATGGCATCACATGACAACAGTGTGAGGCTACCATTGGAGAAATCATGAGTGGGATGGGTTTTTAGGGATTGAGTGAAGCTGGGAAGGCATCAACCCTTTGGGGAAGGGTTAAAAATCTCCCAATCCCTTTGAGACCTAGGTTGGCTTTTTCAGATCAATAGATAGGTGTTGAGAAACTGTTGCGCAAGGGGACCCTTAATGAACTGCCAAGGCAGTCATCACTTTCAACTGTCAAGAGGGAAGCCAAAGCAAACACATACATATTTTTCTTTACATAGGTTCTCAGGCAACTAAGGACCAGGCACCTCCATCAACACTACCATCCAACCCTAATAAACATGGTTGCTTACTATGTAAGTAAAGCACAGAGCCAATATTCCTATGCCCCTCCAAGCAGAGCACTACCTCAAAGACATACCTCTGTGGACAGTTAAACGGTCACTGTCTTACAGCAGTCTGTAAGAGAGGTTCACCCCTCACAGGGAAGCCTGAGGAAAGGTAACCCAGGCACAGAAGGATCCTCAGAAACAATTGCAAAGAGGCTAGCCAAGAAGACACTTGACTGAAGTTTAAAGAAAGCATTTTTCCTACATTTTTGAACCAATGATTTTAATTAGGATTAGTTACAGGAGCATGAAGGGGTATTTTTAAAACCACCTTGCCAGTAGCTACAATGCTGAATAAAATCTCACCCTTACCCAGCGATCATAATTAATCTACGGATCTTCAGAGAAGGATGGGACCATGTCTTAGTGAAGAGACATCATGACCAATGCAACTGATAAAGCATTTAATTGGGGCTAGCTTACAGTTTCAGAGGTTTAGTCCATTTTCATCATAGTGGGAAGCATGATTGCACACACAGTGCTGGAGCAATAGCTGAGAACTACATTCTGACCCATAGACCAAGAGAGAGAATATGAGCCTGGCATGGGCTTTTGAAACCTCAAAGCCCACCCCCAGTGACATGCTTCCTCCAACAAGGCCACACCTCCCAATCCTTTTCAAATAGTGCCATTCCCTAATGACTAAACATTCAAATATATGAGCTTATGGCGGCCATTCCTATTCAAATCACCACAAGCTTTATTGAGCTCTTCTGGCTCATAATGTTAAGGGGCCTAGTCTTGCACAGGTATTGGGCAGGTAATAGAAAATGTTTTTCTTTAGGGTCAACAGCCATTTCTACTGCAGCTAACCTGTTTATTCCCACAGGCAAAAAGTTGCTATTGCATGCCAATGATGAAACCCAAGTGAGAGATAAGTAACCATGTCCAGGGTCATCCAAAACTATGTAAGCAAAGCTAAGATCAGACTTGTGCCCTACTGACACTCATCTTCAACCATTTCATCAGCCAGAAAGAAAATACCAATGCTTTCCATAGTAGTTTGCATGTTTTAAAGGATACCCTCACACAGACATGAATGCAGGCAAAAACCTATGCATATTTTAAAAAAAAGGCTGTTATACCAAATGGGTAGAATGAGAAAATATAAAGTCACATGATAGATGTGTGAAGAGAAATCTGTCTGACCATGGGGTCTGTAGTGCTTTGAATAAGGATAGCCCCCATAGGCTCATATATCTGAACACTTGGTCCACAGTTGGTGGCAGTGATTGAGGAGGTGTGGACTTGCTAGAGAAAAGTATTCACTGTGGGTGGACTCTGACAGTTCATAGCCTGTATTTCCAGTTGCCTGATTCTCCTTTGTGCCTGCACTTGAGGATGTGATCCCTCAGACTCTTGATCCAACTACATACTTGCGTTCTGCCATGCCTCCCCACCATGATGAACCCTTCCCTCCAGAACCATATGCCCAAACAAATTCTTCTATCTATAAGTTGCCTTGGTCACAGTGTTTCATCACAGCAACAGAAAGATAGCTAACATAGGGTCTTTCTAGAACGTATCTGTTTGCAGATGTGTGTTCCGGGGGCGGGGGGATGGACTATACCAGGTAAGGGCATCTTTCAGACTTCCCTTTTCCTGCTTGCTGAGGCAGAAATGAATTCTAAAGCCCCATCGAGTGCTGCTGTTGAGCCCCAATTCTGCCCTCAGAAGAAATCTCTCTCTCACTTTCTGTCTCTCACTCTCATACACACACACACATACACACACACACACACACACACACACACACACACACACACACACACACTTTTGTACTTTTACTGGATGTATAAAACACATACATAAATATAAGCATAAGCATGCCCTTTGTTCTCCCATTTATGCAAGACTTACAGTCAAGAAAATCAAGAGTCCTAGGCAACATGATACTCACTAAGACTCTAGCCAAGGCTGCCCCCTTTTAAAGAGCAAGAAGCAAAGTCCCAAAAAGAGGATGAAGAAGAACCACCTCTGATTCTCAGTTACTCCATGAACTTTCCCCACAGTGGCCCATTGGAACATTCCAAAGTAAGATTTTATACCACCCTCCTGGCCCACGATCAGTTGGGTCAAGACAGTCAGAAGACTTCACTCAGGCTACCATCTTCATGAACATCAGAGATTCCCACCTTTGCAATCCATGCTTTTCAAAAACACTCAGTTGCTTTATCCCAAAGAAGCAGGCCTAAGACTTCTCAAGTCAAGGTAGCAAGTGAGGATGGGGAAATAGACATCTTCATCCAGGAATGGAAGGAATTGCCTATATCTGAGGCTGGCCCGGATACAACAGGACACACACAGGGAGTGGACATTCTGTTCTTGTTCAGGTAAGTCTATGGCTGGGCCAAGAGTCAACCCTGTGTTGCTTAACTTCGGGGTTCAAAATATAAAACATCAAGCCACCCTCCTGCCAAAAGAAAGTGGAAAAAAGCCCCAACTAGATCTAAGAATCAAAAGATCATTTCTCATTCTTAGAAATTTCTTATTGTGAAGCTTTTCTTTCTTATCTAATTAAAATAAGGAGGTTGTTCTGAAGGTCTTCTGAGCCTGTGATTATCCTGAACTCAGCCTTCTCATCCATGAGAACACTTACAAAGTCATCTCTACAAACCCTTGAAACTTTCATTCAAGAGATATCACTAAGAAATCTTTTCTTTTTTTTTTTTTAATGACGATGTCAGAAGCCAGATGGATCCAACTCTTTGAGAAGAAAATTAAAGGCACTAGGAGGTCAACTGAAAACCTGCTGACTGGCTAAGCATTAGCAAATTGCAAATATAGATTGGGGAGGGGAGGAGTAAGTAGGTGGCAGGAAATGAACCTGAAGGATATTGAGATAACTCTCAAATATGTAAATAAAAAAGAGTCACCAGGCCTCCATTTACATGCCCAGATCCTAAGCCCCTCTTACCTGACCTTGCCTGATCTTGCCAGGCTTGGAGCCCAAGCTTTTAGGAACCATAATAGACTGCTGCTCGATGTTCTGAGGATACTCTGTACCTTCTAACCCCTGTGCCTCTGCTGCTCCCACCATGGCCTCTACCCAGTAGCACCTATTCAAAGCCACATCTAGAATACAGACCTGCAGAGAACAGTGCCTGTCACTTCACTTTTAAAGCCTTTTGCACATCTCTGTGGAACCCAACACTAGTAACGCAGGTCTGTGTGTCTGTCACTCCCAAAAGACTAATGGAATGGGTCATCAAAGATTCCACTTCAGTTCTTCCCAAGCCTGGTGCCAGGCTTTGGCCAATGAGGACACCGGACCAGCCCATAACAATGTTCTCATCTCTGATCCTGAACATGAAGACAGAAGTTGAAAACCTATTTCCTGTGACTTGATCTGCCTCTTTTTCTCTGCATATTCAAAGACCAGATGATGATCCAGGGGTCAAAGTTTGGGGGAAATCATTAGTTCCTTGTAGCCTGTGTATTCAAAGGACTCAAGCCACAGTGGGCTCTCTCTCAAATTCTCTCTTGACTCTTTCTCCTGCCATTTTCTCTCTTTGCTCTCCTCAGTGCACTTCTTAAAAACCCTTCTTTTTCTCAAAAACTTCTCTAGGTCGGCTGACAGAAGTAGGCTGAGCCTTATGCAAAGCGAAAGCCATCTTCTCCTTTGTTGCCTTTTCTCACCAGGCTCTACTTTTGACTCATGGCCTGAGCCATAAATGACTAACTTGTTCTCATTCTTCTCCTGTCCTCTGTGTTCCTGGACTGTGGATAAGGGAGTAGGGGTGTGGGGTTGGGGCATGGAGAAGAAACGTGACTCACCATGTACAATACAGAAATGTCTGAGGCATACACCCACCAGTGTGCCATCAGAGTTTCTTTGCTATTTATCCTCACTTTACAAGGAGGTACGCCAAAGCTCAGAAGAGGTAAGTGGCTTTTCCAAAGGTATATTGTTAAGGACACAATTAGTGTTCTGACCCAATGATGCTCTTGGACCACTCACTGAACCACCAGGCAAGCTGGTCTCTTGGAAGCCATCAGGGTTTGCAGCTGATCTTCTAGAACAATCTTGTCTCCTGAGCTCCCTCCAGGTGTCAGTCTGAACCTCCAGCTGCTTAAAATCCCTGCCTCATTTCTTCCCAGAGTCCCTACTGGCACACACAGTCCAGACACTGACAGGGAGCCTGGGAGAAGAAGAGGCTTGTGGGAAGACATGTTGACATTGGCCCAGCTCTAATGAGAGCTCCAACAGCCCAAGCTGTGCCTACTAGGCAAAGCAGACACACGTTCATCTCTGTCCCAGCTGGCTCCCCTCATGGCCTTGCTCACACAGGCATGCTCAAGGGGGCCCTGCCTGAACCATAATGCAGGAGGAAGGCACCCAGCCCTGACTCTCTTCTTATTTTTAATTAGAAATTCCCATTAAAGCCACTACAGCAATGAGGCACACACCAGGCAGTATACTTCAGGACAATTAGCACACTCTTCAGGTGGCTAAAATGGCCCAGTTCTGGCCTGTGGCTGACATAATTGCACCAAAACATACAGCCCACCAGGAGGCTCCCATTTCAAATGGAAAAAAAAAAAAAAAAAAAAAAAAAACAATTAGTCATGCATCTATTGGGCAGTTAGATCTGTAGGACATAATTTAGTATTCACAATTTAAAAGATTGCCAGGGGTGGGGATATATGGAAATCATCTCAGTGTGTTCATAAGCAAGTCTCTATCCTTCGCATCCAGCACATGGCTAATGTGGGGGAATAGACAAATGTCCAGGGCAGCCGGGTAGTGACTGTGTGTTGGGAATCACTGGAGGCATGAGCATTCCATTCTTAGAATGTGGAAAGTAATTAGTGGGGCAAGTAGCTTCTGGAACCCCTCTGTACCTCCCTGCTACTTTCTGAATTCCCAGGCCACTAATTAAAACCTGCCTGTAAGACAGCTCCTGGCTGAGTCACTGTGATGATTCTGAAGAGTAAATAAAATGAGCAAATTCGAAGAGCAGAAAGACCTCTCCGAACACCGGGAGAGCTGTAGAAAGCCACCCCCAGGCTCCCAAGACTCTGTTTGAAGCCATCCTCTCGGATTCCACATGTACAAGCATTTTGTCTGCGTTTGCTAGTCTCTCTCGGCTCCACGCTAAACCATTGCGCCTTCCACGAGCCGGGCCGGCAGAGCAGCTGTAATTAATATTCAACTGGCATTTCCACTGCGCACTCAAAAGCCTGTTCTTTCAGCCTTTTCAAATCCAATTCAGTCCAAAGTAATCTTTGCCCTTGCATTTGGGTTCAGGCAGCAGCAATTCTCGGGCTTGCAGATTGCGTTTATTAGCATTTATTGAACAGCAGAGGAGCCCCGCACGTTACGGGTTGTCACTAGGTCTCTGATTTTCCAACTAAAATTAACAAGCCAGCGAGGCATTTGTATTGGGGCAGGAAGGAGGCATTTCTGGGAGAAATGTTATTGGTGATTTTCATAGGGACCTATTAATGGATTAGAGGGTTGTGAGGATTTGAAGGAACGATCGGTTAATAGGAGGCAGCCCTTCTTTGATCGCTCACTCAAAAGTCCCCTGTAGATCTTCCTTATTTGTGGATCTGCAGAAAGAGGTAGAGCTTAAGAAGCCTTGACCCAAATCCTGTACTCCAGTGGGTGACCTTGAGCAAATGACTTTCCTACAGGACTCTGCTCATTTCAAAATGAGAGTTAACAAAATCAGCAGTATGCTTAAACTGTGTTCCTCAAAACCACCAGGAGGATATGATCAGAATAGGGGATCAGGTCCCCTTTTAGGCCTCTTTGTATTATGCAATTTTCTTTTTCATCTTAATCTGTAGGCCACAAATGTTAGAAAGTGAGAGCTGGTCTCTAAAATCTGTTATAGCTATGGAGCTGCTGACCTGTTAAGAACCAGGAAGTTTTATAAAAAGGAATCCACCCTGTTTTTATTTTAAAAAAATTAAATTAAAAAAAAAAAGTTTTAGGCGTTCATCTTGAGTGGCCAAGGAGATACTATAGTGAGCCAGAAGCAGGAGATGAGAATGGAATCCCGGCAGAGAGATCATCTAGAGGTGGGCCTGGTGGGTGTGGAAATTCAGAATGTACAGATGATGGGAAAATCATGACTTCTCAGCGATAATCTACAGCAGTTACTTGGCCAGATGTGGTCCCTTGGTCTAGGCTGACAGGTGCAGGGGGCCAATGGGCTATAGGAGAACCACCAAGATGGCTGAATAGAAGTGTCCTGCATGTGACTGCTCTACAAAAGAACCAAGCCAACAAAGGAAAAATTGTTTTTGAAGACAATGATAAAGAGAGAGATCTGAAAATGAGGAGGTAAATCATTAGAACCTTAGTCAGCAAGAAGGAAAGTCCACCTGGAAAACTTGCCGCTTGCGATTTCAGCCCTGAGTCCCTGTAAGGGGTGAAGTGTTGTTGGTTGTTTTTTCTTTTGAGGGCCCAACACATGGAGGCTTATTTTTACTTATAAATGCCTGGCCTTAACTTGGCTTGTTTCTTGCCACCTTTCCTTAACTTAAATTATCCCATCTATCTTTTACCTCTGGGCTTTTCCCATTCTCTTACTTCTGTAAATCCGTGGCTTGCTGTGTAGCTGGGTAGCTGGAGTCCTCCTCCTCCTCCTCCTCCTCCTCCTCCTCCTCCTCCTCCTCCTTCTCTGGCTCTTCTTCTCTCCTCCTAGATTTCTCCTTCTATTTATCCTCTCTACCTGCCAGCCCCGCCTATCCTTTCTCCTGCCTTGCTATTGGCCATTCAGTTCTTTATTAGACCATCAGGTGTTTTAGACAGGCACAGTAACACAGCTTCACAGAGTTAAACAAATGCAACATAAACAAAAGTAACACACCTTAGTATTCTACAACAGTGAGGAATTGGGGGAGTGGGGAATGGGTGAAAAGTGACAGCAATGACTGGCAGCTATCCTTTCAGACTTTAAATCCAGTTTGGGAAGTTGGAAAATCTAAGAGTGGCCATTGTGTTTCAAAGAAAGAATGTACTTTGACTCTACCCCTCTCCCTAAACCCAAGCTATTACAACAGTCAATGCTATATACCTTCTTGGCTTAGGGGTTTGCAATTACTTCCCTGAAACAACCAGAAGCCTTGGGCTGACAGATAATTCACAAAGAAGAGGACATCCCCCCAGCATCCTACAACTTGAAGACTAGTGCTGAGTTCCAACCTCACTTGCCCTGGCAAGAACTAAGGAAAATCTCCTCCCCAGCCCACAATCTACTATTAACTGCCTCCATCTGCATATGTCTTTTAGGGGTCAGGGAAATCCTCAGCTGAGTCCTAGTACTCAGGAATGCTCCCTAGAAGCTCCAGGAATGTAGATACCAATAGCTCAAAACTGTCACCAACTGGGACCATGTATCAAGAGCTAGGAAAGACTGGCTTTCCAGCCAAAGGAAGGACTTGAAAGTATAGCTGCTGGTGAAAAAGCTTTAGCATCACTCCAGCTTATCCCTAGTGGACAGAGGAGAGTCCTACCTGTGCTTTACAGCTCTAGAAGTATAGTAACTATGATTTTAAGCTTCTCCACCAGAACTTGCCTCACATAACCTAGGAGCATCTCTATTCACATGCAACATTGCCAGGCCCACATTGACAAATCCATCAGCCCCTTATTCCCTCAGGACCTAGGAAAACCTCTCCATGGCCTATTCCTTCAGGACCACAGACAGGAATTTCTCAAACCTAAATGTTAATTATGCATGCCTTGAGAAGAATTATTATATTTCAAGTCCTGGAAGTAAATAACTGCCAGCAAAGATTGTTATATCCAGCTGTATTTTCTGCTGCTCTGATAAACCACCACAACCAAGCCAACATACAGAAGGAAAGGATTATTTGGTTTCTGCTTCCAGATGGATGAGTCAGGCATGTCAGGAAAGCATGGCAGCAAGCAGCAGGCCTCAGCCTGAACTGGATGATGAAGGTTTACATGTTCAACAAGAAGCAAAGAGAAAAGGACAAGCCCTGGGAATGGTTGCAAGGCTTTGAAACCTCAAAGCCTGCCCCCGGTGACATACTTCTTCCAGCAAGTAAACCAACAGCTTCCCAATGCTGTAGGAGAGAAAGTAAAAACAGACAATAATTCAATGAGCCAGAAAAACAACTCCCCCAAGAAAAAAAATCCTGTAATTTATAAATATCTCTCAATAATAACAAGTATAAATGGCCTCAACTCACCAATAAAGAGATGCACACTGGCTGACAGACTTAAAAATTAGATCCAACTGTTTGTCTCCAAGAAATGTACCTTAAGGGTAAAGACACCACAGGCTGAGACAAAGGGTGGGAAAAAGTCAGCTGAATGGAAACGTAAAACAAACTGGCATAGCTATTCTGATATCTGATAAAGTGGGATTTAAGCCAGAATTACTCAAAATAGGTAACAAAGACCATGCTAGAACAATGGAGAAAACAGTCAGGAGACAATTGTAGGGCTGGTGAGCTGGCTCAGGCGAAGACACTTTAACTGCTAAACCTGATGACCTGAGTTCTGTTGTGTGGTATTTTGTTTGTGTTCTGACAAAGAGAGCTTGCCTGGAGATCAGAGGGTGGAGCTAGCCACTAGTTAACCATAGAGGCCAGGTCGTGGTGGCACACCCCTTTAATCCCAGCACTCCAGAAGAAGTGATAAGGCTGGGTGGAGACAGGATCTGAGCCCTTTTGGCCAGAGAGGTGGGAAGTCACTTGCGGGGGTGGGGGGTGAGGGCTTCTCTGATCTTTCAGGTTATTACCCCATATCCGACAAAATTTTATTGACAAAATTAATTACGCTTCAGAGTTCAATCCCCAGAACCCACATAATAGAAGGAGAGAACTGGCCGGGCGTTGGTGGCGCACGCCTTTAATCCCAGCACTCGGGAGGCAGAGCCAGGTGGATCTCTGTGAGTTCGAGGCCAGCCTGGGCTACCAAGTGAGCTCCAGGAAAGGCACAAAGCTACACAGAGAAACCCTGTCTCGAAAAACCAAAAAAAAAAAAAAAAAAAAAAAAAAAAAAAAAAAAAAAAAAAAAAAAAAGAAGGAGAGAACTGAATCCTGAAAATGGCCTCTGGCTTCCATATTTGTACCATAGCATGCACATGTATACACATACAAAAGAAAGAAAGAAAGAAAGAAAGAAAGAAAGAAAGAAAGAAAGAAAGAAAGAAAGAAAGAAAGAAAGAAAGAAAGAAAGAAAGAGAAGGAAGGAAAGAAGGAAGGAAGGAAGGAAGGAAGGAAGGAAGGAAGGAAGGAAGGAAGGAAGGAAGGAAGGAAGGAAGGAAGCAGGGGGTAGGGGAGGAGAGAAGGAAGAGGGAGGGAGGAAGAGTTAAGAAAAAGAACTTCTTAAAAGCAATTTCAAATTATGCACTGAACACTGAGGTTCCCAATTTCATAAAACAAACATTAATGGAAATAAAATGTCAGATAGGTCCTGATATAGTAATATTGGATGAATTGAATATTCCACTCCATCCCTAGATGGAGCTTATGTAAACCAAAAACAAATCTCAGAGTCCAACTATGCCATAGGAACTGGAAAGATAGCTCAGCAGTTAAGAGCACTGACTGTTCTTCAGAGGACCCAGGTTTGACTTCCCAGCATCCACATGACACAACTGTTTATAATTAGATTTCCAGGGAGTTCAACACCCTCTTCTGGCCTCATACACATAAAACACTCATACACATAAAATTAATCATACCATAGATCAACTGGAGTGAACAGATATTTACAGAATTTTCCATTCAATAGTAACAAGATATACATTCTTTCCAACAGCTCATGGAAGCTTCTCTAAAATAGGCCACAAATCAAGTCTTACCAAAAACAAAATAATTTAAATAACATTTTGTTAATAATATAAAATAATAATATAATATATAATATATTATTAATAATATAACAATAACATTTTGTTCATGATGCAGTAAAACCAGAGATCAATAGCAAAGAAAGCTAAACAAATACACAGGCTGAATCAATCTTGAATGAAGAATGGGTCATTAAAGAAATCAGAGAAGAAATTAAGAAGTATCCTAAATGAAAATCAGTGTAAATTCATTGAAACCCATGGGAGACAGCTAAGGCAATTCTAAGAAGAAAGTACATAGTTATGAGTGCTTATGGAAGAGAGAGAGAGAGAGAGAGAGAGAGAGAGAGAGAGAGAGAGAGAGAGAGAATCACATAAATAACTTAATGATAGATCCCAAGATCCTAGACAAACAAGACCAACCCAAACCTGGTAGACAGCAAAATAAATAATGGAGATCATGTTGGTTATTTGCGGCACTCTTAGCCTGTGAGGAAACGTCACGAAATACAACAGAATCCACTGACAAGAGTTTTATTGAGATAAGGTAAAGAGACAGAGGTGCACAGGCCTGTGGAAAGGACACGTGAGTAAAGATGGAGCCGAGAATCATGGCACCAGCTTATAAAGGCTGGGCCATGCCTGCGCACACGGGCCCATGTGGCTATTCCACGCATGTTCGTAGATCACATGGTTGCAGTGCGTGCTTTACGCAACCACACAAAGCCATGGGGTCCTGGTCACACGAGACGTTTTGACCTGGAAATGACTAGGCGGAAGTGACTAGGTCCCGCCGGGCATACGCAACCATGCCCAACCATGGGGGCGTGTTGTGAATCCATATCAGATCATGGCAGAAATTAATGAAATAGAGATTAAAGAACAGCACATAGAATCAAATACAAAGTTGGTTCTTGAAATGATAAACAAGATTGATGGTTGCTGAGTGCCAAATAGCCCGAAAATGAACACACAAGTAACATTGCATGCACTGAACAGGCTCTCGACAGGAATTTCTATGTTTATACAAAGACGTGTGTGCGTGTCAAACAACAGTTAGTGAAACAACAGGCCATGGACCTGAAGGACAGTGGGTAGGGGGATATGGGATGATTGGGAGGGAGGAAAACAAAGGGAGAAATGTTGTAATTAAATTATAATCTCAGAAATAAAAAGATAAAAAAAAGAACTGGCAGTCCTCTAGTCTAACTAAAAGAGACAGAAAATCAAAACTAAATGAGTGATTAAAAAATTGGAGGCAAAAAAAAAAAAAAAAGGAAAAATAGAGATAGGTGGACCTCTGAGTTCGAGGACAGCCTGGTCTACAGAGTGAGTTCTGGGACAGCCTAAGGCTACACAGAGAAACCCTGTCTTGGGAAATCAATTAATTAGCTAATTAATTAATTAAAAATAAAAAAATTGGAGGCTACTACAGATTCCAGTAAGATATAGAAAATCATTAGGGAATCCTATGAAAACTTATACTCCAAAACACTGGAAAATGTAGAAAATTTTGATAAATTCCTAGACATATATGACCTTTCAAAATTAAATCAAAATATGAATGACTTAAACAGATCTCTAATGATAAAAACACTGAAATAATAAAATGTCTTTCAACAAAGACAGGTTGTATAAACCCCAAATCTGCCACTGGAGG
This sequence comes from Peromyscus maniculatus bairdii, assembly GCF_049852395.1. Classification (NCBI taxonomy): domain Eukaryota; kingdom Metazoa; phylum Chordata; class Mammalia; order Rodentia; family Cricetidae; genus Peromyscus; species Peromyscus maniculatus. Next base: position 27,350,740 of record NC_134859.1, read on the forward strand.
GTCCCTCTAACATTCCCAGGCCTGAAATGGTGAGGAGAGGGAACTGTACTATGTAGTGGGGTCACAGAATAGAGACGATGCCCTGAGAGAACCACCTTTTGGGGACTGAGAGGTTCAGATGAGGAGTAAGTAACCCTATAGGTGGGCACAGAAACCAATGCCCCAGCTCACTCTCTTTCCAGCCTTCCATCTGCCCATGCTTCAACCAGAAGTCACAGGGGAAGGAAGTCATGGTCACAGACTTATAGTTCTCAAACTTGAGTAAGTATCACAATCATCCAGGAGCTAGCTTCTCATTCACGTGGTCTGCAGTGGAAGTTCCCACAATAGCACAGGTGCCAGTAAGATGCCCCTGCCACTAGCATACCATAAGGAGCAGTCACAGACATCCACTCTATGATGTGGGCCTGACTTCTGGTGTATCAAACAGGGTAGAAGAGCTGGGATGATGCCAGCAGAGCAAAGGGGCCACATGAGTCAGTTTTTCTGTTTATATTGTCTCTGTGATTACTATTGATAGTCTATACATGATGTTTCAACTGTACAGTGGTTCAAAGAGTGTTTGCATTCATCTGATGGCATACTTGGAGTTTTCATCCTTTCTCAGGCTAGAGTGATAAGCAACATCAGCTGTTGTATGGTGCTGGGCAGCAACCGGCCACAACTCAGCCAACCAATCCCCAGTGTAAACAACTGGCCCTCACTCTGCTGTGTTGCTAAGCTATGGTGTTTGATAGGAATATTGATTACATTTTCCACTTATGATTTTTTTTCCAACTTTTACTGGCTGTGTCTGGCTGTAACACCATTTTTAAGTCAAGTAGTAGCCACAGAGTAACTCCAGGATTATAGCACAAAGCAGTCATGAATGACCACAGCTATGTTTTGATTCATATTTCATTCTTCCATTACAAACGTGTTACTGTAAACTCATCTAAGCTTTACCTGCCTTTCCAAAATGACCCTCAGAATCATTCACTGAGTATCCATGTATAAAAGCCAGGAACTTTATGCCCATTATCTCTCTGCTTTGAAACAAACCTCGCTTTGATCTTCCGTTAGGATTAGCCCTCAGGCAGTTCCAAATTTAGTTATTACGCAAAATTTTTATGGCTACTGTGCTAAGGAAGCATGCTAGTCACTCAGGGTCCTGAGGTGAACCAGACATCCACAGTTCCCTAGCTTTGGAGAGTTAACTGGCTAATGAGAAGGTATCTGTGAAGGTTTTCTGGTTGCCAGCAGTAGACATGAGCCTAAGTAACTTAAAAAGAAATAGGATACAAATCTCCTGTTAGGGCTTTGTCACTAGGTAGGTTGATAGGGCTGGGAAGGCGATAAGAGAAGGTAGGAAGTGAAGGTAATCAGAATGCATTATATATAAATATATGTGTGTATTATATATGTATATATTATATATGTATACCTATACACATAGAATTATTAGCTTAAATTTAACTAATAAAAACAGAGTAAAATGCATTGGGGAAACACTGGAATGTGAAATAAACTTGAAAGACAAAGAGGTCAGCCATTTTGGGGGGCAGGGCAAAAACTAAAACCAGTATCCATGAGACTAGGCAAAGCATAGTTCTCCCACTCTGAATTCTTCCTTAACTCCATCTTGGGTAAGAGTCTAGGGCAAGTAGTTCTCCTCCAGAGTTTATCAGCTCTGGTTGATAACTGCTGCTGTAGTCTCTGTGAGGAAGCACTTTTACTTTTCTCCTAGGTCACTCTGGCTTTTAGTAGACCACTGACCCCTGATAAAAAGTATCTCATTCTCCAACTCACTACAAACTGTAACAAGTGGATAGCTATATGCTCCATGACTTTGGCATCTTTTTTTTTCTTTCTCCATTCTTTTTATTTTATTTTATTTTACAATACCATTCAGTTCTACATGTCAGCCACGGGTTCCCCTATTCTCCCCCCTCCCACACCCTTCCCTTACTCCCAGCCCACCCTCCATTCCCACCTCCTCCAGGACAAGTCCTCCCCCGAGGACTGTGATCAACCTGGTAGACTCAGTCCAGGCAGGTCCAGTCCCTTCCTCCCAGACTGAGCCAAGTGTCCCTGCATAAGCTCCAGGTTTCAAACAGCCAACTCATGCAATGAGCACAGAACTCGGTCCCACTGCCTAGTTGCCTCCCAAACTGATCAAGCCAATCAACTGTCTCACCTATTCAGAGGGCCTGATCCAGCTGGGGGCCCCTCAGCCTTTGGTTCATAGTTCATGTGTTTCCATTCATTTTGGCTATTTTTTTCAATAATTGAGTAAAACCGAAATTTATTATAAGCCACAGTCGTCCTAGGGACCTCCATACTATATATATAGCCTCTATGGTTCTATGGGTTGTGGTCTGATTGTTCTTTATTTTATATCTAGAATCCACTTATGAGTGAGTACATACCATGACTGTCTTTCTGGGTTTAGGTTACCTCACTCAGGATGATTTTTTCTAGTTCCATCCATTTGCCTGCAAATTTCATGCTTTCATTGTTTTTCTCTGCTGAGTAGTACTCCATTGTGTATATGTACCACATTTTTTCCATCCATTCTTCCATTGATGGGCATCTAGCTTGTTTCCAGGTTTTGGCTATTACAAATAGTGCTGCTATGAACATAGCTGAGCATGTATCTTTATGGTATGAATTAGCATTCCTTGGGTATATGCCCAAGAGTGGGATGGCTGGGTCTTGAGGTAGTTCGATTCCTAATTTTCTGAGAAACCGCCATACTGATTTCCACAGTAGTTGTACAAGTTTACATTCCCACCAACAGTGGAGGAGTGTTCCCTTTGCTCCACATCCTCTCCAACATTGGCTGTCATTGGTGTTTTTGATTGTAGCTTTGGCATCTTTTTTCTTTTCAAAGAATCACAGGTATCTTCATTTCAAATGAGACTCAGGATTCCCCTATGATGTAGACAGGTGGCACAGCTGATGATTATTTGTTGCTCCATAGATAGGGAAACTGAGGCTCAGGTAGAGCTATACCCAAATTTAAGTATTTGGTTCCCAGTTGGTAAACTGTTTAGGAAGGATTTGGAGGTGTGGCCTTGTTGGAGGAAGTACTGTCTTGTTACTCTTCGAGAGTGCTCCAATACCATGCCTACTTTGCCTGCTACTCTGCTTCCTGTCACAATGCTGATGGACTCACCCTCTGAAACTGTAAGCAAGCCCCCAATTAAATGCTTTATCAGTTGATTTGATCATGCTGTCATAGCAATAAAAAAGTAACTAAGATACCAAGTTCACATCACAAGCACATAGCAGAATTCAAGTCTCCCTTGTTCTGATGTGTGATGATGTCAAGTCATCCTTGACTTCAGACCCAGAAGTTCTGATTCAGGAAGTCTGTAGTACAAATACCTGCATTAAAACTAAGATCATTCTAATACATGTGACCCCTGAAGCTTGGTGAAACACCACCATTGATGATGACAGTCTTCAGCCCATGACTTCGAACAGTTTTCTGCCCAGAAACAATATCTGCCCAGAGAGTCAGATAACCTACTTTATTTTCCTTTTCTTTCTTGTCTCTCATATCACCTTTCCAGAGAGGTAATAATCAAAGAAAAACTCTAGACCAGTGATGGCCAATGGCTTTCCTTTCAATATGCCTGCTTAGATGAGCCAGTAGTGATGACTTAGAGCCATGGATTAAGAAGCAATGAAGCTGCATTCAGGCTGAGCAAGAACATAGATTGTTCTGTTAATGATGTCTGTTGTGGACACAGTGAGGATTTTGGCAATCTAGTACTTTCATTATTCTAGATAGGATTTTATCCTAGGTCCTCTTCTGACTTTTCTGGGAATATTTCTCCAAACAGAGGCTGTAATTCTGACTACCGATAATGAGAAAAATTTTGTAAAACTGTTCCTATGATGGCTATAAACTGCAGGCTCTCCTTGAGACATTCTAGATGTCAGGATTTAAATATAAGTATCTTCTGAAATCCATCAATGTCTGGGTAGCTGATTAAGCACAATGGACTATAACCGTGTTCTCTTTTCTGGTCTTCAGGCAATTTTGATCTTTGAGAACTGATGTATTATCATGATGAGGGGACTTTCTTACACATTCTGCACATGATAACGGATGAGGTGTGAAATTGATTCTGAACACTAGGAGGGCTGTGATTTATCATCACACATTAGGCCTGGTGGAGTGCTCCTGGGTGAATCCCAGCTACGCTCAGCTGCTACGTTCTAGAAAAAGAACTCTTAGTGATTCCAGAAATGTTCAATATAAAGCTTTCACATTCGACATCTATAAAGCATTCTTCATTTATTCAACCTACGAGTATTAACTGAACATCTAATGCATGCCAGGTAGTGTTGCGGCATCTACAGATACAGCACTGGCCAAGAAGAACCAGCTGTCTTTGGAGTCTCTTGCCCTTGGAGCAAACTGGCTCCCTTACCTGATCACAGCTTATACTCACTATTGGGCAAGCACCAACATCCCCGCTGCTTGGTGGCCTTGACTGGACATCATCCCACAGATTTACAGACTGCAGAAGCGTAAAATGAGACTGCCTAGTGGTGGCTAACCCCTCCGTCATGACTTCAACACTTATCCTTGGTACAAAGCACAGGCCTATTTCATATGCCACGTACATCATATGAGCTCCTCGGGCAATCACTATGTTGAAGCAGAGCATCAGAGGTAAGTGGGCAGGCATATGGAAGATGCTAACACCAGCCAAAGTGCTACCTCTTCAGCTGTAATGGAATAGCTCAAGTTGATCAAGAGAAATGGCAAGCCCAAGTGTTCAGAATGACATAGCAAAACTGTTTTGTTTTGATGTTCTGGCTTGATTTGGGCGTAAGTACACCCAAGTCTTTGTCCCCTTGCCCTCAAAGCCCTGCCTCTTGAGTTCTGGGTTAGATCTAGGTTTATCTATTTGAGAAAGTATCCATGGGTGATTCCCATGGAATCTAATTCTCCCACATCAATAATAAACACTAAGTCTCTGTCAAAATATAAGCCACAAACTTTGGCCGAGTTTGGGGAATCAGGTTATAAACCCACTGAATTAAAAATCATGTCATTTGAATTTTTATCTTGACTTCGTCTTTAATTAGCCATGAGACCTCATCTTTGCAGCTTCCAGCTTTCTGGGCCCCACCTTCATTATATGCACTAACATGCCTTAAAGAGCTGAAATGATGATATGACTAGGGTGTTTGGGGTTTGTTTGTTTTTCTTTTACATTTGCCAGCCCCTTTCAGGCAATGATTGATTAATTCCCAGTATAACTTACCAGTGTAAAATAGTTCTTACAGGAAAGTAATGCATATTTAAAACACATAGGACTAAATGAATGGAAACACATGAACTATGAACCAAAGGCTGAGGGGCTCCCAGCTGGATCAGGCCCTCTGAATAGGTGAGACAGTTGATTGGCTTGATCAGTTTGGGAGGCATCTAGGCAGTGGGACCAAGTCCTGTGCTCATTCCATGAGTTGGCTGTTTGAAACCAGGAACTTATGCTTAACTAACACTTGGCTTAGTCTGGGAGGAAGGGACTGGACCTCCCTGGACTGAGTCTACCAAGTTGATCACAGTCCTCGGGGGAGGACTTGTCCTGGAGGAGGTGGGAATGGAGGGTGGGCTGGGGGTAAGGGGAGGGCGTGGGAGGGGGGAGAATAGGGGAACCCATGGCTGATATGTAGAACTGAATGGTATTGTAAAATAAAAAATATATATCACAAAAAAAAAAAAAAAAAAAAAAAAAAAAAAAAAAAAAAAAAACACATAGGACTGCCAGATCAGTCCTCAACCTATTTACATGGCTTCAGGGTCAATAATTAAGATTCTGAGATATTCAGAGCAGAGTTTTTGTAAACCCCTCCCCACCTCACACTTGGCTACTTACTAACCATCTTCTGCTCCCCACCACCTTCCCCATCTCTAGCTATTAGCAATAGGAAGCACTAAATTTCCCTAATATCTTTACTTTTCTTCTGGTTAAAGAATCCGCAGCTGTGGCTTTTCCTTCGGATTTTTAACAGACATTTGCTTAATCATTTCCGCTTAACTAATATCCTTGTGCTTTTCTGATTGCCTGTCTGTCTGTACACTACTCAGGGACACTTGCTCACAAGCACTCTCTGTGCTGGTGGCTAAGATTATTCACCAACAAGAGAGGTAATGTGGACACTTTCGTATCATATTGCTTTTCCATAAAGTCTTCCTTGACTGGTCAGTGAGCAGAAACTGGTATTCTTGCCCATTCAGATTATGTATCTAGTCTATGACTCTGTTCCCAGCCAAGACACTGACCCAATTTGAGTTGATTCAACCAATGTTTGCTTTGGAAAGGGACTTACATGTCACCTCTCCCCCAGAGCCACAGCATGTCAGAGCCACAGGTCTCAAACCTCTACTAAGAGCCCCACAGGGATGTAACAATTTATTCTCCCACTTCAGTGCCTGCTCTATCTGCCATATCTGGAAGCCTCTGGGATGGATTTTCCTAATTCTCATGCTAGGCTTTCAGTCCATTCAGGCAATGTTAATCAACACAAGGGTGAAGGAGAAAGTCATCCTGATGATAGTGTCCATAGGTATGAGGTCTCTTCAGCAATCCAGGAGCAACTGGGACATTACTCTCCAAGGCACCAGTTAATATTAAATACATGCACTCCTGACCCACAGCTTTATTTTCATTAATTAGACCCATCTTTCTTACCTGTCCTTAAGCACACACCATTCTTCCTTCTATTCCTCCAGTCCTAACACTTTTAACACTTGGACAGATGATAGTCCTGTCTTACCCATGGGGGAGGCCAAGACCCCAGAGGATACCTGAAACAGTAAACAGGTCTAACCACCATACTTACTATCTTTCTTCCTGTGTGCCTCCCTATAACAAAGTTTAATTTATAAATTAGACACATTATAATTAGATTAACCAGTAACTCAATGAGTGTCTAATTGCAGGGCTTACTTTTTAAATTTTTAATGTATTTATGTATTCTATGTGTGCAGGTTTTTGCCTACATGTGTGTCTGTGCATGGAGTGTGTGCCTAGTTCCCAGAAAGGACAGAAAAGGGTATCTAATCCTCTGGGATTGGAATTACAGAGACCCTAGTGAATCGAACCCAGGTCCTCTGGAAGAGAAGCTAGTGCTCTTAACCACTGAGTATGTTTGTGTAGGTGTGTGTGTATGTGTGTGTGTGTGTGTGCATGTGTGTGTTGGTGTGCAGAGACCAGAGGTTGACCTTGTGTGTCTTCTTCTATTACTCCCCACCTCATTTTCTGAGACACATTCTCTCCTTGCTGAACTTGGAGCTCACCATTTTGACTAAACTGGCTGGCCAGAAAAATCATAAAGATTTTGTCTCTGCCCCTCAGTGCTAGAGTTACATCACACCTGGATATCACACATGGATGGCAGGGAAACAAAGACATGGCTTCTGCTTGTGCAGTGAGCATTTTATCCACTAAGCCATTTTCCCAGCCCTTCCAAAGTGACAATCCATTTCTTGCAGCAAATAGCCAGTATCACTCATATCAAAGTGACCTCCGCTGAGGTCTTCATATAGGTTCAATGTCTTCTGGTGCAATGCATTGCTATCAATTGGGATATATTTTCTTTTAATGTCATGCACCCACAAATTCGATGGGTTTTCATCTCAATAAAGCACTCATCACTCAATGTGGTTGTAACTTCTACAGCTTAAAGTGCACAGCAAAACTAAGGCACTTTTTTTTTCTAATTTATCACATTCCACTGGTATAAGGTTAGTTCATACTATAGATCAGCAGTTCTAAACCTGTGGGTCATGAACACTTTGGGGGGTCAAATGACCCTCTCACAGGGGTCACCTAAGACCATCAGAAAACACAGATATTTACATTACAATTCATGATAGTTGCAAAATTACAGTTATGAAGTAGCAATGAAAATAATTTTATGGTTGGGGGTCACCACAACATGAGCAACTGTATTAAAGGATTAGGAAAGTTGAGAATCTCTGCTGTAGATCTTAGCTGTTGAGATCAGGCAATGCCTTCTTCTAAATTTTACTCCACATTGTGTGAAACAGTGGCTTCTCTGGCTGTGCCTTGCCCTGAAAAACTGCATCTCACAAAAGTGTCTGACTCTATTTCGAGTGCATATGCAGACACAGGATGATGCCACACCTTTGTGGACACTTAACACAGTCTTCCAGCAACACCCACAAGGAAAAGACTGATAACTATTTCTAAATGTGAAAAGGGTGTCTTATAACTTAACAGTGCAAATTATCAGGAAAACCAGGCCAGAGAATTTACCAAGCACACCAGACTGAGGAAGGATGTGACACCTTCACCTGAACTCCATATAGAGGACATCTCTGATACTGACAGGCCCCACCCACCTGTCATCCCATGAGTCAGTGTATGATCTAAAGACTGGCAGGCAGAAAACTCCCACCTGTCATAGAAACTTCAATTCTACTTGGTCCCCATCGTCGATACAGACTATTCAAATTGTTATCCATCCATCTGCCATTTGTCCATCTTGACCTGCCTTCCATCATCTACCATTCATTCATCTAGACCTGTCATCTATTCAACAGCTCTTTCGTCCACCTGGTCCTGTCCTTCACCTCTACAACCCCCCAGTGCCAGTTTAACTTGAATCTGCAGCTCAGCTCAAAACTGTAACCCAGGGCATTGATCTGCCACAAGTACTTCCAAAAGACCTCCAACAGGGCTAGTTAGCCTATTCCCACAAGGACTGTCTCTGCATCCCTAACTTCCTACTCTGCCTCTAAGTTGGATCTCTATGGAACTCCTTAACTCTGTTCAGACCTCTTTATCCCTTGCAGCCATTCTGTAACCTACATAAATATATACATAAATAGATGACAAGTTCACTGTGTGGTGTCTACTGTGTCACACTGTTATTATTAACAGTTAAGATTGGAATAAACAAAGCTGTGTTTGCCTCAGTCAGTTATCCAAGGAGTTGGGACTACTTGGTGATTGCTTTCAATAAAACCACTGTACCCTGTAACTTTGTTATTCAATAAATTTTGACATTGTTGAAAGACACAAATGTGTTTGCCCATGCTTCTGATATAGTACACTTTTGACTCAAACAACCTCCTCATTGGATTTTTTTTCTTTTTTTTTCAATCCTTATTAAGAATTCACTTTTTCACATAAAAGAAGCATGCTGCAGCTTCTTCTGAGCCTGTCTGAACTGCAAGCATCACTGCCCTTGTGCTGCAAGGCTGTAAAGGAAAGCCAGGGTTACTGAACCCGAACAGAGCTACGCCATGATGGTCAGCCTAATAACAGAGATGGTGACAGGGTGAGATCTTGCAAGATTGCATCATGCTTCTCAGAGTGCTGTGCAATTTTGAAAGCCTTTTACTTCTGGAATTTTTTAGTTAGCGTTTCTAGACCACTGTTGATCATAGGTTACTGAAACCATGGAAAAATGAAACTGTGGATCAGAGGCTACTATACCAGTAGAAAGTGGTCACAATTAATTTGTCTCTTCCTACAAACTTCTGAAATGTAATATTATAAAGATGGAGTCCATTTCTCTACATCTTGAGCATGGATTGGCCTTAGTACTTCCCTTAGCTCTTCAGCTATAATAAACACAATATTGCACCAGTTCTGATTCCAGATCTAAATGTTCTTCATGTTTCTATTCTTGCTTTGGAAACCTACGGACCTGCCAGCCATATGAACAAGCTCAGGCTTGCCTACTGGAAGATGAGAGCTATCATCAGGAGAACCAAATGGTGGGTTGTAGTTGGTTGTTTTTTTGGCTCTTTGCAGGGGAGGGCCACCATCCAGCTCCCAAATAAATCACACACAGAGCCTTATTCTTAATTATGAATGCCCAGCCTTAGCTTGGCTTAGTTTTTTGCCATCTTTCCTTAACTTAACTTATCCCACCTACCTTTTGCCTCTAGGTTTTTCCATTGTCTTACTTCTGTAAATCTTACTCTTGCTCCCTGGCTTGCTGTGTTGCTGTGTAGCTGTGTAACTATGTAGCCCCTGGAGTCCTCCTCCTTCTCCAGCTATTCTTTCTTCCTTCTTCTGCTCTCCTCCCAGATTTCTCCTTCTATTTATCCTCTCTGCCTGCCAGCCCTGCCTGTTTCTCTCTCTCGCCTCACTATTGGCTGTTCAACTCTTTATTAGACCATTGGGTGTTTTAGATAGGCACAGTAAAATAGCTTCACCGAGTTAAACAAATGCAACATATACAAAAATAACACAGCTTAAAATAATATTCTACTACAGTGATAATCAACCAGGCCTTAGAATCAAAGCCATCCAGCTGATTTCACATCCAGCATAGGCATCTGAGAGAGTCTAGTATAGAGCAGGAGAAAAAAAAATTAAAAAAAAAAAAACTTGCTGACTGGAGAACTCAAAAGTCGTAATAAAAGTTGTTTTAGGCTACTAGTCTTGGGATATTTGGTTACCCTACACAGATAACTTATACAGTTTTCTCATATTAAATATCTCCCCATTGTTTCTCTACCCAGACCATGACTGATAAAGGAAACTTATTAAAAATAGAAATCACCAGCCCGGAAGTGGTGGCACTTGCCTTTAATCCCACTAGGGAGGCAGAAGCAGGCAGATCTCTGTGAGTTTGAAGCCAGCTTGAGCTAGAGAGTGAGTTCCAGGAAAGGCTCCATAGCTACATAAGAGAAACCTTGTCTCAAAAAAAAATAATAATAATAATAATAATAGATATCACCATTTTAAGCACTCCAGGCAATTTCAATTGTAGGATCTCAGACTTTTTCTTGCCAAAGACAAGTTCCATGGTAAGAAGAAACCAACTTTTCTACTCACTCCCCTCTTGGGTGGTTTATGCATAATGTTATCTTTAAACAAAAGCTCATTCTTTTAAAATATGTGATAACCAATTCCATTGCAGTCAAGTGTCCTTTTTCTCAGAATTGCTTGTGTTTTCAGCACAAGCACAAGTATAACCATGAGAGGTGATGGAGATGTTCATTACCTTAACGATGGTAATTACTCCACAATCCAAAAATATATCGAAACATTGTACAGTGAGTTAAATCTCATTGTCAATTTGACTAGATTTAGAATCACCAAGGAGACATATTCTTGGTTGTTGTATCTATAAAGTCCTTTCCAGAGAGAATTAACTGAGGCAGAAGACCCACTCTGAACATGGGGAGTACCATCCCAAGGGTTGGGGGCCTCAGACTGAATAAAAGCAGGGAGTAGAAAGCCAGATAAGAACAAGCCTTTCTCCACCTCTACTTGCTGGTCTACTGAATAGGAAGAGTCCTAGCATATTCTCACTGCCATGAACTCTGCCATGCCTCCCCTGCCATGCTGATCACAGCCCTCTCAAACCTCAAGCCAAAGCATCCTCCCTCCCATACGTTGCTTATTAGGTATTTAGTCCCAGCAGTGAAAAAAAGAAATTAACACATACCGCTTGAACATAGTTTTTATTTGCCAATTACATCTTTGTAAAAAAAATAATAATAATAACAACTAAAAACTCTACTTCTAAGCAAGAAACAAGAGAAAGGAAACAGAGTCAGTGACTTGAGGGAATGAGGCTAGCAACCCAAAAAATTCACATTTATGCCCCAAACCTATCTCCGTTAGTAACTTAAATACATTGATTAGTAGGGATATATCTGTGAAGGGAAGCTGGGGACCAGGACCTCATTTTCTCTCTTTTATTTCATAGCCACATAGTGGATATGAAAATAGTGAGCAGTTTTACTGGACATGCTGCCTTGTCACAGCCTGGGCAATGGAACCTTCCAAATGTGAACTGAAACCTCAAAGCTCATGAACCAAGATAAATCTTCTCTTCTTCCTTTTATCCTAATTTATCTCAGGCATTTGTAACAATGGTGAAAGAATAGTGAATGACTCCTTTAGGACTTCAGGCAGCCAGTTGTTTTTGTTACTTAGGCTTCATGCCACCCTCGGCAAAGTATTTCTCTTTAGGATATGAAATTCACTAGCCAAGAAAGACCTCGAGGAATGGAGTTGTCTTCACCTATGTATATGTATGTATGAATATACAATATTCTAGAGTTGGAATCTCAAATGTGCAGTGAATACTGTGACCTATCATTATGTGGAATACAAATATATGGTAATTCAAACTCTGATTAAAGAGTTTGGAGAGAATGCAAAGAAAATGGAAAGCTATCCCACGTTCATGGACTGGAAGAATTAATATTTTTAAATGTACATACTACCCAAAGTTACATAGATTTGGTGAAATCCCCATCAAAACACCAAAGACATTCTCTACAACACTATAAACAAAATCAGTCCTAACAATTATATGGAACACAAAGCAATTTTAAAAAAAAAAAAGAACAAAACTGGAGATATTACCTTACCTGACATCAACATACGTCAGTTATAGTGCCCCACATGGCATGCTCTTGGCATAAACACAGACACATAGATTAATAGAACAGAATAGACTAACCAGATGTAACTCCATAGATCTACAATTAACTGAAGTTGTTGTTGTTGTTGTTGTTGTTGTTGTTGTTGTTGTTATAAAGGTACCAAAAACGGGGGCTGGAAAGATTGGCTCAATGGCTAAGAGCACTGGCTGCTCTTCCAGAGGACCCAGGTTTAATTCCCAGCATCCTCATGACAGATCACAACTGTCTATAACTCCAGTTCCAGGGGATCTGACAACCTCACACAGACATACAAAAATACAGGCAAAACACCAATGTATATAAAATAGGAATAAATAAATAATTTTTTTTAATTTATAAAATAAAATGAAGGTAACAAAAACATACATAAGGAAAGAGACAACATAGTTTCTTCAATAAGTCATGTTACAAAACCTGGATATGCATATGAGATAATTAAAATGTGATCTTTATCACTTAATCCTTACAAAAACCAAGTCAAAATAGATCAAATCTAAATTAAAAGCTGAAATTCTGAAACTACTAGAAGAAAACAAGGGAAAATACTTTAAAACATCAGTATAGATGGGAATTTTTGAACAAGACCCCAAAGATACAGACTACAAAAAAAAAACAGAAATAGACAAATGATATTATGTGAAGTTAAAATGTTTCTCCACTACAGAGAAAAAAAAAACAGTATGAAGAGACAACCTACAGAATGGGAAAATTGCCAGCTATCCATCCGATACAGGGTTAATACCTTGAGTAATACAAACACTTAAAACTCAAAAAAGACAGCCTAATTTAAGAATGGGCAAATGATACAAAGGACTCGGACAACAAATTTCAGGACAAATGCTCAATAGTTTTAGTTGTCAGCAAGATGCAAGTGAAAAGCACAGTGAGATACTACTCATCCCATTTAGAATAGCTACTGTAAAAAGACAAGGACGGGGCTGGAGAGATGACTCTGTGGCTAAGAGCATGCATTGTTTTTACAAAAGCCCCAAGTCTGTTCCCAGCACCCACGCTGGGCTGCTCACAACTACCTGTAACTCCAGCTCTAAGGGATCCAGTGCCCTCTTCTGGCCTCTGCAGGCAGCATGCATGTGCACAAACCCACAGTCAGAAACATACGCATATACATAATTGAAAATAAAAATATTTTTTTAATATAAAAAATAATAGTTGCTGGCAAGAATATGCAGAAAGGAGAATTCTTATACAATGTAGGTAAAACATAAATTCATCCAGCCGTTGAGTAGAAACATGTAGTTTTTCCTTAAAAACCTAAATTAGATCCACTATATGACTCAATAATTCTATTTCTGGTACACACGTAAAGAAAGTATTGTCAGCATGTCAAAAAGTCACCCATCTAGTCACAATAAATCTGAAACTGACCTAGATATCAATCCATGGATGAATGAGAATACAGTACTATCAAACAATGGAATATTGTTCAACTATATTTTTAAATTTTATTTTGAGAAGCCTCAGAAGGAAGGTAGACAGAGGGAGTATCAGACACAGTCAGACAGGAAGTAGGAATGTTTCAGTGTTCGATAGCACAGCAGAATGACAATGGTTCATGATAATATATCTGATGACTAGCTAGAATAAAAGAGATCGAAGTCTTGAGACATAAAATGAGATGGAAACACTAATGATCCTGCTTTGATCCATATGCAATGTATACATGTATTAAATTATCATGGTGCAATCCATATCCACCCACTCAGAGGCTGCCCTGGTTTGACCTTCTCCAAAGTTCATAGATTAGAAATCTAACCCCAGGGCAACAGTCTTGAGAGATGGGACTTTCAGGCATTGATGAGATTGTGAGGGATCTGCCTCAGGAGTGAGTTCAGAAGCTCAGCCTCTCTATATCTATTTCTCTCTTCCTACCCTTCCCTCCCCCACTGCCTTGCTCGTTCTCACTTAGCATGTATTTACTGGCCCACCCACTTTCTGCCGTGGTTAACACTCATCGAGGTAGCTCCTGGATCTTAGATTTTTCAACCACCAAAACTGTGAGTTAAATAAATTTCTATTCATTCTAAGATTCCCAGCTTTAGATGCCATTATAAAAAATGAAATCTCTCAAGACAGCTATTCTTTCCAAGGCCACAAAAGAGGAGTAACTAAGGATTGCTGAGGAGCCCATAATTAAAGTGACTGAGGACTTTCTTTTTTTGGGAGGAGATTGTGTGCTACTCAAGGCAGGTGGTGCCCCAGATTGCTAAATGCACTGTTTAGAATAGGGTATGTGTGTAGCTCAATTCAAGTAGGATCATGAGTTGCCAAACTAACTCTACATTTGCCTACCTCACTATGGGTTGAATGTGTACCCAAAGTTCATATGATAGAATCTCAAAACCCAAATTCACATCTTGAATATATCTGGAGTCATGGCCTTTGGGGGGGGGGGTGTAATTGGCATTAGTTGGGGTCCTGTGGGCAAGGACCCCATGATGAACTTGGTGGCTATACAAGAATCTCTGTTTGCTCCACCTCACCATGTTACAATACAGTAAGAAGATATCACTAGATACCACTCACACGTACAAAAAAAAAAATTGATTAACATTCCACTTTCTAAATAACCCACCTGGCCAGCCACAATTTCCTGGTCCCAAAGATGCCCTGGTATTCACCATAGTTATTCTCCTTCACAGCCCTCTCAGCTGGGTCCCACTCCAAAGTCTTCGCTGCCACGGTCACAATTCTCTCCTTGAAGAGAATGCCACATCCTCTGACTTTCACCACAGGCCAGCTGAGCTCTGCAGAGCCCAGTGGTTGAACAAGGACTCTCCATAGCAGGCAGGCACTGGAGACTATTCCTCACTACTTGCCTCCTTGATCAATCAAAAGTGTCATTAGGTACATTTAGGGTAAGTCCAAAAGGTCACTATCATGAAGACAGTCAATGATGTGTTCCCTGAATCACTTTCTTCTATTGTTTAGGAAAGCAGTACAGTTTGGGGACTCCCCCAAAGGTGCTATGTTCCACAGACTATTATAGGCTTATTTCTCAGGTTTCAGGTGCCCTCTTGTTGACTGGATATTTAATCCATTGGCCTTCTGTCACCTTTGGTTTATCCCCCCAAGCCTCAGCCAAATGCTTGCAAGCCACATGACCTTTATAGAAAACTCGTCATTTTTTTTAAAGGGCATATTCCCAGACTTGGATTTGTGTGAACAATCCAGAGAGTGAAATCTAAACAGATCTCTGAAATTAAGCCACAGGTGGGCACATTGGTTCTCTAAGAAGGAAAAAAACATGCTGTTAGGTTCTCAGTTTATACAGCTATTTTTATACTCACTCAGAGCATGGCCAATGCTACTTCCAAACCATAGAGACTCAGGATTAAGACATTGTTCAACAGATATACCAGGTTCCCAAAGCCTCCCACAAGTTGCCTGTACCTTGGTAGCAAATGTAAATGTGGTATGGAGGTGTAAAAGCTAATAAAAATTTGCTAATATTATCTCAGTAGATTAGTATGGCTACAAATTCTTTGCAGACTCTGCTGTGGGGGAGAATACTCCCTCCCAATCTATAAAGTAGGGATGGTCTTATGACTTGCTTTGACTTGTAAAATATGGGGGGAAAATTAATGTCACCCAAGTTCCAGAGCCTGTAGCTCTGTGTCCAGTGTCTGAGAATGCTTCTCTAGGACCACTATCAGATTGCTGGAAGATGGGAAACCACATGATCCAGAAATAAGGTACCCACCGACCACACTCAGTGTCAACTGCCAAATACATACATGAGGTTGTCTGGCCTCTCCAACCCAACAGCTCTCTGAGTCCAGACAAACCAGCAAAAGAGGCACCCAACCAGACTAGAGGATGATGGGGAAAGAGTTTTTGATGAAATGAAGCTAGCTTAATACACAGCCAAGCCTGAGTCTGTTTGCTCATCAAGTCAGATGATTCCTATCCAACCACCAATGTACTTAACATCTACTACACTGTAGCTATATGATAGATGTTGATATACAGTTTGAGAATCAAATGAAATAATGGATGCTAATATTCCCAGAGTTGCTTTTAGTGTTGTTAATAGCACCCCCTGTCATTGATCTTCCACATTTTTAACCATTTAAGTTCATTCTGTGTAAGATCTCATCAAAAGATCAGAGAGCATTGTTTCCAGTCCTGCCTAGTGGACCTGCTCTATTGACATTTGATCATCTACTTTTCAAAACAATCAGATGTGCCTTTGGATACACAGCATGTAGGACTGCTCACTACAAGGCCAGAAGCTCACTCATAACCAGTAACATACAATCCATGCCATAAATCATGCTGGTACTGGTATTCAATGTGGCCTCATTCAGAAGAGGAACAGATGAGGAGGTCCAGTGGCCCTTCCCAAGCCCATGTTTTCCATACTGATGCAAGGTTTACATTTAAATACAGGGAAAGAAGTATGCATAATTTTGAAGAACTGTCAACATATGGTTCTGTCCATCATTGACCCAACATTGTCTTCAGACTGGTCTCTTTTGTAAGGTAGTTTGAAAAGTTGTCAGAACTTTGTGAAATCGCTTCCTGGGATCCAAATCCCCCTTTTGGCTATCACCAGGCTTCAGCCTTTCCTTCTAACAGCTGTACCCTAATTGGAGTACATAGCACCTCCCTGAACACCACCCTAGTTGGAGTACATAGCACCTCCGTTAACATTACCCTAGCTGGCATACACAGCATCTTCTATAACACTACCTTAGTTGGAGTACACAGCACTTCCCTTAATGCTATCCTAGTTAGAGCACAGAACTCCACCCTTACCACTACCCACTCTGCTTGCTTGAACCATTCCATGACACATATCAGTATAGTTCTCAACTCCTCTCCAGGAATGGAATGTCTTTTCCAAGCTATGCTTTATGAGGATAAAGTTCTGTAATCTTAGCTAGGATTTCAGTTTCTCTGGACCTTGGCCCACACCAGAAGAATTCTTAGTTAAGATGATGCTTAGAATCCCTTCCAACCTAAAAACCAAGAAAGTAAAATTTAGAACCAAGAAATAAAAATTTCAAGGTCTTGTTATACTTTTATTTCCTTTTTAAGGCGACAAAAAGCATTAGGCGAAGAAAGACAGATGTCATAAAAGTATGTTTACTAACTAATATAGGAAGATAAAAAAAGGAACTGGAGAGAAATTCCATTTATTTATCTCTTGAGGATTAGGCAACAATACACACTGCTTGATTCTTTTTTAAAGCAATTCATTCAGAGCTAAGATCCTACAAGCTACTCCTGAAGGTTGGCACTGAATGAGGTAATTCAATTAAAATGAACTTGAGCTTCTCCAAGATATATTCCATAAAGATTTAGGACTAGTTCAAGGCAACCTCAGCATCAGCATTGGTGGAACTATGAAAAAAGACAGGTAGGTCATGGCAGTGAGTGCTTCTGTTAACATTTATTCTCTCTCTCTCTCTCTCTCTCTCTCTCTCTCTCTCTCTCTCTCTCTGTGTGTGTGTGTGTGTGTGTGTGTGTGTGTGTGTGTGTGTACAGATGCACTTAAGAGGCCAGAGAGGATGTTAGATCCCCTGGAGCTGGAGCAACAAGCACTCTTAACTGCTGATCCATCTCTCCAGTCCTAGGAATGAGTGTTTCTGGAAACAGTGGAGCAGGTGTGCTCTGAGCTGGCTAAAAGGGGGCCATCAGTATGGGAGACAATATGCCCCAACACCTCCCGAAAGTTCTCAGAATCTGACATTCATTTGCTCATATTGGCTCAGATAAATCAATATTTCCATAGCAGGAAATGAAGCTTAGTAATTGTCAGTAACAAATATATCATTTGCACAATTCAGGGTGAGATAGCGGACAGTGTGCTTGCTGCCTGTGTGACCTAATAAAGGAGAGAAATTGGTATGAGAAAGGATGGATTATTTCAAAGAGAGAATGGTGGGCTTTAGAAATTCACAAAGACCGTAAGAGAATAGCTGCAAGGTGACAAGAAATGATGGGTGGTGCACCAGAAAGAAACAATTCAAACCAAAGGCAGCTCCAGCTACACAGTTCCTGGCTGGGGGTGAGGGAGGGGGGGTGAAGCAGGGAGAAGAAGCCTCACCAAAAGTCAGGCAACCCTGTGACAAGCCATGGTCCTCACAAGCCTCATATAAGGTCATGGCTTTTGGTGAGACCATGATTCCCCTGATGAACATATCAGCCGTGGAAAGGAATCACAATTTTGTCACTCTTCGTGGCTCAGAATGCAATAGCCACGTGCTATTTTGCATGGGAACCTATTATTTAAAAGCTGAAATACCCTGGGGTCTGAGAATAGGAATAACCACAATTCAGGGAGCCTGAATTTAATCCCCCACAACTCCAAAGTGACAGATGGTATAGATGTTGACAAAAAAGAAGCACATGAGATGTTCTGCTCTGGCAATCAAATGCATAGGGAATGGTGATCCCACCCTTGGTGCCCAGGAGTAAATGTCATCAACTAATGATTAACACTGAAGCTCATTATTCCTGAGCCTGAGGTCAGTATGTGGGTCAACCTCTGAACACACCAGTCTGCCATTCACTGAAGCAGGACCCAAGAATTTAGAAGTGCATCCCCACAGCACGGTGATGAGTACTTAGGATTTCTTCAAAGTGGGAAGACAGTACCTCTGCCGGTACAGAGCTCAGCCTATGGTTGTTCCCAACACACTTGGAAGAAACCTTTCCAGCTGGAATATTAACCACCTGTGGGAGTATAATCTGGGAGGTAATAGGAAAGTGAGAAAACCTGCCTAGGCCAATTGCAAAGCTAAGTGTATGTGCTGGTCTTTTGTTGCTGTTCATAGGCGTCATAGCTGGGGAGGACTGTTTGTTGCTTCCCTCCTTGAGGAGCTCAAATGTGCCTTCTGGTACCATGAAAACTAGTCCTCTGAGGCTTTCAGGTCAGTTCCAACCAAGCAGTTTAAGTGCATGGTGTCTTCAGCAATAAAGAATTGCCTTCCACCGATGGGGTGGGAGGGCTGCAACCAAGGGCAACAGTAATAACCTGTAATGTTTTGGGCATCTCTTGGATGACCCTTACCAACAACTCAAAAAGACTTCTCGTGCCTGGTGTTGGGGTTTCTGATAGATGGTGTGTGGCTCTTGAAGGGAACATTGTCAGCCCAAATGTGAAAATGTTTAAATGTTAGAAAGAAAAAAAAAACCTTCCTAAATCAAAGAAAAACACCACACCATAATCAATAGACACAGCCAGATGAAAGAAAGAGTACTGAGGATAGAGGACAAGACTGAGGAAATACTACACTCAAACACTGACAAATAAAACTAAGTAAACATAACTACAACGTCCAAGAATTCTGAGATACAATCGCAAGACAATACCAAAGACTCTAAAAAACAGGAGACGGGGGGGGGGGGGGGGGGGGCCTGGAGAGATGGCTCAGAGGTTAAGAGTACTTACTGGCTGCTCTTCCAAAGGTCCTGAGTTCAATTTCCAGCAACCACATGGTGGCTCACAACCATCTGTAATGAGATCTAGTGCCCTCTTCTGGCCTGCAGGAATATGTGCAGGCAGAACACTGTATACATAATAAATAAATCTAAAAAAAAAAAAAAAGCAGGAGACGAGATAAGAACTAGAGTCGGAGAGGATATATTATTCAATAAATTAAAAAAGAACATAACTCAAATATAAGGAAATTAGCATCCAAACATAAGAGGCATTTAGAGCTAAATAGATGTGACCAGACAAGAGCATAACATCTCATAGTAAAACAGCAAAAAAGCAGAGCAACCAAACATTATTCAAGGTATACACACGCACACGCACACGCACACGCACACATACACGTACATTCACACATGCACACGCACACGTACATTCACACACAAACTCTGAAACAGAACTATCATTATGACCCATTGTGTAGTTTCCTGGATATATACACAATTGGCTTTAAGTCAACATATCACAAAGAAGCTTGCACACCTCTTTTTATCCCTGTCCTACTCACAATAAATAGGCAAGAAATGGAACCAGCCTAGATGTTCACAGATAAATAGGTCAATAAAATATGGTACATATACACAACAGAATTTGTTTTTGAAACAGGATCTCACTCTAATCCAGGTTACACTAAAACTTACTTTATAGCCCAGCCTGGCCTTGAACTCTGCCTCCTGAGTATTGGGACTACAGTAATGAGCCTGTTCAACCATAAAGACAACTGTAATTAGACTAGGTATATAGCTCAATTGGTACAGTGCTTTGGGGGATTAAAAAGAATAGGGATAGGGGATATGAGACACCTACCAGGTCCGGAGGAAGAGACATCAGAGGCCAAGATGACTGCTCTGAACTTCTCATCCTACATCAGTTGTTTTAAAGCTGATATAAACCACAGCCACCAGGAGAGCTCCTTAAAACACACACTGATGGTCCCAAGTACCGGAGCTTCTGACTCAGTACATCAGGGAGGTTTTGCATTTTAACAAGATCCCAGCTGACGCCAATACTTCTGGCTACTCCCTAGCACCCTGAGGCTCAGTACCTGCAGGACACTCATTACATATAAGAATGATTTGGGGATCGTATAAAAACACCAGGCCATACCCTAGATCAAGTCAACCAGAATCCCTGTGGATGTGATTTTCAAAACTGGGGCAAGAGTTTAAATACAGTGGTGCAGGTCTATTATCCCAGCACTTAGAAGGCTGAGGCAGAAGGATCTCAACTGGAAACAAGCTGGGTTACATAGCAAAACCTGGTCTCAATAATAAAATGGAATCAGGTGATTTCAATACACAGCCAAGCCACAAGAAATAATGCATTTGGGGGTTGGGGAGGGAGGTCTGTGATTTAGAGCACTGACTGTTCTTCCAGAAGTTCAGGGTCCAGACCAGGGTTCAATTCTCAATACCCACAAAATGACTCACAACCAGGGATCCAATAAACTCTTCTGGCCTCTACAGGCACTGCACAAATGTGATGCACAAACATTCAGGCAAAACAACCATATACATTAAATAAATAAATGAACAAGTAAACAAAATTTTAAAAAGAAATAATCCAACATAGAACACACCAAAGAGATTACAGTTAACAGTTATTGTGAGTCACTCCTCCAAGCACATGACTAAAGATCATGCAATCCCCAACGGAATCTTCACCTAGGGACTGTTACTCTCATTTCACTGATAGGTCAGAAAGCTCAAGTCATTTATCATAGGGCATAAACTGCTAGGTGACAAGGTCAGATCTATATTCTTCAAGATGTGATCTCCAAAAGACTAATGCTCAAAATAAAACTGTCGGAGGTGGAACCCCTTGGACCATCTTATACATGGTACCATACAAACCAGCACAGATATGTGCAATCATGGGCACATGAATAAGCAAACACACATCACAGTATGGTTGTTTTAGCCAATTGACTTTCACCTATGCTGTTTCAGTGAGCAATCACTCCAAGAAAACTTCAAATTCCAAATGTGACATCAAAAGGCCCTCCATGATGGGACCACTGTCTCTGGCTCCCCAACCCTCTTTCCTCCTCTGTTCTCATCAGTTGATTTCCAGTACTCCAAATCCAGCCACATTGCTACATGTTTGTCCACAACTTCTCTCCTTCCTTCCTCCCTCCCTGTCTCTCAGGGTGGTTTCTACCCATTGGCTAAAATTCAGGTCAGCTTTTGCCTCCTCCCTACAGTTGACTGTCAGTAGCCCCTCTCTAGCCACATGTGCATCCACTGCTCATTTTGATGGTGTTCTTATCATAACCAATACACTTAGCCTATTCTATAATAGTTACAAAGAAGCCATTGGAAGAGACCCAACGCTCCCCTGAGAAGACCCTCCAAGTGAGGCTGTGTTCTCTCCTGCCCACCAGCTCAAGAGATGACCGAGTATCCTTCCCCCTCTGCCAAGCCACCCTCCTCCTTCCTCCATAAGGATGCTGCACCTTTGAGTCTCCTGTTATCTCATTGCACCACCCACCACCCTCTTCACCATATCCCCAGGTTGAACCTTCCGTGCTGGACCAGTCAGTCCTTGCCTCACCATCACTGTCTCCAACCCACTTTTGTCTTGATTGTTGGTGACTTCAAGTACTGCGTTGCTGAGTCTTCCAATAAGCTGCTCATTCTGTTTCCCGTCTCATCTCCAATAAGCTTATCCTCCATCCCTCTCCAGCTACCCATTCCCATGGCTTCATCTGCACATCCTAAGCCTTGGCATTTGCAATCACTGTAGGTCCTCTGAAATCTCAGTTCCAAGTTATCTTCTACAGGGAAGTATGATCCCTGGATCCTGCCCCTCTTTATTGGACTTCCTCTTCCCCCAACATCATGGCCCCACTGGCTGTCCTAGCATGGTGTAGATTCCCGGGCCAACTTGGGTCATGGCTCCCTCTCACTTCTCGCCTTGCCCAACTTGCCTGGCTAACCCATGCCTTTTGTCAGTTAAAATCAAGACTTCCTTTGCTCTGCCCCTGTACCAAGAGCTGGACATGCTGAGGAAAAGTATAAACCAGGCCAATCGAGTCCTTACAATCTTGACCACCTCGAGAAAGTTCTAATGAGAGTCTTTCACATTCCCTCCCCCTGGATGCTTCCTCAACACCTTTTCCTCAGTCTTCAAACCTCAAAACCTGAGCCCAGTCAGGCATCAACTTTGCTTCTCTCTCCAGACCCTCAGGAACCACCCCCTTATCTCTGCTCAGCATTCTCATCCCTGCCATCCCGCAGGATGCCCGAGAACATCCTCTCTGGCCACTCAGGAGTTCCAGCCTCTGCAAGACCACTAAGCCCCTGCTATACCACCTTTGTGCCAAATTCTCTAGCTTCCCTGACGGTGGGGTGATACCAGAGAGACAGAAAATGAACTGTGTTGGGAATGTGAATCTCTTTTCTTTTTGTTAAATTGCCTATTAAAACATTCCATTGTGCTTTCTACCCAAGTAGGATAAGCCTCTTGATATGCTATTATTTCAGCCAACAAAAGACTAGGCATCCCCACATTGCTCCCCCACAGCCTATTCATCCGATTGCCTACTGATTCCAAGTATGGTGACCCAGACAAGAAAAATAAAAAAGGATTTGAAATCCTTAATGTATTGTGTGTTTATGTGGATTCACAAAGAGCAATTGTTGGACTGAATCAGTAAAAAATAAGACACTCAGTCTTTTTCTCCCGTGATCATTGGAGGATCTGAGTGAATGGTGTGGGTGGGTGAGTATGCGTGGAGGGGGAGGGAATGAAGAAGGGGACGTTTTATCAAATTTAAGTTTTTGCTTTTCCCCAGTCAATGTTGGAAAAGGGGTACTAAGCATGGTTTTTCCAGCTCAAACTTTCAACAACTCAAATTCCCCCTTTCCATACTGCCAAAGTCAAAGCAGGGAGTGGGGGAGGGGAGGGAGACTTGGAAGGAATTTGCATTTTAATTTACATAGAGCACTTCCCATCTGCCCCAGAATCACAGAAATGATTTCTAGCTGTACCCGCAATCACCCTGCTCACAGACTAGGCAGTACTTCAGCAGTATCGCGGCATAGTGAGGAGGTAGTGGAAATTGACACTGAGGTGAAATGAGAAACCAGCCCAAGGTCCTCAGCCCACCAAGCAGGGCAGCAACCAGCAACCTGGGCAGCAAGTATCCAAGGATGTCCTGGCGCCAACTGCTCCACTCCCCCAGACTCTAGCCTCTGCATCTTCCTGCCCATTTGGGGAATTTAAAGGGGAAGTGAGATGAAAAGAATCAAGTTTCTCTCAGAGGATTTTAAAAAATGGATTAAGTTTTACAGAAGGAGGGACCAACTTCTTCAGGAACAGACTCAGCAGAGACAAATTTGGCTGGTACAGAAGGCCCATTTTTTAATGTAGTATTTTTTACTAATTCTTTGAGAATTTCATACATGCATACAATGCATTTTGATTATTTTCACCCCCTATTCTTCCCTGTGCTGGCTAGTTTCATGTCAACTTGTTACAAACTACAGTCACTGGAGGAGAGGGAGCCTCAACTAAGAAAATGACTCCATAAGGTCAGGCTGTAGGCAAGCCAAGCCTTTGGGGCATTTTATTTTTTAGATTTATATATTTTTATTATGTATACAGTGTTCTGCCTGCATGTACATCTGCAGGCCAGACGAGTGCACCAGATCTCAGATCTCATTAAAAATGGTTGTGAGCCACCGTGTGGTTGCTGGGAATTGAACTCAGGACCTCTGGAAGAGCAGACAGTGCTCTTAACCACTGAGCCATCTCTCCAGGGCATTTTCTTAATTAGTGATGGATGGGGGAGGGCCTGGCCCATTGTGGGTGGTACCATCCCTGGGCTGGGGGTTCCGGGTTCTATAAGGAAGCAGGTTGAGTAAGCCTTGGGGAGCAAGCCAGTGAACAGCACCCCTCCATGGCCTCTACCTCCAGGTTGCTGCCCTGTTTGAGTTCTTGTCCTGACTTCCTTCAGTGATGAACAGAGATAAGGAAATGTAAGCCAAAAAACAAAACAAAACAAAAAAAACCTTTCCTCCCCAAGTTGCTTTGGTCACGGTTTTTCTTTTTCTTTTTTTTTTTTTATTTATTTATTTATTTTTAATTTTTTTATCCTGTTTATTTTTTTCTTTTGTTTTACAATATTATTCAGTTCTACATAACAGCCACAGAATCCCTTGTTCTCCCACTTCCTGCTTCCCCCCAGCCCACCCCCCATTCCTACCACCTCCAGATCAAGGCCACCCCCGAGGACTGAGATTGACCTGATAGACTCAGTCCAGGCAGGTCCAGTCCCCTCCTCCCAGATTGAGCCAAGCGTCCCTGCATAAGCCCCAGGTTTCAAACAGCTGTCTCATGCAGCGAGCCCAGGACCTGGTACCACTGCCTAGATGCCTCCCAAACAGATCAAGCCAATCAACTGTCTCACCTATTCAGAGGGCCTGATCCAGTTGGGGGCCCCTCCGCCTTTGGTTAATAGTTCATGTGTTTCCATTCGTTTGGCTATTTATCCCTGTGCTTTATCCAACCTTGGTTTCAACAATTCTCGCTCATATAAACCCTCCTCTTTCTCGCTAATTAGACTCCCGGAGCTCCACCCGGGGCCTAGCCATAGATGTCTGCATCCAGATTCCTCAGTCCTTGGATGGGGTTTCTGGCACAACTATTAGGGTGTTTGGCCATCCCATCACCAGAGTAGGTCAGTCCCGGCTGTCTCTCGTCCATTGCCAGCAGTCTTTTGTGGGGGTATCTTTGTGGATTTCTGTGGGCCTCGTTAGCACTTTGTTTCTTCCTTTTCTCATGTGGTCTTCATTTACCATGGTCTCCTATTCCTTGTTCTCCCTCTCTGTTCTTGATCCAGGTGGGATCTCTGCTCTCTTTCCCTTAGCAATAATAACACAAGACATTCTCCCTAACTCCTCCCAGATCTACTCTACCCCCGCCACACACACAGGTTTGAGGCTATCACCTGGAGAATAGTCAACCTACCAAGGGACCACATGCTTAAAAAAAAAACTGACTCCCTCTACCAACAGCCATCTGCTGTCAACATCTCCTAATCAGGGATGGGAGCCCTTGAGTCCCTTCCCACCACCATCCATGCTGGAATGCTCACTGTCTGCCTCTGAGTCTCTGAGTGACTCCAACAACAATGGCCAATTCCGTTGCTATCGCCTTTAACTGTAAAGACAACATGTGATCAGGCTCAGGATAGTTTTGGGGGAGGGGGGTGTATGCACAAGCACACCAGCAGAGACCAAAGAACAACATTTGGGGTTGTCATTCACTATCCACCTTTTATTGAAATAGAATCTATCATTGACCTCGAACTCCAAGTAGCCTCAGGGACACTCCACCTCCCTAGGGTTGGGACTATAAGTGTGGACCACCATATCCAATTTATTATTTGGGTCCTGGGGGTTAAACTCAGATCCTTATGCTTGTAAGGCCTACACTTAACTAACACATCTATCTCCCAGCATCAAACTCAGGATGTTTTTGAGATGAGAGGCAAGGAAAATGACATGGGTTGGGTAATAGACAGTGGAGGCATGCACAGTCAGGGAATGCTGGCAAAGATTTCTTTCCAGGCTAGAGAATCCATGCCTCACACCCACATGCTTCCTGCACATATAGCAGTTTATCTCCAAACACCCTCTTTCTCAAAAGATCATGCTCACTCATCCAGCATTCATCTAGAGGACTGTTTCCTTGAATGGAAGTGCTTCCAGGACATTCATTCATGGGCTCTGGCTGTAATTTCTATCCACATACTGAATGGACACCAACATCCCCAGCTCCCCCCCCCCAAAAAAAATCTTTCCAATTCCCTAACTGAAAACATGAAATCTCACCAATGAGATTGTGGCTTCAACCACAATTAAAAAGTTAATAAAACAGTAGAATCTCAATATTTTTAAGTATATCTGAAAGCAAACATATCAAAATGTTAACAACATGTGTGATCTCTAGATAATGGTAATATAGGTGATTTTATTTTTTTTCTTAATAAATTTCTGTCACTTCTAGGCCTTTAATAATGAACAAGAACTTTTCTTATTAAAATGCTCCTTAAAAATTTAATTTCTGGGATGGTCAAACAATTAAAATCTGTCAGTCATGTATTCCCATGGCGTGAACCTGTGGCTCCTTAATGGGGTAAAATACAGGTGGCCTGGGGTGAGTGCTATCTAGCAAGGTCAAAGGTGCAAGGAAAGTGTTGCCCAGATGCTTTGCTGAAGACAACCGCACTACTTGTCCAGGGCTAGCTTACAGCACCCTCCCCTCCACTGTTCCTGCAGGTGTTTGAGACAGTAGACAGAGTTCAGCTCAGCAGCAGCATGAGCTGTGGGAGACACAAGCACGCTCTGGGTTTCTGTCAGGGCAGTCCCTACGGCCGATTTCTTTTTTTTTTTTTTTTTTTTTTTTTTGGTTTTTCGAGACAGGGTTTCTCTGTGTAGCTTTGCGCCTTTCCTGGGACTCACTTGGTAGTCCAGGCTGGCCTCGAACTCACAGAGATCCACCTGGCTCTGCCTCCCGAGTGCTGGGATTAAAGGCGTGTGCCACCACCGCCCGGCGGCCGATTTCTTAAACAAAGCACTGGCAAGTTTGAAATGCACACAGGCAAACTCGGCAATAGGAAGGTCCAAGAGAACCATGCCTGGGACCGATTCAGTCCTGACCAGACATCATAGTCAATGCCTGAAATTAGAGAATCATCTGTGTGTGTGTGTGTGTGTGTGTGTGTGTGTGTGTGTGTGTGTGTGTGTGTGTGTGAAATAGAGAACTGAGGAACGACAAAAGGTGATCCTGGGTGCTGTCCGTTATCCTCTCAGAAGGAAGGGGTCTGCCATTGACCAGCTCTGGCCCTAGTTCACTAAGCTGTCTGCTCTGAAAACCCTAAATAGTTACTGGTGTCCATACTTATCCCCCTACCCCCTAAATAACAAGACTCTGTCTGCTTTGGCTCTTCCTGGACCTGGGCTTTCAAATGGTCTTCAGTTTATGTAGTTGTGTAGACAGAGATGTCCTCCCAGGACATATTTCTCTTATGATGAGTACACAGGCCTGATACATAGGATAGATACTCAAACTTTAATTCTGGCCCCCCAAAAAAACATCCAGAAGTATATCATCCTGCGAAATATCAACATTTGAGGAAACACCCAAGGCAGAACTTTTTTTTTCATTATCATACTAACACTTATTAAGAAAGATTGCCTAAAGCTTGTAATAAAACAAGGTGACCGATATATACCCTTTCAATATCATTGTTCAACAGATTACCAGAACATTATTTAATTACCTGGGACTTTGATTTTTGTTATTCACTATTTGATCACAGAATAGATGTGAAAATCATGTTAGCTTGTAAATTTCTGCCCCAAAGGTTACAACTTTTTTGTCCTATAAGACATTACCTGATGATGTGTATGTAAGCAAGTTTAACACCATATTCCTTTGACTAATTCCCTAAATAAACCTCCATTCCTCAATTTCTTTCTGAGCCAAATGTGCCCTCTTAGTAACTCCTTCAAATCAGGACTTGAATGAAAGCATTAGCAGATGTTCATTTTATTCTGTATTGTCTTAGTTATGGTTACTATTGCTTCAAAAAAAAAACACTATGACAACAATAATTGGGGAGGAAAGGGTTTATTTGGCTTGTACAGCACTGTTCATCATCAAAGAAAGTGAGGGTGGGAACTCAAACAGGACAGGAACCTGGAGTCAGGAGCTGATGCAGAGGCCATGGCAGGGTGCTTTTTGCTGGCTTTCTCCCCATGGCTAGCTCAGCCTGCTTTCTTATAGACCCAGGACCACCAGCCCAAGATGATACCACCCACAATAGGCTGGGTTCTCTCCCCATCTATCACTAATTAAGACAGTGCCCTCCAAGCTTGCCTACAGCCCCATCTTATGAAGGAAATTTTTGTTTTTTGTTTTTTTGTTTTTTGTTTTTCTGAGACAGGGTTTCTCCGTATAGTTTTGTATCTTTCCTGGAACTCACTCTGTAGTCCATGCTGGCCTCGAACTCACAGAGATCCGCCTGCCTCTGCCTCCCGAGTGCTGGGATTAAAGGCGTGTGCCACCACCACCCGGCAAAGGAATTTTCTTAATTGAGATTCCCTCTTCCTCTCAGATGACTTTAGCCTGTGTCAAGTTGACATAAAACTTTCCATCACATGTATCAATAGCATTTTAATTTTGAACTTGTTCCCCATTTTGCAGATGAGGAAATCTAAGACTCAAGGAGAGCAGAGCTATGCTTCATCAGAAAGACAGGAAGACCTTGAAGTTAGTCCAGCCCTAAATTCTTCCCTAAGCTTCCAAACCTGATAGCTGTGTACCCATAGTCAAGACCCTTTCTCTGTGCTTCCTTTCCTCGTGTGTAAATTGGGGTGAGTGGAATCTGGGATGGCTACAGTCCCTTCCATAGCCAGTGTTCTCCAGCAAAGTCAACTATTTGGGAAAAAAATAATAATGAGAACAGTCTATATTTCTCTTCTACTCCTCCTCCCATTTCAACCCCACCTTAATGGTAATGAGACTTCATGTACAGAGACCCTTTCTTCCCAGTCCAAGCCCACAGTCATCTCCCCATCAATGCCTAACCTAACTATATCCACTCATCAGGAAAACTTTCTAACAAGAACTCAGCTCAGGTAACAAACTGTAAGTAATCAATGATGTGGATAAAAGTGTTTATACACACACACACACACACACACACACACACACACACGCGCACGCACGCACGCACGCACACACACACACGCACGCACGCACACACGCACACACGCATGCACATAAATAGTGTCTCAATTCACTTTCAAGGAAGGAAAAAAACTATCACTCAAGTGATAGAACTACCAACAAACTGACAGCCTGCAGGGTAGCATTGTGAGCATGGGGGAATCTTAATAACCCCGTGTCCAATGTGCTGGCAAGCTGGGCATGGTGGCACAGGCTTCCAGCTCCAGCTTTTGGAAGGTAAAAGATAGGATGACCAGAAGTTCAAGGTCATTATTAGCTGCATAATAAGTTTGAGGCCAGCCAGGGCTACATGAGATCATGGTTGAAAAATAACACGTGTTTGGCAGACTGGATCAGAGCAATGTATTGACGAGACGAGTCAGTCCCCCAGGGCTACACCAGCTGTTTCGTGTCCTGAACACCACCCTAGTGTCTCAGGCTATGTTCTGAGGGTCTTGTCTGCTTCCAAATACCCACAACAGTGACAAAGCCTCTGCATCTGCAGCTTGTCAATCATTTTTCAAGTCTAGAATGTACCACCTGCACTTGAACACTACTGTTGATTAAAATGATTAGACTTGATTCTCATTATTGTTCCTTTAATTGAAAATAGATGCTTTATGTGTTTTTCTTTTCACTTATTAATCTGGACTAATGTTTCAGCGCTGAATATTTTTTTCAATGCCAAAAGTTGAATGATAAAAACAGCCAATGCAGAGCCTGTGTGAAGGATAAGGAGTGAGCCTCTGTCCTGAAACCACCAATGGCACTTGTGTTTTCAATGTTCAATTTCCTTCCTCCCTGGCAATTAAGAGACAAGTATCTTTGCCAGAGAAGGGCCCATGCTTGTGCATTTTGGAGCAAAAGAAACAAAGGGGCCTGTTTGCCACTGCTCATATGCTATCGACAGTGTATACCTAGAATTCTGGAGGGGCTTTTCCACATAACTATTGAAAAAGACAGTGATGAACCTTCTCAGGATCAGATCTCAAGGAAATGGCATAGACTAGTATAGACACCACACAAGTGGTCACAGGTGCATGTAGAGCTGTTATTCCTACCCTAGGCTACATGTTAGAATCACTTTTTTTTTTTAATTCTATGTTTGGGCTAGGACCAGCAAAACCAGAAGCTCACATGTGGCTCAAGCTTAGGGAACTCTCCAGGAATTCTACCACAAAACTGGAAGTCCAGATTCCAATACAGAGAAATGTCCACCAAAGCTTAGGGCACAGAAGAAACCTGATACAAGCCAGGTGAGGTGGCACATACCTGTAATCCCAGCACTCCCAAGGCTGAGGCAGGAGGATGGTAACTTTGACAGTAACCTGGGTTACAATATAGCAAGAGTCTGCAAGAAAGATAGAAGGGGAGGAGTGAAAGGCAGAGCGGGAAGTGGAAAAGGGAGAGAAACAAAATTAACAACTTATGTCTTATTGATTGGTTGTGACTCATTAAATTCTAATTCAGACACACAATTAGGATGCTGTCTGGTAAGCTTTTGTTTAAAAAAAAGAAAGAAAGAAAAAAGACACAGTGATTAACTTTAGGAATTGAAGGGATCATAAAAATATTATAAAACTAGACAATTATTGATTATAAAATAGACAAATTGAAATTTTGTAACCAACAAATGTTGTACACAATAGTGTAATGTCTACATTAATAATAATCAATTGTACTATTTATAATATCTTTATTATATTTTAAAGGAAACAGTAAGGTACCTTCTCACAGGGATCCCCTGTATACAGGTCCCCAAAATTGACTCCAAGAGCAGTGACGCCAGGGACCATCACCTGGGAACTTGTTTGAAATGAAGACTTTGGGCCACACCTCAGACCCACCAAATCAGAAATTCTAGGATGAGCCCCTAGTGTCCGTTTGAGTAAGCTTATCGAGAGGTTCTGATATATGTTCATATTGACAGAATACTCAGCCATGTGATTACCAAAACAGAGAGATAAAAATACTATACAGTTAAAATAAAAGCTAGTCATAATTAAGCAGTAACAGGTTAATAAGTAATCTAAAAATACCAATTGGAAAATATTTTCAAAAAATTATTTTTGAGTGTTAATAAATACTACATGGTGTGTGTGTGTGTGTGTGTGTGTGTGTGTGTGTGTGTGTGTGTGTAAAGTATGTATGTATGCGTGCATACATGTGGAGATATGAGGACAAACTTGGGTGTGATTTTTTCAGGAACCATTCACCTTTGTTTGAGACAGTCTCCCACTAGCCTAGAACCTGCCAAGTTGGCTAGGCTGAACTGAAAAAGTGAGGACTCCACCCATCTCTGTCTCCCCAGACCTGGGATTACCAGCACCCACCACCACACTTGGGTTTTTAACATGAGTTTTAAGGGTAATAAGGCCTTTATATTTTTTGACTGAACTATGACCCCAGCCCCCAAAGTTGTTGTTGTAATATAGATATATAGATTTTTTAAAAGTATGTAAAATCTTGATGATACTCAATAGAAGTATGAGGAATATATAATAAGGAAAGATGGCCTTTCCATATTTTGTGAAAACCACTGGTCTATATATGTGGGAATTCTCAATTATGTCATGTAAACCTAATTGCCACATATTAAAAATATGAAAATTAATGCTTATATCATCCATAAAGATGAACTCAAAATAGAGTAACTACTTAAACACAAGGCCTAAAACTATAACCCACAGAAGAAAACACAAGAGAAAATCATCACAACATTGACCTTGGCAACAGTTTCTTAGACTTGACACTAAAAGCAGAGGTAACAATAAAACAGGCTCAGCCAGTTGTATTCATATGTACATATGTAATATGTATACACATATTATATGTATGTATGTAACGTTATATGTATCAACAATAATAATTAAAGAAAAGAACATGAATTGGTGAAGGAGTATGTAGAACAGGAGTTGGAGGAGGGAGAGAGACAGAGGGAAAGGATGTAAATAAATATACATGGAAGAAATTCTCAAAAAATAAAAATAAAATAAATGTAAAAATAATAGTGAAGATGTGGAACCACCCTAAATGTCCATTGTTCGGTGAATAGAAGAGAAAATGTGATGTGTTTCGTCAAAATCCCTTTAATTATGAAAATACCAATACACATATAAAGGACATTATGCTAAGTGAAATAAGCCAATCACCCTACACGTTACTCCTTAACATGTGGTATCTAAAAATAGCTCAATGGATTCTCAAGGGATAGAGGGAGAAGAGAAGAGGCAGTTACTGATAAGTGATATAAAGTTTCAGTCATATGAGATGAGTAAGTTCTAGTAATGTGCTAAACAGCATTATGGTTAGTGTTAACCATACCATATTGTCATTTAAAATTGTTAAGGGGATAAATCTCACATTATATATCCTTATCGCAATAAAAAGGAAAGGTTATGATACCCTGTGGTTCAGATGAGTGCCCCACTCCACCCCTCCATTGATGAGTATTCCTGGTCTCCATGATGATGCTGTTGGGAGGATCTGTGGAACTTTAGGAAGTAGACTTTATGCACGTCTTTAAATCATTAAGGCAATTTCCTTAAAGGGGGTGTGGACTCCTAGTGTCTTCCATTCTTTCTACTTCTGAATCATGAAGTGAACCATTTGCTCTGTCCTATATTCCCATCAGTGTAAGCCACCCTAGCCAATGGTCCAAAGCAATGAGGAAATTGATCTTGGATGCAACCTCCAGAACAATAAGCCAAAACCAACCTTTTACCTTTAGAAATTAATTGCCTCTGGTATTATGTTATAGTCACACAAAGATAAAGTACCTTATCACCTATCAATTTTACTTCCAGATATATACACTAAAGATCTAAAGCAGAAACTCATAGATACTTGAACAGCAGTGTTTACAGCAACATTATTCATAATAGCCAATAGGGGACTTAAGTGTCCATCAAAAGATGATTTGATAAATATATATATATAAACATATAAATAAATATTTAGCCATTAAAAGAAATAAAATTTACACATGCTGCAATGTGGATGTGCAAGGTTCTTTCTACATGAGATGCCTAGAATAGAGGTTGCCAAGGGTTAGTTAGGGTGAAGGAAAAATATGGACTCATTGCTTAATGGGTACAGAGTTTCTGTGTGGAATAATGAGAGCATTTGAAAAATAGAAGTCTTGGTTTACTGAATTGTTTTTAGATTCTTTTCTTTTTTTTATTTAAAAGGTTTTTTTTTCACTTTATATACCAACCACAGTTCTCCCTCCCTCCCTCCTCCTGCTCACTCCCTCCTTCCCCCATTTAACACCCCATCCATTCCAAAAAGAGGGTAAGGCCTCCTGTGGGAAGTCAACAGAGTCTGGCATATCAAGTTGAAGCAGGACCAAGACCTTCCCCCACTGTATCAAGGCTGAGCAAGGTATCCCTCCATAGGGAATGGACTCCAAAAAGCCAGTTCATTCACTAGGGATAAATCCTGGTCCCACTGCCAGTGGCCCCACAAACTGCCCAAGTCACACAACTGTCACCCACATTCAGAGAGCCTAGTTCGGTCCCATGCAGGTTCCCCAGCTGTCAGTCCAGAGTCAATGAGCTCCAACTAGCTCAGGTTAGCTGTCTTTGTGAGTTTTCCCATCATGATCTTGATCCCTTTGCTCATATAACCCCTCCTCCCTCTCTTTGACTGGACTCTGGGAGCTTGGCCCAGTGCTTAGCTGTGGATCTCTGCATCTACTTCCATCAGTTACTGGATGAAGGTTCTATGATGACAATTAGGGTAGTCATCGATTTGATTACAGGGGAAGGCCAGTTCAGGGACCCTCTCCACTATTGCTTGGAGTCTTAGTTGGATTCATCCTTATGGGTTCCTGGGAATTTCTCTAGCACCAGGTTTCTCCCTAACCCCATAATGGCTCCCTCTATCAAGACAGCTCTTTCATTGCTCTCCCTCTCTGTCCCTGTTCTCTTGCTACCTCCCCTTACCTCCCCCCCAACCCATGCTCCCAATTTACACAGGAGATTATATCTATTTCCCCTTCCTGTGGGGATCATGCATCTCTCTCTTAGGGTCTTTTTTATTACCTAGCTTCTCTGGGGTTGTAGTTTGTAGCCTGGTTATCCTTTGTTTTATGTTTAATAACCATTTATGAGTGAGTACATACTGTGTTTGTCTTTCTGGGTCTGGGTTACCTCACTCAGCCTGTTTTTTCTAATTTATCCATTTGCCTGCAATTTCATGATGTCATTGTTTTTTTACTGCTGAGTAATACTCCATTGTGTAAATTACCACATTTTCTTTATCTGTTTTTCAATTGAGGAACATCTTGGTTGTTTTTAGGTTCTGGCTATTACAAGTAATGCTGCTATAACATAGTTGAGCAAATGTCCTTGTGGTTTGAATGTGCATCCTTTGGGTATATGCCCAAGAGTGGTATTGCTGGATCATGAAGTAGATTGATTCCCAATTTTCTGAGAAACCACCATACTGATTTCCAAAGTGTCTGTACACATTTGCACTTCCACCAGCAACCCTACTCCATATCCTCTCCATCATAGGCTGTCATCAGTGCTTTTGATCTTAGCCATTCTGACAGATGTAAGATGGTATCTCAGAGTTGTTTTGTTTTGCATTTCGCTGATGGCTAAGGATGTTGAGCAATTCTTTAAGTATCTTTTGGCCATTTGAGATTCTTTTGTTGAGAATTCTCTATTTATATGTATACCCCATTTTTTAATTGGATTATTTGGATTTTGATGTCTAGTTTCTTGAGTTGTTTATATATTTTGGAGATCAGCCCTCTGTCAGATGTAGGGGTGATGAAGATCTTTTCTCATTCTGTAAGCTGTCATTTTGTCTTTTTTACTGTGTCCTTTGCCTTACAGAAGATTCTCAGTTTCAGGAGGTCCCATTTATTGATTGTTGCTCTCAGTGTCTGTGCTATTGGTGTTATATTTAGAAAGTTGTCTTCTGTGCCCATCCATTCAAGGCTACTTTCCACTTTCTCTTCTATAAGGTTCAGTGTAACTGGGTTTATGTTGAGGTCTTTGATCCACTTGAACTTGAGTTTTGTGCATGGCAATAGGTATGGATCCATTTGCAGTCTTCTACATGATGACATCCAGATATGCCAGCACCATTTGTTGAAGATGTTTTCTTTTCCCCATTTTACATTTTTGGCTTCTTTGTCAAAAATCAGGTGTTCATAGGTATGTGGGTTAATGTCGGGGTCTTTGATTTGATTCCATTAATCCATATGTCTGTTCTTATGTCAATATCAAGCCGTTTTATTACTATAGCTCTATAGTAGAGCTTGAAGTCAGGGATGGTGATGCCTCTGGAGGTTCCTTTATTGTACAGGATTGTTTTGGCTATCCTGGGTTCTTCGTTTCTCCATATGAAGTTGATAATCCATTCTTTAGAGGTCTGTGAAGAATTGTATTGGGATTTTGATGAGGATTGCACTAAATCTGTAGATTCCTTTTGCCATTTTTACTATGTTGAGCCTACCTATCCAAGAGCATGGGAGATCTTCCCATTTTCTGATATCTTTTTCAATTTCTTTCTTCAAATACTTAAAGTTCTTATCATACAGGTCTTTCATTCATTTGGCTAGAGTTACCCCCAAGATATTTTATGTTATTTGTGGGGGTGATGTTTCCCTGATTTCTTTTCAGTCCATTTATCATTTATATATAGGAAGGCTACTGACTTTGTTTTTAGTTAACCTTATATCCTGCCACATTGCTGAAGGTTTTTATCAGCTGTAGGAGTTCTGTGATAAAATTTTGAGCTCACTTATGTATACTATCATCTCATGAGCAAATAGTGAAAGTTCTTCATCCTGGCAATATAATGAAACTAGAGCAAGCACTCACAGAAATTTTGAGCAAAATTTCTGCCTTCATGAGTTTTCTAGAGATTCTCAATGAGACACACAACCACAAAGAGCATAACATCACTGGTGTAGATGCTCAGACAGGAAAGGGTGGGACTAGATTTTCCTACAAGTGGAGTCTGGCAAGTGTTTCAACTACATTAGTTAATAGTGATCAGCGTAGTACACTGTCTGTCAACAAAAGCAAGAGAGGAAATCCGAATCTATCACAGGGCCCATCTCATCCACTGACCACCCCTCTCTGATTTCTGAAGTCTTACCAGCTCTCCAGTTTTGCAGTAGCAAATGAATACCCTGATCATTGCTGTGATTTCTATTCTGGTGATTTCTCTTCCGGCAGACACTGGCTGGACACAGCTGCTTCCTGCTTGTAAAATTTTTCAAGACTGTATTTCTTTCTGGAACACCTAAATCCTCTGCTGAGGGAGGAGCCTGGCATTGATCTCAGTCACATTCAATTTAGCAGACATTTAATGTGGTTTTAGCCAGATAGAAGAAGCCAGACACACAGAGGAAGATTATATACCATGACCTTTGAGGTAGTCAAAGTTTCAGATAAGAAAAAAAAGTAACAACCTGTTCAGCCTCCTTATTAAGGAAAGAAATGAAAATTAAACTAAGCACAAGAAAACTCTTTGGAACTATAAGATTTTGTGTGTGTGAATATATATGTCAATGGAACCTAAACTTAAGATAATTCTGGAGTGTGTTTTGTTGCTGTTACTATGCAGCCACCCTACATTGTTGGAGGGCAGGTGATAGCTTACCCTACCTGTGGTTCTCTTGTGATTATGAACACCAAGACATTAGTATGCTGTATTCCATAAGAGCATTTATACAAAGTTGTTTCCTGAGTCTCTTCAGAACCCTGATGGTATCTTTTGGACATTTACACTCCCATTAAACACATTGGAAACATTAGTTAAGTGATACTTTGCCACAGTGGTGTGAAATTCATACCTGATGTCCTCAATCCAACCTGACCGCCTAGCTCTGGAACTCCCATCTCAAAACACCTAAGGACTCTCATGGATCTTTGTTTTCAGGAACAGAGAGTTTCTTCATGGTAAATGCTCTCTGGATGCCATGGAGAGAAACCAACTCAGAAACATGGTCCCATGTGCTGTAGACGTCTATAGGAACTAGAATAAGGAACTTGGAAAGCAAATTTATAAGGTCATTTCACCTAGCCCTCTGTCCTCAATAGGTTAAATGCAACCTAGAGAACACAGACATAGGGAAACAGTTTTCTTTTGTGTTTTTTTTTTTTAGACCACTTAAAACTTTAGTTCAGGAGGCTTATGAACTATTAGATGGCAAACAAGCAGAGAACTGATGGAGAAGCCACATGTCATGGAGGTTAGGGTGAGATGAAATCTTAATATGATTACTTTGTAAATAACTTTAAAATATAAACATATTGAGGGGCTGTTGGCAGTTAATGGGTGCTGGGAAGGGGGGGTCATTTTTTCTTCAGTGATATAGCCACTGGTAGGTGCTCATGCTCCAGCAAATAGCCTCCAACCACACCCATGCTCATTCAAGAAGCTCTAGTTAAAGTTAAACTCGGTGGCTTTTTTTAAATGAAAATAGAGAACTTGTTGGAAGGAAAAAGGGGTTCAGAGGGAGAAGGGTGGAGACAAGAGAAAGCAATGGGTTAATGTGATCAAAATATATTAGGTACACATATGAAAAGGTCAAAGGACAAATGTTCAATATATATTTTTAAATATCCATAACAGAATATTTTCACTTTCTGACAGAGTGCACTACTCAAGTTGCTTGAAAACTCTAGTGTCTCCATGTAAACAACTCCCCCTCTAGGATACTGAGTTTTCAACCCCATAGGACTACATCCTCACAAAAGAATATATATATATATATATATATATATATATATATATATATATATATATATATGATGGGTCCAAAACCTTTTTCTAAATAGTTCTAAATAGACTCTATCTCAGAGGTAGAGAGATGACTCGGAGGTTTAGAGCACTTACTGTTCTTGCAGAAGACCCAGGTTCAGTTCCCAGCACTCACACCAGGTGGTTCACAATTGCCTGTAACTTTAGTCCCAGGAGTTCCAACACCCTCCTCTGACCTTTGTGAGCACCTATAGGCAAGTGGCATACATAAAACTAACACAGGCACACACATATGCACATAAATAAAAGTAAGTAATTTTTTAAAGACCTCCCCTTTTACAGCTACTTTGAGAAACAAATGGAAGAGTGACTATAATCCATGTAGAAAATTTTAGGCAAGGAATAAATACTGGTTATTATACTAGTTACTTTTGTTGCTGTAAGAAAACACCATAACCAAAGTAACTTATGGAAAACTTATTTTGGCTTACAGTTCTAGAGGGAGAATCCTTAATGGTGGGGAAGGCATTACAGACAACAGCCACATCTGGAAGATGTGCATTTTATCTGCACATAGAAAGTAGAGAGATCCAGCAGAAAGTGGGGTGAGACTAGAAACCCCCAGAGCCCACCCCTAGTGGCATGCTTCCTTCAGCAAGGCTGCACCTCCAACAGCAGCACCACCTGGGAACCAAATATTCAAATATCTGAGCCTCGAAGAGACATTTCTCATTCAAACCAAAGCACCAGTTACAATTGTCCCCTTTTATTATCTTTGCCAATGAAACTTACTAAGCCCTTCTGTACTCATGGAATGAGCCATGCATGGTGAAAACTGGACCTAGAATTAGAATTCTTTGAACTTGGACAACTTAAATATCACCCGACCTATTTTTTTTCCAAAGTACATCCAAGCTGTAGCATAAAAAATAAAAAGTAAAACCACAGCTGCTCTAGAAGAAGGAGTTAATAACAGAAAACCTTCCTTCCAGGCCTACTCAAACCCTAGGATACCATGGAGCACAGGTGGGAACTGCATCCAAGCTCTTCATCTTACAGATGAGGAATGTAAGATTTGATAATGCCATTGCTTGTCAGAGGTCACTCAGCCTTCAAGGACAAGCTGTCTGACCTAGAAGCAAGATCTTCACTGTCAAGAAATTTAGCAGCTAGCCGTGGAAATGAGAGAAACATGGTCAAAGCAAATGTAGGCTAGTGTAGCCTGGGTTTTAAAATCCATTGCCCTTTGC
The DNA here is from genome assembly GCF_049852395.1 of Peromyscus maniculatus bairdii. Taxonomy (NCBI): domain Eukaryota; kingdom Metazoa; phylum Chordata; class Mammalia; order Rodentia; family Cricetidae; genus Peromyscus; species Peromyscus maniculatus. Next base: position 27,390,356 of record NC_134859.1, read on the forward strand.
ATAAATTTCCTCACTGTTCTTTGAAGCAGGGGCCTGAGTGCCCATTACAGAGAAGAAAACTGCTCGTGTGCATTCTTAGCAATTCTCATTTTCATTGATTATAGTTATAAAATTTTTTGAGAAAGAATCTCACTATGTAGTCCTGGCTAGCCTGGAATCTGCTATGTAGACCACGCTGACCTTGATCTCATAGATATCTGCCTGCCTCTGTCCACCCCCAGGGGCTGGGATTAAAGGCATATGCTACCACAGTCAACCCAAATTCATGAATTTATTATTCCCTCATTAAAACAGATATAATAGGCTGACATTCTAGCTAAGAAAAATTGTTTAGGATCAAATATCATTATGTAACTTAAAAATACAGTGAAGAAATTCAGAAAGCAAATATTCGAGTATTAGATGTCATTTCCATTATTTATCTATTCTGTGCTTTGAATGATAAAATTTGTGTCACTTTTATGTAACTCTGAAGCTTTATTTTTAAATACTTACTAAGGGACATTTCAAATATGTAAAATAAGTTCTGCTCATTCTGCCTAATGCCTGACTAAGCAGAGTAACAGTACAACTGACTGATGGATTATAATGCAGTTCTTCCCCAATGTCAAGTCTGACAGTTTGAATACTAAATACCTTCAGAACTTCCTACTGGGGCAGAAATGACCAAAGGAACATACTTCAGGACACCATCCCACAATTTGAGGTTGGGAGCTGGATGAGTCAGCACCTCCCAGCCACCCTGTTAGGTGCCTCTCAATGGTGCGTTCACTTCCCAGACATCCTGATCTGTGTTTTGAATCTTACTTAAAGATCTCAAACAGAAATAGAGCGAGTCTTCCAGCAGAGCTCAGATCAGATGAAACAGAGCTTTGTTCCCCATTCCATCACCATCTCCATCCACCACCACGTCTGGACCAACAACGGAGTCTTGCCCAGTACATAGACTCAAAACTAAGGAGGATGCAGCCCTGAGTCCTGCTAGAAAGGTCTGTACTCTAATAGTGAAACTTAACTGCAAATGAACAAGTACTTGAGAAGATATTCAACACCACAAGAGTTGACTAAATTGTAGACACTGTGGAAAATTAGACTACACAGAAGTCACTGCTAGTATTTAAAGAAGACAGTAAGCGAGAAAGCTCCTGATTTAAACATTAAAATAATGGCTTTAAAAAAAAAATGGGTGAATAATAAGAAGGAAAGATGTTCCCGGTAGGGGAAGCTGAGTGAACAAAATTGAAACAGGAAAAGGCAAGCTACAGGGAAGCAAGAGGAATCTGATTGAGGGTTGAGGGTTCAAAACAGACACCGAGGCCAAACCCTGAAGGGTCTTCAATTCCAAACCTTTCTTTCTCCATTGTGATTCATATTAATCTGACCAGGTCACTCATAGAGGTTAATGGCAGATGCCTTGCCTGCCTCATCATTATGTAACCCAGGGTCACAAATCCTTTCCCTATTCCATACAAAATTTGATTTGTTGATAGAAGCCATATGGAAAGCTGTTTTGAGGAAGAGGGAGGTTACACCCGAGAATGTAAAAAACTCTGTGAATTATTGTTGATGTCTATAGAAGAGAAAGCAGGGAGGAGCTGAAATAAAACAGCAGTACTCTATGTGTTTGCCATAACTGACAATGCCAACTGTACATTATCTAAAAGGCATGATGATAACTGAGAAGTTCAGACATCAAGGTTGCTTAATAGGGAAAATGTGGAGTAATAAAAGCCTCTTTGAGGTCTGCTATTTACTAGGTCATATTCATTCTATCTATGCTTGACAGCAACCCCCCAAAAATGTTCTTACCCAGAGAGCAATCGAGAATATTAGCTACTGCATTAGTTACTTCTTACGTTGCTGCCATAAAATTCCTGACAAAGTTGACTTAAGGAAGAAAGGACAGACAGGATTATATTGGCTCACAATTTGAGGATCCAATCCATCATGGCGAAAAGTCATGGCAGCAGGAACTTGAGGTAGCTGGTCACAAGGTGTCTGCAGTCAAGAAGAGAGTGATGGATGTAATTTTCTTCTTTTTATTTAGTTCAAGACTACAACCTAGAAAATAGTGCTATATAGTTTAGGTGGATCTTCCCACCTCAATTAACTTAATCTAGATAATTCCTGTAGGCATACTCAGAAACTAACCTAATCTAGATAATCTCTCATAGATATGCCCAGAAGTATGTCTCCTTAGTGACTTTAGAGCCTATCAAGTTGATAATCGATATTAACCATCACAGATAGCAACATCTCGATTCAGCAGTGAGAAACAGTGCTATGCATGCTACGTATTTATTGTGCCTACCTTTGCCCAAGGGAGGCATACTAAAAGTATTTCAGGCATTAGAAACAACTCAAGCAGGAAGTTAAGAATTATAGTTTGGTTTAGAAAGGACATGGGTGGTTTTTTTGTTTTTGTTTTTTGGGTTGTTTTGTTTTTTTTTTTCAGTTTACATAACCAAGATAACACATACTCATTCAATGTAAAACACCAGTCCAAAAATTGGACATTCTGTCCCAGAAGAAACTCAAGGTAAGAACACAAAGCTTCCTAATCATAGGACTCTTGGAAGTTAAAAGCATTTGATCATAGCAGTTTTGTTTATCATACTTACCCATGGTTTATGAACTTCTACCCATGCCTGCCAGTTGTTCATGGTGTGAATCAACCCCTGAAAGCACCCTCTCACCCTAGCTCTGAGGTCCTGGCCTCACATTTTCCCTCATACTGGAAACCCTTCATCTCCTTCTATACCATACTCCTGGGGGAAATGGAATATATCAGCAGAGAGAGCAGGGCTTTTTTTCTTCTTTTTATTCTTCCCGTTAATGCAAACAAGTGACCCACAGTACATGAGCCTTCCTATCTGCAAACACCCCAGGGTGCTTTGCAGAAAAAAATCAATCCAGCCAAATCTATAAAATATAAATTCACCTGATCCAAGCACAGAGTGACTGGAGATTTCTCTCCCTACCTCCACAGTACATTACGTCCATACAAATGACTGTGCAAACTGCACCAATTACCAGAGCTCCTGGATAAATCTCAATGTCAGAGGAATTTTCAGGAAAAGGAAAGTAAATAAAATGCATCTTTCAAGAGGCCCCTTTAGATAGAAGAGGCCAGGGTGGGCACGTTCAGACAAAGGCAAATGATTTGGGCATGAAATTTACCACCTTCCCTTGGTGATTCTGTAGCTCTTAGAGACACCCAGCCCCCACCATTCTTTCCCAGAAGCCTTTCCCAATCTAGATCTGTGTGCTGTGCTTCTCCTACTGTGGGGGAAATTTGGATTGTACTGGTTGGGAGGAGGCAGGGGGCAGGGGTAGCGCTCCTGAATATTTATATGCACAAAATGTTTGTTTTTCTTCTTATCAATTTTTTTTTTTTTTTTTTTTTTTTTAGTGTTGAAACTTCACAGAACCCAAGGAAAGAACAAAAAGAAGTGGCAGGTCATCCCTCATTCCTCTTAACCTCAGGAGCACTGCTTAGCAGTATAGCTCCAGTCCTATTAAGAGACTAGCAAGGGATCGGCTCGTGCATACAGGACCTGAGGACTCCTGGGACCCCCCTTATATGCTGGTACTCATCTCATTTCTCCATGTTTCCCCTTTTCCCCTCTCTGGGTCCTCAGCTCCCCGGGTGGTGCCACTTACATTCAAGGTGGCTCTTCTCTTCTCTGTTCCTCTCTGGAAATGGCCTCACAGATATCGTCAGAGGCTCTTTCTCCTCAGGGGTTCTAAATGCACTCAGGGTTAAACGAGAAAGATTAACCGCCAGGTATGTAACTATGAAAAGCCACCAAAATTCACTTGGGAAATTATGAGTCAGGTATGGTGGCACATACATGAGAGGCTGAGAGAGGCCAAGACAGAACCACAAGTTCAAGGCCAGCCTGAGCTACATTATGAGACCTTGTCTCAAAAGAAAAAAAAAAAGGAAGGAAGGAAGGAAGGAAGGAAGGAAGGAAGGAAGGAAGGAAGGAAGGAAGAATGAAAGGAAGGAAGGGAAAAGAGAGAGAGAGAAGAGAGAAAATTACCAGGTGATCTTCCTCGAATTATACAAAACTATAGAATAAGCATGCCAAAAATTATCCCCATTATCTTCTCACAGTCATTTCCTAAAAATGGAATTGCTCCCTCAAAGGATATGAACATTGCCAGGGCTCCTGAACCATGTTGTCCAGTGGCCCCTAAAATATTTGGATAAAATTTACATCCAACAGCATTAGGGAGGTACCTATGTGTCCCCATAGAAAATTCAGAAAAGCCAAATGTCTGTAAAGAGATGTGCCAGTGCATGCCAGATTTAGGGTAGCATTTCAGTTCTCATAGGCAAAAATCTAAGGACAGAGAATCAGGAAAAGAGGCAGAACTGAGTTCTCCCCTGCATTCCTTGGACCCTCCTCTTCAGTATATCATGGGCTTTTGTCTCAGCTGGGTGCTTTTCCTTACAACCCACTTCCAGCTTTTTAGCATCTATGCATCCCACCAACTCACTGCCTCATGGTGTCATCTAGACTCAGCCCTGCAGAATAACTTTCCAAGATCACTCATCATGGAAAGAGATGGGGTCTGGATTACAGAGAGGGTGTGCTTAACCTCACCCCACCACCACCACCACCTAGACAGCTTCTCCATCAACAAAACTTCCTTCTTGGAGAGAAAAACCTGAACTGTGAATCAATCATTGCCAGAGCTGACAGATCTGGCAACCCTGGAGCCAAAAAAAGTAATGACTTCTCACTCACTATACAGAAAAGGGGAGCAGAGAGATCCTCTACCCTTGGCCCATGCATTCCAAGTCACTCCTCCCCGGCTTCAATCACATGCCTCTGCTGAAAGCGAAATCATTATTGATCCAGGCTGTTCCCTACACTGGCTCTGATCAACCATGACCCTAGCATAACAACTGTCGTCCCCCCCCCCCCAGTAGCAGCAGCCTTCTTCATCAGCTCTATCTGGCTCATGTTTATACTGAGAAATTAAAAGTTAAAGTAAAAGCAGATAGAGAGATGGACTTCCATTAAATTGAGCAAAGGCACGGTGCATAAAAATGTAAAAGAGTATGGGGGACTGGCTTCTGGGCACCTAGGGAATTTGTACCTCCCCCCGCCCATCTCTGTGATCTATGGATGTGCGTATGAACTCCACTGGGATGGATGCCATGTCTGTCACTCAGCATGCTGCTATCTGTTATGAGAGTGATTGATGGAGAGGTCATGTTAAATCGTTCTGTGTCTGATGCTTTTCTGCATCAGGAGTTCAGAGGACGGCAGCCTCACAGTTGGTCTCTCGGCTGATTTAGGTTGCATTCTGCTTCCATCTGCCATCCTCGTATTGACTTCTCCTTTATAGGCTGACAATCCATATAGCAACTCCTTCATGGCACGTAGATGGGAAAAAGGAACAGAATTGTCCAGGTTTTCCTATTTGCGTCTGCACCTCTTATTAGAAGCACCTATCTTTGGTATTATGTATTCCAGTTTAAGATTGCATGTCTCCTAGATAAGGAGGAGATGGGGTACTACACTGATTCATCATAGAAATTCCATGAATCTTCACCGTGGCCAAATTGCACTCCAGGGGACTAAGAGAGATAGCTCAGCAGTTAAAGCGATTGCACCCAAGAATGAGGATCAGAGTTGGGATCCCCTAAACAGACAAATGTTGGGTGGGTATGGAGGCCTGCCTATAATTCCAGCCTTGGAAAGTGGAGATGGGCAAACCCAGAGCAAGCTGGCTAGCAAGATTAGCCACATTGATATCTGGATTTGATTGAAAGATACTGCCTCAGTGATTAAAATGAAGATACATAAAAATTCAATTCTCGCTCTCGCTCTCACTCTTGCTCTCTCTCTCTCTCTCTCTCTCTCTCTCTCTCTCTCTCTCTCTCTCACACACACACACACACACACACACACACACACACACACTACATGTACACGAGAAGAAAATGGAAAAATAAAAGATTCTTACCCCAAATACAATGCGTATTCCACGGAAAAGGAAAGAGCACCACGTCCGCAGAGTCAGCACGCAGTTTTCCTGACATGCACATGTCTATCATATGCACTCTGGAAAAGAAAGAAAAGTCAGCCCAGAGCAGAAGGCCCAGTCTACAGCAAGTACTCAGTGAAAGCTGATTAAATGAACCAACAAACACCTTAGTTCTGTAAAGATGACGGGGAAAAACAGATTGGGAATCAGAGCCAAAGAAGGAAAGGGAAGCTGCTGGCTGAATGGAGTGGCATCTGCTTTTATGTTTTTGTAGAAGATTTGAGGTTGATTATGAGAATAAAAGCTAGGAACTGGTAGTTACATAACTCATGAGCATCCTCATGATACTCCAGGTAAAAGGAGATGACCAGGAGCTCATGACCCTGCTCACAAGAGCCCATTGACAATGGAGCATGATGCTGGGAGGGTTCTTTCCTCAGCAGTATTCTGCCTATGTGGAACTGGAAACTTCATGACCATCCAGAATGAGTGCCGTTGGCATGGAAAGCCTCCAGTGTCCTCATATAGGACAATGGGGTCGACTCCGCAGGTGTCTGGCCAGGCATACACTCACTAAGTTATGAAGATGCCAGCGGGGAAGAGAAGAGGCCAATATACAGACCAGCTGTTGGTACCTGAGATAATACTCAAAAGTCCAAGGAATATTTGAAGGGTGCAAATGCTGGCTGTCCATCAAGCAGGCAGGGCCTTGAGCTGGCATCAGCTGCTTTTTACAGGTGGCATTTGACTTGCAAGCAGACAAACCAAAGGATATACTTTTGTCACACTGAAGGACACTGGCCAACCAGGTCATCAGAGCAGGGGACACAGCCAAAGGGAAGCCAACCTGAGACTTCTCTGTAGAGATTTGAGCAGTAGGTCCACACAGATGGAATGAAGGGGGTCACTAGCAACCAAGTCTTCCACTACCTGGAACCATGCCTACAACTGGGCTTCCCCAGTCTCTCGTTGTTTAAGTGGTCTCCTCTCCTTCCCAGGCCTTTGAAGAGGGCCACAGTCTCTAGGACCTTTTCACACCTGTGTGCTGCTATGAGCTGAGGAATTTATGAACAAGAAAAGGATTGCATTTATTATTTGTCCCATTGTTGGAGAACAATACATGAGGAGGGCAGGTATATGCCTGCTGCCTGGTAAAGTACCAGTGATACATTAGCTGCTTCCTAAATGCCACTTCAGACAGAATAAAAGCATGAACCTTTCAGAGACTGTCTGCCTCTCGGGCTTCAGGAATCTTGGTGTCCTGTTTTGGTTCCTAAACCATTGTCACAAGAGAGCTGTCCATTTCCTAGTTGTCGAGTCATTCGTGACAAAGGAGGGAGCCAGTGCCACGGTATCTTTCTAAAAGTTCTAAAAGAGTTCATCACCATTAACTCTACCTAGGGGGAGGGCTCCTGAGGGCCTCTGCCCTGGAAGTGCCCACCCTCCTCCTCTTCCTAGGCCTTGCCTTGTTGTGCAGCCAAATGAAAGACTGCCCACTCACATTCAAAACTCCACTCATTAGTGGGATGCCATTCACATGATCCCACTAATTACCCACGGAAGGCAGTAAAAATTAATAAGGAACTACAGTGTAATTATTCCATAATGGAAGGGAGTTCTAAAGTGCCCTCCCGAGTAATAAAATTAACACTGGAACTAGTTCAGTCAAAGAACCCCCTCTTAAACATAGCTCTTCACTATTAGGGTGGCTTATTTATGCACGTGCTCTCTCTGTGGCAGCTGGAAAACAACACAAATGGATCTTTAAGACTCTCCCCAGTGTTCCAGAACAATGACAGGCAGGGTCTCCAGTGTTTCAGGTGAGCTACGATGACAGGAGAGCACACACACACACACGCACGCACGCATGCACGCACTTGCATTGTCCTGCATTTATTTGATTGAGGGTAGAGATGCTTGCTTCTGGAAAAGCAGTGCATCTTCTTAAAGAATGATTAGCCTGGGGCTGCTCCCAAAGTGCTGGACAGGGGAGGGTTGGTTAGTTGATTAGTTACTTACGTAGTTACTCCGTTACTTACTTACTTACTTAGTGACAAGGTTTCATGTAGCTCAGGCTGACCCCAAGCTCACTGTGTAGCCAAGAATAACCTTGAATGAACTATGAACCAGATCCTCCTGCCTCCATATCCCAAGCCCTGGGATTATGGGTATGCACCATCCTGCCTGGTTTCATGGAGGGTCTTACTAGATCTCAGGGGTGAAATTTTTGCTATGTCACTATTTTCTCAGATTTAAACTATTCAGGGAATGAGGTGATTTTAAATGTGCCAATAAAAGGGAGCATCTACTTCCTTTCCCATACATATGAGGATTTAGCAATTTTCTTCTAACAAATAAAATGAGGCAAAAGTGTTGTTGTGTGATTTCCAGATGTGTGCCTGTCTATGTCTTTCTTTCACCTGCCACAGTGTGTGTGTGTGTGTGTGTGTGTGTGTGTGTGTGTGTGTGTGCGCGCGCGCACGCGCGCGCACATCCTCATATCCCTATATGCATGTACACATGCACATACATCTGGCTGGCTGTCTTTTGACTCTTATCCTTGGACATCAACCACCACATTGTAAGAATTCCCAGACACATGGAAAAGCCACATGCGGGTTTTCTAGTCAACAAACCTAGCCAGGCCCACTGCCAACAGCAGCAGAAACTGCCAGAATCCTATGTGAATAGGTCTAAGATTCCAGCACCCAGAGTTCAAACCATCCTATTTGAGACTCAAAACATCAAGGAACAGAGAACAAGTCAAGTCTCTCTTGTCATGCTCTGCATTTCTTACCTATAGGAACTTATAATAGATAATAATTATCACATCGTGCCTCTAAACTTTGGAATAAGTCACTACACAGCAACAGGACACCAACACAGGAAGGTTTACAGACATTGACTCTCCTGATTCTTAAATAAAAACCCTAAAACAAGGAAGGCCTTGTCCATCTAAAACACAGAATGCAGAAGGGACTGGCTGGACCTGAATTCTGTGCTAGCCATCAGCCCACCAACTTGCTGGATAACCCCCACAAAGAAGCCACTAGAAAAGCTCTTTAGCTCTGAGCAATTTTAAGGCTGAAGGATTTTCTTATTCACAGAGATGGGGCTAAGCACCGTTTATCAACCTGGAATGTTTGCTTTCCCTAAAGAGCTAAGGATTGGCATCAATAATCCCTTGGAAGTGGCCTTTCAGCAAGTCCCATCGTGTCATGGCTCATTTCACACATGTTTAGGAGGGAAGGAATGCCAGCCGAGAAAATGTGGCCATACCCAATCATCTACACTCAGCCCACACTGCATACCTCATATCCACTGTCCCTTCTATTAGTACTGCTTATTCCTCCAAGCCAAGCAACTGTCTTCTTATTCACTAATTCATTCAATAGTCACTAGGTGCTTTCTGCATCAAGAGAGATAGATATTAAACAATAAATCACACAAATAAAGGATCCTAAGTATTGAGGAAGACAGACAGGGTCCTTTATAGGTCTAGGAATATCTACTAAGACCTACAAGACCTATGAAGGGATAATGGCAATTAGTGGATCAGGTGGGGCCATTAAGAGTGTGTCCCCGGGGGCCCGTGGAGGTAGATGGGCCCAGCGGCGGCAGCCGACAGGGATATTCAGACCCAGCGGCAGCCGGCAGAGACATTCAGGCCCAGCGGCGGTCCACAGAAGTAGACGGGCCCAGCGGCGGCCCGCTGAGGTAAACGGGCCCGGCGGCAGTGGCCGACACATTCAGGCCCGGCAGCAGCCGGCAGAGACATTCAGGCCCAGCGGCGGCCCATAGAGGTAGACAGGCCCGGCGGCAGAGACAAGCAGACGCAGGTAGGCCTGCGGCGGCGGCCCGCGGAGGTAGACGGGCCCAGCAGCAGCCCACTGAGGTAGACGGGCCCAGCGGCGGCAGCCGACAGGGATATTCAGACCCGGCGGCAGCTGGCAGAGACATTCAGGCCCAGCGGCGGCCCACAGAGGTAGACAGGCCCGGCGGCAGAGACAAGCAGACGCAGGTAGGCCTGCGGCGGCAGCCCGCGGAGGTAGACGGGCCCAGCAGCAGCCCGCTGAGGTAGACGGGCCCAGTGGCGGCAGCCGACAGAGATATTCAGGCCAGGCGGCAGCCGGCAGAGACATTCAGGCCCAGCGGCGGTCCACAGAGGTAGACAGGCCCGGCGGCGAAGACAAGCAGACGCAGGTAGGCCTGTGGCGGCGGCCTGTGGAGGAAGACGGGCCCAGCGGCAGCCCGCTGAGGTAGACGTGCAGCGGCCGACAGGGACATTCAGGCCCGGTGGCGGCCCCCAGAGGCAGACAGACCCAGTGGCAGCTGACAGGGACATACAGGCCCAGGGACGGAGACAAGCAGACACAGCTTGGAACAGGGACGCCCCTAACCCCAACATCTGGGGAAGAAGCTATCTCCGTGGGTCAGAACCAGAACGAATCTGAACACTCCGTCTGAGGACAACCCAGGGCCCAGCAGCTGATCCTGTGAAACCCAACAACTTGGAGGTGTTGGTGAGACTACCCTGCTCAGCTGAAACCCATCTGGGAGAGGATTCAAATGCCTACAGTTTTAAGTCTGAAGAAACAAGATCAGCTGAGGAGTTGACAAATGAACAAAAAGTGACCTGAGAACACAGAAAAAGGCGCTACCCAGACACCAAACCAGATCACCAGAATCATAAGTATATAATTCACCGATCGAAACCAGCTGCCCCTGAAGAAATAGCCCAAAAGCACCAATTTAACCAAGAACCCCTACTAAACCAAGACTAAAAATTAGAACAAGAGAGGCACTCTCAGACACAGACACCACCTGCACCTCACAGAGAAAGAGATGAGTAGGCGCCAGTGCAAAAATACAGGCAACAACATAAAGACCTATATGGCAACATCAGAACCTAGTGATTCTACACCTGCAAGACCTAAACATGCCATGACAGAAGAAACAGAAGAAATCAACCCTAAAAATGACATTAAGAAGATGATAGAGGCCCTTAAAGAAGAAATAAAACATTCCCTCAATGAGGAAATAAAAACCTTCCTTAAAGAGGAATTGAAAAACTACCTTAAAGAGGAAATAAAAACTTTCCTTAAAGAGGAAATAAAAAACTCCCTTAAAGAGGAAATAAAAACTTCCCTTAAAGAGGAAATGAAAAACTCCATTAAAGAGGAAATAAAAAACTCCCTTAAAGAAATGGAAGAAAAAAGGAACAAAAAATGGGAAGAAATCAAAGAAAGCCAAGAAAAAGCAATTAAACAGATGAAAGAAACATTCCAAGATCTGAAAAATGAATTTGAGACAATAAAGAAAACACATGCTGAGGGAATGCTGGAAATAGAAATCCTGACAAAACGAACAGGAACTACAGAAACAAGCATAACCAACCGATTGCAAGAGATGGAACAGAGAATCTCTGACACTGAAGACACGATAGAGAAAATAGATTTGTCAGTCAAAGAAAACAATAAAGACAAAAAAGTCCTAACACAAAACGTCCAGGAAATTTGGGATACCATGAAAAGACCAAACCTAAGAATAATAGGGATAGAAGAAGGAGAAGAATACCAACTCAAAGGCACAGAAAATATATTCAACAAAATCATAGAAGAAAACTTTCCTAACCTAAAGAAAGAAATACCTATGAAGATACAAGAAGCTTACAGAACACCGAATAGGCTGGATCCAAAAAAAAAGTCCCCTCGCCACATAATAATCAAAACACTAAACACACAGAATAAAGAAAAAATATTAAGAGCTGCAAAGGAAAAAGACCAAGTAACATATAAAGGCAAACCCATCAGAATAACACCAGACTACTCAATAGAGACTATGAAAGATAGAAGATCATGGACAAACCTCATGCAGACACTAAGAGACCATGGATGCCAACCCAGACTATTATACCCAGCAAAACTCTTAATCACCATAGGCGGAGTAAACAAAATATTCCAGGATAAAACCAGATTTAATCAATACCTGTCCACAAACCCAGCCCTACAGAAAGCACTAGAAGGGAAAATTCAACCCAAAGAAGCTAAACACATCCATGAAAAATCAAGCAATAGATAATCCTACACCAACATACACCACAGAAGGACAACACAACACAACCAAAAAAATAACAGGAATTAACAATCACTGGTCATTAATATCCATCAATATCAATGGTCTCAACTCACCTATAAAAAGACACAGGCTAACAGAATGGATTAGAAAACAGGACCCATCCATATGCTGCATACAAGAAACACACCTTAACTCCAAAGACAGACACTACCTCCGAGTAAAGGGCTGGGAAAAGGTTTTCCAAGCAAATGGACCTAAGAAACAAGCTGGTGTAGCTATCCTAATATCTAATAAAATAGACTTCAAACTAAAATCAATCAAAAGAGACCAGGATGGACATTACATATTCATCACAGGAAAAATCCACCAAGATGAAGTCTCGATTCTAAACATTTATGCTCCAAATACAAAAGCACCCACATTCATAAAAGAAACACTACTAAAGTTTAAAACGCACATCAAACCCCACACATTAGTAGTGGGAGATTTTAACACACCACTCTCACCAAAAGATAGATCTACCAGACTGAAACTTAACAAAGAAATAAAGGACCTAACAGATGTTATGACTCAAATGGACCTAATAGATATCTACAGAATATTCCATCCTAACACAAAAGAATATACCTTCTTCTCAGCACCCCATGGAACCTTCTCAAAAATTGACCACATGCTTGGACACAAAACAAATCTCAACAGATACAAAAAAATTGGAATAACCTCCTGTATTTTATCAGACCACCATGCCTTAAAGTTAGAACTCAATAACAACAAAAATTATAGAAAACCCACAAACTCATGGAAACTGAATAATACCCACCTGAAACATCAATGGGTCAAGGAAGAAATAAAGACAGAAATTAAAGAGTTCCTAGAATTCAATGAAAATGAAAGTACAACATACCCAAACTTATGGGACACTATGAAAGCAGTGCTAAGAGGAAAATTCATAGCTCTAAATGCACACATAAAGAAGATGGAGCAATCCCATACCAATGAATTAACAGCACAACTGAAAGCTCTAGAACAAAAAGAAACAAACTCACCCAGGAGAAATAGACGCCAGGAAATAATCAAATTGAGGGCTGAAATCAACGAAATAGAAAACAAGAGAACAATACAAAAAATCAATGAAACAAAGAGTTGGTTCTTTGAAAAAATCAACAAGATAGACAAACCACTAGCCAAATTAACCAAAAGGCAAAGAGAGAACACCCAAATTCACAAAATCAGAAATGAAAAGGGAGACATAACAACAGACAATGAGGAAATCCAGAGAATCATCAGATCATACTTCAAAAACCTGTACTCCACAAAAATGGAAAACCAGGAAGAAATGGACAATTTTCTGGATAAATACCAAATACCAAAATTAAATCAAGACCAGATAAATCATTTAAATAGACCAATAACCCCTAAAGAAATAGAAACAGTCATCAAAAGTCTCCCAACTAAAAAAAGCCCAGGACCAGATGGTTTCAGTGCAGAATTCTACCTGACTTTCAAAGAAGAACTAATACCAATCCTCTTCAAAGTGTTCCACACAATAGAAACAGAAGGAACACTACCAAACTCTTTTTATGAGGCTACAATTACCCTGATACCCAAACCACACAAAGATGCAACAAAGAAAGAGAACTACAGACCAATCTCCCTCATGAACATTGATGCAAAAATACTCAACAAAATATTGGCAAACCGAATCCAAGAATACATCAAAACAATCATCCATCACGACCAAGTAGGATTCATCCCAGGGATGCAAGGATGGTTCAACATACGGAAATCAGTCAATGTAATACACCATATAAACAAACTGAAAGAAAAAAACCACATGATCATCTCTCTAGATGCTGAAAAAGCCTTTGACAAAATCCAACACCCCTTCATGATAAAGGTCTTAGAAAGAATAGGAATACAAGGAACATTCCTAAACATAATAAAAGCAATTTATAGCAAGCCAACAGCAAACATCAAATTAAATGGAGAGAAACTCAAAGCGATACCACTAAATTCAGGAACAAGACAAGGCTGTCCACTCTCCCCATATTTATTCAATATAGTACTAGAAGTTCTAGCTAGAGCAATAAGACAACAAAAGGAGATCAAAGGGATACAAATTGGCAAGGAAGAAGTCAAACTTTCACTATTTGCAGATGATATGATAGTATACATAAGTGACCCCAAAAACTCTACCAGGGAACTTCTACAGCTGATAAACTCCTTCAGTAAAGTGGCAGGATACAAGATCAACTCAAAAAAATCAGTAGCCCTCCTATACACAAATGATAAAAGGGCTGAGAAAGAAGTCAGAGAAACATCACCCTTTACAATAGCCACAAATAATATAAAATACCTTGGGATAACACTAACTAAACAAGTGAAAGACCTTTTTGATAAGAACTTTAAATCTCTAAAGAAAGAAATTGAAGAAGATATCAGAAAATGGAAGGATCTCCCATGCTCATGGATAGGTAGGATTAACATAGTAAAAATGGCAATCTTACCAAAAGCAATCTACAGATTCAATGCAATCCCCATCAAAATCCCAACACAATTCTTCACAGACTTGGAAAGAAAAATACTCAACTTTATATGGAAAAACAAAAGACCCAGGATAGCTAAAAGAATCCTATACGATAAAGCAACCCTTGGAGGCATCACCATCCCGGACCTCAAACTCTACTATAGAGCTATAGTAATAAAAACAGCTTGGTACTGGTATAAAAACCGACATACGGACCAATGGAATTGAATTGAAGACCCTGACATTAATCCATGCACATATGAACACCTGGTTTTTGACAAAGGAGCCAAAACTATACAATGGAACAAAGAAAGTATCTTCAACAAATGGTGCTGGCATAACTGGATGTCAATATGTAAAAGATTACAAATAGATCCATATCTGTCACCATGCACAAAACTCAAGTCCAAGTGGATCAAAGACCTAAACATAAATCCAGTTACACTAAACTTAATAGAAAAGAAGATAGGAAGCACTCTTGAACGCATTGGCACTGGAGACCATTTCCTAAATAAAACACCGACAGCACAGACCCTGAGCACAACCATTAATAAATGGGACCTCTCAAAACTGAGAAGCTTTTGCAGGGCAAAAGACACAGTCAATAAGACAAAAAGACAGCCAACAGATTGGGAAAAGATCTTCACCAACCCCACATCTGACAGAGGATTGATCTCCACAATATATAAAGAACTCAAGAAACTAGACATCAAAGCACTGAACAGTCCAATTAAAAAATGGGCTAAAGAGCTAAACAGAGAATTCACAAAACAAGAACTACAAATGGCTGAAAGACATTTAAAGAAATGCTCAACATCCTTAATCATCAGAGAAATGCAAATCAAAACGACTCTGAGATACCACCTTACACCTGTTAGAATGGCTAAGATCAAAAACACCAATGACAACCAATGTTGGAGAGGATGTGGAGCAAAGGGAACACTCCTCCACTGTTGGTGGGAATGTAAACTTGTACAACCACTATGGAAATCAGTATGGCGGTTTCTCAGAAAATTAGGAATTGAACTACCTCAAGACCCAGCCATCCCACTCTTGGGCATATACCCAAAGAATGCTGATACATACCATAAAGATACATGCTCAGCTATGTTCATAGCAGCACTATTTGTAATAGCCAGAACCTGGAAACAACCTAGATGCCCATCAACAGAAGAATGGATGAAAAAAATGTGGTACATATACACAATGGAGTACTACTCAGCAGAGAAAAACAATGAAAGCATGAAATTTGCAGGCAAATGGATGGAACTAGAAAAAATCATCCTGAGTGAGGTAACCCAAACCCAGAAAGACAGTTATGGTATGTACTCACTCATTGGTGGATTCTAGATATAAAATGAACAATCAGACCACAACCCATAGAACCATAGAGGCTATATATATAGCATGGAGGTCCCTAGGACGACTGTGGCATATAATAAATTTCAGTTTTACTCAATTATTGAAAAAAATAGCCAAATGAATGGAAACACATGAACTATGAACCAAAGACTGAGGGGCTCCCAGCTGGATCAGGCCCTCTGAATAGGTGTAACAGTTGATTGGCTTGATCAGTTTGGGAGGCATCTAGGCAGTGGGACCAAGTCCTGTGCTCATTCCATGAGTTGGCTGTTTGAAACCAGGAACTTATGCAGGGACACTTGGCTCAGTTTGGGAGGAAGGGACTGGACCTGCCTGGACTGAGTCTACCAAGTTGATCACAGTCCTCGGGGGAGGACTTGTCCTGGAGGAGGTGGGAATGGAGGGTGGGCTGGGGGTAAGGGGAGGGCGTGGGAGGGGGGAGAATAGGGGAACCCATGGCTGATATGTAGAACTGAATGGTATTGTAAAATAAAAAATATATATCAAAAAAAAAAATTAAAATGAAAAAGACAATTAAAAAAAAAAAAAAAGAGTGTGTCCCAAAACACAGATGCCATGTATAAAAACCTTGTGCTATGGAGAAAATTTGGGCTATCTAAAGACCTAAAGAAAGATGATTCAAGACATAGGGACCATTGAAAGAGGGTATCATGGAAGGATCTGGAATAGAAGGCAGTAAGCTAGTCATAGGAGCATTGGATGTAGATTTTTATCTGCAGTCTAAGAACAAGCATATTTCCAGCAGGAAAGTACCAGGATCACATTTCATTAAGTCATGTTAGTCCCTTAATTCCATCGCATCCCCCACTGCATAACCCATACTGCATTAGGTGGCAGCCAGCAGCTGAGGGGTCCTTCTTCCTCACCATAATGGTGGCCAGACGAAATCAGGAACCATGTTTAATCATATGTAACTCCACTGGTCTTTCTATTGCTCCAGGATCAAGTACAAACTCCTTTTGCAGCCTACAGGCTATCAAAAGTCCTGCTATGGTTCAAATGTGGTCTGAGTGAATCTCCTACAGTTTCATGTGCTAGAAGCTTCAGCATCTGTCTGGTGGTGCCAAGGAGGGAAGTTCAAAGTAACTATGCTGTCGGTGGCCTTGGAAAGGATTAATGCAGTACACTCGGGACCCAGGTGAATTCCAGTGAGTGTGATACTATAAAAACAGCTTAGCATGACCCCTACATTTCTCTGGCTTCCTGTTTCACTATGTGTGACAGACCACATTTTGATGGACACTTGTGCTCCCAAGGCCTCATTCTCTAGCCACAGTAGACATTATTATTTGTCACACAGTCCCCCATCAAACCATATTTGTCTTTTAAATCCTGCTGATATCAGTGTTCAGGTCAGCCACTAGAATACAAGCAATCAGGGGTACCATGGAGAATAAAACTTATTTAACCAGCCCTGCCCTACATGGTCCATAGAGTGGCTCTTCGCCATATCCATGCCAATGACAAGGAAATGTCTTTGTTTTTATTTCCAGCCTAAGAAGCAATCAGAGAAAGGTCATTTCAGGTGAATTCTTCCTGTTCATTCAATCCAGTTGCAATCTTCTACAGCATGAACCTTTGATTCATACATACTGGAAGAAAATCCAGTGACATACATGTGTGCTGTCAGATGTAACTATGTGGAAAGCTGCCCTGACTGGCCATTCACGTTGGTTTGGTGGGTTAGTTGGTTGGTTGGTTGGTTGGTTGGTTGGTTCATTGGTTGGTTGGTTAGTTGACAGGTTGGTTGGTTGGTTGGTTGGTGGATTGGTTGGTGGTTGGTGGGTGGGTTGGTGGTTTGGTTGATTGGTTGGTTGGTTGTCTTTCCCTTCTCCATTCCTGCAGCTTGCCTACTCCTGTTAGATGTGGTCTC
Source organism: Peromyscus maniculatus bairdii (assembly GCF_049852395.1). Lineage (NCBI taxonomy): Eukaryota > Metazoa > Chordata > Mammalia > Rodentia > Cricetidae > Peromyscus > Peromyscus maniculatus. The sequence goes on from NC_134859.1 coordinate 27,408,223, forward strand.
AGTGCTTTCTTCACGGTAGATTATTTTGCTTTTCATTCCTGTCTGTCAAACAATGAGATTTTTGTCCCTCCCACTTTCATTCTTTTCCCCAGAAAAGTCAAAACCAGTTAGCCTTTCCATGATGACCAGTAAGCTCTGACCTCTAAGTGACCATCACAGAGAGGACAAGAAAGAGAGAGATAGTAAACACCACAAAGAAGATAGACACCACTTCGAACCTTCTCCCCATCTCCTCTGTAAAATGCCCTGGAAATATTTGTACAACTTCTCCTTTGGGTCTTCTCCCTGCAGACCCAAACTCACAAGTTTCTGAGGTAGAGTGATCCCTAAGGAGTGTCAGTCTCATCCAAAGGTTAGCTTGAAGAGCAAGATCGGTCTTTTGGTCCATCCAACTGGTCAGTATTGGAAGAGCTAAGTCATCTCTCAGATGCTATTTCCAAGAAAAAGAGGTGAGTTACTTAAAATCTTAAAATGAAAAGATCGCCGGGCGGTGGTGGCGCACGCCTTTAATCCCAGCACTCGGGAGGCAGAGGCAGGTGGATCTCTGTGAGTTCGAGGCCAGCCTGGGCTACCAAGTGAGTCCCAGGAAAAGGCGCAAAGCTACACAGAGAAACCCTGTCTCGAAAAACAAAAAAAAAAAAAAAAAAAATGAAAAGATCAAGATGCACTCACAGGAGGGCATGGGGCTAGGGGATGTCAAATAAGAAGGAAGTGTGGGGGGGAGAGGGGGCTAACTAAGGCTGAAGAGATGGTTCATCAGTTAAGAGCACCAGTTGCTCTTCCAGAGGTCCTGAATTCAATTCCCAACAAGCATGCAGTGGCTCACAACTACTCATAGTACGATCTGATGCTCTCTTCAGGTATAAAGGCATACATGAAGATGGAGCATCATAGACATACATACATACATACATACATACATACATACATACATACATCTTTAAAATTTAAAAAAAAAATGCACAGTTTCCTAAAATGTCAAATAAATTTTAAGAAAAAAAAGCAGGCTAACTAAAAACAAATTTAAAAATAAAAAGAAGTAAATGTAAAACCGCTTTGAAAGTGAGAGCATAAGAATGTTGGTGTCTCACTATGCTCGACTGTTAACAGCCACCTACAGGCAAACATCAGACTAGGAGCACGGGAGGAAAGAGGAATGAAGAATTCAACTCACCTTTGGAGGGACGTACTTTGTGGATAATTGGGAGCTATAGTGAATCCAAGGAGAAGAATTAGGGGTTTGAGTCAATGTGTTAGTCCAAGCAAGACATGGTAGTCATTCAGGAGTCAGAGTCATAAAAGGAAGAGGTGGGCAGATTAAAAATATGTATGAGTCAAATCGCCAAGGCAAGGCTATGTGTGGGTGGCATCTGGAGAGGGGAAGTGGTCCCCAGTTGCAGTCGAGTCTCTAGCTTATTGAACTAGATCGTGGTGCTGTTCAGTGAGCTAAGGAACAGGGGAAGCAAACAAGACACAAATGGGTGGTTGCAGGCTTTCTTCCCAACATGCTGATTTCGAGACAACCAAATAGTGAAGTCAGGTAGACCTTTGGAGCTGAGGGAATACACGTGACTCTTGTATTAAAATGTGATGTATAGAAACATTGGGGGAAGTCAGTCCTGGTTAAAGGCACACTCCTTTAATGACAGCATTTGGGAAGCAGAAAAGGATCTCTCTGTCAATTCAAAGTCAGCCTGGTTTACACAGTGAGTTCCTCAGGCCAGTTAGGTATCACACAGTGAGGTTTTGCCTCAGGAAAAGAAAATATAAAAACAAAAATCAAAACAAACTAACAAAAAAACCCACAAAGGTGGGAAGTGAAGTGATTGACTGTGGTTATATCATTAAGGGAGAGACTGCCATGTGAGAAAATCAGTGGTCCTGGGACAATATGTAGTGGCAGAGAAGATGAACTCTAGAGTAGGGGTTCTCAACCTGTGGGTCACAGCCCCCTTGGGAGCCAAAAAACCCTTTGAAGGGGTCACATATCAGATAACCAGCTTATCAGATATTTACATTCTGATTTATAACAGTAGCAAAATTACAGTTATGAAGTAACAACAAAAATAACTTTATGGTTGGGGGTCACCACAACATGAGGAACTGTATTAAAGGGTCACGGCATTAGGAAGGTTGAGAACCACTGCTCTAGAGAGACATGAGGGAAACCCAGACAGAGAAGAAATGCAGAATGGTATGTTCTTGTCAAGAGAACGAAGATCTAGCTATCAGTGCTGAGAAAGCTGAAATTCTCAAATCCTCAACAGAGATCAACCCCTAGAGCCTTTCTAAATACTAATTCCTCCTTTGACCCTTTCCTGGACCATTTGTATATAAGGTTTGGAGAGAACATCCATTTCTGGAAAAAATCAGTCTTCCTTCTGGCCTTGAACACCATGGCTATTTCAGCAGGACAGATCTTGGTCTTAAATAAGCCTAGAGATCCCTGGAGATCCCATTCTGTACTCTGATTAAGCATCTCCACAGACAGAAGGCAATGTGTAGCATCAGACCTCACCCGTGAGTCACTTAAAGACACATATCCCTGGGGTTCACAGTCTCCATGACTGACCTTCCCTGTTGCCTGGACAGTCAGAGACCTAAGTCCCTCTGCCCACCCTGTGTCCACTTCCCACCCTCCTGTAAGGGAGGCAGAGCAAGAAAGATAACAAATCTTAGCACCAGCTCTTCTCTGCCCTTGATTCTGTGTCCCTGGACTAGGCTGCATGTAGCCAACTCACCAGACTATTGCATCTGTTCCCAGTATTGATGCAACACGCAGCGACTTGCTCTGAAAATCAAAGTCTGGGGATTGTAGGGTTTATCTGAAGTGCAGGCCGGGCACACTGCTGAAAGGGTAAGGCTGACTCACAGGACTTTCATTTGCTTGCTTTACCCTGTCAGACACACACACCCCACCGGTCCTGCCCAGCATGGATGATCTGTGAGCCTCCCCTGGAGTTTGATCTGGGAGGGATAATAAGCTAAACCAAGGAGCAGATAACCACAGGGGTTTACTTGCTGTCTGCGGGGTTTATATTTAGCTGCTGGCTTGTGGCTGGGTTGTTGTCTGTATGCTCCAGTCGCCCTTGGGAAACACAGTCCTCGGGGAACACAAAGGTGGGGCGGGACCAGGACAGGAAAAGGATATGGAGAGTTTATGCTACTGCTTGGGGACGCAGGAAAGAGAATCTGACCAAATGTGCTGTATGAACAACCACCTGGGGACGGTATTCTGGATGTGTGAAGCCTAGAATACAGAGATGCAGAGAATACTGCTCTGTAGATTGCCCTTACCTTCTCCTGACTACACTCTATGATGAGTAGATAACAGGGCAGGTGGCATTCCAAAAGTCTGGAGTCTCACTCAGATCTCACATGAGCTCAGAAGCCATCTCGCTTCGTTCAGCAATGGAAGTGTTAACTATGTTGTTAATGTTGGAGTTAACATTGGAGGAGTGTCTTTTGACACGGCCTTTCCTCCCTGGCAAGGTCAAAGAGAGTGACCTGCAGGATGTGCGGTGGTCAGCAGGGATCATTATACGACACTCTGCCATCCAACAAAAAGTGATCATTGGTGGAAGTAATTTTTAAATATTTTTAGATTAAAATGTATTTACAACATTTCCTACCTTCCTCTCCTCTCTCCATACCCTCCCATATACACATCCCCATTCTCCCTCAAATCCATGCCCTTGTTTTTCATTAATTGTCATTTCATAGAGATAGATAGATAGATAGATAGATAGATAGATAGATAGATAGACAGACAGATAGGTGATAGATAGGCAGACAGACAGAAAGAAAGAAAATATTTAGGAAGGTATTTTATATGGTGTATATTATACTTAGGGAATGCATATTACATATACATATATTCCCTAATTATAACCTGTTCAGTCTGACTAATGTTACTTGCATGTATGTTTACAGGGATGGCAGTTTGGCACTGAACAACCAATTGATGTGCTCTTCCCTGGAGAGGTCCACCTCTCCTGCTCCCAGCTTTATTCAGACGCCTATCGTTAGTTCTTTGTGTGCGGTTGAGGCTTCGAGGGCTTTCCCTGTCCAATTTGGCGTGTTTGTTGGAGCAAAAACTTGTTCAGCTCATATTTGGGCAATCATGATGGTGAGATTTTAGAGGTCTAGCTTCTGATATTACTTGAAGTAATATCACTTCATAGTACTGTCAGAGTACTTGAAGTAATATCACTTCAGAGTACTGTCAGAGTACTTGAAGTAATATCACTTCATAGTACTTTCAGAGTACTTGAAGTAGTATCACTTCAGAGTACTGTCAGAGCAAAGTCCTTGGCCCTCTGGCTCTTTCGGTCTTTCTGCCCCCTTTTGTCCCACGCTCCCTTAGCCTTAGGTGTGGGAGTATTTCGTAGATGGAGTCATTGAGACTGGACTCCACAACACTACACTTTTATTTGTTGTTGTTTCTTTGGAGTGGTCTCCATCTGTCACAAAGAGGAATTTCCTGTGATGACGGGGTAAGGACTACAATTATCTGTGGGTGTAAGGACAAATGTTTATAGATTTTGAGGGATTGTGCTGGTTTAGTGGTTGCAGACTCTTCTCCAATAACCACGATTTCACTGGCTCTGAGTAGTTAGCTAGGATTCCACCTGGACAGGATTTCCCTGGTGGACCAGTTCTTAAGTCCAATTTGAGAACGGATGGTTACTGCCAAGGTGTGGGCCACACCTGTACCCTTAGGGCTGCCATGCTCTGCTGGTCATGGATGTGGTTCTTTGGGGCCATAACTGGGTGGGACTGTCGCTGGCCTCCCTCCTTTGGAAGCTTCCATGGTACCCTTCTAGTATCACGAAAGCTAGGCCTCAAGGAGGGGCATTCAGCTCAGGGAGATCTGTGCCCTGTCTCTGAAATGCATAGTGTCTTCAGCAATAAGGCCTTACCTTCATGGAAGTAATTTTTAAAGGGAGGAAATGGTGCTAATCTCTGTTAATTGAGGCTGGAGGTGTTTCTAATATCCTGCTAAGTGAGAATGGCGATGGGGCAGGAAGCAGCCACTTGCTGTCTGTCATCCCGGCAGCTGAGAAACATGAAGAATGATCACTCAGAGTGAGACCACAGCAGCAAGTGTAAGCTGGGAAAAGATTCGGCTCCCCACTGCCAGCCCCTCCCCTCTGTATTCTGGGGAGGTGGGTCCCAGACACTGAGGCTACCCAAAATAGAAAGCTTTGAGTTGGGTGGGGTTGTTTGGTTGGTTTTGTTTCTTGGTTTGTTGGTTTGAGACAGGGTTTCACTTGTATAGTCCTGGCTGTCCTGGAACTCACTATGTAGACCAGGCTGGCCGCAAACTCACAGAGATCTGCCTGCCTCTGCCTCCAGAGTGCTGGGATTAAAGACTTTATTATATATTTAGCATCACTTGCTTTGATTTGTTTTGGTTTTTTAACTTCATGGCTTTTTAAGGATGAGATACATAGAGAGAGCATACACAGAGGGAGTCAATCCACCATCTTGCCCCCATGTGGGACAGCAGAACGTGCAGATAGGCTCATAAGACCTTGGGCTCATTGGAGTTCCTTTTAGGAAAAAAAAAAATCATAGCTTTGAGAGGAAGCTCTACCACCTGGTGTTGCCTGGTGTTAGTCTTGCCTGGCCACAAATGTCATCTAGGATGATAAGGCAGAAGAGAGCCTTCTAAACCATGCCTTGCTCCCAAGAGTATCCATGTGTCCCCACCATTCCAGGCAGGCAGCCTGGGCTGGTTCTGTAAGTTCTGGTTCAGGATAAGTGAGGGTTTTATGCAGATTTCAGGACAACTTCAACTGTCACAAATGCTCATGTCAGACCTCACCATCCTCAAAGGGTGTAGAAAGGCATTGTGTGAGTGGAAAGAGCCGAGAGTGCCTCCCTCACCTCTTGCCATACTTCCACCCCAAGGTCTCTGTTCCTGTGTCAAGTGCAGCCATCTGCAGAAACGTAAAGATGCCCGAGACAGGAACACAAACTTTGCGGACACAAAGGAGAGATGCCAGAGACAGGAAAGCAAACTGCGTGGACGCAAAGCAGCCTTGGATGTAGAAGCTGCACAAAACGACAGAGTCTACAGAAACCCACCTCCACATCTGCCATCTTGGCCATTTGCCCTCCTGGAATCAGGAAGGGCTTTCCACGGCACCTCAGCCTTTTATGAAGGACATTTAGGTCCAGGGAGAGGTGGCGGGTTAGGCTTCTTACAAAAGATCACGCACCATGTTAGAAGCAGAGGCTGAGTTCTTACAATTCCCAAGAACTTCTTGAAGAACTATGAAAGGTTAATTCTTGTCCAAGATACCTCTGCTTTGTTTCGTGGCTGGGAGGATCCTACATCAAAAGTCCACCTGTGAAATGTCTTTTCAGGCCCTAATATCTGTAGCCACTGCACTGTGCTGCATGAAATTGTCAGAACAAGTAGGCACATGATGTACACAAGATGAGACAAAGAGAGCTGGGAATCAGAACTTTAACTGTCATCCCAAACCCTGTTGTCTTACAACCTGCTAGCTTCATTTGCTGGCTTTCTTTAGTCCTTTGGCTTGGTGCTGCTGCCCTCTAGTGGCAAGTAACTGTAGTGCTCATTAGGCAGAAAGGAAACAAGGCTATATAGTAAAACTGTATCTTTTTGTCTTTAAAAACAAACCTCACCATGATTTAAAACAAAACAAAACTTACCTTACCCACAAAAACACAGCTATCACATTTTATCTGGGAACAGAGCTGAAGCTGGGTACCAAGGCGTCTAGTTTGAACAATAACGCATACTTGGCGCAAGGACTGTGTGAATAAGGGGTTCCCAGGAAGTTATGTGGGGGATTCTAGGATAACTTAAAATGACGTAAGAGTGCAGTGTCACGGTGTATTTTAATTAATGCCGACAGAAACACACCCATAAGCCGGCCTCCCTGCCCATCTTTGCACTCACAGACCTCCAGCCCCACCTCCAACCTGCCCTCACTTGGCTGAAGTTGGCTCTGGATCCTGTCTCAGTTCATGCAGGTGACAGGGGCCTGCATCTTACATTCTCACAGCATCCAGCACAAGCCTTTCCCCACAGTCCTTAATTCTGTGTTTCTCTGATTATTTTCAAGGTCTCCATAAAGTCCCCTGAGGATGAACACAGGCCGTCTTGTCAAGTATCAAATCTGTGTCTCCAAAGAAGTGATGACCACAGGAGACTCTAATAAATACTGCTCAAGAAAATTAATGAAATCTTAAGTATTGGGTCCATGACTGAGCTGTGTTGATTTACAGAGGAATTCCAGGTGGGCTTCTGTGGACGAAGCAGGCAAACTGTGTCTCAGGTCTTCTTCCTGGCTGGATGAGTCAAAGCAGTGGTGAGGATTTTTCCTGTCTCTGGTCTCTAGGTTCTTCTAGCCTGTAAGAGTCACATAAACTTCAGAGAGTGGTGACCTCCTTGAGTATTGTTCCAGATGCTCCCCACCTCCAGAACCAGGGAGCCGGGCAGGAGTCGTCCCTGTAATCACAGCTCGTAATCAGCAGCCTACACAAGCTCATCAGTTACTGCCTGAGACCTAAGACCTGAAGGGCAAGCGGATTGACAGGCTGCAAGCACCCAGACGACCTGGCCTTCGGTGTCACCGCACCTCCCTGCCGCTGGTCCCCACTACCCCCCCCCCACCCCGCCCCACTTTCATTTAGAAAAGAATCTTGGATGAAGAGACATCCCAGAAGCTACCACTTCTGGCCTAAAGGGAAAGACGGGTAGAGCCACACCGTGAGTTTAGGCCTCACCTAGGCAGGCTATCAAACCGTGGAGGCCACTCCTGCCCTCTCTTCTGCTTCCTCCTGTGTGGACGCCGGACGGGGGAAGCTTCCTTCTTTGAGGAGGAAGGGGTCTCCAGCCTCCCTCAGCTTCCATCCTCACTGCAGAAAAACAGCAGGACCTTCTCAGTCCTGCCAGGCCAAAGTCCAGAACTGCCGACATTGCTGTCCCTTTGGGCCAAGGGCTCATCCCTGAGTCTGTCAGAGAAGCCGTGTCCTGGTTTGCATTCTGTCGCCAGGACAAAGCAAGGTGAGCAAAAGCAAGGGAAGGAAGGACTTACCCGGCCCACACTTTCATGTCATGTTCCATCAGGGAAGGAGGTCAGGACAGAAACCTGAGGACAGGAACTCAACCGGAGACCATGGAGGAATACTGCTAGTTCAGCTACCTTTCTTACATTGCCCCCCATCAGACCACCTGCTTAGGGATGGTACGACCCACAGTGGGCTGGGCCCTTCTCCATCGATAAAAAAGCCCCAGAGTCATGTTCACAGGATGGAGTGATGTGGTGATATTTTATTTGTGCTCTAACAAATAAAGCTTGCCTGGGATCAGAGGAAAAAGTCAGCCACTATATGAAACACAGAAGTCAGGCGGTTGGAGCACACGCCTTTCATCCTAGCACTCGGGAGACAGAGATTCATCCGGATCTCTGAGTTCTCGGCCACACTGGGAACAGAGCCAGGCATGGTGGCTCATGCCTTTAATCCCAACACTAGTTAACCATAAAGGTCTGAAGGTCTGGACAGACAGACAGGAAGTGATAGAGCTGGGCCGAAAGAGGAAGTGATGCGGCTGGGCGGAGAGAGGAAGTAAGATGGCAGGGCACAGAAAGGCATATAGGCATGAGTATAGAGGAAGTGGCTCTCTCTTGGGCTAAGGATTTCCTAGCGGTAAGAGCTTGTGGCTATGGCTTGTTCTATCCCTCTGATCGCTCAATTTTCAACCCAATATCTGGCTCTGGGTTTTTTTTTATTAATAAGACCTTATTAATTTAATAAGAAGATTTCTCAATGGGAGTTCTTCCTTCCTAAGTGACTCGATGACAAAAAGCTAACCAGCATGGGCCAAATTCTCAGCTCTGGGTGAATCATGGAGACTGGTAAGACCAGAGGCAAGACTTCCCTGAGAAAGATCCAGAAGCATTCTCTGAGTGCTTGGGATAGTCACTAGACACACAAAAACAAGAGTGCCACTGTTATTTTTTACTCTCTTGTTGGTTATGTTGTTTGTTTTTTTACTCTTTTTGGGGGGTCCGCCACCCAGCTCCCAAATAAATCACACACGGAGGCTTATTATTACTTATGAATGCCCGGCCTTAGCTTGGCTTAGTTTCTAGCCAGCTTCCCTTATCTTCAATCTACCTTTTGCCTCTGGGCTTTTCCCATTGTCTTACTTCTCTGAATCTTACTCCATGGCTTGCTGTGTAGCTGGATGGCTGGCCCCTGGAGTCCTTCTCTCCTCGATCTCCTTCCTCCCAGATTTCTCCCTCTATATATTCTCTCTGCCTACCAGCCCCACCTATCCTTTCTCCTGCCTTGCTATTGGCCAGTTCTTTATTAGACCATCAGGTGTTTTAGACAGGCTCAGTAAGAGCTTCACAGAGTTGAACAAAGGCAACATAAACAAAAGTAACACACCTTAAAATAATAGTGTATTACATGGCACTATGGAGTAAATTATTTTTTCATTCTGATATGATGCAGGAGTGTGGATGTCAGAGAGACAGAGGTGGTAAAAGCCTGGGCTGCTCCCTAGCATAAGTCCCACCCCAACTCCTTCCAAAGAGCGTAAACAGAAGCCAGGCATGGCGGCACCCATAATCCCTGTAATCCCGGCACTTGGGAGGTTAGCCTTGGCTACACAGCAAGTTTGGGGTCAGACTGGGCTACATGAGACCCTGTCTAAAACAAGAAACAAAAAGTCTGAACACCAAATAAGAGCCTTCAACCCTTTCTGGAGAAGAAAGTGTGGCATGAACAGCCCTAGAAAGCAAGCAATAACTTTAACCCTCTGGAAACCACAGGGCATAAAATGAATGGCATTTGATAACGCCAATAGAATGGAATATTTCTATTTCCCAAAAAGATGGACACTGTCAGTAAGATCCCTTTTTAAAAAAAAAAAAATCCTATTAAACTTTCTCTCTTGCTGCTGCTTTGTATCTCTGGTAGAAATGGAGCAGGATGCAGGTTACCATGGTGATGACTGGATTTTTCTTTTACTTTTTTTTTCTTTTTTTTTTTAAATAACAGGGCTCAGGAACACTGGCTGTTGGCTGTACCAACCCCAGGCAGGAAATGATGTGGGGGCAGGGGGGAGGGAGAGAGGCAGAGACAGAGAGGAAAGAAAGAAAGCTGTCGGCTCATCCTGGGACACTGTAACTTCTCCAACATGTTCCATGACGCTAGGAGGAAGGAGGGTCAAGACTCACGGCCCCCGCTGCCTCCTAGGAAGAAGGAAGCAGAACCCAAATGCATGTGGAAAACATAGATGTCTTCACTTTCGCTGACATGATCCTTCTTGTGACAAATGGACTTCAGCTCTTTCACTTTCAACGGGTGCCTTCAACCCGGGTTTTAGGAAATCCACCAAAAAGCCCAAGAGAAGTGATAAAAGGCTGAAGATACTGAGAGCAGGAGCCCCCGGGAATCTTTAAGCAAAAGGGGAGTTTGAGGTTACAAGCCCTGTGGTTATCCGTTCAAACAGCCTTTGCCTCACATTCCTGTTCTGTTCTTTTCAAAACCATCTAAGAATGAAAACAGAGAGTCTTAGCAAGGGTGGGGTTCCCTGTCAGTCAGACAGGGGTCAGCGAGGTAACCGACAAGAGAGGTAGGGAGTTGCTGAGAGAAGTTCCTCCCCCAGAGCCCTTCCAAATTCCAGGCCTGGGAGCAGCGAGGAAAATGTAATAAGGACAGGAAAAACAGCAGGTACAAAACCTGCTTTGCAGACTCAAAATGCTGAGGGCCACAAGCTTGGTCAGGGGTTGGGCTCACTGGCTGCTTTGGCTCTCTTGTCCCCACAGACCCAAGAAAGGAAATTTATACTAGATCGTAAGATTCCTTGCCTCTGTTTCTGGAACTGTCAAGTGGGGTTGGTACAATCTGCCCAACCCTCTGCACTTGAACTTGGGGAGCGTGTCTCTATATTAAGGCAAGAACAATGATCATAGCGTGGGTCAAGTGTTTGCCATGGACAGGGGTCAGTGTTAGCATCTCAGTCCCAAAATCATGCTTTCAGTTACAAAAGCAGCTTGCTCGTGGTCATGCATTCACATATCCATGAGACACAGCAGGTGTGTCTTAGGTCAGTGTCTGAAGGTGGCTTCCCATTCCTAAATGTTTGAAACGATACTCAGGTATCCTGTACTAAACACTCCAACGTTGGAGCATCGGAGTCTCTGCCTTTGCTGAAGACAGTTTGATGAGGAGCTAGACATCCCCATGAGCAGGTTGACACGGTAGACTCTCACTCTTAGAAGTTTCTTATTGCATGGTGGAAAGTAGGATCCATAACTGACCCCTACCTCAGGAAGGAGCACCACAAAAAGCCCCAGGAAAGGCTCATAAAGACACAATGAGCTTGCCCCTCCCCCAGCCCCAGTGTTACCATGGCAGCAAAGGCTCTGATGCCCATCCTCAATCCCTGTTCCTGATTTGCAATGCCTGTTGCCTGTTGCACACTTCCTCTTTCGGTCTCTTCTTGAGCTCAGGAACTTCACAGCTTTCTACAACATCTAGAGGTCACGAGCCCATGTTCTTGAACAAGCAGACACACGCAACTCACTCCCAGCAGCCCAAGCGCTGCTCAAAGCACCCCATAGCTGCTCGGGTTGAACGCTTTCCCAGCCTCTAAATCTAGTGTCGCCTTCTCTATCGCATGCCATACCCACCCTAACTCCTTCAAGTACCTGGAAGGACTGTGCTCACTGAAGCAGACTGAGCCACTAGTGCTGAAGGAATTCACCCCTTGGACCAGAATATGAGAAGAGGGCATGTGGCCTGGCAGTGGTGGTGGCACATACCTTTAACCCCAGCACTTTGGAGACAGAGGCAAACAGATCTCTAAGTTTGAGGCCAGTCTCGTCTACAGAATGAGTTCCAGGATAGCCAGGGCTACACAGAGAAACCTTGCCTCAAAAAAAAGCCTTTAAAAAAGGAGAGAGGTAACCTGTTGAGCACCACAGGCCACATAAGAGATAGCCAATGGGGGATCACCATTTGGAAGACATATGTAGCAGGGTGGGTTTCTTTGGGTGCAGTTTCCTGACATGTATATTATTGCATTGTGATGCAATGGTGTGATCAGATTGGCTGGCTTTCCACTCTGTGTGGTCAGTGTGAGCTGCCGTACACATCTTCTCCTGTTATGTGATCTCGGCTGTGCCAACAGGGCCTGTGCCAATAAGAGCAGTCCTGGTTGATCAAGTCTGGTCCTGATCAAAAACCTCAGATCCCAGGGTACTGGGTGGCATCTCCATGGTGTCCAAGTTGCAGCATTCCTAGGCTCATGGTTAGGGTCCTTAGACCAAGCTCCTGTAACTTCCTCAAGGGGACCAGCTCAATTGTCCTCTTTCTTAGTCACACTCAAGTTCTGCTATGTCATTGTCATCTCATCTCTAGGGTGGCAGCATCAGATGGAACCCCACAGTGCTCGACTCGCCCCCAGAATTTCTGATCCAATGAGGCCAAGGTTGATCTAGAAAGGTACAGTTCCAGATGCTCCTGCTGCTGTCCGGGCATCCCAGCTGACAATCACTGCTCCACATGGGCCTCCTCACTCCTCTGAATATTCCTTCAGTGTGAGAGACCCCAGGCCTCTGCACCCTCATACTCTATCTCCTGGGAAGCCCCTCTAGCTCACCAACATGGAACCTTGAGTGACCTCTCTTTACGAAAAACACGTATTCCCTCAGACCACCTCAAGTAGGAGGAGGTACGTCAATAGCGGACGTAATACGAGTCTCAAGTTAAAGCCTTGAGAAGCTTCTTGGTGAATGCAGAGATGGCCAAGCATCTGTACCTCTTCTGGAATGACAGGAGACGCTGGCATTTCCTCAGCAGCAGGATGACTCCATTGACCGTGAGCTTGCTTCGCCTCTTTTATCATTTCTGCTGTGGCTAACGATTCCTACTTCCTCGTTATTGTTTCTGTTTGTCTTACATTTCCTTATTCCTTCATCCAGCCTCTGTAACAGCATGGCCTTCTTCAGAGAACACTTCAGCTTCTAGATCTGCCACCCATGACCTGATTTGCAATCATTTTCCTAGTTCAAATTCCCCAAGGAGAGAATCAGAGTGTAGACCCTTGTCTCCCTTTAGAGAGAGCTCTTCAAAGCAGCCTCTAGATTGGGTGATAGCTGAGCTTCTGTGGCTCATAAAAGGTTGAACCTTATAGAATAAGCAGAGTGTCCCCCTTAGATGGAGGTGGTAGGAGAGGTCTTCAGACCATTGGCCTCCAACACCTTACCCACCAACTCCATTCTAAAACACCCAACTGCCTTAAATATTGTGAAAGAAGATTTCAGAGGCTACGTCTGAGCTCAGTGGAGGGCTGTTGGCATGTGGCATTTGCTCAGCCTGGATCCTAGGAGCCGGTCATCCCACTGTAGGCGTGTGGTCTGTGGAGATAAGCAAAGCAATGGTCACCTTCTTCCTTCTGACACTCCTACTTCTCTTTTTGAGAACTAAGATCACATTGAGTGGTGGACAGCTGGATTCCACAGTGGCTTCACACTGAACTTCCGCCGCAGGAGAACCCCAAGCCCGCTACTTCTCCCTTTCCATGTTGTGCAAAAAGAAAATGGAAAAGGAGTAGAATCCAGTAGATAGACTTTACAATTCTCCATAAAACAGTTCATCTTGTTTAATTTAGCCCGTCACTCCAGTCTGTTGAGATCTCCTGAATATGAATGATGTCTTTTTCCAGCTTATTTGATAAATTGCTCAAACTCCATCAGCGGCCATCTGCCCATGAAAACGAGGGTAAATGTGTAAGTTATCTTCTTTTCACGGCTGACAGGAAGGTGGATTTTGATGATTTGTTTCCAAGGGCTCCTTTGTAGCTTTTGGGGAACAATCGTTCCATAATTTCAAGACATTATCTTAGACCAAGATATTGATCTTACACGTGCATATCAATCCACTGTGTCCACAGCTAGGAAAATCAGAGAATCATGTCATGGAGGTAGTTTCTTTCCTCAAACATTAACTACTGTTTAACGAGCAATCATTTTAGGTCATGGATGCTTTAATACATTATTTATAACCCTTAATAACCTAAGGACATTTGTTTGGTTGGTTGGGTTTTTGTTTGTTTGGTTTTTGGTTTTTGGTTTTTTGTTTTTTGTTTTTTTTTTTTTTTTTTTTTTTTTTGACTTTTCAAGACAAGGTCTCTGCTTTGAGTCTAACCTTGAGTTCACTAAGTAACCCCGACTGGCTATGAAATCACTGTAATCCTCCTAACAGAGCTACCCGAGTGCTAGGATTATAGACATGTACCACCACACCCAGCTCATTTGTTTGTGTGGAGATAAGATTTCAGTACACATACTGAATACATATATTCCTCAGCCACCCGGATGCTAAGATTGCAGGTGTACAACACCTTGCCCAACTAAAGGTAGATTTTATTGTCTCTTTTTCACAGAGATGAAACAACTGCATTCATAAAGGCTTTATTGATTTCTAACAGCTAAGGTGTGGTAGAACTGAATCTCAATGCCAGTCTCCTGACCCCAAACCCTGTGTCCCTTCACTGTGCCACACACTGAGAATGGCCTTCAGGATAAAACTGACTGGAGGTAGAAGCCAGGCTCTTGTGTTTTTAAAACATGTTGGGTCAAACAATTATAATAAAGCCATACTTGGGATATTTACATTAAGAGTCAGATAGAACCTCTACATACGTGTGACAATTATGTAGCTTGATCTACTTGTGGGACTCTTAGTGGTGTAAACAGAGCATGTCCCTAACGCTTTGGCTGGCTTTCAGGAACCTACTCCTTACACTGGGTTGCCTTGGCCAGCCTTAATACAAAGGGAGGTGCTTAGTCCTACCTCAGCTTGACACCCATGCTTTGTTGACACCCGTGGGAGGCCTGCCTCTTTCTGAACAGAAGCAGAGGAGGAGTGGATTGGACGGGTGGAGGGAAACTGTGGTCAGGATGTAAAATAAATGAATAAATTTAATTAATAAAAAAGAGTTGAATAGATCCATACATGTTTATGTCAAAAACCCACCTTACATTCAGGCTGTCCTTTTTTTTTTTAATTTTGTTTTGCTTTTTTTTTTTTTTTTTCTTTACTGGGTGGTGGTGGTGGTGATAATTTGTCTGTGTCTGTGTGTCTGTTTGTCTGTCTATCTGTTTGTTTTTGTTTCTTCTAAGACAAGGTCTCACTACAGGTCTGGCTCTCTATGTAGACCAGGCTAGCCCCAAACTAGAGATCCACCTGCCCCGGCCTCCCAAGTGCTGGGATGAAGGCATGCACTCATGCCTAGCTCTTCGTTTTTTAATATAACATTGACACATTACTTAAGAGGTAGAGATCCAGTTCCTATTGTTAACATTTCCATTTTGTTTACATTTTTGCATTTCTATTATTTTTCCATCAAAAAATGAGTCAAGATTATCAGTTACCCTTCTCTATCTACTGCAACTATAGAATTTCATATATATGTAAGATAGTCCCAGGCCTCCTGTGTCTTCAAGCTTCCAAGGTAAGATAAGCGGTATCACAGGACTGGATAGGTAAGCTCTGTGGCTCACCAATGGTTAAACATCTTTGTACTCTAGTCAGGTGGTGGTGGTGCACGATTTTAATCCCAGCACTGCAGAGGCAGAGGCAGGCAGATCTCTGTGAGTTTGAGGTCAGCCTGGTCTACAAAGTGAATTCAAGGCCAGGCCCCAAAGCTACATAGAGAAACCTTGTCTTGAAAAACAAAACAAAAAAAAAATCTCTTCCATCCTCAGTATGAGAATTGGTCCAATCACATCATCACCCTGATGCTCCAGTCCGAGGAAGAAGAGACCACTATTTCTTCCCCTGTGACTCCTCTTAGCAGCAACCTACACACAAAATCCTTGCAGCAGACTGCTCACAGCTTTTGGGCAGAACCACATCACATTCCCCTACTATTCCAAATCACCAGTAGAGGATGAGATCATCAAGCCTGGGTGAACAAATGATTTGCCCAGGAGCTGAGGGACTCTACCTCCTTTGAGGCATGTGGCATGCCTACTATTTAAACACTATTTGGGTTCCACTAACAAGGAAAAAGAGAGTGTAAAACTGTGTCCAGTCTGTGCCCAAAACTAATTCTGACACCATGCTTACTGTGACTCTTCTTACCAAGTCATTCTCTGTGCCCTCTTCCTGCCCTATGTATTCTCACAAGCACTCCATTTCTGAACCAGATGTGTCAGGTGGAGAGTCTATTTGACTGTTAAAATGTCAGTGGAGTGCTCCTGGATTTGTTCCTGTTACATGGGCTGGCAGTGACATTCATAAACGTCTCTAAGGTGGATGCTGGGAAATGTCACCACGAAGATGATTGAAATGCACCCATGGGAACCTGCTTTGCTAAAGATCTCAAGCCACAGGCTGTGAGTTTCAGAAACTGTGGATTCTAAAAACTGGCTTTTAGTGGTAGTAATATATGGCTCCATTTACCAGGATATATGGCGTTTGACAAGGATTAAGCAGAAAGATCTGAGAGAATTTGCAAAGCAGGCCTGTCATGGGTATGTTAAAATGGAGCTTAAGGAAGGGTTCTCTACACACTCTGCCACCCATCTGAAAAAATGTAGAAGAAACCATGCGGGCCAGGTCAGCCAATGATCCACTAGACTGTCGCTGAGATGGAGTCTGCATCCCTGTGTCGCAAAGGTGACTCTACCATGTGCAATTAGTGGCCAACCTTGAGTTCATCTTCATCTCTTCGCCCTCATCCTCACTGCCACTGGAAGGAAAGCTTCCCCTGGCCTATTGGTCCAACAGCTGAGTCTGAGTCAGTCTAGAGAGAGGGGAACGAAGGCAGCATGAGAAGCCCCTTCTCCAAAGCCGGGTTCTATTCCCTGCAGGCTGCGAGTCCCAAACTTCAGCACAACTGACACAAACAAGTTTGCTCTTGCCTTCGAGGACCATATTCCCTTTTCCAAGGGCTGTCTCAAAGAAGGATGACAGAAGCAACAAAGAGGGGCCAGAAAGATGGCTCAGAGGGTAAAGGAGCTTGCTGCCAAGCCTGAAGTCCTGAGTTCGATCAACTCACACAATGAAAGAGAGAGCCAACTCCACAGAGCTGTCCTCTGGCCTCCACATATGCAAGGTGGCACATGCGCGCACACGAACACACACACACACACACACACACACACACACACACACACACACACACACATTTTTTTTCCAGAGCTGAGGACTGAACCCAGGGCCTTGCGCTTGCTAGGCAAGAACTCAACCACTGAGCTAAATCCTCAACCCCAAAACAGTAGATTTTGGTTTGGTTTGGTTTGGGTTTTTGTTTGTTTTTGTTTTTCAAGACAGGGTTTCTCTGTGTAGCTTTGCGCCTTTCCTGGATCTCACTCTGTAGACCAGGCTGGCCTCAAACTCACAGAGATCTGCCTGCCTCTGCCTCCTGAGTGCTAAGATTAAAGGCGTGCGCCACCACTGCCCAACACACACACATTTTAAGAGACTTAAGCTGGGTATAATGGTACATATCTTTGATCCAACATTTGGGAGACAGAGGCAGGTAGCCTCTCTGTGAGTTTAAGGCCAGCCTGATCTACATTGTGAATTCTAGGACAGCCAGAGTTGCAATATCCTGTCTTAATACAAAACAAAATGGAGGAGGAGGAGGAAGAGGAGGAGAAGAGGAGAAGGAAGAAGGGAGAGAGAGAGAGAAAGAGAGAGAGAGAGAGAGAGAGAGAGAGAGAGAGAGAGAGAGAGAGAGAGAGAGAGAGTTAGAGGTCACTCCCTTGAGAAGCCTGCACCCATGTATCCTATTACTACAGTATTTTTCTGAAGCTCTCTCTCCCCATCCCACCCCCATGCTTAAATCTGAAGCATGTGCCATCTTTGTCTACTTGAACTCATTAACTTTGCCTCACTCTGCCTTGTCCTGAAATTCTTCCCTGAAGCATAGTCAAGGTCTCATCTCTACCTGAGTGAAGGTAGAGATCCCTAAGGGGAAAGGGACGCTGCCCTTGCTGCCAGCCAGCACTGCTGGACTGCATCTCTCCGATGACTTCGCAGCCTTGCAGAGAATACTATCAAAAGGCAGGTGGACATGCGCGGTGAACAAGGAGACAGGCTTGTTTTTTCTGTTGTAAGTCATGTTTCTGTGGAAGAGTGGTTCAAAGATGAGGAGGAAATCCCCCAATATATCTAGGCCTGAGAATTTGGGGGTCATTTCCACATAAGACAATGTATGAGGAAAAAATGGTAGCACAAAGGAAAGTGGGTTTTAATGCTTCCAGGTGGTGGAACATGGGAGGCTAAATACAGGAGGGAAGTGATGAGACAAGGGCCATCTTGTAGCCATCTGTCTGCACAGATCCACCTCTGCAGCTCTCCATCTTCTCTTCCATAATAAAACTTCCCAGGGAAGGGGAATTTATGACACATCTCCATCCTCAGACATTTCTGCCTTCAGTCACATCAGGGAGAGTCCAGAACGGCTGCTTCCTACATCTTCTGAGTCTCAGATGCCTTCAGTGTGAAATAACCCTTCTCCAGGGTCACATGTTTTGTGGTGGCACCTTGACCTTCACCCAGCAGTGATCTTTGCTGGGACATCCCCCCCCCTCCCCCGGGCTGGTGACCTCATTCACCCCTCCTGAGCCACTATTCACCCTTCTCTTCTCCACCGTGTGCTCCCAGCCTGCTCTGCAAGAACCCAGGCATGGGCCCCTTGCCCCCTGGTTGCCAAATTTGTTTGGCACCAGCTAGAAAAAGGAAAGAGAACTCAAATGGTGAAGTTGGGGCATTCCCTCCTTGGGGCCCCCTGCCAAACACTTGGGCTCCAACAAGGCACCCATCCCCCAAGTCCTGTCGGCCTCCCCACTTCCTGGAACTCGCTCCCTCATATGTCTTTCAAGGGCCTAGGGGAGCTCTAAGGAGCCACCTGTTACTGATCTGAAGTCCCAGCATTTTGCCTTCCAGTTTCCCTCCACTCTGCCCACGCCTTTGTAATTTCTTTATGGAACTCAGCTGGAGTGATCCTAATTCATGTTGGAATGAATTTAAAAAATAAAATATTTGTATTGATTCTTTAAGAATTTCATACATCCATACAATGTATGTTGGTCATATTTACACCTCACTCCCCCTAACTCCTTTCAGACCCACCCCCAACCACTATCCTTCCTCCTAACTTCATGTCCTCTTCTTTCTTTATTTTAATAATCCTCCAAGTGCAACTTGTGCCTACCCATATAGCTTGTGTGAGGCCACGTGCTAGAGCGTGATCTACCTACCAGGGGCCACAACTTTAAAGAGAACGGACCCTCCTTCCCCATGCAGCTATCAACAGTCAGTATCTCCTCAGCTATGGGTGGAGGGCTCATGAGTCCCTCCCCATCCATGCTGAGATGTTGATTAGCTTGACATTATGAAGGTTTTGTGCAGGCGGCTCACGCTGTAAGTTTATGAGTGCATGTCCACAGGGTACTGTTTTGCTCTGGTCTTCCCTGACCTCTGGCTCTTACAGTCTTTGTATGTATCTTCCAAGATTGTCTCCAAGCCTTGGAGGGGAAGGGGTGTGCTATAGATGTACCGTTTCTGGCTGAGCACTCCACTGACACATTCTCTGCACTCTGACAGCTGTGAGTTTCTATGTTAACCACCATCCACTGCACAAAGCAGCCTCTGATGAACACTGAGAGATGCACAAAGGAGTGCTTTCTGACTCTCCTCCTGCCTGTGCCTCTGTGACCTTATCTGAATCGTGGGGATGACAGTAGCACCAAGGAGGGAGCTTTAATGAGAACCTGTTCAGAGTCTTAAAACAGCTTAGGTACCATATGTCCTCAGTGCTAGCTAGCATTATTGGATACTAACAAATAAGAATATACTAAGCTATTCTTATGCTCCTAGGGAATGAGAAGAAAAAGGAGTGGTATATACTATATACATATATGAAATTATCAAAGGAAAAAGGGAAATACAGAGTTTGTAGCCTTTACAGATACATAGATAGATATAGATAGAAGATAGATAGATAGATAGATAGATAGATAGATAGATAGATAGATAGATAGATAGATTACATAGGCAGACTTGGAAGTCATAAGCCCCAGTTCAAAATGTGCCAGCCACTCCACCTCCACATACAACAGACATGGCCATGTAACATAAGGATAGGCTTATGATAAAAAGTTAAATAATGAAAACAAAGAAAGTACACACAAATTATCGTGAAGAAAAAGGAAAGAACTTAACATGGTAATCTATGAGCTGCTGGTGAATTATTTTTCTCCTTCCTGGTATTCTAAATTGCCCATCTTCCCAGTAATAAAACATAATCAGTCTATAATTTTTAATTTAATAATTGCAAGTGTTTTCTTTTATGCTCTATCATCTATCATATTTTCAAAATTAATTGTAATAAGCTCATGATACTTGTGTATATTATTTACATATATATTACTTATATAAAAAAAGTAAGATCAGTTTAAAATAAAACAAAGCCAGGTGTGGCAGAGTATGTCTATAATTCCATCAGCTCAGGAGGTTGACATTTGAGGATCACTGCAAGTTCGAGGTCATCCTGGTGTACATAACAAGTTCAAAACCAACCAGGGTTATGTTTTGAGACAGTTTCAATGAACAGGGTTGGTAAGACGGCTCCGTAGGTAAAAAAAAGTACTTATCACCCAAGCCTGATGTACCGGGTTCCAATCCCCAGAACCCACCTAAAAGCTAATGCAGTTGGGCTGTCAAGACGACTCAGGTGGCCCATGCTGGCAAGCCCCACAACCTGAGCTCAATCCCGAGGTCTCGTGCAGTGGAAGGAGAGAACCAACTCCTGTAGGTTGTACTCCAACCTCCACATGTCACACAAGCACCAGAGACCAGGACTTTCTGGAAACTCAAAGTCAGCAAGCCCAGCCTACATGGTAATAAAGAAAACTTGTTTTAAAACAAGATAGAAAGGCAAGGACCAATATCTAAAGTTCTCCTCTGGTGTAGCACATTCATATCCATACCCTTGAACAGTCACACATCTCACACACACACACACACACACACACACACAGAGAGAGAGAGAGAAAGAAACAAACAAACAAAGAAGAAAAAAGAAAGAAAGGGGGAAAGACTGAAGTGGGGAGTGAAAAGACACATTTATTCCCCAGACAGATCAGACAAATGTGCTCCACCCAGCCTCAGAAGAGTGACGGGACCTGGAACAAAGGTCATGATTGTTTCTTTGTAGGCACCAACAATGACATTCCAGTACAGGTTCAAGCATAACTAAGCCTCCAGGTGGAACAGGACACATGTAAGCACCTGTGCCGCTTGCCAAAGGAACAGAGGCAACCTCTCAGGGAAGCAGCTGATGCAAATCTTTTTTCTTTCCAAAGTTACGTATCTTCCTATGGATGCTTTGATTTAAATGTTTCTACTTTAGATGCCAACTGATATTTTAAAACTCAACAGCATGTCACAAGGAAAAACCATGTTGAAAACTCCATTTTCTCTTCTCTAAAACCAACATTCAAAGACCTATCCCATTCTTTGTGGGATTGCTATGTTCAGTAATATATACTGATATGTTTTCAAGTGCTTCAGTAAAATGCAAATCCCCTCAGGGAGTGTACTGGAAGGACATTGGCTTCTACCAGGCAGCTCAGTTAACACTATAGCTGGCACTTCCAGTATGAACCTCAAGGGCAGGTGTAGAAAGGGTACATAATATCAAGATGAATGAGGCACTGTAAACATCCAACAGAGGAAAATAGAGAGAGAGAGATGTAAGTGAAAGGCACTTTCTGGTTGGTTTAGTAAAGAGATGAGTGGTCAATAGCTAGGCAGGAGAGGATAGGTGGGACTTCCAGGGAGAGAGGAGAACTCAAGGGAAGAATATGAGAGGCAGGGAATTTGCCAATGAGAGGCGGAGGAAGTCAGATGTACACTGTAGTGAGGAAAGATAACAAACCATGTGGGAGAATATAGATTAATATAAATGGTTTAAGCTATAAGAGCTAGTTGAAAGGCCTAAGCCACGGCCAAGCTTTCATACTTAAGAAGAAGTCTCCATGTCATTACTGGGGAGCTGGAAGTCCAAACAAAGTCCAACTATGTGTTGCCTACATCTTCTCAAGAATCGCAGCGAGACCCGCCAAGGCTCAGAGAGCATTGTGGAAGTGGGGAGAAGAATATAAGAGCCAGAAGATGTGGGGAAATCCTGTCTTCTGGACATGACGTGGCCATGGCACTCACAAGCTCACTGCAGCTGTGGTCACCTGCACAGGATCAAACCAGTCAATATGTCAACACACTGGGGGAGGGGTGACGAGGCTCCACCCCTTGAGGAGGAGCTATTGATGGCTGCTGGGAGAAGGGGAATCATTTTTCTTTGGAGGTGTGGCTGCAGGCAGCTTGCCCATTCTTGGCCCCACACTAACTGGACTCGGTGGGTAATTTAAAAAACAGAGAGAGGACTATTGAAGTTGGGAGGGGATCCTGGTGAGAGATCTAGGGGGAGTTGGAGAGGAGAGTTGGGTGTGGCTACGATCAAGTTACATATACACATATGTGAAATTGCCAGTGAATAAATAAGATATTCTGGGTGAGGAGAGTTACACAGTTAACTCTTCTATGTGTAGGGTTCCCCCAAGAGACAGGAGCAGAACTTCCTTCCAAAACAGTTGTGAAAATCAGCCTAGTTTGAAGAAGAGCAAAGAGGAACTAGGCAAGATGCCAGGTTCCCTAACTCCCACCTCAGTGTGTTTTTTCTAACCTCTCTGATCACATGGGCCTCCCTGAAATACTAAAAGAGAACAGACAGTTTCCATATAAAAACTCTGAAAGGGGAATTTTCCTGTCTGATGGTTAGAGTTGGCTGCTGGGAGAATCATCAATAGCCATTGTGTCTGGAAGCCCTGGATCACAGCAACCTGGCAGAGCAATGGCTATCCAACTGTCGTGTGCCCAACTTCCCAAGCAGCCCATCAGTGAAAGCTGATAAATCACACCCTTCCTTGTTATCTGAAGATGGCTAATCAATACTTCTATTATGATTACCATTGCTCCCAAGACTCATCTCCAGCTGCATCTAAGCTGCTCTCCCTGGGGAGCTGGAGATGATGAATTTGCTTCAGAGACCCCATCAATCACAAGAGGTAAAAGGAAAAAGGAACTGGAAAGGAACATACGGATATAGTGCTGTCTGAGAAACTGCTCAATGGAATCCATCCTGGGTGGCCATTAAAATGACAGATCCCTGGAGATGCTGGGTCCCTGGGCTTGGGAGTGATCTAGGACCTGCCTTCATTAATAGCTCTTTCAGGTAATTTAATACACTGAAAAATTTTATCTTAAGAACCCAGAGAACCAAAGTAGCTGAGGTTGACTGCACCTGTCCTACACAAGACTGAGCCTGACAACATCCAATCACAGAATGGGAGGAGTTCATAACTGTAGGTGAACCTTTTTTTCCAGCCTGCCAATTCCAAAATAACCAACACTAATGGAGACTTAATATTACTTATAAATACTTGGCCAATAGCTCAGGCTTGTTACTAGCTAATTCTTACATTTTCAGTTAGCCCATATTCTTATCTATGCTTTGCCACATGGCTTGATACTTTTCTCAGTACAGCATGTCCATCTTGCTTCTCTCTGAATCTGCTTGCTACTCCTTAGACTCTGCCCTTCTTCTTCCCAACCTCCTCTGGGTTTAGCTGTCCTGCCTGTACTTCCTGTCTAGCTACCAGTCAGTCAGCTTTTTATTAAATCAATCCGAGTGACAAATCTTCCCAGTGTACAGGAGGATTATAGGAGGCCACACATAAGGCCTCCTCCTTCATGATGCACTGTTGGCTACTGTTGGATTCTTGAGAGGGACACTCATTGTCTTCAGTTGTACACTGAACAGTGAACCCACCAGGCTCCAGTGAACAATCCCAAACCCATGGTCATACAAGGTCAGTTCTGTCTAAAATCAGCAGGTCACAGGCCAAAAAGACATGAATGAGGCCTGTAGGGAAGAGAGGGGGATAACAGGAGTGAAGGGGAGTTAAGGACAAATGAGGGAGGAGTGTAAACAGAATTCACTGAATGCATGTATAAAACTGATAAAGAGTCAAGTTGATCATTGTTTTTAAAAATGGACTTGGAGATAGACTCTCCTCTGTGAAAATCATTAACAACAATCTGGAAGTTCTGTGATCCTGCTCTTCAGATACCAGAGAGATTTTGCATGTGCTTGTGTGGGCCAGAGTCTGTCTTTCAGATCTGAGGAGCTGTAGTTCAGTTCTGTCAAATAAGTATATCTTTTTACTGACATCAGCAATTGCAAATATCAGAGTCACACAATGGGCTGGACCAATCAAATTGCTCAGCCCCACCCTGTTTCTTACTCAATGAGTCTTTCTTTTATCTCCACTAGGACTTGGGCAGGACTATGAACATGCATTATTAATCAGGTTCCTGATTCAGTGATGCTACTGGTCCAAGAAATGTGTTTTAAAACCACGAGCACACATAGGGAGCAGCACACCCATGCAATGTTCTTTTTTTGTTAGGCAAAAATCATAAACAAATCACATATTGCCTTACACTGGACACACACACAAATATATACTCTACATAATGTCTTTTTTTTTTTAGATTTATTTATTTATTGTGTATACAACATTCTGGCATGTATGCCTACATGTCAGAAGAGGGCACCAAATCTCATTATAGATGGTTGTGAGCTTGCTGGGAATTGAACTCAGCACCTCTGGAAGAGCAGCCAGTGCTCTTAACCTCTGAGCCATCTCTCCAGCTCCCATAACCTCTTTTTTAAAGATTTACTTTTATTTTATGTGTATGTCATGGTGGAGTGCACACAAGTGCAGGTGCCCACAGAAGCCTAGAAGAGGGAATCAGGTCCCTGAGACTGAGTTATAGGCAGCTGTGAGCTGCCGTACGGGTGTGTGAACTGAACCCAGATCCTATGTAAGGGCAGTAAGTGCTCTTACCTGCAGGGCCATCTCTCCAGCCTCTCTTCATAACCTCCAGGAGGACAAAAACAAGTCTAAAATCACAGCACAGTCCTAAGGAGACAGCTTAGTAGATAAAGCCCTTGCCATAAAGTGTGAGGACCAAGGCCAATGTTCGGGTCCCCAGAACCCACATTAAAAAGCTGGACAGGTGCAACCACTCCTTGAAATCCCTAAAACTGGGAGGCAGAAACAGGATCTCTGAGGCAAGCTGGCTGCACTAGGAAGAACTGATAGTCTGTGGGTTCACAGGAGATCTTGCCTCACTAAACAGAGAATGGTGGAGGAAGAATACAGTATCAACTTCAGGCCTTCATATGTACACACACACACACACACACACACACACACGCATACACACGTGCGCGTGCGCACACACGCACACGCGCACACGCGCATACCATGCACAGATATACATGAAAAAAATATACTACATATTGCCTGTTAGTTTCTCTTTCATCAAGCAACACATGGGGAGCCCCCCCCCTCCAGTCATTTCTGAGTTGCCAATGCTGTTTGGAATCAGTACAACTGTGCATTAAGTCTTTTACGATAATTTATTTCAATTACACATGCTCAGAGTAAGGGTCAAACAATAAAGAAAATTACAAAGAAAGGAAAATGCATCACAAATCTTAACCTAGAAAAAAGTTCTTGTTAATAAATTGATAATCATTTTTCAATATGCTTACTCCTATAATTTATAATATCCTATAATTTATAACCTCACCTCAATTCAAACAGAATATGAGCTATGCTGTAACCTGATTTTTTTCACTTACAGTTTCCTTTTGTTGTGTGTGTAGGTATGTGCACATGAGTGCAGGTGACCACAGAGTTCAGAAGAGGACATTGGATCTCCCAGAGCTACTGTCACAAGTCACCTGAGGTGGGTACTGGGAACTGGACTTGGGTCCACTGCAAGAGCAGGAATCTTAACCACTGAACTGTCTCTCTAGCCCCCGCCATAAGTATTGATAAAGCAAACACAACCTCAAAAATCCTTAGCCAATAAATGACTTAATGAAATCTTAACACATAGCTATTCTGAAACAAATCATTTTTCTTTATGCTTTTTGAAGAGCTAGCAATAGAACCCAGAACTTTGCTTACAGGCAGCTGCTAAGCCATGTCCCTGAGCCTAAAGCATCCTTTTACCTAGGAAATTGCCATCCTCACAGGTAGAGAGAGGTTAGTGTGTCATGTATCAGCTCAACTTCAGGAACATGCCCCTGTGATAAGGTGATTTTTTGTTAGAAAGGCAGACCTCTAGGTCTCGGTGGGCACCTGTCCACCTGCCGTGCCCACCTGCTGTGCCGAAGCCCTGGACCCCAACCCCTAATAATCCTCCCTGGCACTCTGGGACTTCCAGATGTTGATCTCTGGTCTCAGTTGAGATTTGTCAGTGTTCTGGTTCTATCATGAGTCTAGGCTAAAGGTCTCATAAGCACAGGATGGAAGGTTGAGAGGCCTTGATCAGTGGAACCCAGAGACTGATTGCCAGGTACACTTTTCCATCTGTAGAAATAGTTCCACTTTTTTCCTTTTATTGAAAATGGTTTTTTTTTCATGCAGTATATTCTGGTTACAGTTTTCCCTACCTCTACCCCTCTCGGTTCCTCCCCACCTCCCCTCTCATCCTCCTCCACACCCTTTCTGTGTTTCCTTAGAAAACAAACAGGCATACTAGGAATAATAATAATATAAAAATAAATAAGATAAATTAAAGACAAATTGACATAGGACAAAATAACCAAAATCTTGAAAAGGAGCCAAAGAAAAAGCACAAGAAACGCATAGATGCAGAGACACACATTGGCACACAACAGGAATCCCAGAAAAACACAAAGCCAGAAGTCATAATATATACCCAAAAGACCTATAAGATAGGAAAAAAGAGGAAGCAGCAGCCCTAACTTAACATTATGAGACCAAGAATTCCAAATATGCTATTGAATTTATTTTGTGTTGACTATTTACTGCTTGGCATGGACTTTAAGAGTAGTTTCCCCAGTGAGACTCCCTTAGGGAACACTAATTTTTCATTTGTAAGTAGCTATTATTAGAGCTAGCTTCTGGGTTAGGGATGGGGGCCTGTGTCCACTTCTTTCAGCTCTAGGACCACATCTGGTGCAGACCCGTGCATGCTGCCGTACCCTCTGCGAGCTTGTATGTGCGTCAGCCCTGTTGTGTTCAGAGGCCTTGGTTCCTTAGTCTCCTCCATCCCTTCCTTTCAGCCTCCTCTTCTGCAGAGCTCTCTGAGCCCGAGGGGAGGGATTTGATGAAGACATCCCTTTTAGGGCTGCGTGCTCTGAGGTCTCTCACTCTCTGCATATTGTCTGGCTGTGGGTCTCTGTGTTTGATTTCATCTGCTGGAGGAGGAAGCTTCTGAGGATGGCTGGAAAGGATTTGCTCTCCTGGCTAGTGTTGTTGGTGGGTTCCCATGGAGTCTGGTTCAGATTTTTTTAACTTGACACCCATAGGTCTTGGTGTCAATTTGACAAGATCTGGAATGATCTAGAAGACATATCTCCAGTTATACCTATGAAAAGTTATTAAAAAGATTAAGTTAGCCATGGATAATGCCTGTGAGGGACTATTTCAATCAAGTTAATAGAGATGAGCAAACCCACCCTAAAGGAGGGTGGTATCCTTTCCTGGGTGGTGCCCTGGACTGCATAAAAAGGAGAAAGTGAGTTGTGAGCATCTGTTATTCTCCACTACTTATCTCCAGATGTCATGTGACCAGGAGCTCTCAAGCTGCTGCTGCTGCTGCTGCTGTGACTTCCCCGCCATGATGGAATGCACCCTTGAACTGTGAGTCAAAATCAACCCTTTCTCCCTTAAGTTGCTTCTGCCAGACTATTTCGTCATAGCAACAGAAAAAAAAATGATTAACACATCCTTCATTGATCTGTCCACATTGCTCAGGATGAGACTTGGTGAGATTCACTGAGATCAGACGGGCAAAGCCCAGAGCTTAGGAGGCTTTGCCTGGATGTGCTCAGTAAACACCAGTATCCCTGGGAAGAAAGACAGAAAATGTGCATGCTGTAGCGTCTGCCACCTCATGCTGCCTCCCTCTCTTTTTATCCAGAAACAAATGAAAAAAAAGTGAGAAAAAAATCCCAGGGCACCAAGACATAGTGATGAGCCAAAGGTGAGTTCCCAAAAGACAGGTAACAGTCGTAATTTCCCACCAAATCAAAAGCCTAATGAAGTCCAGACACTACTTCCAAAGCACTCAAATGCCCTGCTGAACAGTGGAAATCATCATCAAATCAAACCCAAGTCTCAGAACAGATCCAACATGCTTAGTGACAGGTCACTGTTGCCTTTCTACGAAGACCTGAGCCCCAACATTCATCTGTGTCCCCAAACAAACTTTCAGAATCTTCCTAATTCTTAACCTCAGTGAAGTCTAATTATAACTTCTTTTGTCTTGTTTGGAATGTGAAAGGATACTGCAACCTTTGTTTGCTTAAAGTGGGCAGGAAAGCATGGCTTCAAACAAAAGGATGAGGGGGGCATAAGAAGGACGTGACTTAGTTCATTTTCTTTTTTTTGTTTTTTTTGTTTTTTTTTTTTTTTTTGCTCCACATCTGAAAAAGCAGCCAGATACCTCAGCAGTCCATGCCGAAGGATAATTGTCACATACAATTAATTCCATCTGGTCCCATAAAGAGATAGGGAAATCACTGCTTGGCAATGCTGTGTCTCAAGCTTCATTAAAGTGGTGTTTCCCAAGAGTCCCCTATAACAGCATGCACAGCACTTACTCCCCTTCACACCTGACTCGTCCTAAATCATCAGTCAATGTAAACAAGAGTCACAGCAGCAAGAAGCACTCACTGAGGCTGCTCATAGGATGCCAGGCTTTTCCCTACCAGGGGAGGATTTTCTACATTACCTTGGTTAGCACTGTCAACTTAACACAATCTGGAATCATCTAGAAAGAGTCTCAGTGAGGGATCATCTAGATCAGGTTGACCTGTGCTTATCTGTGGGGGAATATATTGACTCTATCAACTGACATGGGAAGATCCAGCCTAATGTAGGCAGTACCATTCCCTAGGCAGGTAATCCTAGACTATTGAAGTACAAAGAGAAGGTTGAGCATCAGTAATCACATATGAGGCGCTCTCTCTCTCTCTCTCTCTCTCTCTCTCTCTCTCTCTCTCTCTCTCTCCTTTTTTTTTCTATTTCTTTGTTGAGACGGAGTCTCACTATTATCACTCTGGCTGGCCTGGAACTTGCTCTATAGACCAGGCTGGCCTAGAACTCAGAGAGTCATCTGCCTCTGCTTCCCAAATTCTGGGAGTAAAAGTGTACACCAACATGCTTGAATCTCTTTTTCTTCTTGAATGTGGGTGTGACTAGCTGCTTCAAATTCCTCTTTTGTCTTCCCTACAATGATGAACTATAACATAGAATTATAATACAAATAAATAAATTTCTTTTTATTGAGACATTTTATCAGAGTAACAGAAACGAAGCTAGAACACCCATCAACCCAACACATGGATCCCCCTGGACCCACAGTTCTACCCTTCACTCCACTCTCTCTGCTCTTCAAGTTCCTTGGAAGACTGAAGAGGGCCTTCAGAATTTATCCAGCCAGTATTTCTCAGGTCCATGATGATAGAGCTATCCCAGCTGAAGAACTGAACTTCACAGGTCTGACATTGACACAACCCATGGAATTCAGTTCTCAGAGCTGAGGATAAACACAGACTCTCCAGAAGAGGCATACAGTCCTTTCTTGAATGTCAGGTCCTGGAGCCCTGTAAAGACACAAGAGAAAACACCTGGTAAATCCAGAGCCACTGCCTCCACAGGTTGGAAACTTGTGACTCCTAATCTGGGACACAAGACAGGCAAGTTCATAAGTAATCATTAAATATGCTGGGCATGTGGTACAGGCCATGTAATCCCAACACTTCGGAGAATGAGGCAGGAGGATTGTCAGTTTGAAGCTATCCTGTAATCCCTGAACTTAGAAAGCTGAGGCAAGAGGATTGTGGGTTCAAGGCCAGCCTGAAGTGCATAGCAAGATCTCAAAAGCAATCAGTAACATGACAAATGGTCTTTCCTCTCTCCATTGTGCCCCTACACGTGTGCCCTTGGCCTAGAAAGCTGTTCTTGATACCCACCCCTCCTGAAGCTTTCACCTGCCACATCACCTCCTCAGCAAGACCGCTGATGGCAGAGATAGCTGAATGACCACCCTGGGTCCCTTCTGTTACATTAAATTAGGTTACATTAAATCTATACTGCACCTTTCGAGACCTCTCACACTCTTTGCCAAAGTCGCTACACCATTTGACATTTCCACCAGCAGGGACTGGGGTTTCCTTACTCCACATCCTTGTGATTACCTGACTCTTCAATTGCAGTTCTCCCAGTAGGTACA
Organism: Peromyscus maniculatus bairdii; assembly: GCF_049852395.1. Classification (NCBI taxonomy): domain Eukaryota; kingdom Metazoa; phylum Chordata; class Mammalia; order Rodentia; family Cricetidae; genus Peromyscus; species Peromyscus maniculatus. The sequence continues at coordinate 27,438,646 of NC_134859.1, forward strand.
AAGTGATATCTCATTGTGGTTTTGATTTGCATCTCCCTGGTGGCTAATGACATTGAACATCTTTCCAAGTATTTGCAACATTTGTACAGCTACTCCGAGGTGAAAAAAATCTATTCATATCTTTTGTCATTTCTGAAAAGGGCCGTTTGTCTTTTTAATATTAAATTATAAGAACTATTTATATATCCTAGATGCATCATATGGATCACATTTCCAACTTTTTTAATGCTTATATAAGCTGACTTTTGAATTCGTGGTCATGTGTTCATTCCATAATATTATTTCCAGCTGCTAGAACACACCTGGATCATAGAAGACACTCCAGGGATTTTCAAGAAAAGAAGGCAAGTAAATGCCATTTGGGGTCCTTGAATTCATTTTCTGCACCCTCGTCCCCATGTTATGCATTGAAATAAGGTAAATCCCCTCCATTTATGTCCAATTCATTCTTTTCTTCAGCCTATCTGCTTTCAGAGTTTCTGTGTGAGCCAGACTCCAGAGATGAAAGATTCTATCATCCGATCCCTGCTCTCTAGAAGCTTTCTGAGCATATGAGCATGAGCAAGCCAAGTCTCCTGGCATGCCAAGTATCCTGGGAAGAGAAAGAGCCAATCACACTGAAAGGCCAATCGCATTGATCCAGTGCCATCTCTCCCTCTACCTCCACCCACTCATCACTCACTCACAGAGTCCCTGGTGGGTGAGACCAGATGCAGGGGATATAGCAAGATCAAGGCTAGCATGGCCTTTGCCCCCATCTTCATGAGAAATCACTGAGAGCCATGGAATCTTCAACAATCAAGTTCCACCATGATGAGTACCTCCAATGAAAACCTCAAGATGGTCTGAAGAGTCAGTGCTTCCAAAGAACGACATGGAAGGAGATACCCAGAGGTAAGTACACTGTGGTCTGGTCCAAAACAGTCAAAAGGAAAGAAGCACAATGTGTAAACCATGACAGGCTGTGGCCCACTCACTCCTAGGAGAGAGCAAGCCAAGGGAGGCTCAGGCAAACGTTCAGGCCAGCCTTGTTTAGGAACTCAGGGCTGTCCTACAGAATATGGAGAAAGTGGAGAGAAGTATGATCCAATTGCATTATTTAAATATTTCAGCTGGGCTTGATAAACAGTTGGAAGACATGAAATAACCCTAAATAGCTGTCATCTGATCATACAATTTAACAAGGGCTCCTACAGGATCTCAAGCAGGTAGACTGAGATTTCTACCTTTTTACTCCCCTTCTCTCAACAGAAGTGAAGAGCCCACCACCACGTGCTAGGCATCAAATACAGGGCTTCATGAGTACCTGGCAAATGTTCTGCCATGAAGCTGCATGCCCAGCCTCACATCTCTTCTAAATTATTTTGAATCAGAATATCACTAGGTTGTCAAAGTTGCCCTTAAACTGGGAATCCTCCAGCCTCAGCCTCTGGAGTTACTAGAATTACAGGCTTATGCCACCAGGATCTGGTAATCTATAGTTCTCTTAGAATCAGTATGTCCTCCTCACTGCCCTCTAGGTGGTTCTCTCCTGTCCCCTAGGTGGTCCTCCCCTGTCCCCAGTCATTTTCCCACCTTCTGCCTACCTGACATGTTTGCTTTTGAGACCACTATCAAATGACATCCTTGCAAGGTCCTGTTATTAGTCCCTGCATCACCAGTAGCAGTGAGGTGTCTGAATGGTACATCTTTTCTTGGTCCACCCCTAACCGCTTCAACCTGTACCTGATCACCAGACCCTCCAGCCTCCACGTCCCCCAGTTTCAACATGTAGTCAGTCACCAAAGTCATTGTCTCCTGTTTACTAGGACATGCTCTGAGCCATGAGTCACACTGTTAAACTTCAAAAAATTGGTAGTGAGAGCCTAGGAAAACAAAAGAACAACAGAAGGTCCTTCAGTCAACACTGGTTATTTGAATTTACCAACACAACTGCTCTGTGCATCCTGAGCACTTACTTGCCCAGCGCCAAGCCCAGGAAAGCTGAAGCTGTGTTAAATCAATTATAAAAATGCTGACCTTTACTTTCAAATGGAATACCTACTAAATGGGGTGGGTACAATTTGCCTTGTGAAAAGAAATCGTTTGGCTCTGGTCTATTATGATGGCCAGGCTAGTCCTTTCTATTTCAAGTACTCACTGCTTTTTTTAAATGTGTTCTTCCCAGTACCTGGGGGAAAAAAATAAACACAAATCTGAAGGTTGTTATAAATATAACTTTGCTAACCTTCTGCCCAAAATACAAGCATGGTTCCTGCTAAATGGTTAGAAAAATGAATGGGCTTCCCATATGTGATGCTTCCAGGAGAATCAATTCTTGGTACCAGGTATAAATTTAATAACCTTTCAAAACTAAACTACTGCTGATTTCCCATTCATTTCCCTGTGGTGTAAAGATGTATCCAAATTGTCTTAAGTACTTTCCCTTTAAAAGAAGGGAGGAGGGAGGAGCCGGGCGGTGGCGGCACACACCTTTAATCCCAACACTCGGAAGGCAGAGGCAGGTGGATCTCTGTGAGTTCGAGACCCACCTGGGCTACAAAGTGAGTTCCAGGAAAGGCGCAAACCTACACAGAGAAACCCTGTCTTGGAAAATAAAAATAAAAATAAAAGAAGGGAGAAAATAAGGAAGGAAGGAAGGAAGGAAGGAAGGAAGGAAGGAAGGAAGGAAGGAAGGAAGGAAGGAAGGAAGGAAGAAGGAAGGAAGCAAGGAAGCAAGGAAGGAAGGAAGGAAGGAAGGGAGGGAGGGAGAAAAGAAGAAAAAAGAAGGAAGAAAAAGGAGTTAGTTACATAACCTTTTACTTTAAAAAAATTAAATGGGGTATATAAATATCTCATTACATCTCTGCACACAGACTTAGGAGAAAAGCTGGAACAGGCCAGTAAATGTTTTTAAAACACAGCCAATAAATCTTTGCCAATGAGAAAAACTGGAAGGGCATCCTCTGGTATTCCATCATACTAACCCTTTTTGTGAAGGAAAGCCCCACAACAACCATAAGGTGGGTTCTTGCAACAAAGAGACTTTATGATATAACTCACCAAACAAATGACTCTAGCCTATGTGCCTTGTGCTGGGCCCAAGGCACTTCCAGGTTCTAGGCCCATTGGCTGGGACAGACTCCAAACATGCTCAAAGTCATGAATACTATCTAAAAAGTCCATGAATACTATACTATCTAAAGGCTGGGCTCTTGAAACAAAAGTGGCCAAGACTTTCCTCCCTAGTCCATCAGCCCATCAACTTCCACGTTTACAACTGTCTACTATTAGGGGAGAAAGCTCTAAACTCTACCTCTCTCTCCACTGTTGTGATGGTCTATCCGCACATGAAACTTCCCCTGTGCCTCAGGTCTAACCTTTTGTGGTTATTAAGGCTCAGTCCCCGGAACAAGTTACTTCTGTTCACTTTGCCACCTCTCAAAGGGCTTCTCTCACCCTGTGGCCTCTTTGCCAGCCTTTGATTCAGCGGAAACACTTTCATTCTGATCTTCAGATTATAGACACTTTGTATGCACAAGAAATATCATGCTGGACTAGAGCGTATTCTTCGCTCGATCCCCCACATAACATCTGGCTTACAGGATGCACTTAATATGTAATAACAGTACTATCATAGCTAACAACGATCAAGTGCTTATGTTAAAGCCAGTGGGTTGCATGGATTATCTTATCTTTCACAACAAAGCCATGAAGTAGGTTGTCTTATCAGCATCATATTATAGGTTAGGAAAGGCTTAGGAAGGTTCAGCTGCCTGCTACTGCAACTGGAGCTTAACCATTCCCAAGTCCAGAACCCACACTCACAGCTACTCTATTACTCTGGCTGAGGGATAAACTGAGCACAGCTGAAGCAATCCATGATGCGTCTGGCTGCGTCACAGCCATCAGCATCCCAGACCAGAGCTCCCATCTTGCCTTTCCAAACCACATCCCCAGTTCCACCCAGCACTAGAACTGATCCCTAGGGGCAAAGGTAGAGAGACAGTCCAGATGTTGTCCTCTGCCAGATCTGCTCACACACTTGAATCATCTCAAAAGGGACTCATTCTCAATCTTAGCCACAAACACATGGCTTCACAAAAAAACTGCTGTTAGAAAGAAAAAAATTATAAGCAACATGAATGTCGAGAAATGAGGCTTCCCTCTACACACTCCTTCCCATATGCCAATAGAATGGTAGATTTTAACAGCAAATGAACAAGGAGGTCCCCCAAACCATCAGGTTAATGAATCAAGTAAATCCTCAGGCTTCGTATTCCAGATTTCTATCTCCCCCGCAACTGTCATTACCATCTTGCTAACAGAGTCATTTCTGGGCCTTTCTGCTATTCCACAGAGCTGGCTTGTCACTTAAAGGCCTATTAACTAACTGGAATTTGCCATTTTGTAGTTGCAAATAAAACCCGTGCATAGTTGTGATGAGTTTATCATGGGAGCTGATTAATTGGCAGTTGTGGAGCTCTGAAAATAAAGCTGCATTTCATTAACATAGATTTGCAATTTGGGTTGGATATTGTGATTTAAACACATTCACTCCATTATGAGGAGAGGGGTGGATGAGAAAAGGGAAGTCTACCATGATTAAAGTGAACCACTATAGGGGATAATGAAAGCTGTGTTACCCTGGTTTGTCCTGCCTGGTCTGCTCTGCACACCTAATATGTCAGTTCACATGGTCCTCAAGGTCAGCTCACATGGTTCTCAAGGTCATCACAGGACATAGGCAATATTAAGGTTTGCCTCTTACATGGGAGGAAATGGAGGTACATGTTTAGTAAACAGTAGAGCCGCGGTGAAGATTCAGACAGGCTTCCTCCGGAGCAGTGGTTCTCAACTGTGGACACTGGCAATGACTGCAAATGGTCTGACAGCCATATCAGTATGTCATGAGTCTGTGTATCTAATAGGAAGAGGCCAGGGATGCTGCTGAGCAGCCTACAAGGTTTAGGACACCACCACCACCACCACCACCACCACCACCACCACCACCACCACCACCACCCGCCCGTCCCCAGCAACAAACAGATGATGGACTTCTAAATCATAATGGTCTCAAAGTCTACTACAAAGCCTGGTTTTTGGTACTGTGACCACGGCTTGACTCGGAGGAAGGGACTGCTAAGAGGCCAGCCACTCACGCCATACTCACTCTTTCCTATACATTAGTCTCGGCACTCACCAGCAACAAAACTCCATACACAGGCTTCATGCTACTGTGCTTGTTCAGATCCTGAATTTTCTCTCTCAAAGCCTCTGTGAAATAGCCGGTCCCCTAGGCAAAGGTAGAAAATCTCTACCAATAAATAAAATCTCTACCAATTAGGCACATTGCGGGTGGGGGAGAACTAACAAACGCATCACTAGAGTAAAAGTGAGGGTTAAGAAGCAAGTTATCTCTGTATGGGTTACAATTTAGCACCAGGCAAAAATACCCTTTCAAAGCCGAAGAACTGATCAAATACACATCAAATAAAATGGTTTTCAAAATAAAGGGAAAGCTTTCCTTTCTGTTGTTTCTATACAACTTTTCTATAAATCTAAAAAGCATGCTAAAGTTAAATGTTTATTTTTAGAGACAGAATGAAGAACTGGTACCTACAGAAAAATGAACATCAGATCTGTGTCACACCACACATGAAATCAACGTCAAAGCTGGAGAGGTGGCTCAGGGATAAGGGCCCTTATAATCATGAAGATGTGAGCTAGCTATCCAGAACCCATGCTTTTGTGGTTGTGACAGGGTCTCACCATGTAGCCTTGGCTGGCCTGGAACTCAGAGATCTTTCTGCCTCTGTCTCCTGAGTCCTGGGATTAAAGCCGTGGTTCTCAACCCGTGGGTTTTGACCCCTTTAGAGCTTGAACAACCTTTTCACATGGTGGGTATCCTGCATGTCAGATATTTACATTATAATTCATAACAGTATATATAGTTATGAAGTAGAAACGAAAATGATTTGATGGGTGGGGGTCACCACAACATAAGGAACTGTATTAAAGGGCCCCAGAATTAGGAAAGATGAGAACCACTGGATTAAAGACATGATGCTGCACTTATAATCTCAATACTGGGGAGGTGGAGACAGGCAGGTCAGTGTGGCTCCTTGGCCAGCCTAGTTTACTTGGCAAGCTCCAGGCCAGAGGGAAGTTCTATCTCAAAAAAATTGTCAAGAACAACAAAGACGTCTCGCCAGTTAAGAGCACCTGCTGCTTTTCTAAAGGAGCCAAGTTTGGTTCTCAGTGCCCACATGGCAGATCACAGCTGTCTGTTCCAGGGGATTCAACATCCTTTTCTGGCCTCTGTGGGCATGCACATGGTGCATAGACATACATGCAGGCAAAACACCCATCCACATAAAATCAAAATAAAAACTAATGACTAAAATAAAATAAGAGTTTAATCTTTAAAAAAAAACATAGCCAATGGCTCCTGAGGAGCACACATGCAAAACAGGTCAGCACATACACATACACACACAAAGCAAATACATACGTAACGTGACAACAAGCCTGGAGGAGTTTCCGAAGTAAATATAAGAATAGCTCTTTATAACCATCCTTAAAGAAGGCCCTTTCAGCAAGGCACAAAGAGCATGGAGGACACCAGGACAGGCTTGAGACGCCCTTTGCAGCGACGCAGTCTCAGGCTGGATAAGCAAAGAGGTTCAGCTCAGGAAAGAAATCATGGCAACTGTTTGTGCAGCTTTCCTGTGGGAGAAATCTCACAGGCAAAACTTTGAATCTCAGGTTTCAGAAGTCCAAGAGAATAGCCCTTGAGGGCAGCCCCCTGATAGTTTCCTCTAATTAGCTTAGAGTAGGTGGGACATCCTCTTCCCTTTTCTCTGCTGCTGGCATCGCCATTTTTCGAAAAGAATCCCCAATGACAGGAACTGAATGTGAGCACAGAGAAACTAAGAGTCTAATTTTGCTACAACAAGAAGATTCTTTTCTTTTGACTTTAGTGCCTGAGCTAATATGACTGACATTTTCTCCAGCAGTGGGAACAACTAGTAACATTGTTCATATGCCAAACACTGCTGACCCCTGAATACTAGGCTGCCCCAAAATAGTAACACTTCTTGACCCACCCAATGGCCCAAAGAAACAAGGTCTAGGTCTCCAGAGCTCATGCCCAAACCTCTGGGGAATATTACAATTTTTAAGACAACATTTTTTTTTTTACCATGAACTTGTGGCTTCACTTTACCAAGGAGGAGATTTAAGTAGCTGTATGCCGAAGGATGTGGGGTTTAGCACAGTAGAGAACCTAAGAAAGTTTATACAGAGTGGTAGATAAGACCCTTTGCCATCTGTCTGATGATGTCCCCATCTGTTCGAGGACTGCTCCTTTGGAATTGATTGAACCCAAGACCCATAATCCCATTGTTAGAAAAGTCGCACCTAGATAGTCAAGACATTCACTTAAAAATAATCTTTCTTTAGATTTAAGGAACACCGAATGCCTGGAGACCTCTATTATGCTCTCCTCAATCTTTAGTTCTAAGGGAGGTAGACTTGATTGTGTCAATTTAATGTAAAGCATGTGAATTAACTTCCTGGAAAACAGTGTGTCTGCCTAAAATAAATGCAAAAGCCAAGGAGATGGCTCAATGGTAGAATATTTGACTAGCATCCATGAGGCCCTGGGTTCAATTCTCAATGCTAAATAATCTGTGATTGCCACTGCTTGGGAGGCTTGAGGCAGGGGATCACAACTTCAAGGCCTGCCTGAGCTATGAAGGAAGTTTTAATGCCAGCCTGGGCAACTGAGCAAGACCCTATCTCCAATATAACATGAAAAAGGTTAAGGATATAGCTCAGTGGTAGAGTGCTTGCGTAGCATTTATGAATGTGGAAGGCTGTGAGCTCTTTCCCTAGCAATGTCCACAGGAAGAAATGCAGGAGCTAACCCTAAGAGAAGACAAGGCATAGTTTGATGTTCAGAAAAGAATAAAAGAGATATATCTAGCCAGGTATGGTGGTGCATGCCTTTCATCTCTATTCTTAGGAAGCAGAAGCAGGCAAATCTTTGTAAGTTCAAGGCCAGCCTGGTCTACATAGTGAAACCCTGGAAGTATGTTGGAGGTGCGGGGAGATCTGGATGAGGAAGCCTTGGTTGGTTTGCAGCTTCCTTCCCTATAAAAGCTGTGTATGTCTCTGAGCCCCTCACTTAAAAAAAAATTTGTGACAGGTCTGGCTTTCTTCTCACTGAACTAGCATTTTCCTAATTTACTTTCTTTGCCTTAACTCTTCATCTCTTGACTTAACTGGCCTGTTGTAGGAGGCTGGGGATTTAGCTCAGTGGTAGAGTGCTTGCCTAGCAAGTGCAAGGCCCTGGGTTCGGTCCTCAGCTCTGAAAAAAAAAAAAAAGAACACTTCATCTCTTGACTTAACTGGCCTGTTGTAGGGTAGCATTCAGACAGTCAGTGGAACATATATTTGATTTTCCTATAGTCTTCTTTTACAGAACCAAAAGACACCTTTCTGCACAATGGATGGCAAATAGTAATGAGAAAACCAACCATGGTGGCCCACACCTGCAACCCCAGAACTGGGGAGCTGAGTCGAAAAGAATACCATGAGTTTGAGGCCAGCCTGGTCTATACAGTGAGTTCCAGGCCAGCCTGAACTATAGGGTAAGGCACCATCTCAAAAAAACAAATATTGGCATAGACACTATATGAAGCACTTTATATGATGCGGTAGAGTATGAGTTGGAGTCCCCACTGCAAAATGAGGCCTTGGGTAGAGATTTCGAGCTGCTTGAGACTCCATTCCCTTCGCAATCAAATTAGTGTGATTCGTTCAAGCAACAAATATTTAATAAGTGCTCATGGTGTGACAATTTTACCACCACTCACAACCTTCCAGATTTCATGGACCGATTATATGAAAGAAAAAAACACACACACATAAAAATGCTTTACAAATTGTAAAGTCATAAACATGTACCATAAGTTATTTTTAAAATCTTCTAATTAACTGGGATTGAAGCTGAGGCCCAAAGAAGGAATTTTTGCCAGATTCTAGAACAATCTGAGAGGGGGATCATTATCACGATTCAAAACGTGCCCAAAGCTGGCTCTTGGGAACCACACCCAGTAACACAAATTGCTGACCGTCAGAGAAAACAATACTGCAGTGAGCTGAGGAAAAACATTCCTGACCTCTCACAGCCTTTGAGAAAGTGGGACTGTACGGATCTAGAAATGAGGGGGACAAAGGATGCACCCATGACCAGAGCCCCAGTGGCCCCTCACCCCATCCCCTGCCAGGGCCTTCAAGCATCCCAAAGTAAGGTGCAGCTAATCTCCCACAACCAACCATATAAGCAAATCCAGCATAAGCAGACCTGAGTCTCCTACAAAGACGCTTGGTGATTATCCTACCCAAGTAGTGAATAAGGACCACAGTGAGATTAAAAATGATAATAATGAGATGTTGATTCTGCTCAAAAGCCCAATCCTGGGAACTTGGGGACAAAGTATCAGGACTGAGACAACACCAAAGCTGAACAGAAACGGACAAATAAAACAACAGATATTGACTGGGAAGAGCTCAAATGCCAAGACAACACCTTACTAAATAAGCCTGAGGCCCATGGGGCTTTAAGAAAGAAAAGTTACATTGTTACCAGTTAAAACATAAGTCTGGTTTTACAGAAAAAAAAATGAAAATTAAAAAATTCTTTCTACAGACAAGACTGAAGGAGATTGAGAATAAACATACAATTAAAAAAAAAAAAGCTGCCATAGCCCCCTCCCCCCATGCTCAGTATTTATAATGTAATATTTTTTATTACTGTCACTGGTAATAAAATCGATGACTTGCCAAACAGAAGCCACACCACCAGGATTTAAAGCATGTCACAGTGACCCATATTGCCATCCTACCCCACAGTGACAGAAGGTTAAATTACTTTTCTTTTAGAAACAGACCCATGTCTTAAGCATTATCACTGGAAATATTTCTAAACCACTGACATTTTTGCATTTACAGCCCATGACGAAAGCCTCACCTCCTTTAACTCTAGTGTCGCTCACTACACCTTAAACATCTTGATTATATCTTTAATGTGCCATTGGCTCTGCAATAATCCACCGTACAAAAAGCCGGCTTCCTCACAGACACAAGGTAAGTACACAGTAAATCAGCTTGCAATGGTTATTTTCCTAACTCCTACACACCGTGAGCTCAAATTCCAGTTTCCTTATCTTTTCCAATTCGGCCTCCCTCCCCCCCTCCCCCACCCCTCCTCATGTTGCTGCTCCCTCCTGTTCATCCTGCCTACCCCCTTGCCATGGCAGACTGGCCAGGTTTTACCACGCCAATGGACCCCCGCTGCCGCCATCCTTTGGAGGGAAGAGAGATGCCAAGGTCCTTGCAGAAGAGCATCTTTCTCTTGGCTCACTGGGGCAGAGGAAGGAACTCACAGGCCAATTTGCATAGGCTTTTATTCCATTCCACACCCTGCGAGCTAACTCTCTCTGGAAAGTCCCTTCTCAATTCCCTCCTCGTGGCAGCTAGGGAGGAAGCGGCTGGGCCGGAATAGAAGGTTCCAGCCCAGCCAGGCTGTGTCAGCATCTTAGGGCAGAAACCAGCGGCTCCCACTTGAAGCCAGCAGGGTCTAGACCCATACAGATGCCCACAAGAACCCTGTCCCAGCCAGGGGAGGGAGAGGGGAGGCTGCTGACTACAGCTCTAATGGCCTGCAAGTTCTAGAGAGTTCTTTGCAGGGCAGAGTATGCTCCAGCCTCCCTTGAGGAAGTGCTGGTCAGGCGTTGGGTCCCTGGTTTCCTGTCTGTACTCCCCCCTGCCAGTGGGGAAATCCCGAGAGCTTTATCGGCTGCCCAACGAGCCTGTTGGCTTTTCAAGTAGGCGTAGACTGAGTTTCGACCAAAAAAACCTCAATTTAACACTAGCCAAAATAAATAAATAAATAAATAAATAAATAAATAAATAGCATGTGTGGGGGTATTTAAAAGGACAAAGAATTGGCCTCCGGGGTGGGGATCGGGAGGAAAGATCTCTGCCTAGCTTCAGACACACAGGCCTGGATTGGCTCAACAGTGGAACAAAGACATGCTTTCAACTATGAACTGGCAGCTTCAAGTGAGTGTGGACCTGGCAGGCAAGAAGGACACTCAGAAATCTGTTCCCAGGCATCCTCCTGCAGAAATGCAGGAACTCCAAAGCAGTCTGTGTCTCTGTTAATAGCCTCAGCAACCTCTAAATTTTAATGAGGTCCCATCAGACAACAGGCACTCTGACAAGCGTTTCACAAACATGATCTTTCCTGATTTCACAATTTTAATCTTTGGTGAGGTTAGGGGACTTGCCTAAGGTCATGTAGTCCCTCTACCGGTGCCCTTCACTGCTCATATCCTCCTTAGAAAACCCTTACAAGGTCTTTGGAATGTGTAATAAAAAAAATAAATAAATAAAAAGTTCAAATTCCCAGTCAAGATAAATAAATAGAGCCACCCTGGGAAATTACCCACAGACAGAAAAGAGACAGTTCAACGATTCTCCTCCTGGCACAGGTGGTCATTGCTCTGAACTCTGCAGATGGTGTCCATCGCTCATCCTACTGGGATTGCAAAGCTTTCTTTAAATTTCTCTTGCAGCTAGCTTTTTGGAAAGCAAACATTTGTAGAGCATCATTGTAAGTCAGACACTGAACATATATAATGCCCTATTTAATCCTCCTGACAACACACACACACACACACAAAATAGTTACTATTCTTAATCTTTGGATTATAAATAAGAAAGTGGGGCTCTGAAAGATTTTTAACACTTGCTCATTGTCACATAGCTAGAAATTAGCAAAGCTGGCGTTTGAAATGATGTTGGTTGTCTCCAAATCTCTGATGCTCCCATATCTTACCTCATACTGCCTCTCAGGGAGCTCTACTCTCTGAGAAGGGACCTCCTTGGGGTAGAGACATGGCTCCAGGCCTCTGAGGAGATTCTCAGCAGGCCTGCAGGTGCTGACTTTAGCATTCGATGAAATCCTGTGTGGAAGAGAAGAAACATATTGGTAACCAGAACGTCAAGAAGCATGTCTTAGTAAGGTATACGTGACCTATTTGTGCAGCTTTAATAAAAGGTCAAAAGCTGTAGAATGTCAGTTAGTGACAAGCCTGTTTAAAGACATCTGAAATCATTTGGATCCATTGACTGGGGTGAGACCTGGATAGAATTATGGGGGGCTGGGGGGAGCTACAGCCTGGCCAGTGTCTGCTGACAGTTTCATGCCCCATGCTCCAGACTGTTCACTCCCGCGTTCCCAGGGCCTCCTTCTTAACACCTGGGGCTCATTCAGCTGGGTTTTGTAGAAGCAGTCAGGTGTGCTCTCAGAGCCAGATGCAGAACTCTTGCTGCTAGCTCTATGCACTTCCCATGGTCTGCCTTTTTGCCTTAGGAAGCACAGACTAAAACCAAGAGGCAGATTTTTGCAAATGAAGTGTGAGTTAAGCCTCTTCCCATCGTAATTAAATTTTTAAATTTTTTTTTGGTTGGGGGGGAGGGGTGCAAGGTAAAGGCAAGCCTAAATACCATTTGTGGAACTTATGATACACACCAGGCAAAGCACTACACACCTCACCACCACTGCGGCATTTAATACTTACCACACGGCTATTTCTAACTCCTGGAAATCTACAGAAGACAGTCACTCAGACAAGTTAACCGCTTCGAAGGTGAGTCAGGAGGCGCTGGGGAAGAACTGTTGAATGAGTAGGAGGCAATCCACGCAAGAACGCTCAACATCTTCCTTGGTTCAGCGCCCCAGTCTGACTAAATGCCATGCTGGGGGCTACAGGGATGGCTCAGTGTTAGTTCAGAACTCAGCGCACGCCTTTAATCCCAGCACTCAGGAGGAGGCAGAGGCAGGTGGATCTCTGAGTTTGAGGCCAGCCTGGTCTACAGAGAGAGTTCAAGGACAGCCAGGGCTCTCCAGAGGAACCTTGTCTCAAAAAAAAAAAAAAAAAATTCATATTTCTGAACCAAAGTGCACTACTCAGCCATCTTGAACATTGGTATGCTGAACCTGACAGGGCCTGAACACCTCCCATTAATTCCTCAACATCTTTTGAGCCCTGCATGGTTTTTTGTTTTGATCCCAAGCAGCACGCTTCCCTCTGGATATCTCACTACCTGCTCTACCCATTGTATTAGACTTCTTGAAACACACATATCCCACAGTCAGTATTACCTACTGGCCATGATCAGTTTCACACAGCACCCTGTGAGCTGATACTTGCAAAAATCAGGACCAGGAATAAAGCTGATAAGCAGTACAGAGTTCTGATAATCAAATGCATTTGATTATACATCTATCAGTCTTCCTTGTGAATTTCGGAACTTTTTTTCCTCTGTGAGCCCTGAAAAGCACATGCACACAGTGCCCAGAGTCCCTGATATTGGTACCTGGATCCATGTTTAAGTCGGGGTTTTGTTCCATGTTCCAAGGAAGGAGGCATAAGGACACTTGAAATGTCATGGTGCATGCAAATTTTAAACTGAAAGGACAGTCTTCAGTCATGTCCCAGGTACCTTGGGGATGTCTTCACCCTTCTCGGGTCCTCAGACTCACTGATCTGGTACTTGGAAACTGTAAGGTAGACAGCTAGGAAAAAAACACCACCAAGCGCCATGATGAAGCTTGTGCCTTCAGCCCACTCAGGCTCTTAAACCCAGGAAATACAAAACTAAATATCTAGCAGCTGTGGGGTTAAAGCTGGTACCCATCAGCTGGAGGCTCCGCACAGTCTACTTAACTTTTCATCTGTGCACAGCTGTTCTCACTAATGATTTACACACGTGTAAATGCAACAGAGAGTAGTCTGGACAGCCAGGCCTTACACTCCAGCTGAGGAAAAACTACCCTGACCCCTTCAGTGTCTCTTCCAATAAAATCAAGAACATCTACCTAGCAGAGTTGCACTGAAGATGACATTTATCTTAAAAGTCAGTGAAAGTGCCAGATGCCTGGCCCCCAGCACACTCTGAAAAGGACAAAGCCAAAAAAACACCTATTATGACCTTTTTTATTTTGTTCTGTTTGAGCTTTTTAGTTTGTGTTTTTTTGTTTGTTTGTTTGTTTGTTTACAATTTATTTATTTTGTATACAGTGTTCTGCCTGCATGCCAGAAGAGGGCACCAGTTCTCATTACAGATGGTTGGGAGCCACCATGTGGTTGCTGGGAATTGAACTCAGGACCCCTGTAAGAACATCCAGTGCTCTTAACCACTGTACCATCTCTCCAGCCCTGGTTTTGGTTTTTGAGATAAGGTCTCAGGTAGCCCAGGCTGTCCTCCAACCACTTTGCAGCCAAGGCTAACCTTGAATTCCTGAGACTCCTTCCTCTGCCTCCCAAGTGCTGGGAGTACAGGCCTGTGCCTCCACACCCAGCTCAAATGCATCTTTATTATATTTCTTGAATGCCCTTTTCCTAGGTAAGACAGAGAGAGCTCTGTAAACATTTGTATTGATTGGAAATCATATGACACTGTTCATGTCCACAGCACAGGAAAGCAATGATGCCCATCACACACTGAGTCTTCCCTTCAAACTCACAATGTGTGCTTGTAAAATCTGCATCTCTAGAGATAGAAACAGGAAACATACCTGTTTTCTATTGCTGTAGCAAAATACCATCAGCTAAGTACTTTATAAAGAAAAGAAGTTATTTAGCTTACAGTTTTGAAAGCTGAAACTCCAAGATCAGGTCAGCCTCTCAGGTCAGCCTCTCATATGGGCCTGACTTATCTACAGGAAAGTATCATGGTTCAATAAATGGCATGGCATCTACAGTGAGCTCCTCTGCTCGACTTAAAATAATGGTGTTAAAGGATACTTAATAAAATTAAAGAAATCCCAGGCTGGGGCTATAGCTCAGTTGGCAGGATGCTTGTCCAGTGTGCACAAACACCATAAACCAAGAATGGTGGCATGTGCCTGTAACCTCAGCACTGGGGAGTTGGAAGTAAGAAATCAAGAATTCAAGGTTGTCTTTGACTACATAATCAGTTTGAACTCAGCGTGGGCTACATCAGATCTTGTCTCAAAAAAGAAAAATCCTCTAGATATATTTGGCTTTTATTTGTGTGTGTGTGCATGCCATGTGTGTGAAGGTGCCTGCAGAATCCAGAAGAGAGAGTCAGATCCCATGAAGCTGGAGTTACAGGCAGTTGTTAGCCATCTGATATGGGTACAGGGAAGTGAACTCAGATCCTCCATCAGAGCACTCAGTGCTCTTAACCACTGAGCAAGCTCTCTAGCACATTATATATATATATATATATATATATATATATATATATATATATATATAGAGAGAGAGAGAGAGAGAGAGAGAGAGAGATTGATTTCTTTTCTTTTATGTGTATGAGTATTTGCCTACATGTATGTATATGCACCACAAGGATGCCTGGTGCCCTTGAAGGTCAGAGAAGGGCATCAGATCCCCTGGAACTGGAGTTATATGTGATCCACCATGTGGGTCCTGGGGCTAGAACCTCCTGTCTTCTGCCAGAGCAACAAGTACTCTTCACCGCTGAGCCGTTTCTCCAGCCCCGCCCCCCAAATATATGTTTTAAAGAAACTGCTAAAAGCTTGTGGTTGTCATTTAATTTCTTCCGGGGGGGGGGGGGGGGACTTTGAAGATATCAAATGCACAGAAAAGGTAAGAGTAATGATGTGTAGACAGGAAGTAGATAGAAGTGAGGAAGGCCTTTTGTAGCCTTTCTCCTCTGTTTTCTATGCTAAAAAGAATAAATAAGGGCGCCTGCCACTGGCCAGGGAAGCAGGTAGGCAATCTTCAGATTTTCCACTCTCCCTCCTCTCCTCCAAATCCAATCCCTCACCTCAGTAGCAGACCACATGCTGTGCCTCCGTGTCCAGGAACAAGCAGACCTCCTACAGCCTACCTCACCACCCCATCCCTTTGTCTCAGCAGCCAACTCCCACAGGCATCGCCTGGGAAGCTGCCGAGCCTGCCAGGGAAGCAAACCAGCCATCTTCAGTTCTTCAGTCTCCCTCCTCTTCTCCAAATCCAATTCCCTTGTCTCATCCTCATCTCTGTACCAGACTACCAACTGTGGCCTCTCCTCTCTCTCTCTAATAATTCAAAACTAAACAGAAAAATACCGGAGTTAACTGACGTGTCATAAACCAAATGGACCTAAAAGATATTTACGGATCACTTCACCTAAATACAGTAGAATATACCTTGTTCTTGGCACCTCGTGGAACATTCTCCAAAACTGACCACATACTTAGACACAAAGACAGTCTCAACAGATAAAAAACAAAACAAAAAAAACAAAAATTAAAATAACATCCTGCATCTTATCAAGCCACCACTGATTAAAGCTGGATTTCATCACTGGAAAAAAAAAAAAAAACAGAAAGCTTATAAACTCATGAAAACTGAAACACTCACTACTGAATAAAAAAAAAAATGGGTCAAAACAGAAATTAGGAAAGAAATTAAAAACTTTCTAGAATTGAGTGAAAATGAAAAGACAACATATCTGAACTTCTGGAACACAATGAAGGTGGTTCTGAGGGACAAGTTCATAGCCCTTAATGCCTATATCTAGAGAGAGAGAGAGAGAGAGAGAGAGAGAGAGAGAGAGAGAGAGAGATCTCAAATCAGTAACTACACAGCACACCTGCAAGCTCTAGAGCAGAAATAAGAAACAATGCCCAGAAGGAGTCAATGGCAAGAAATAATCAAACTCAGGACTGAAATCAATAGGAAAAAAAAGAAAAACATGCAAAGCATCAGTGAAACAGTAAGTTCTTTGAGAAAAATCAATAATATTGACAAACCCTTAGCCAAATTAACTAAAAGGTGGAGAGAGAAAATCTAGATTAACAAGATTAAAGACAAAAAAGGGGGACATGCCAACAGACACTGAGGAAATCCACAGAATCACAAGGCCATGCTTTAAAAACTCATACTCCACCAAATTGGGAAATCTAAAAGAAATGGATAATTTTCTCAATACATATCACTTACCAAAGTTAAATCGATTGGATAAGTGATATAAATAGACCTAGTGAAATAGAAGCAGTAATTAAAATTCTACCAACCCAGGGTCAGATGGTCTTAGCACAGAATTCTTCCAGACTTTCTAAACAGAGTTACCCCAATGCTCTTCAAATTATTCCACAAAAAAGAAACAGAAGGAACACTTTTCATTTCTTTTTATGAGGTCACAGTTGCTTTGATACCTAAACTGCACAAAGAGCTAACAAAGAAAAAGAATTACAAACCTATTTCCTTAATGAACATAGATGCAAAAATTCTCAATAAAATACTTGAAGATACAATTCAAGAACACATCAAAAAAACCATCCACTATGATTAAGTAGCCTTCATCCCAGAGATGCAGGGATGTTTCAACATATGTAAATCAATAAATGTAATCCACCATATAAATAGACTGAAAGGCAAAAACCACATGATCACCTTATTAGGTGCAGAAATAGCCTGTGACAAAAATCCAACAGCCCTTCATAATAAAAGTCCTGGAGAGATTAGGGATAGAAGCGACATAACTCAACATTAATAAGGCAATTTAAAGCAAGCTCATAGCCAACATTAACTTAAGTGAAGAAAAACTCAAGTCTTTTCCACTAAAATTAGGAACAAGACAAGGAGGTTCACTCTTTCCATACCAATTAAATATAGTACTTGAAGTATTAACTAGAGCAATAAGACAACTGAAGGAGATCACAGAGATACAAAAAGGAAGAGAAGAAGTCAAAGTATCATTATTTGCAGATGATATGATAGTATACACAGATGACCCTAAAAATTCCACCAGGAAACTCCTAGAGCTGATAAACACCTTCAGCAAAGCAACAGCATATAAAACAACACATAAACAACAGTAGCCCTCCTATAAACAAATGACAAACTGAGAAAGAAATCAGGGAAACAACACCCTTCACAATAGCCTAATATAAAATATCTTGGGGTAACTCTAACCAAGCAAGTGAAAGTCTTGTACAATTAAAAAAAATTTTTTTAGACATTGAAGAAAGAAATTGAAGAAGATATCAGAAGATGGAGAGATATCCCACACTCGTGAATAGGTCAGGGACCTAGGCAAAAAAACAACTACTACTGTTCTGCTAAAAGAATGTAGCAATAAAATGACTCCTAAGGACATTCTTCTATAGTCACAAATCTATGCCTTGCTCGTTCATCAACAGAGAAGCCTCCTCCTATAGCAAATGGGAACAAATACAAAGATCCACAGCCAGACAATATGCAGAGTAAGAAACCTTAGAACACTAAGTCCTAATATGGAGGTCTACATCAAATCCTTGCCCTCAGGCCTCAGGGAACCCTGTTGAAGAGGAAGCTGAAAGAATGTAAGAGCCAGAGGGGATGGAGGAATCTAGGCCTTCTAGATACATCAGGGCTGATTCACATATAAATTCACAAAGGGTATAGTAGCATGAACAGGGCATGCACGGGGCCTGCATGGGTCTGCACCAAATGGGGTTCTAGAGCTAAAAAGAGAAGTGGACACAAGCCCCCAAGCCTAACCCAGAAGTTGTCTTCAATGGATAGCTACTTACAAATGAAAAACTACTTTTCTTCTAGGGACTCTGACTGGGGAAACAAACCACTCTTAAGGATAGGCCCTATGTCAAGATGGCCAAGACAAAATGAACTCAATGGCATCTTTGGAGGTTCTTTGTCTCATAATGTTGTCAAGGCGGCAGTGGCTTCTCCTCCTCCTCCTCCTCCTCCTCCTCCTCCTCCTTTTTCTTCTTCCTCCTCTTCTTCCTCTTCCTCTTCTTCCTCTTCCTCTTCTTCCTCCTCCTCCTCCTCCTCCTCCTCCTCCTCCTCCTCCTCCTCCTCCTCCTCCTCCTCTTCTTCTTCTTCTTCTTCTTCTTCTTCTTCTTCTTCTTCTTCTTTCACCTTACAGGTCCTGTGTGTATATATTATGGCTTCTGGTTTTCTGTTTTCCTGGGGTTCCTGTATGTGCAAATGTGTTTGTGTTTGCATCTATATGGTTTCTTGTGCTTTTTTCTTTGGCTCTTTTTCTTGTTTAGTTGTTTTGTCCTGTTCCAATCTGTTTGTTTTTGTTTTATCTTACTGTATTTTATTTTATTATTATTTCTTAGATGTCTGTTTGCTTTCTATGGAGAGACAGACAAAGTGTGGCATTGGATGGGAGGGGATGTGGGGAGGAGCTAGGAAGAGTAGGGGGAGGGGAGACCATAATCAGACCGCATTGTATTAAAAAAAAAAAAAACTATTTTCAATACGAGAAAAAATATTTTTAAAAATTAAATAAATATATCAAATGCGTGATGACTTATAGAAAGGGTAGAACCTTTTAGTTGGAGAGATAAAGGAGGAAAGAGGGAGGTGGAAATGGGGAAAGGGAAAGAGAAGTCAGAAGACAGAGGTCACAACCACCAACCTGCTCCCCCTCTTCACACCTCTCTGCTCTGCCTCTTCAAAGCATCAGGGTGGGCAACACTAACCAAGCTGCTGGTGAAAGACTGCAGATAATGGACGAGGAACTCACTGGCAGCAACTATCTATAGATAAAAGGTAAGTGCAATCTAAGGGGAATTTTAAACACAACCTGCTTTGTCTTTTCCGCAGACTGCCAAAGCATCAAAAGATTCTGAAACTACTCAAAGGCTTCCAGCTAAATAGAATGACACATGGCAACATGAAGACCTCATCTTCCTCCAAAACCATCTGTGGGAAGTTATCACTTTTACCTCAGAATATTAGGGACATGGTCTTAGGCACCAAACCTCTTACAGGTGCCGCCTGTGTGGGGTAAACACTGTGACTCGGTGTTGTTATGGGGGCTGCACTATGGGGGCGGGGGGGGGGGGGGGAGAGACAAAGGAGCCAGACTGAAACCTACCTGATCTTACGATGCCTCTGCTGCTTCATGCTAAGGATTTTTAAAAATAGTAGTATCCCTGCCAGGCTGCAGTGGCACACACCTTTAATCCCAGCACTCGGGAGGCAGAGGAAGATGGATCTCTGAGTTCAAGGCTGGCCTGGTCTGCAGAGTGAGTTCCAGGACAGCTAGGGCTACACAGAGAAACTCTGTCTCAAAAAACCAAAACAAACAAACAAAAAAGTGGTGTCTCATGAGGCTCTTCCTAGATTTAAATTAAATGATACATATAAATTTAGTACAATGTGCTGGCTTCCCTAGTCCCTATTCCCCTTCCCAGTACTATCCCAGATTGCCTTAATGGAGGGTCAATCTTGTTATTTTGGGTGGGACTAATCTTATTCTTATCTCCAAATCTCAGCACCAATTTGCTCAAATCTAACTTCTAAAAAATGAGGATTGTTTCAAGAAAGGGCCCATGATCTTGACAAGCCGTGAAGAGAGGAACAATCAATCCTGAGTTCTGAAGAAACATCTTCAGAGGAGACAATCCTGTCATTAAATATGGGGCCATTTGGCTGCCATGAGGGGAGGGGATCTGCTGGAGGGACCCCCGTGACAGTCGAAATAATGACATCAGTGCTAAAAGAAAGCACTTGGTGATTGTTGAAATCCCTAGATCCAGCCTCACCCAGTTCAGATCTCCTTCAGAACATCTCATTTAATATGAAGCATAAATTGGCTGTTATTTAAGCGGCTTGGTTTAGGATTTTATCACCTGTGTATAAGAAGCTTTACTTGATTTGTTTGTCTGAGGTGAATAATTCTTTGCATTTCCTTCTCTGCACAATGGCCATATTCAAGGCATTCTCTACATGAACAGGATTAGATATGAAGAATTAAAAGAAAAGGAAAGTGAACCAGCCTTCAGCTGCTTCCTGTCCTTAACTGTTTCAACCCACCATAGTTTCCAAGGTGCCTTCCAAAACTAACAATAAGATCTGTGGACGGTTGAGGCCTTTGGGATAAGAGAAACATGGGACTAAGTCAAATGCATGAAACTCAGAGTTCAAAATACTCAAATGTGTGCATGTGTCTATGTATATATGTATAATGTGTGTGTGCATGTGTGTATACATGTATGTATGTTTGAGTATGTGTGTATGTGTGTGTGTGTGTGTGTGTATTCAGTAACTAGTCGGGAAAAGACCAGAAATATGTCTTACAACAATATAGTTACTCGTTTTGAGAAGGTTCCACTATGGATGTTTCTTATGTTTCACAATAAGCTATTAAAAGATCAAGGCACATTGATCACACAGCTTTGATTCACCCCCCACATGCAGGCTGGAAACACGTTGAACAGATGCCACCACACTTGCAGACCTGAAATGACCACTGCCTAAGCTACTACCCTTCAAACCACAACTGCAGCCATTTATCAAGCACCCACTATCCACCAAGCACTGGGCAAGTACCTCAGAGCACTCATGCATGCTAAGTACTGACCCTTCACTCCTATTTATATAGGAGGAAATAGGGTCTGGCAACTTGCCCGAGGCTGAGCAGGTAAAAAATGACAGTACTAAGATTAAAGCCCTCACCTAATATGTAAAAGATCCATTGGCAGCGAGACTCACATCATGTGAGTAATAGTGGATATGTTAAAGGTCATGTGGTTACAAGATTCAAAGGGCAAGGGCAATGATATTTCTGAAGTGGGAGGCGGTGTGATGTAAAGGGGGAGGAAGCAGAAGTTTGAGCAGCTCTGCCACGATCAAGCCAAATAACCTTAGCAATGCATCCATTCATGCTTCTGTTCAATGAGCACTCATGAAGTATCTCGGCTGTGCTTAGCACTCAGTCAACACAGTGAGTGAAACAAGCATGGGTCTCCTTGTGGCCCTTCCAAGCCCTTGAGGATCTTAGAAAGTGGAGACCATCTCATCTAATTCCCCCTTTGGCACAGGGAAGGACCCAGACCCTCCTCGAAGGGAGGGACTTGCCCAAAGTTACACAATGAGTTGCGCAGTGGCAGAGCTGGACTAGAAGTCAGTTCTCTCCTGTATTTCTGTTTAGTTTTGTCTGGATGACCTGTCTATTGGTGAGAGCAGGGTAGCGAAGTCTCCCACTATCAATGTGTGAGGGGGCAGATGGGGATGGGCACAGGAGGGATCAGGGTAAGGGTGGAAAGAGAGTACTGGGAGAGACGACTGGAACTGGAGGGCACTTAGAGGATGACGTGGAGACCAAGAGCAATGGAAACTCTCTCGAGTATGTGAGGATGACTCTAGAGAAGGTTGCTAGTAATGGGGAATAGAGTCTGAATTGGCCATCTTCTGCAACCAGGCAAGGCTTCCAGTGATGGAACTGGGACATCAACCCAGCCATGAAACCTTCCACCTACAATTTTTCCTGCCTGCAAGATGTGCTGGGGTAAAGGTGGCACAGAACTTGGATTGGCCAGCCAATGACTAGTCCAACTTGTGAGCCACGACTGGAGAGGGAGCCCACACCTGACACTGCCTGTATGGTCAGGAGCCGGAGGCTGGATAGCCCAAAGACAATTAAATGATTCCTGCTGTGGATATCGCTCTGTATAAATAAAATACTGATTGGCCAGTAGCCAGGCAGGAAGTATAGGCGGGACAAGGAGAGAGGAGAATTCTGGGAAGTGGGAGGCTGAGGAGACAGACACTGCCAGCCGCCGCCATGACAAGCGAGATGTAAGGTACCAGTAAGCCACGAAGTACCTTATAGACTAATAGAAATGGGTTACTTTAAGATATAAGAACAGCTAGCAAGAAGCCTGAGCCATTAGGCCATACAGTTTGTAAACAATATAAGCGTCTGTGTGTTTATTTTATAAGTGGGCTGTTAGACTGCTGGGGCTTGGCAGGACCCAGAGAGAAAACTCCAGCTACAGATTCCTAATGATAGTCTGCTATAATCATAGATCAGTGCCTAGCCCAATTATCATCAGAGAGGCTTCATCTAGCAACTAATGGGGCAGATGCAGAGACCCACAGCTAAACATTGGGCAGAGCTCAGGAAACCCAGCAGAAGATGGGAGGAAGGATTCTAGGAGCCAGAGGGGTCGAGGATGCCATTAGAACACAGCCCACAGAATCAAATAAACAGGGCTCATAGGGGCTCATAGAGACTAAACCAACAATCACAAAGCCTGTATGGATCCATGTTAGGTCCTCTACATATACATTATGGTTATATAACTTGGTGTTCTTGTGGGACTCCTATGTAGCATGAATCTTAAATGGTCTTATTAATAAAAACAAACCCAGGAGCTAGATATTGGGGTGAACGCTGGAAGATCAGAGAAGCAGAACAAGCCACAGCCACCTCACCTTGCCAATTCCTCAGCTGATCCCGTTTCCTCAGACTGGATGCCTCTTAGCTGAACTGTGCTGCTCAAAAGCCTAAAAGCTTAACCAGCTAGTCCTGGTTTTCATGCCTTATATACCTTTCTGCTTGGGACACAGGAGGTTTCACAGCCTGATACAGCCTAGATAGCTGGCATAGGGGATCCGAAATCAGCTTTGAAGGTTCATTGTGATGAATAAATTGTCCAACCCAGCAATCAGGGTTGCACATACACAACTACAGACTGTGACACTGCAGACTGCTGAAGTGTGCTCCAAGTGAAAGGGATCTTAAGTGAACTTGGCACATCAATAGGATGCGTGCTTTTGCTACAGAAAACAAAAGGAGAGCCGATGTTGGATGTATTGTCTCGGCCTGGAAAATAAGGAGGGCATTTTGGTAACCATCAGGAGAAAGCAAGCTGCAGACTAATGACTTAATCCCACCTCTTGTCCCTTGTTTTTAGAAGAAAACTTAGATGTGCTTAGATGCTTTGGACACCCATGTTCGACCACAGAGAGAGCTGTTAAAGAGGGGTACGAGACAGCTTTTCTCAAACAGTGAGGGTGGAGATAGGAGCAGGGAGTGGTTAACATCTTGTTAAAAACAGGGTATATCACACTGTAACCCAGGCTAGCCCGGCACTCACAGAGATCCCCCTGCCTCTGATTCCTTTCTGCTGGGATTAAAGGTGTAGATCGCCAGGCCTGGTTTTTAACTTTTTCTTAATATATAGCTTATATCATCTGGCGGGAGACAAGTATATGCTTTTATTTCCTTCTTTGTTTTTTGTTTGTTTGTTTTGCAGTACTGAAGATTAAACTCAGGGCCTCTTGCACACTGTGCAAGCATTGTACCACTGGGCCACATCCCTAGCTTTTTTTTTTTTTTTTTAAAGTTTGAGACAATGTCTTAGCAAATAATTCAGGCTAGCCTCAAACTTTCAACCCTCCTGTTTCAACCTCCCAGATAGCTGGAATCACAGGCATGAGTCACTACACCTGGCTAACACTTCATTTTTGAATAGGGAATATATTCACACGTTTCAGAGTTCCGAACACATGTAACAGGGTTTGGGGTACAGCCCAGTGGTAGAGTATGCACCTGGAATGTGTAAAGCCCTGAGGTCAATATCTAGCACTGTGAAAAAAAAATAAAGTTAAATAATTTTTAAATAGGAACAAAAAAAAGTTTCTAAAGAAAACTGTATCCTACCCTCTCCAGAATAAACACTAAGGCTCCCAGCAGCCATCCGTCCATTCCCTATGTACTTTCAACAACTTCTTGGATGGCGTGTTAGCATTTCAGGCTGCCTGAACAGAATACTACAGGCTGGTGTTCTACATGGTATAACACAAGAAAACATTTATTTCTTGTGTCCCGAGGATAAAGTCTGAGATCAGAGTAAAGGCATCTATCAGGGTTAGAGATGGGTACTTTCTTGCTGAATTGGGGTAGTGGGGAGGGAGGGAAGGAGGGAGGAGGGAGGGGTTCGGTGTCTCATGACCTAATTACCTCCCAAAGACCCCACCCACATTCTGATACCATCACATTGGGGATTAGGTTTGTAAATTCTGGATCTGGGAGAGAAGCAAAACTTCAGTCCTTAGCTCCCACCATCACAGGCTATGCGCTCTCTCTCTAAAGCCGTGTTTGTTCAGCCAATTCCTTACTAACCATCAACTAAGCAGCTCCTACCTTTATCAAGTAAACAATGCCAAAAATGACATTTTTTTTTTAAGATGGAGTACCATGTAGCCCAGGCTGACCTAGAACTGACTGTGTAGCCAAGGATGACCTTGACTTGGATCCTCCTGCCTCCAACTCCCAAGTGCTGAGTTTATACACATGTGCCACCACATTCCTATTACCCAACACTGGGCATTAAACCCAGGGCTTCGAGCATGCCAGGCAGGTGCTGTCCTAACTGAGCTAGGTCTCCAGCCCCAAAATCATCTTTGGGATTGTTCTTTCAAGGGGATCCTTGTACTCAAAAACCTCTAGTGGGCTCCGGTTTTATTCAAACTAAGGGCAGAACTCCTTCCCCTCCCCATCCCAGTGGAATCCTCCCCTCACTTTACCCTTCAACTCTGGGACCTCGTCTTCACTCCCAGCCCCTGCCATCTCCACTGGGTAACAAAGATTCCCGGGCAGCTTCTCAGAGCTCAGCTCCCAACCTGTGTCTGCAGTTCACTACCACATCTCCCTCAAGGACTCACTCCAGCTCTTCTTCCCAATGGCTAACCCACACTTTAGAAAGCGCACACTCCAGAGTGGCTATCCCATGGCACACCATTTTATACAGTGTTGATCATCTTCTGGCATACTCTCTAAACTTCTTATTCCTTATATTAGTTTTTATCTTTCTCCCCCCCCACCCCCCGCCCACTAAAATAAACCCTCCATGCAGGTCAGGATTTGTGTCTGACTTGTGCACTGATGGGTCTCAAGTTCCTGGAATATAATAATTAGCACACAGTAGACACTAAGTAAATAATGACTAAGCATGACTAAATCTCATATGTATGTGAATGTGTTGTATTATATACACATTGTTTTAACAATCAAAGTAAATTAAGAAGAAGGAAAGACATCTTGCATCTGGAGAGAGAGCAGCCGAGTTACAGCTATAGCCATTGCCTTTCTTTTTTGGGGAGAGGGAGGTTCGAGACAGGGTTTCTCTGTGTAGTTTTGGTGCCTGTCCTGGATCTCACTCTGTAGACCAAGCTGGCCTCGAACATACAGAGATCCACCTGCCTCTGCCTCCCAAGTGCTGGGATTAAAGGCGTATGCCCCCACTGCCCAACTAGCCACTGCCTTTCAAAGCAAGATTTTTGTGGGTAACCACCATGCAGACTTGTAACATACACACTTACAAGGTTCTTTTGACAGTGAATGGTACCACTTCAGATGGCTCTTTTTTCAGTCCATGGATAGGATCTCTTCCAGACATGCCAATGGAGTTCCAGAGAGCATGCTTGACCAGCATCTCAGCAGTCCTTACTGGCCATCCCCAAAGCTACTAGTGTGGTCATCGAGCTGTCTGAGTAACTGTCACTGCCGGCACACATCAGGCCCCCAAGGCCCATTTACTGATGTCCTCCACAGCCTCTGTCAGAAGGTCATAAATCAGAGTTCCATCTTAAATGATGTATCCTTCCGGGGCAGCTGACACTTAACCTGCCATTGATCCGGAACAGGTTATTTGTGTCTTCACTGTGTGTTTGTGCTTGAGAAATAAGAACAAAGAATTGGGGCTGCACTTCTTCATGGGCGATTGTGTAGATTTTCACCTACTCTGAAAGACACCAGCCTGAGAAGGGTGTAGACACCTCTGGGTCTTATCACTCTGTCCAGAATCCAGTTGCAATGAGGACTGTAAACTCAGGCTTAGTCCCTCTCTGGCCATGGGTCCTGGCCACTGCTCCATGCGGTCATCATTTCTTGATGGTCCGAATAGCAGGTGCTTGCACCAGGTTGCCTAAAGTGGGGAGGGGGGGTAACCAAAAAAAGTTATATTTGAAAAGAAATAGCTGTTTGAACAAAAATGCCGAATTGGTCTGTATGAGGAGATAACTGAGCACTTGGGTTTCTTCCAATTAAATATATGGTTTTTATTTCTAAGTGGAGCATCACAATCCCTCCATAGTTAAACATTCTAATATAATCCCATAAATATGGAAGCTTCTGACCTCCTCCCTCCAATTATTTGTTCAAAAAAATTTTCCTAAAAACCTTGGCTTCTTTATTTAAAGGGGAATAATTGCTCAGACATCCCCTCAAGAGCCCACCTTTACATTTAAGGGAACACAGAAGTAAATAAGTGTGTGAAGGGTGTGCTTTATGAAACTGTTTTTAATACTATCCATCAACAGTTCACTCACTTAATTGTAAGCCCAAACGCTTTATGGAATACTAGGCTGCCCTTAAAGTAAATGTAGTAGATTGACTATGTGTTAAGTGAAGCCATCTCCAGAAGCCATTTCATGTGGGAAAAAAAAAAAAGCAACATGGAAAAGTAATGTGTACAAGGCTCCCATGTGAGTTGGTCCAAAGAAATCTGTATTCACATATGCTGATTTATACATAGGATTTTTCCAGAAGGGTAAACAAGAAGCCTTTCCTGGTAGCTCCTCCAGGGATGAGGCTGGGCAGCCCAAATACAGGGAAGGAAACTTGATTTCTCTCTGTGCACTAAGCTGTCTTTTCAATCATCCATGTACAGAACTTCTATTTGACCACACTGATGTACCATGTTGTTATCAAAATATTAGTGACAGAAGATAACAGAAGACCAATTCGAAACCATTAACTCCCTGAAAGCCAATGAGCATCTACTGTGTATGTGCACTGGCCCTGTGGAGGTGCCTGAGATCGGCTCTCTTATTCAGGAGGGTACCACAGGTGGCATCTCAAGCCCCAGAAGGAAGGAGAATAGATTCAAAGTGTCCCAAGGACCCATCACTTGCTAGGTGATTGAAGGAAAACTGGATCACAAAAATATTCTAAGAGTCCCAGCCCCATTGAGGTACCATAAAAAAAATAAATAAATATGAACTAAAAGAAGTTGGCAAAAGGAATGAATATATATGAATATTTAAGAATAAACCAGTTCCATATGTGCAAAGTAATCTCAAATTGTTCATAATAAAAGCCTGTGTATGTGGAGAAAGGATGAGGAGGAATGGGAGGGGGAGGGGGAGAGATAGGGGAGATGGAGAGTTAGGGAGAGGAGCAGAGGGAGGGAAAGAAAGGGAGAGAGGGAGGGGGAGAGAGAGAGAGAACACAAATGTTGGTAAAATTTTCCAGTTGGTGAATATAGCTAAAAAGTATAAAGAGGCTGTCATTCCTGGAGCTAGATGTTTCTCAGTGTTAAAGTATTTGTGTAGTGAGTGCAACGTGCTGTAGCTGACCTTGACAAAGGAATAAAACAGAAGAGGATGAAGAAGAAAAGGAATGAGGAGAAAGAAAAAAATGAAATTACAGAAGAAAACAACATGTTTTTGGAAAGGTCACAAATGGGGTCCTGTGGTTGAGTGCTCGGCCCTAAGCAGAACATTTACATCACCATCTCTAAGCTCATCAAAAATTACATGAGAAGGGAAAGAAACAATGTAAGAGCCGTAAGATAAGGAAAAGGGCGGCAAAATGCTGTATTCTCTGGACGTGGTATCATCCTTGCAATCATGACCTCACAGGCACCATGGTTGCCTGCACTGGGCCTGTGTGAGACTGGAGACCTGTCAACAGGTGGAGGTGAGAGGCGTTCGTCAGCCACAGCCTTCCTTGATGAACTTCTGATGGACTCTGGGAAAGGGGGAGTCATTATTTTTATGTGTGTACCCACTGGTGAGCCCAAAAGGCTCTACTAAATAGTTCCATTCCCATGGTCATTCAGATACCCTTGGTTAGACTCAGTGTGTCACAAAACAAAACTGAAAGACATGAACAAGGGAAAGGAACATTGACAGGAGTAGAATGGAGATAAGAGAGGGTGGGGGTGATGTGCCAAGCTTTTTCTTTTGAGCCACCAACCACCTCCCAAATCATCACATGGAGACTTCTTATTAGTTATCAATGCTCCATCTAGCTTAGGCTCATTTCTGGCTAGCTCTTTTAACTTAAATTAACCTGTTTCTCTTTATCTACCTTTTGTCACGGGGCTTTACCTTTCTTTCTTCTTTCTGTGTATTTTACTTTTACTGCTTCTCGTGTATGGCTGCCTGGCTTCTTGCCCCTGTGTGTCCCTTTTTCCCTCCTTCTTCTCCCCTCCTATTTATTCTCCTGGGCTGCCAGCCCTTCCTATCCTTTCTCTGCCTAGCTATTGGCCTGTCAGCTCTTTATTAGACCAATCAGGTGCCTCAGGCAGGCAAGATAAAACAATTGCAACACATATTTACATAATTCATCACACATCCTTCCAGCATTAAACAAATGCAGCATTAAACAAGTGTAACACACCTTTATACAGTTAAAATAATGTTCTGCAGCATAAACAAATATATCACACCTTTGCCCAGTTAAAATAATATTCCGCAACAGGGTAAGACTAATCTGAATGCATTATGTACAAGTGTAAACTTGTCAAAGAACAAATTTAATTCATTTTTAAAAAGGAAAATGTGGTCTTGGGCAAGATGCATGAGAATCACCAGGGTACAGTGCTGTCCCAGTGCCTTGGCTCCACCCTAGAGAAACAGGCTCAGTCTTCAGGGCTGAAGCCTGTATATGAGTATTAAACAAGCATCTCAAGAGACCCATAAGGGCCCAGAGAAGCTAAACTTCCCCCTCTTGCAACACGGCCTCACAAGTTCAGTGTCTGTGGTAGTTTGAATGTAATTGACCCCCATAAACTCAGGTATTTATTGGAGAAAGTGTGTCACTGTGAGGGTGGGCTTTGAGGTCTCCTATGTTCAAACTACACCCAATATCACAGTTCACTTCCTGTTGCCTGTGGATCAAGATGTAGAACTCTCAGCTCCTTCTCCAGCACCATATCTGCCTGCATGCTCCCATGTCCCACCATGATGATAATGGACTAAACCTCTGAACTGTAAGCTAGCCCCAATTAAATGTTTTCCTTTGTAAGAATTGCTGTAGTTATAGTGTCTCTTCACAGCAACAGAAACTCTAATTAAGACAATGTCCTTGGTATTTCTCAGATGAACATTCTCAGGAACAAGACTCCAAACCTGAATGCCAGGTACCATTACTGCTCCTACAAATTCACTGTCTGATTTGTGGCCAAGTGCCTAATCCAACATATAGCTGGCTAACAAGCTTCACCCCTTGGTTCTCTTAAGGAAGCCATATATCCAAGACAGAATTCACCTATAAAGGGGGGATTAGAAGGAAGTCCTGTTGCTAACTCATCTTATGTGCATCCTTAATAAAGGTCCCCATAGCAAAGACATTTTTTGAAGACACTATGCATTTTTTTTTCCAAAATAAAAATGAATATTGACCCCTGGGAACTGCAGGGGTCAAACTAAAAGGTTTTACCCATTCTTATCGGTCCTGGTAAAGCAGAGAGTTTGAAACTCCATAAAACATAAAGGATGGTGTTTTCTCCCAAGGACCACTTAAATGGATAGTAGTAATAGAACGAGGGTCCTCTGTAAGAGCAGAAGGAACTCGTAACCACTGAGCCATCTCTCCATCCTCTTAATATTTACTTTGCATTTGTGTATATGTTGGAGTGTTATTGATGAAGACCAGAAGAAGATGTAGAATACCCTGAAGCCGGAGATACAGGTAGCCGTGAGCTGCCCAACATACCTGCTAAGAACTTCTGGTAGAGCCGTGTACACTGAACTGCTGAGCCGACTCTCCAGCCCTTTCTTTCCCTTCTATACAGGTAAGTCTCTCTCACTCTTACTGATGCATCTCTCAGATATATCCTTTGTAAGTTTGTAAGTGGGACAAATTTGATTGTCAAACCTAAAATAAACAAACAAATAAAAAAAATGCTTGGGACTAGAGAGATGGCTCAGCAGTTAAGAGCACTGCCTGCTCTTCCAGAAGACCCAGTTCTGTTCTCAGTGCCCACATGGCAGATCACAGCTGCCTTTAACTGCGGTTCCAGGGGACCCGACACCCTCTCCTGGTCACCTCAGGCACTGCACATGTGTGATGTACATACATACAGCAGTCCATACACACAAAGACCTATACACATAAAATAAAAATAACTTTGTTTTAATGAAAGAAAGAACTCGATCTGGGAAGTTTGTGTTTGTGTGTGTGTGTTTGTGTGTGTGTGTGTGTGTGTGTGTGTGTGTGTGTGTGTGTGTGTGTGTGATGTGAATAACTGTGTGTGTGTGAATAACTGTGAATAACTCTGTGTGTGTGTGTGTGTGTGTGTGTGTGTGTGTATGTGTCTGTGTGTGTGTGTGATGTGATGTGAATAACTGGGCAAAAGGCCTAAAGACCCAGGAGTATGTGAATGATGTAACAAAGCAACTTAAGTCAGATGCTAGAGTAAAATAACCAATAATTGCCAATTTAAGTTTTAAGGCCACCCTCCAGCTACATGAATTTTTTTAAGATTAAAAAAAAAAAGGTCAGGTATGTCCTATCGCAGGTTTTATGGCTTTAAAAGAAAAACTCAAATTACATGAAGAATTTTGTAGAAGAAAGTAAAACAGAAACCAGCAAGTGTGAAAAGGTTACGGGCATAGAAGTATATTTCTGGTAAAATGAAAATGCTTTTGAATAAAGGGGGGTCACACGGTGAAATACAGTTTTACGCTACAATTAAGGAAGAGACTGTTTCAAAATGGAAACAGGAAAAAAGTAGGACAAAGCCAGGAGGTTAAAGTATGTCACAAGAAATTACAACTTAGAGATTGTGTGGCCATGACCAAATTGGCTGTAATTCAAAATTATTAAAATTTCCTAAGGTCAGAATTCAATGTACTGAAACAACTAGAACCCAATGCCCTGTCTACAAAGATAAGGTTTTCTTAAAATGTTGACCTATTCTTTGTAACCATTACCAAAAACTGGCTTAGAGGAAAGGGATTTTACATTTTTATCAAGATAATTTCGAATATTAGCTGCTGGGTGTGTAGGGTTTTTAACTGCTTAGGCAACAGTCCTAACACCAGGAGTTCTCAACCTTCCTAATGCGGCGACCCTTTAATACAGTTGCTCATGTTGTGGTGACCTCCCAACCATAAAATTATTTTGTTGCTACTTCATAACTGAAATTTTGCTACTGCTATGAATCATCAGGTAAATATTTTTGGAGATAGAGATTTGCCAAGGGGCTCATGACCCACAGGTTGAGAACCACTGTAACAGAGTCAGGCTTATCTAAAAACCTGTTTGTTTTGTTGAGCTTTATCTGACTATCACACAACTAAATTTTAAGGCACTGTTTGTGCTTCAAAACTGGTTTTTCCAACATGGTGGTCCCTGTGATCTCGGGCAAGAAGATGGGTAGTTCAAGGCCATCCTCCAGTACATAGCTGAGGCTAGCCTGGAGTACATGAGACCTTGCTTCAGAAGACGGAAGCAAACAGAAAAACTAGTTGAACTGACCTGAGTCTTTGTCAGCCACACTTGTAGGCCAATGCCAAAGGGCTAAGAGGACAGTCAATGGTTTGAACTCCTACCCCTTATTAGCCACGCGTCACTGAAGACTGGGCCCGTTGAAAGGATCTGGAAACGTGGGTAAGTCCCACATCTTCTCGATCAGAAAAGCCATGGACTTTTGATTAGTTTGGACGCTAACATATGTACTTTCTTTGAAGAGGAGAGTCAATACTGAGGCAAATACCCTCAGTGTCCCCAAAGTCAGTGAGACCCTGACGCCCCTCAGCAGATAACAAAACTGGTGGAGTGTGGGGGCCCACAGAGGCTTCCTAGTGAGAACTTACTCAGGGTCAGAGAAGCTGGACTTGCTTTACCCAGCAGGACTGCATGATGGGATGATTTGGCCAGGGGCGTGGTTACCAGGTGTTTGGAAGGGTCTATACTTGTCCAAACTTTGTGCTTTGATCTTGTAAGGGGGAGGTCGTCTGCCTCTCCCCTTGACATATTAGAAAAAGCCCGTTTGAATAAATCTCTGGGTGACTTGGTGCCGACCCAGAGCGCTCCTAAAGCTATCCTGTGTTTCTCTCCTCATCACTATCTTTATATGTAATATTTCCTCCTTCCTCTCTCCTCACCCCAAGAACCCTTCAAAAAGTGGGAGAAGGTCAGAACTGGACTCCAGCAGACTCCCACAGTAGAGGAAAAACTAAAGTCAATAAGGGACCTTTCCAAAAAATAAATAAATAAGGGACCTTTCCCACATCACTAAAAGCAACCCTTGAGGAGCCTCAATTGACCTTAACCCAAAAAAAATTAACTTTTGCCCATTTCCTTGGTCTTAAACACCACCTGGCTTTTCAAAAAATGTAGTGATTTGTAACAATACAAAGCAGAAAGAGCTAGTCTCTGATTTTAAAAGGGAAAAATAGTTATTCAGCCCTTACAAATCTTCTTACATACCAGGTAGGGCAATCACAATCATCCAAGCTACAGCAAGACTGAAGGATGCTTTACCTAACTGTTATTGATTTGTTCTTCAGCCTGATCCCTAGTCAGTGATCTCTCCATTGTGGGATTTTAACTCCCTAAAAATCATCCACTGTGGGACAAGAAGTTCACCAGAGACTATTGAGCAGTGAAGCTATATATCCAGTAGTCCTGGTCCTCTATACACAAATTCCTTCTAATGCCCAGTGATCACTGCCCTACATCTTCAAGATGCCTTCTTTCTATGTATCCCCATAGCATCTGGGCCTCAATTCATCTTTGTCTTTAGAAGGACCATGTGCAAGGTCAGAATAGGAAACTCACATAGACTCTCCTTTGCTGGGTTTTGGAGCCGTCTCCTACACTTTTTGGACAGGCTCTAGCTAGAGACCTAAATGACTTAACTTTAGATAATGGAATGTTCTTACAGTATGTGGATGATATTCTTATATCTGGCCTCCTTCCTTAAATGAATCCTCAAACCACCTAAAGCTGTCTTTAAATTCCCTAGCTGACAGAGGGTAAGCAAAATCCAAAGGTCGAATTATTATCCCTAAAGGTATTATATTAGAATTCACCTTAACTCTTGGAAAACATTTTAAAGGGATACATTTGAAGCTGAGCAAGGGACTCATTGAGGCAAGGGGGCAGGAACAATGGTAGCCTGGGCTATTGCTGGCTGGTTTATCTTTTTGTCTAGAATGGGTTGGTAATCAAGGGTGATGATTAATTCCTTGTACCCATTTCTGCCCTCAGCTTCCTGACACAAAAAAAACCGTTGATGAAAAAAAAAAAACAAACTGTTGATGAGTGGGTGTGCACCCCGAGGATTTAAAGTAGAGCTGACTGATTTTTTTCATATATAAAAGTTTAGGTTTGTGATTCTTCTAAGATTTTTTTTTATAAGATTACCTTTGGAGATAGATAATAAAATAATTGATCCTTTCTTTATAACCACAAATTGCAGCCTGCCAGGAAAAAAAAAACTGGCTGAGAAAAATACCTTGCTTGCTTACATTTTGATATTCTATAACAAGTTGCCCGGGTATGAATGTATGTGGGTTCTTGGGACAACTTGTTTTTCACCTGTAATATGTAAAATGTTTATCATGCAAGGGATATGGAAAAATGCTGGTTTTTACTTGTATTCATTGTAATCATTCACTTGAAAAATAGAATGTAACCACACTGTAATTTTTATACTGCTTGAAAGATTTTGCTGGGGTATATAAGCTGTATGGGAAAAAATAAAGTTAGCTAGAAGGAAAACATCAAGAGAAACAGAAGGAAAACATCAGGGTGGAAAAACAGAACAGAAAAGGACCAGAGGAGAACAAACAACAGTAAGAATAATAAAATGCAGAACTAAGCTTTGGCCCTCAGAAAAGTCCTCATGGGTCTGTTTGTCTGTCCAGTAGTTCACCTGCTCTGCATCGCCTCTTCAGTGTCTCTGACCTACTGAAGGCTTGCCATTCATCAGCACCCTAGGTGAGAACCTGACATGTTGAAGGGGTGTGTGTGTGTGTGTCCCTTTTTCACCAGCCCCAGAGAATTAAGTTTTACTCCCTCAGATAGAAAAGTCAATTGAGAGATTAGTTCACCAACTCCGTGGCTCCCCCTTGATCCCTGAGCTGCTGGAGGCTAGTCCATGACAACAATAAAACCACTTCTTGGGGTTGGGGATTTAGCTCAGTGGTAGAGTGCTTGCCTAGCAAGCACAAGGCCCTGGGTTCCATCCTCAGCTCCAAAAAAATTAAAAAATTAAAAAAAAAATAAAAGAGTGCATCTCTGGAACCAGGGATAGCTTTAAAAAACAAAATAAAAAAATAAGTAAATAAAAAATAAGAATACTTCTTTCCCATCCCAGGGTCCAATCCACAACAGCACCCTGTGTTTAAATGTTGTCCCTTTAATGTGAAACTAACTCGTTCTCAGCTTGTCTTTCTCTTTTAGGAGTGTGACACTTTTTTAAAGAGCAAGCAAAAGTGGGGAGAGGGGAGAAGGCAGAGAGAGAAGGAGGGAAGGAGGAGGGCAGGAAGGGGAGAAAGACAAGTTTAGTTGGGCACGCCTATTCCAAGCACTTTGGAGACAGAGGCAGGAGGATCATCAGTTCCAGGCCAGCCTGGGCTACACAGAGTTCTCTACAAGTTAAGGCCGACGGGGCTCATGACTTTGTGTGACTTGGTTATAGAGTGTCCCTCAATTTTGAGTTTTCTTTTTGAATAAGTTTTAATCTAAGTAAAGTTCTGACCCTCTCCTATTTAAATGGTCTCATGGCCTCTCTCTTCTCACCCTGAGTCTTGCCAGCCCACTGAGTGACCCAAGCCTTCTTCTCCCGTCTCCCTCCACTCAGGCCCATCTCTGCCCACCATGGCCCTCCACTCTGTGCTGCAGGGAAATTCCAACTCCTCCCCATCTCGGAGCGCTGCCGCTGCAGTCTCCTTTTTGCTCAGCTCCCACCCTCCAGAGCCCAGTCTCGGGGATTGAACTCACGCAGTCAGGCTTTGGAGACAAGCCATTCATTCACCTGCTGAGCCATCTCACCGGCCTGAGCTGAGGCTTATTAAAATGCTCTTTGTTGTTTCCTCGGCTGTACATTTTAGGGGTTACTTTGCATTCACAGTTTATTTCTTTAGCTAACCCAGTGTGCTTTTTAGTGAAAGTATATCATTTTATGTGTAGCGTAAGAAACTTAACAGTTCTTCCTCAATATTCTGCCCAAAAGTAGCCCTGCTCCCCAACAAATTCAACTCCTGTGGCCCCTCTGTCTACTTATAGCCAACCAGAATAATCTTGTTGATTTGCTTGCCATTCAAGCAAAAGCCCTGATAAAAAATCTTGCCTGGCCTGCTCATTGTTTAGTTCCCAGCTCTTAGAATGCTGTTGGGCGTGTAGAAGACCTTTAGTGTGCACCGTTTGGAAAAAGGGGGGAAGGAGCTGTTGTGGCTTGAATAGAGATGTCTCCTAGGCATGTGTTCCAACGCTTGTCCTCCAGCAGGCCGTGGCACTTGGGAAGGGTGTGGAACCTTTAGGAGGTGGAGCCTCCATGGCGGAAGTGGGCCAGTGTGGACCGGCCTTGAGGATGTATAGCCTGGCCCCACTTCCTGTTCAATCTCTGCTTCCTGACCGTGTGCGCAATGTTACCAGCTGATCACCCATGCCTCCCCCAAAATGATGGACTGCGTCCCCTCAAACTGTGAGCCAAGACACCCCTTCCTCCCTTACAGTGTTTCTTGCCACTGCAAAGGAGAAAGCAAATACTACAGGAGCCAAGGGAGACAGAGGAGAAAGAAATGCACTCTGGATAGAAAGAAATCCTGGTGACTTCACTAATGTCTCTCGAGAAGTTTCTAGAAGCTGAGTACCTTCTAAGTGCTATGTACCAAGGATTTTGCCAGGACAGTCAGACTCTTCAGGAAGCCACTCACTGGCTTTCTCCAACCCCAGACTCTTCCTCCATGATGTAGGCTGTTGTAGGAACATAGCAGCAGCATCCCAGCCCCAGGAAGACGTGAGCAAGGGCAACTAAGCTGCCTAAAGGATCCCAGAAGAGGATGAGGAAGAAACAGTGCACAGCAGAGACCATCCAGGGACGGGGGATGCCGAACAAAGGCATAAAGGGCACAGACCAGATGTATAGTAAATACCTCAGTTACCATGCAGAGTGAGTCCCCTTGCACCATGCCCGGAAGGAAGGGAAGAAAGGAGGAAGGGAGGGAGGACAGGAAGGGAGGAGAATGGGAGAGAGAAAGGTATAATAGTGCATACCTATGACTGCTGGGAAGCAGAGGCAGGGGGATCACCAGTTCCAGGCCAGCCTAGGCTGTATGGAGAGACATAGAAGAGAGCCTGGTTTTTCCACCTGAACACACCTCCTGGACTGAGGAAATACCAGACTTGACCCTGGAGAAGAGTTCTGCTGACTGCCAAGAACGTGTACAGAGGTCTAGCTCCCCTGCCCTTGGTTTCACAAGACACCCTACAGCTTAAAAGAATCTCCTTGGTCCTGGAGAGCTGACTGGTGCACTTGTTCAGGGAATTCCCTGATGCAAGACCCTTCCTAGGAAGCAGAGAGCACCTCCCATGCTTGAAGTTAAAAATGCCATTCACTTTCCTACAGGCCTTGCAACTGGGATAGTTCAGCACTTGACTCTGGGTGGTGCATGCATGTGTGCAGAGGCCCCCAGAGGATTTGTTTTAAGGTGGTAACATTTAAGGTGGTAAAGCTCCAGTCAATACTTCCTGCCTATGTAGCAGGCTGTAGCAATGGCATCTGGGCCAGACTAGCACTGTGCTCAGTCACATCCCAACTGCTGACCCATCTAAACTAAACATTCCTGCTGCTGTCCTCTTCTGGCCTTCCTCTGCATATCTGTCATGCTCGCATAACTTCCTCTTCTGTGTGAGTCAGCCAGAGTCACTTTCTGTGGCCTAAGATTAAGAACTTCTATCTGGGTGGTAGTGGCACAGGCCTTTAATCCCAGCACTTGGGAGGCAGAGGCAAGTGGATCTCTAGGCCAGCCTGGTCTACAGAGCAAGTTCCAGGACAGCCAGGACTGTTACACAGAGAAACCCTGTCTCAAAAACACAAAAGAAAATAAAAAAATAAAAGAACTTCTGTGGGCTGGCCATGCCACTCAGTTGATAGAGTGCTTGCCTGGTATGCACAATGCCCTAGCTTCCAACCCTAGCCTTGTACAATCCAGGCATGGTGACACATCCTGGTAATCCCATCCCTTTAGAAGTAGAGGTAGAAGGATCATAAATTCAAGGTCAGCCTTGGGTAGATAGAAAGTTCAAGGTCAGCCTACGCTACATGAGAACCTATCTGAAAGAAGGGAGGGAGGGGGGAAGAGAATTTATAGTATGCTTATAATCCCAGCACTCAAGAGGTAGAGACAGGAGAATTAGGAGTTCAAAGCCAGCCTCAGCTATATAGCAAGTTCAAAGCCAGCCTTGGCTACAATAAAACCCTGTCTAAAAAACAAAGAAAAAGAATTTTTATTACTTGGGACCTTCACTTTTCTAAAGAAGTGACCTATAGCTCATCACTTGTCCAAAGGATCCAGGATCTATCTGTAACAAACACAGAGATCATTTTTTTTTATTTAAAAGCCACTAGAAAGGCCGCTGCTTTCATTAAAATGAAGAAAGACTAGAGGCATTCCCCATCTAGCCCCAGGCCACTACTGTAGGGGGAAGGGGGGAGATGAGCTGTATGTCCAAAGCCACAGCCTAAATAGCAGAGCACTCTATACTCCAGGGAGCACCCACGCTGTCTGCCCAAAGGATGCGTTCACTGGGAGACTTCTGCCTGGTCGGGAACATGGCAGCACTGTAGCCCACTCACTCACAAGAAGTTTTGGACCAGGAACACCTCTGCCCTCCACTTCCACCTGGCTCAGCCCACTCAAGCTAGAAGAAGCCTGCCTTTGTGTGGAGACAGACCCAAGCACCACCAGGGCAAACATACTTCCTTTTCTATGTCTCCGGATCTTCCCTGCCCAGCCCCACTCCCCCCCAAACACACACAGAGACACATACATGCTTGCAGTCACCTGCATGTGGGAAGCAGACAGACACTCGGGACATCTGTGAGCTAGAAAACCACAGTTGCTCAGCCAGTGCTTAAAAACAAGTTTGCAGTGTTTTTCAGGGGGTGTAGTGTGGTTGGTAGAGTGTGTGGCTAGCACACACAGCTGCCTGCTTCAGATAAACCAGTCTCAGTGACAGACCTATAATCCCAGCACTCGGGATATAGAGACGGGAGACACAAGTCCAGGATCACCCTCAGTTGCATAGCGAGTTTACAGGCCAGTCTGTGATGTACAAGACCCTATCAAAAAAAATCAATAAATATTGGGGCTGGTGAGACAGATCAGCTGGTAAAGGCGCTTGCTGCCAAGTCTGACGACCTGAGATTGACTGCTGGGATCCACATAGCAGGAGAGAACCAACTCCTTCAAGCTGTCCTCTGGCTGACAGGCTGTGGTATAAACACACAATAAATAAAAATAAGTAGATAGATGCTTAAAATATATAAATAAACCCATCCTAAAACCCACACAGACACATTTGTCCCTCACACTACCATGAAAGCCATATGAGTGTGATCATCTCTTACATTCTTGTCATGATTTAATCTCAAACACCTGTCTTGAGCCAGGTCCCCCTTTGGGTGGGGAGGGTCCTTATGGAACTCTCTCCATCTTGCCTAATTAAAACTATAAAGAACTGGGCTACCAGGACTTTCCAGTTTTGTTCTTCAAAACAAAATCTTGGAGATTATCATAATAGCAGGAATAACGCTATCAAACAGGCCAGGCCACGTAAGTGGCTGGCCTGCATACTGATGATTTAGTCTCCACAGTGAACACAACCAGATCCTGGACCTTCCACATAGGAAAACGGTGGCCAGTATACTCAGTCGCTTGTGCAAGCCACGATGCTAGTAGTAGTAGTACGTGTTTAGCTCCTCCAGCTTCCTTAGATGTGGAGTTTCACCCAGGAGATGGGGTACCAGCTGGAGTGTTTGAGTTTTCACCAGACTGTCAAAGCTCCCAAGTCACCAAGAGGATGTCATCTCTTTCCATGAGAACCAGGACCTCAAAGCATCCTAAACTATTCCATCCAAGAGTTCAGAGATCTACTTCAACATCTTTATTTTTGAGGTGAGGTAAAGAGACCCAGAGAGGGCATGTGCACAGAAAAGACCCTACACCCCAAGTCCAGGGAGCCGTTTCCCTCCCTGATAAATGGGTGTAATGCACAGGACATGGGGAACGGTTTGAGGTCTGCACAAAGCTTTAACTAGTGTCAATTGACACAGTGGGAAAAACTCTCCCTGCTGCACTTCTCTTCATCCTGCTGGCTGCTTTGAGGACGGACAGCCAAGCTCCATGCTGACATGTCTTTAATGCAGATGAATCTTTCCCCAGACAGAGCTTTATCAAGAAAGAGACCAGGGTCAGCAAGAATCCAATGACTGACTCTCTCTCTCTCTCTCTCTCTCTCTCTCTCTCTCCCACTCCCTCACTCCCTCCCTCCCTCCCTCCCTCCCTCCCTCTAATTATGTCAAGGGATGAAAATTTTATGTTTATATATCATTTATACATTAAGTTTCCATTTAAAACTATTTAGTATTAGGCTAAACAAAAGCTGGGTCTATGTAAAGAAAATTACTAAGTGAATGCTGATCACTGGCTATCATGCCTTTTTAAAAAGCTATTTCCATGGTAGTAAAATGTGTTAGTTCATACTCACCTTGCAACAAGTGACTTAGAAACAAAATTAAAACTGTCAAGCACATGACTAAACTCATGGTGGGTACCATGTGACTAGAAATCTATCACACTAACTTGGGGATCATCTCTATGCTCTGTGACTTCCTCTATTCACTTCCCTCTTCACACCCTCACCACACTCAGGGAACCTCCAAGTCCTCTCTAACAGAGGCCCCTGGTCACCTACAGAAAAAAGATCAGGAAAAAGGATCACTTTGCAGGGGTGGGAGTATATTGCCCCCTGGTGGAAGATTTGGGAATTGGCGCCCTACTGTACCTTTGGTACGGGCAGCAAGCCTGACTAATGTTTTTTAGGATAGGAGTTGGCTGACCGCA
The DNA here is from genome assembly GCF_049852395.1 of Peromyscus maniculatus bairdii. Taxonomy (NCBI): domain Eukaryota; kingdom Metazoa; phylum Chordata; class Mammalia; order Rodentia; family Cricetidae; genus Peromyscus; species Peromyscus maniculatus. Next base: position 27,479,574 of record NC_134859.1, read on the forward strand.
TCCGCAGCATGGGTTTACAAGGGCGTGCCACCAAGCACAGCTAGGGTGGGAGGGAGATTCAAAGTCAGGTCCTCACACTCTATTGGCTGAGCCCTCTCCCCATCCCAGGATTCTCACATTGGGCAGCTCCCAGCACCAGAGTGGATTCTGAGAACTCCAGCGAACAACCTGAACACACAGCAGTTAAAGGAAGACAGAAGTGAGATGTAGAAAATAATTGGCTATACCTCAGTCGTCAGCCCGGAGTGCAGTTACAACTTAGTTAACTGGCTGCAGGGCCTCAGTGATTGAATTCCAAAATTGGTTTGGTCTGGTCTGTTCGGCTCAGAACAAATGGCCAGTCCAAATTTTACTTAGCACAAAATATTTGTTACAGAAAGCACTGTGTCTGATGAGCCTGGGAACCACTCTTGCAGAACAAAACACAAGACCTAGCTGGGACTTTTTTTTTTTTTTTTTTTTTTTTTTTTTTACAGCCATGGGGGATAAGGCCCTGGGGAGACCGGCTCAGAATATCAAACGTCCTCTCAGGATAGATGTTGCCGAGATTATTTAACCAACTAGACCCTGACGATCTAGCTGTTAAGATACATGTCCAGCACATGGGATGCACATGAAATGCCCGTGGCATGGATCCGATGAGAGTCAAATGTTCTATAAAGGCTGGGCGGTGGCAGCTATGATCCTCCTGCCACCCCAGTTTTACTTAAAGACATTCCAGTAAGCATGGCTGGCTTTAAAAATGAGATGGCCTGGGTGTGGTGACACACATCTGTCATTATAGCACTTGGCAGCAGAATGCAAGAAGATCAAGGAGTTCAAGGTCAGCCTCAGCAACACAGCAAGTGTAAGGTCAGCCTGGGCGATATAAGCCCCTGTGTCAAAAGAGGATTTTTTTTTTTTTTTCAAGCAAAACTGGCGACAGCCATCAAGCTGCCGACAGGAGATTCACCCACCGCCCATGGCAGCAGAGACTGTATGCGAACAGGAAAGCAAGCGCGCATCAAACAAAGGGAGCGCGCCCTCTAGTGGCACGATTACACTATCCCAGGAAGACAGATTCCAGAGGCGGAGCGGAGGAAGACTTGGCAGTTGTTCTCAAATAAAAAGGCAAATCATAAATCCAGTTCAAAGTTAGATCATAAATCCCAGGCAGGTTTGGAACCCAGCCCAAAGGTACAGACTGCAAATCTGGGCGTCTCTGCTCTGCTGAGTGACAGGACCCTTGGGAGCAGGAGCCGTGATTTATGCCATTGTACAGCCTTCACAGAGCAGAACCCCGACTTATTTTACTTGATAAAATAATTTGCATTTTTAAAATGATCAGTGTCCAGCGCTATCATTTGTTGCTCTGTGTAACTAAATAAGGAAAGTAACATAGTCTACAGATCAGGAAAATAAGTCTCAGAGAAGGTAAGTAACTGACCTAAAAAGACAATGTCAGAGGTTGAACCCAAGCACATGGACCCAAGAGCCTATAAACTCATATCCCTTACACTAGCAATTCTCAAATGGGCTGGTCCCCAGACTCTGTTACACTCCTTAAGACCATCAAAGATCGAGGCTGTGGGATGGCTCAGTTGGTAAGGTGCTTGCCTTGCAAGCAAAAGACCTGGGTTCGATCCTAATTTAGATAGAGAGGCAGCAAGGGCTGGCGAGATGGCTGAGGGGGTAGAGGCACTTACCACCATGCCTGGTGATGTGTTTGATCCTTGGTATCTATGAGGTGGAAGGAGACAACCAGCTTCCTGTAGGTGTGTCCTCTGATCTCTCTGAGTGAAATAATGGCATATATACCACCACCACACACACACACACACACACACACACACACACACACACACACACTAGATAAACGCAATTATTTTTAAAGCCAAGCACGATAGTGTGTGCTTTTATGCCAGCATTGTAGAAGCAGGCAGCAAGCTCTCTGGGCTCCTGGTCAGCCACCCTAATGACTTGATCAGGTCCAGGCTAGTAAAATAGCCCGTCTCTGCCAGGTGGTGATGGCGCACACCTCTAATCCCAGCACTTAGGAGGCAGAGGCAGATGGATCTCTGTGAGTTTGAGGCCATGTGGTCTACAGGGCAAGATCCAGGACAGCCAGAACTACACAAAGACACCCTGTCTCAAAAAAACAAAAAGAAACGTGCATGGCTCTCAGAGTCAGGGATTGCCCTCTGCCTGCCCCACCTCACCCCACCCATACACACACACACACACACACACACACACACACACACACACATACATGTGCATACAAGTGCACATGCACCTGCACAAAGATGAACAAAAATTACTACAAACAAAGGGTTACTAAAGGTCACAAAACGATTTTATTTCTAAGGCTTCTATCAATATTTATAGTGATCGAAATTAAATCTGAGGAAATCTTATGCTTACTAACTGATTTAGACATGACTATAATGAGCTGTTAACATCAACACAACATAGTCTGTGAAAAATAACCTTACTCTCAAAACAAAAAGAAGCACGTGGGAAAGCGGGCCTCGCTTCACGTTTGCGGATCTCTTCAATCCCCGACTCCTCATCAATGACAGCTGGATTCTTGGAGTTGCCTCTGCAGTCTGCTATCATCTCACACTTGATGTCCCTTCTGGAAAATCCCACTGCGCTCCTCTGGACAAACGATAGAGAAAAGGCGTCTGTGAGTTCTTACGCTATTATCAGAGCAGACTCACCCTCACGTATTCCTGCAAAGTCTTGAGTACCCCTGGGGTTCTCTAGACAACCATTAGGAATTGCTGCTCTAAAGAGCAAATGGACAAAGGTCTCTGCTCTTCTGGTAGCCATGTGTCCAGGGAGTTCCTTGGGCCTACTGTGTTCTCATTTACTTCCTAAACTCTGCCCGTGCTCTCCCCGTCCCCATTCTTCCACTTTCCCTGGCAATTTTGTGCATTCTGAGGCAGCTCTCTCTTCCCCTAGGCTCTGCATGCAGCCACCAGTGAGATAATGAACCTCAAGGGAGAATCCTTCAGGCAATAAGGATGGCCTCTGACTTAATCCTAGACAACCCTTGCCCCTTCTTACCAAAATAACAAGCTGTTGGTTCCTATTATTCTGTTTCTAGAAGAGAACTTGTAATGAATTTTCACACAATCTCATGTAGACTAAGAAGTTTGGTATCAAAAGTGACACATCTATGCATGTTAAATTAAAATATGTGGCTGGGTGTAGCTAGCACCAGGAGGCTGAGGCAGGAGGAGCCTTGAGTTCAAGACCAGCCGCACATGCATAGGGAGACTTTTTCTCAAAGTGTGTGTGTGTGTGTGTGTGTGTGTGTGTGTGTGTGTGTGTGTATCTCTGTGTGTGTGCGCGTCTGTGTGTGTATGTGCCTGTGTGATATGTGTGTGTGTGTGGTGGTGTGGGTGTCTGTGTGTGTGTGTGGTGTATGTGGTAGGGAGGTATCTGTGTAGTGTGTGTGTGTGTGTGTGTGTGCATCCTTAACAGCAGCATGCTGGTTAGAACTTTGTTAACTTGACACAAGACAAAGTCATCTGGGAAGAGGTAACTTCCAGGAAAATGCCTCCATCAGATTGGCCTGTATGCAAGTCTGTGGAACATTTTCTTGACTGATGATTGATGTGGGAAAGCCCACACTGTGGGTGGTGCAACCCCTAGGCAGGTGGTCCTCAGTTGTACAAGGAAACAGACTGGGGCTGGGGCTGGGGCTGGGGCTGGGGCTGGGGCTGGGGCTGGGGCTGGGGCTGGGGCTGGGGCTGGGGCTGGGGCTGGGGAGACGGCTCGGCTGTTAAAAGCTAGGCTAACACCAAAATGAGAAAGCAGGCTGAGCATACGATTGAGCAAGTCCGTAAGCAGCATTCTTCCCTGGCCTCTGCTTCAGTTCCTGCCTCCAGGTTCCAACCCTGCTTGAGTTCCTGCCCTGACTCCCCTCAGTGATGGACTGTTATCAGAATGTGTAAATAGACTCTTTCCTCACAGCAACAGAAAGCGGACTCTAAGATAAGCAGTTTCCTTCAGGACATATCTCAGACCCAGATTGCCAGGATGTCCTCTGGATGCCATGTCTTCTTTAGTCACCAACCTTCATCTCTCCACCAGCGTCAGTGGAGAGAATCTCTGCTCCACCCACAACAGAGGCAAATGGTGTCTTCCTGGGGCCTCACTGTGGACCAGACTACACTCCCTGCATGTGCCCTAAAATTTCAGGTCATTAGGCAGTACCATTATTCTCCCCACCCCCCCCAACCTCCTGCCTCCCCCATGTACATGTTGGTCCATTCTGGTACAGCTGCTCTATCTGCAGTTTGAGAAAATAGGCCTCGAAAGGAATCAACCCTACCCACATCTGGGTCTTGAAGTCCTAACCTCCAGAATCATAAGAATAAATCTCCAAGGTTTGGGCTACCCAGGCTGGTATATTTCACTACAAGAGCCAGAGTACACTGGACAGCATCCATCAGGGTCATTATTAAACTTCAGGAGTATATCTCATAAGGTTCAACAGCCCCAGTCTGCATGCCCACATTATATGACTTTATGTCTGCTCTGTTAAGATTTATTTTTAATTATGTGACCTGGGGAGGAGGGTTTGTGCATGAGTACAGGTGCCCACAGAGGTCAGAAGATGGTGTGGGATCCAGATTCCCTAGCACTGAAATTACAGGCAGCTGTGAGCTGTGCAATGTGGGTTCTGGGAACCAAACTCTACCCACTCGCCTAGAAAAACAATACACACTGGTAAGCCATCTCTCCTCATATCTTCTTGATTTCCAGTGTCTTGGCTCTTTTTCAAGCTAAGCTTTCTGTTGTCATTTCTCTCTTTATCCAACTTCTGTCAGCATCAGATGCCCCCATCCCTCTGCCTCAGCTACAAGGTGGGGCTGGAACAAGCTGCTGTATGTATTGTTCTAGCTACATGCCAAGTTTTTAACCTGGGAATACAGAACAGTGTTTAATTTCATCTTTCCAGGATAATGAAGATGCTTCTCAAGTCGGATGCCCTTACCTTCCACCTCTAGCTAGTGTTCCAACGCCACTACGCTTCTGGTTCTAGGGTCCAGGTGCAACTGTGCAGGAAGCCAGGAGCCAGCTGTAACCTGATCTCCGAGCAACATGCCAAGGGCAAGCAGCTCCCAACCTTGGCGTGCAACAGGAAACAAACTTGAGGTGAGTGATGGTTCATGCCATCACCATGGAAACCCCCTCCCACTCTAAGAGTGCACACTAGAAGGCAGTCCCGTCCACTGTGTTTATGAGAAGTGGACCATCAATCCCAAGCTCCTCTTACAGGAACAAGAGGCCTCTTCATAAGGCATGAATCCTCCTGGGTCATGAGCACACAGGGCAATGGACACAGCCTTTCTTCTTCCCATTGTAATCCAGCCCCACAAACTGATGGTTATCTAGTTCAGGTAAGAGACTTGGAGACTAACGAACATAAGACCCTTCCTTGGCCAGAGTTTACTCTGGCTGGGCAGGAGGAGCAGGTCTGCCACCCGGTTGTTCCTATCACTTGAGCACATGAGGCTGAGGTCCCCAAAGCCACTGAATGCAGCTTATTCAAAAGTCAGCCTTAGGGCTGGCAAGAAGACTCAGCAGGCAGGCTCTTGCTGCCAAACCTGGGTTTTATCCCCGGGGACCCACTGGATGAAGGCAGAGAAGAGACTCCCACAAATTGTCCTCAGACCTACATACACACACAATAAAAAATTTAAGTAATCCAGGCAACTGTGGCACACGCCTTTAATCCCAGCACTAGGGAGCCAGAGGCAGGAGAATCTCTATGAGCCTGGTCCACAAAGTGAGTTCCAGGATAGGTTCCAAAAGCTACACAAAGAAACCAAAAAACAACAACAACTGTGTCCATGGTTGGGGGTGGGAAGAGTTCCTCCCTTCCTGGAGTCGACAGAGATCAGAACCTCGGAGGGAGTCTCTTACCCCAGATGAACATGGCCTATGCTGCAGGAACTGTAGACTCACCCTGGCATCACCAGCAAAGGCGGCTGCTGGGGAGCATCCTTGAATGGCAGAGAATGTGGTATCCTTTCCTGTAGTGGGTAGCCATTCCAGCTTTGGTCTGGAAGTTCCAACCCCCATTGAGGCTTCGGTAACTGTCACGCCTACAAGGCGGGGCCAAGGGAGGACCCTGAAGACCCAAGATCCGGATGTGCGCCTCTCTCTGTTCCTGGACCCTAGACACTGAAGGTTGACCAAGCAGAGTTCTCCACAGAACACCGCCGGACTGCAACACACCTTCCCCAGACCTTGCAACCTACCTATCCCTTCATTTGTAAGTTACGCCACTAAATAAACCTCCCTTTTAACTACGTGGAGTGGCCTTAATAATTTTACCAGTATTTTCCCATCCCATTACCACAGTACTGGGGATCATTGACAGGTGAGAATTTACCTGAATTTAAGACTGCTGCTTCCAAGGCCAGAAATGTTTCAGTGTGGGACATCTGCTACAGTAGCCCAGGCTTGGAGCCTAAAGATCCATAAGTGGTGGGAGTCTACCCTGGTTCTCTGAGGTGCTCAGAGTACTGAAAGGACCTCAGGGTTGTGCGTGACAGGGCAGACTACAGGTGGCCCCTTGTGGTGGTTGATTTTTGATTGTCAACGTGATTAGATTAAGAAATGCCTAAGGCACTGGTGAGGAATATTGGAGTGTAACGGAGGGTGTTTCCAGAGATTAATTTGGAGAGACCACCCACTCTAGAATGTAGGAGGCTCAATCCTATTGACCGGGGTCCTGGATTGACTAAAAACAGGGAAATGGGGAAGCAAGCTATAGGCACTGACAGTCTTTTTGCTCTGCTTCCTGATCCTGAGATGTCACCGCCGCCGCCATAGTCAAGAGCCACTCCAGTCACCATGCCTTCCCTACTATTAGACTACAGGATGGAGTCATGGCCGTAATAAACCTGTCAACATGGTCTTAATAGACTTTGGGGGATGCATTCGTTTCCTGAACAAAACAGGAAGAGTTTAGAGATGCAGGCTGAGGAAGGCCTAGCTTCCTTAAGCACATCCTTAATGGATCATTCTGGTAGGAGTTGAAGCTCAAATGCTACTAGGAAGATGGACACTGAGGTCTGCTCCCTCAGCAGACCTTGTTATAGGGAACAAGAATTCTTAGTAGAAACTGAAGGCCTCTTGTGTTATACTTGGCAAAGAATCCAGCTTCATTCCAATCATTTTCTGAAAAAGTTGAGTGGGGCTGAACTCAAGTGGACTAATTTAACTGATGGGTAAAATCAGGACAGCACAATATTCACTCTGTGACCTGGTTACTAGCTCACTTGCTTTACCCATCCTTACAATGAGAGCGGAGAGTACAGAAAGAGGAGAAATGTGCCACTTCATAAGGAGTGGCGTTTGAACCCAGTTAAAGCTGAGGACAGGACAGAGATGACAGAGACATGACTGCAATCTAGAGATCACTACCACCAAGGAGGAGCCTCAGACTTTACACCCCAATACAAAATGTGTCTTGTTGGGGGATATTCAATCCCACTGTGAACCCTAAGTTTGCATTTGCATTAAATAAAATTAACCTCGGGTCAGGAGGCTGTTAGTAACTAGTTGACAGGAAGTAATCATAGAGTATCAGAGGGCATCTGGAAGAAATAGAGGGACACACCAGAAGTAGTAGGGAGGGATTTGGAGTGGTTTTTCTTGTTTGGTGGAGCGGAAGGACACTCTTTGGGAGACACCAGCAAGGACAGAGGGTTAGCTAGTTGCTACTCAGCCTCTCTGAGCTAGCAGGTTTCACCCCAACCTTTGAATCTCACGTCTTATTTATAAATAGAACGAGAGAAATTTAAACTATCTTTAGCAGCAGTGGCAGAGCCAGTGCCTATGGGAACAGAACTCCTGCCAGGCTGCGGCCTGAGCAGCCAGGGCACTGGCAGAGAAGCAGGCCCGTAACTTCGGAGTCACAATTGCTAGCTGAAATAGCAGTCAATTAAGGCACAGCCACTGTGCCACAGATAAAACAACAGCGTCTCGAGGGCATAACCCCACCCATCCAGAGCTCCCTGGAATAACAAAATCCATTTTAAGAGAGAATGCCTGAAAAGGAAAAGCCTTCTAGGTACCCTGCTGAACAATGGCTGCCTAGGAGTATCTTCCCAGCTGTGGATTACACCAGAGGACTTCACTTTTCCCAGCCCTGAAGCACCTTTCTCCAGGCTTCCGATCACTCTTCATTCCCACAGGTATCCTATACCATATCCTCAAATGGCATGTGGAAATGTGAGGCTCCTCCCTCAGGACTAGTGTAAGTAAACTTTCTCTTTTGCAAAACTTGTCACACTTCAGAGACTGGCATACTGTGCCAATGGACAAAACATAGTCCCTTCAAAAACAAAGGCGCCAGCTCCATATTATAGACTTAGATATTAAATGCATTAATGCTTATCAAATACTTATGTCCACAATTGGATAAACAACCAATTCCTATAGGAGGGGAGTGATGTTCTCAGAAGAGTTAGAGCCTTTCAGATTCTAGTTACTGAATACTAAAGGCATTAGAACTAAATAGAACTGGTGATAAAGAATGTGTAACAATAAATACTTAATGAGCTGGAAGTGACTCTTCTAATTAAGAGATCTAATAACTGTCACTAGTCAATAGCCACAAAAAGGCAATAGTGAAGGGTATACTTTCAAAGGAAAACAGCGGTATCTTCTAATGCCAAGAAATACCAATGAGTTAGTAAGAATTCACGTCCCCCATACACATACACGCACAAATGCTTTATTAATACAACATACATAAACTATAAAGGAGTAAGTTTAAATATCTGCATCGTAACAAACAGGCGGCAGTTCAACATCCAGGGTGGAGAGAATGCTGGAAGGAGATTGCAACGGATCTGGAGGGAAAGGAATTTCTCATTAGAGTTCTGCAAATCCTGCAGCCGTTATCCATAACAAACACTAGCTGCTACTTCCATCCTAGATTCATTTACCTAACGACTCTCATACAACATGCAGAGGTCTTAAACGTGGCGGTGGTCTCAGAACTGACCGTCAAGAAGGAGGTCTTAAAAGTATGTGAACCCACTTGTTCTTTCGAGCATCAGGAACATCTAAGTCCTAAAATAGGACTGACCACCCATGTCATCAGAGGGCATGGTCTGATGATGTCTTCGGACCGCCAGTTCCAGCTAAGACCTTAAGCTGTGGGCAGTCAGGAGGTCGGCACTGCAGCACAGGTGTCCTGGTCCTGTTAGCCATGGATGGAACCTGGATTGTTCAACCAATCATGGTTACCACAGACGTCACCTCATAACCTAAGAAGCTGTTTTGTTAAACTTCATCCTCTGCTATAACTAAAGGCGGACTGGATTCCGGAATTACTTCATTTGTGATTAAAACACTAATGGCTGAGGAAAGTTCTCCTTACTCTGAAATTCTGCTCCAGTAGTCCCAAGGACAGAGGCTGCACACAGGCTCACCTGTACAACTCTGTCCCCACGGCAATGCAAGAGTCATGTAACAAGCTGCTCACAGCTTTTCGAGAGGACACCGCTCACTTACTAGATTCCCATGGTAGAAAGGGTGTCTTCAGAGGCGAAGGGGGGTCCAGGTGCAGCAGCTTCTCAAGCCCGCTCTCCTCATTCAGGATCATGAGAGGCACTCCATTCAAGGGGAGATGTGCAATCTGGTGCTCCTCAGGGAGGTCAAAACTCTCAAAATCTGTCACAAAGGGAAGCAAGCATCAGGGCCATGTTCCCTCAGCCCAGTCAAGGCAACGGCAGTGAAGTACATTAAGTCAAAATATTCTTCGCCACTACTGGTAATTCAAAAAATAGAGCCAATTTAATAATAGGCAGTTAAATAATTACGTTACTGCCTTAAAATAAATAATACTTTTACCATACTCAGCAAAATGTAACAGCTCTTGACATCTCTTTAATAGACTGTGTGATTCAAGTATGGCGGGGAGCACAAGACTATAATCTGAGCACTTGGAAGGCTGACACAGGAGCATCACCATGAGTTTGAAGTCACCCTGAGCTACAAAGCAAGGCCCCATTCCCTGTCAGAGATTCAGTAATAACATAAGAACTACACACCAGAAGAAAATATGCCCATAGTGGTCACAGAAAAGGGATTTGCAATGATCTAAGTTGTTAGTCAAGCCAAGATTTTTTCCTAGAAGACACTTTTCATCTGAAAAGAGTGTATTTGTCTAATAACCTCTCAAGGAATGAGGGAAGTCTATCACGCTTCAAGGAAAATCTTGTCACCAATGATAGAACTCAGAAACATAAAAAAGTTTAGAATTGTGGAATACTCACCTGCAATAGTTAGCGTGACGTTAATTTGAAAATTTCTCTTGCATTACTTTAGACTTGCCCTTTTCCTTTTGTTTGAGGCGGGGTCTCTCTACACAGCCCTGGCTGGCCTCGAACTCAGTTCAGTCTACTTCTGTCTGGGACTAAAGAAAGCTATACTTGACCCTTTCTGATGACAGAGGTGATATCAAACAATACACTTATTTGAGACAGGGTCTCTTTATGTATTCCTGGCTATTCTGGAACTGGCTGTGTAGACCAGGCTGGCCCTAAACTTATACAATGATGACCTTGAGCTTCTGATTTTCCTCAGCATCTTTGCTCCCATTCTTCCTGACTGAAAGTGATACCCTGGCAAGTGACTCCACCTGAACAAGTCTGTAACCCAGGTTCAGACAGTTTCAGAGTCTGCGCTACACATCACAGTCACATGGCGTTACAGTGAGAATCTCCAGCCGAGAGCGTTTCCGCCATACCAAAGACCTTACCTAGAGGATTGAAGGGGAAGAACTTCTCTATTTCTGGGTAGGTATCATCAGAAGCAGGAACAGAGGCCTGAGTCTTAGCAACCTTCTCGGAGATGGGGACAGAGCCTTGTGTCTTAGCAACCTTCTCAGTGATCTAGAAAAACCCAAGAGAAAAGGCACCTGTTAGAAGTCTCGTCACCTACATGGTAACATGAGGTTCGAGGGCCTCTTCAAATGATGAGGCCACACTTTACAATCTGTCAATTCCATGTTACAATTCTTGGTTTTCAGGATTCAGTCAGAAGATACGGAGAGAACTGACTCCTGACAGTTGTTCTCCGGCCTCGACATGCATGCCATCACATGTGCAGACCCTGCCCTCCCCATCCACACACACAAAAGCTAAGGGGCTGGAGAGATGACTCGGTGGTTAAGAGTACTTGCTCCTCTTACGGAGGACCCAAATTCAGTTCCCAGCACCCACAGGGCGGTCACAGCTGTGACTCCAGTTCGAAGGATGATGCCTCTTTAAGCCCTCCTCAGGCACATGGTACACTTATATACCATGGAGGCAAACAGCCATACACAAAACTAAGACTATTGTTTTTTAAGTTAAGCCAGAAATTTTAGCACCTATCCACATGTATTTCCAAGAACATGGAGCAGGGTTAATTCAAGGCTAATTAGCTCGGCTGTTCAAACCCAACAGTAGATAAGATAGGCTTGAGGCACCACAGAATAGTAGCTAGTCCTGGGAGTCATTTTTACCTTATAAAAGTATGATTTTTCTGCCACTGTGACCTGATTCATTGGCTTGGCTAATATTAACCAGTTTGTTTTCCTTAAATATATGGGATAAAGAAGGAGCAAAACATAAAAACATCTGAAGAATACCAGGGAGGCAATCAATAGCAGTAAGGCCAAAACAGAAGCCTGGGCCCTCCGGATCTTACCTCATCTATGTGTCAGCCAGAACTGGGGGACGGGGGGCTCTAGCTCAGGCTGGCCTTCAACCAGCCCACCCTCCAGCTTCAGCTTCCCCAAGTGTGAGGGTTGCAGGTGTCTATCAGACCCAGCTAAGTACTTCACACATCTGCTAAGTGGCTTCTAACCAGCTGCTTCCGGGTACTAGTTAAGGACAGCTGAGGCAAAATCAGCACTAGCTACTTCTGAGAGTTACAATCTCAAGATGCTGAGCAACCAGAAGTGGTGCAGCATGCCTCTCCTCTGTTCATTTGTTTATGGACCTCTAGCCATCTTCCACTTGGAAGAAAGCCAGGTAGAAAGTCCATTTTTAAGCATCCAGAGTGCCACAGTGGGACTTGAGATGGCTCAGTGATTAAGAGCACTTGCTGCTGCTGCTTTTCCAAAGAAGCTGGATTCGGTTCCTAGCACCCATCTAAGTCAGTTCACAACTGCCTACAACTCCAGTTCCAAAGGACCCAATGCCCTCTCTTCAGCCCTCCTAGGGGGCCCACACACATGTAGTATTCATGTACATTGATGCCCACACCAATGAAAATAATCAACCTTTTTTTTTTTTTAGTGCAAAGTACATCATCTTCATTTATATCGCTCACTCACCTTTTTCACAGTCAAAGTTGGCTGTTTCTGTTTGAGGGGTCTATTAGTCTTCACTGGCTTTTCTGTAGCTCTGTTGACCGTTCCCAAAGCCTTTCTGCTGGCCTTAGGCAGGGCTGGAGCATTGAACACTTTGCCAACTTGTGGCTTTGAAACCTGCAACTTCCCATCTAAGGCCTTGACTATTGAAAAAAAAAAAAGTATAATCGTAAGAATATTAAGGGCTCAGTAGGTAAAGCTGCCAAACCTAACCACCTGAGTTCAACCCCCAGACCCCACCTAGTGTAAGGGGAACTGACTCTCACAGGTTGTCCTCTGACCTCCACAGGCACACTACAGAACGTGTATGCCCCCACACATACACAAACAAAGGTAATAAATACACTGTTCTTAAAGATTAGACCAAATAAACACCTCCTCAACTTGACCAATTCTCGCCCACAAATCCATGCTGCTTTTTTGGGGGCAATGTTTTAGCACACTGTTAAATAACCTCATTAAGACAATAGGCTGACAGCTGGGTGTGGTGGAGCACACCTTTGATCCCAGCACTCAGGAGACAAGAGGCAGATGGATCTCAGTGAGTTCAAGGCCAGCCTGGTCTACAAATCAAGTTCCAGGACAGTTACAGAGTAACCCTGTGTCAAACAATAAAAAACATGAAGCCAGGCACTGTGGCATGTGCCTTTAATCCTAGCACTTGGGGAGGCAGCAGAGGCAAGTGGATCTCTGAGTTCAGTGCCAGCCTGATCTATATAGCAAGTACCAGACCAGTTAAGGCAGCACAGGGAGGCTCTGCCTCAAGAAATAGACTAAGCATAGAACCTGGGGACTTAGCTTAATAGATAGAATGCTTGCCTACCATTTGAGAAGCCCGGAGTTCCATCATTGCACAATGCATTGCACAAACCAGGCACAGCGGCCCACACCTGTAATCACTGCACTGGGCAGGTGGGGACACTCAAGGGATCAGAAGTTCAAGATCATCTAGGTTACATAGGGAACTAAAGGCCCGTCTGAACTACATGACACCTTTTCTAAAATTAAAACGATAATAAGCATGCAAATGTATCAAACCTGACTCTAATCAACCACAAAGTACACTAAGGCTAGGGGTTCCAGACCACACTCATAACCCACCCGCAACACCTGCATATTTGAAGACAGACCAAGACTCACCACCAGACCCCAGCTTCAACCCATCCTTAGATGCCAAACGGCTGCCTGGTTCTTCGTTATCCTTGTCAACAAAGATCAGAGTAGCCATCCTGGATTACTCTAGTGGAGAGAACTACATATCAGATACTGGCATTGGGTAAGGCCGGAAGAGCTAAGTGGCAACCAAGACCGAAATTTACCAAGGGTACGTGTGCACAAAAAAATTAGAATTATGATGGAGAAGCCAAGAGGCTTCATCCAGATCTGAAATCTTCAAGCCAGGGTCAGAAATGCCAAGTTGGCACCCAACAAAACTCTGCCCAGGCTGTAATCTGAGTGCTGGGGAGGAGGAGGAGGAGGAGGAGGAGGAGGAGGAGGAGGAGGAGGAGGAGGAGGAGGAGGAGGAGGAGGAGGAGGAGGAGGAGGCAGGAGGTTCAGATGTTCAAGGTTGGTCTCGGGTACACAACAAGTTCGAGACCAGCCTGGCTGCTTGAGACCCTGAAGAGGGAGGCAGGGAAGAAGGAAAATGAAAACAGCATCGTCGCGGGTCGAGCCCGCCAAGAGCACCCAGGGACGCGGGACCGAGTGAGGCTCAGATCCCGACCCTGCTTCGGCCTCCAGTTAGCCCCAGCCACCCCAAGCTCACCCGCAACACCCTAACTGCTAAACGCACCCAAGTCTGCTCCGCCAACGACCCCGCACACCGCGGTTTAAAACACAACTCGCGCCTCAATTGGTCCATCCGAGAGGAGGCGGGGCCTGGAGTCTGAGAACCAATGAGAGCAGCCGAAGTTTTCAGCCACCGCCCCCGTCCCGCGCCTCTCTCCCAGGAATTAAAAAACTAGGATCCTACATTGTCCAAAACTCCTGACAGGCTTTTTGTTATCCACAGAGTGGAGCTTCGAGGAGGCACAGGCCCAGTAACAAAACCGTCGTTTCTTTAAAGTATTTTTTTTTTTTTGTAACAGAGTTTCATGTGACCCAGGCTGTCCTTGAACTAGCTATGTAGCCGATGATGGATGATGACCTTGAACTCCTGATCCTGCTTGCCGTCTCCTAAGAGCTGGGATTACTGGCTATGCCACCATTCCAGGCTTACTTTTATGTTTTTGGCTTTTTTGAGATACGCCGCTCAGGCTTGCCTGGAACCCACGAGCCCAGGGATACTGGGATCAGAGTAGCCAGAGTGGATTCTCCAAGGGACCGGCATACATGTTGTTTAATAACGGCGGGAAGGAGTCACACCATACAATAGGGTCCATGTAGGAAGTTTATTAAGAGAAGAGGAGAAAAAAGGGGCAGAGAAGGGTGCAGGGATCCGTCCCTGGGGACGAGGAAGAGGAAGAGAAAGGTGGGCAAAGGCCCGTCTTTTATAAGGAAACGAATACACACAGGAGGTGCTCTTAGTGGCTGCAGCTGAGGTATTTCCTGTCAGGACCCTAAGGGCAGGCCAGTACATACGCCTAAATGCTAATACATGTTAGATATTAGCATTTGGGAAAGGCTAAAAAGGGTAAGTAACAGTAGAGATCAAACTTCATCCAGGACACATGTGCACTAGAAAAGCCAAGAGGTTTATTCAGATGTTAAATCTTCACGTCAAAGTCAGAGGCACTAACCTACTGAGAAGATGGTTTGGGTCAGCACCCATTAAAACAGTCACTGAGTCTGGAGAGATGGCTCAGCAGTTAAGAGTATTTGCTGCTCTTGCAGAGGATCATGCTTGCCCTGGGACTCACTATGTAGACCAGAGATCCGCTTGGCTGTGCCTCCTGAGTAGTAGTGATTTCTGCTTATTTTTAAGTATTGTGGAAATTCAGCAGGTTTGAAGACAAATGGAAATCGTTTGAGGACCCAGCTCTTCTCATTGAAATAAGCACTATTAATATCATTGGAGACTTTCCCTAAACCCTTTTTTCCTATGAATGTTTGATTACGTTTAATTACTAGAAAAGTTCCTTGGCCTGCTTGATGGTCCCATTCCAATGTCAGTAGTGTTGTATATTCCTGAGAACATTCTAAAGTTCCGTGAAAGTGGGATATACATCCTAGGATTTTCCCCCGTTCTTTGCTGCTGGGTACTCAGATTCTTTTTAAAATGGTGGTGAGAGCCTGCAAAGTCCTCATCCCTACAGAGCCATAAGAGACACTTGATGTGTGAGTGGTGGGTGGTAGATCAAGAAACCTCTCCATTACAGTAGGAATAAAACAGCAAAATTTCAGATGGTGGTGGCGCACGAGTTTAATCCCAGCATTCAGGAGGCAGAGGCAAGTGGATCTCTGTGAGTTCAAGGCCAGCCTGGTCTACAGAGCGAGTTCCAGGACAGCTAGGGCTACACAGAGAAACCCTGTCTCGAACAACAACAAAAAGCAAAATTTCAAATCACTAAGCAAATCCTACATCTCACTCTCTCAGATTCTTCCCCTCTCTCGAGACACATAGGGATTGCTTTGTTTGCTCAGAATCAACAGATTCTGTCTAGCCTCAGGATCTCTATATAAATAATTCTGTCTGCCTAGATAGCTATCTGTCTGCTAAAGAGGTTCTTCAAAATGAAGAGCCAGGAGCCAGGCTTAGAGACACAACACCTTTAATCCTAGCACTTGGAAGGCTGAGGCAAGTGGATCTCTGTGAGTTCGAGACCAGCCTGGTTTACACAGCTCCTGTAGCCTGCCAAAACTACATACTGAAACCTTGTCTCTGAAAGAAAGGAATTATTCAAAGAGAAGTGGAGAATACACCTTGCTTTTGTGAAATGTTATAGGCAAAAACTTTGGTGCTGATAAAATTTAAGGAATATACATTTATTTTGAAAAGTTTCCCCCAAAGTTTCAGAGAGAGAGATATGTAACACTATAAAATGCAGGACTGCCTTTTACACTTACAAGTAAGAATTTACACTGGGATCTGTCTTTTTACACCTAATGAATATGTAACTCAAGCTTCCTTTAAATTCACTCAACAAGTCGGGCGGTGGTGACACACGCCTTTAATCCCAGCACTTGGGAGGCAGAGCCTGGTGAATCTCTGTGAGCTCGAGGCCAGTCTGGGCTACCAAGTGAGTTCCAGGAAAAGCACAAAGCTACACAGAGAAACCCCGTCTCGAAAATAAATAAATAAATAAACAAATAAATAAATAAATAAAATTCACTCAACAAATATTTCCTGTACACCTGATAAATGCTGGGTACTATGCTAATCAAAAAGAAGAGTCTAACTCTAGGAGGTGAAGAATGAAGACAACTCCCCCCTACACACACACACACAGACACACACACACACAGACACACACACACACACACACCACTTATACCTTTACTGCCCCTTCTCTGTCCTATTCCTTTTATCCCCTCAACCTCTTATTTTCTCCTTGTAGCTCCTTCTAAATTTTGCTTCTTCATATTAAATCACCAGCACACAAAAAGTTTTGGTTTAAAAAATAAACCTGTATAAATTCCCACCGCTTCCACATGGGCATTCTCTAACTCCTTGGAAAATTTTCTCCCTTTCTCACCAACAGGAAACATTTTCTCAGGTCCCACTGCAAGTGTAAATTATATAACCACCCTGTGGTTTTCTTAGTAATGATATCTCTAGACAAACTTTGTGGTTTCTACTTGTTACTGGGAAATAATGTGTCCTCTTGGTTGGTAAACTACCGTCATGTATAGTACAGAGTCCTTAGCTAATACAAGTTTCTCCTAATCTAGCTTTACAAAAAGCAAGAATCCAGAGATGATCCCTGCCTTCTTAGTACTTCTAGAATCTTCTTGAGAACTCAAGCCTGAGGAAAAATTCCTCTTTCTGAGAAAGCACTCTCTGGCTTTGAGCTGGCTAATTAAGTCTCCACAATCAAATTTCAGGAATTATTATTTATTTGAGGGTTTTTTGTTTGTTTGTTTGGGATTTTTTGTGTCTTTTTGTTTTTGTTTGTTTTTCAAGACATGGTTTCTCTGAGTAGGCTTGGCTGTCTCAGAACTAGCTCTGTAGACCAGACTGGCTCACAGAGATCCACCTGCCTCTGCCTCTCTGGTGCTGGGATTAAAGGCATGCACCACCACTGCCTGGCTCAGGAATTATTTTTATTTTTATTATTTTAAATGATTTTTTCTATGCATTATTGTTTTGCCTACATGTATGTCTTTGTGAGGGTGATCAATCCCCTGGAACTGGAGTTACAGACAGTGTGAGCTGCCATGTAGGTACTGGGAATTGAACCTGGATCCTCTGGAAGAGCAGCCAGTACTCTTAACCACTGAGCCATCTCTCCAGCCCCAGGAATTACTTTTAATTGGGGGTTGGGGGGGAACAAATCTGAATAAGTCATAGGCTCAGCTGACATCTGATCTTCTGTCATCAACTGCCATGAATAATCAAAATTCCTTTTACATTCCTAATTTCAGGCACTTCAAGTTCTTTTAAAAAGATCTATAACTTCGGGCTCTTTGACTGAGATGGGGATGTTATCTATATTCATCTATATTTGAAAAGGAATTCCTGTGAGGGGAGTGTAAATAATTGTAAGACAGCACGAAGAAAAATTTCCAGGGAATGGCTCAGTATTCAAGACAGCTTGCTGTTTTTACAGAGGACCCCGGATTGATTGGGTACTCAGCATCTTCATGGTGGCTCACGATATATATATATTTCCAGTTCCAGAGGATATGGTGGTGATGATGTGCAAACTCATACACCTTAATTAAAACAATAATTTTTAAAAAAGAAAAAAGTTCCACCAAAATCACCTTTTTCCAGTAGTTTGTTTAATATTTTTTGTTTTATAAGGGACTGTTTAAGTTTGTTTGTTTGTTTGTTTGTTTAAGACAGTGTCATATTATGCCACTGGCCAGGAACTCAAAGATCTGCCTATCTCTGCTGGGATTAAAGGTGTGCGCCATTACGCCTACTTTTGGGGTTTCTTCAGTAAACATTTTTGCTAAAATTCTACTGTTCTAGAAGGAACAAGGGTTCCCTGCACGGGGCAGAAAGCTGCATTGCCAACATTTCCCTGCAGGGTGCACTACGAACTACTTGTTTGGACCGCCGCCTTGTTTTTAAAAAAAAAAAAAAGCCTTCGCCAAGCACTTGGAAGTGCGCATGTGCCGTCCTTCCGGAAGTTATTTCTGGGCTGCCGGAAAAAGGCAGGGAACCCGGAAGTAAACATTACCGGATCGCTTCGTTCGTGGCGGATGGTTTTGGCGTGGTCTGTGCCGGGACTGGGTAAGTTAGGGTTCTGAGGGTGAGCGGACGAACTGGGGGCCTCAGGGAGTGGGCATTCCCCGCAGTGACTCCTCTTGGTGACCGCGGACCCGGAGGGAGACAGACTGCCGCCCGGGACGCAGGCGCCACCCGGGAGTCCAGCCGAGGACAGGGGGCCGAGTCCTGGCCACAGTGGGGCGGACATCCTGAGCGGCCCTTACCCAGGCTGACCCCTCTGACCCCAGACGAATGCCTCTGAGCTTCCGTTTCCTCGTGAATGGGGATGATCTTATCGGGGGGAGGTGATGTGAGGGTCAGATTAGAAATGTCTACCTTGCGTTCGGTGAGTGGGAGTTGTCACTGGCCCGACCTGTAGGCCCCTCCGCAGAGCAGTGTGATCCAATGACGACAATACTTCAGTCTGCCTTAATCTTGAATGTGGCAGGCCTACGTTCCAATGTCCCGTGGTGTGTAACATGATTTAAAGGACCGACAGTAAAGTCAGGTTTGGGTTTGAGATCTGTCTCTCTCGCTGATGGGTTGGTGGCTGGAGTTGTTAACTTCCCCAGACTTATTTCCTCACTGTACAATAGGGTTGCTGTTGAAGATTAGGTGACGGTGCATATGGTCAAGAAATGATAATTGTTAAAACGAAGACGATTAAATCTACAAGTGTCCTCTTTGGCCTCCCAGTATACTTAGGCTACCACTGATTTCTAACACTTCTATTTTTATTTTTTTTAATCTATTTTAATTATGTGTATAAGTAGGAGGGTGGGTATGTGCCCTTGTAAGTACGTGTGCAGTCTTCTTGGATCCCATGGAGCTGGAGTTACACACAGTTATGATCCATCTGATGTAGGTGCTGAGAACTTGAATTATGGTCCTCTACAGGAGCAGTAGGTGCTCTTAGCTCCTGAGCCATCTCTGTTGCCCCTTACAAAAACTTCTACAGAAGACCAGGCATGGTGGTGGCACATACCTATAAATCCAGTACTTGGGAGATAGAGGCAGGAGGGTCCTAAGTTTATCTTCTGCTACATAGTGAGTTCAGGGACAGCCTAGGCTGTGAGATATACTGTCTCAGAACAAACAAACAAATCTATGTATATTTTCAGTGGGTCAAACACAGAACACTTTGAGCAGCATGATTGATTTCTGGTGATTAAGCACTTAGTATTGATAAAGAGTAGTGTAAATATCTATTGACCACAGGCTAAGAAAGGCTAAGAAAACTGGGGAGTGGGGGGAGTTGAGGGCGAGTCAATCAGTTAGTTGTGAGGCTAGAAACCAGGTACTAGACCTTGGCTGATGTTGTCGGGGTTGGCTTTCAGAGTAGGAGTGACAGCATCCATTGGCTCGTCGCTGTCTACTGTGCTAGCTGCTAGTTGCTAGTGGCTGTTGAGAATGGAAATGTGACTGAGCCAAATAAGTTTAAAACCCACTTTAACAGCTTTTAAAACTAAGGGTTTTTTTTTTTGTTTCTTTTTGTTTTGTTTTTGTTGTTGTTGTTTTTTAGTTTTTTGGAATTTGAAATTACGCTGAGTTGAGGAATATTTAGTTAAGAAATTTGCCAGGTGATGGTGCCTCATACCTTTAATCAGTCCCAGCACTGGGGAGGCAGAGGCAGGTAGATCTCTGTGAGTGGCTAGCCTGGTCTACAGAGTGAGTTCTAGGACAACTGGGGCTACACAGAGAAACCCTGTTTCAATGCACAAAAAAGGAAAAAGGAGAGAAAGAAATTTCTATGAAAGTTTATTTATTTCCTTTTGTACACGTTTGTGGCAGAGTCTTGCTATGTAGACCAGGCTAGCCTTGCAGATACGATCCTCTTGGTTATAGGCATTTGCCACCATTGGCCCATTTTATTTCTGTAATATTGTTACTCAGAACCAAAGAACTACCTATATTGTTGGCATTTAGTTTTCTCTGGGACCATACTGCTTTAGAGAGATTTTGAGTTGAGCAATGGGGCATGTGATCAGATTTGTATTTTGAAAAATTAAACTATAGTATGAAAAAAGTTAATTGGGCCGAATTAGAAGAGACTGGTAAGTCTCAAAAAAATTACAACATGTACTAAAGTGGTAGCATTCAATATGAAAGGAATAGGTAAATAGCAGTGATATCCAGAGAGTAAAAATAATTGTTAGTAAGCTGAAATAGAAAGAAGAGCTGTCAATGAAATGAGCCTGGATTTCACAGGGGAGGCCACGAGTTTTAGGCATGTTGAGCTTCTAGGTAGAGATGCCATAAACCATTGATTACGTGGATTTGATGATCAAATGAAAATTCTGTAGCAGAGAAATAATGTGGAACCCCAGCAGGGGGCTACTGTTCCTTCTGAATCATTGGAAACTGGTATTGTTTAGAGTGATGAGTGAGGCTCTGGCTATATATACCATAAGGAATCAGTCTCTGAATAAATGCGTAAAATAGATGAGCCTACAAAGGAGTCTAGAACAGGAGAAGGAGTACAGGAATAACCAGTAACATGTTCTAGAAGCCATGGAATTAGAATCTACGACAAAAGGAGCAGAACTGAAAATGTCCAGTAGGTGTGATGATAAATTGTGTATCAAATAAAGCCTGCCTGAGGATCAGAGGACATAGCCAGCCACTAGATTAAACATAGAGGTCAGGCAGTGGTGGCACACACCTTTAATTCTAGCACTTGGGAGGCAGAGATCCATCTGGATCTCTGAATTCAAAGCCACCCTAGACTATATGAGATTGTAGGGGTTTTTTACTCTTTTTCTCTTTTGGGGAGCCCACCACCCAGCTACCAAATAAACACAAACAGAGGCTTGTTTTTACTTAAGAATACCCGGCCTTAGCTTGGCTTAGCTTCTTGCCAGCTTTCCTTATCTTAGCCTCTGGGGTTTTCTTTTTCTCTTCTGTAAATCTTAAAATCTTACTCTTCCTCTCTTGCTGGCTGTGTAGCTGGCCCCTGATGTCCTTCTCCTCTGGCTCCTTCCGCTCTCCCTTTCCAAATGTCTGTCTCTATCTATTCTCTCTGCCTGCCAGCCCCACCTATCCTTTCTCCTGCCTCGCTATTGGTCAGTTCTTTATTAGACCATCAGGTGTTTTAGACAGGCACAGTAACACAGCTTCACAGAGTTAAACAAATGCAACATAAAAGTAACACACCTTAAAATATTCTACAAGATTGATTCAATCTAGGAAAAAAAAAAAAAACAGCAAGGCAGGGAGTCACACACCTTTAATCCCAGCACTTGAGATCTCATGCCTTTGCTGCCAGTATTTGGGAAGCACACACACGCCTTTAATCCCAGCACTAGGAAGGAAGTGACATGGCTGGGCGGAGAAAGGCATGTAAGGCATGAAGAGACAGGAACTAGAGCTTTTTCAGACACTTTCAGTCAGAGGATTTGTGGAGATGGGATCTTGCTTTCCATTCAGCCTGAGGATTTGGTAGTGGTGAGAAGTTTCTCTAGTGGCTTGTTCCTTTGTCTCTCTGATGTCTCAGCATTTACCCCAATGTCTGGCTCTAGGTTTTTTATTAAGAGTCCATTTAGGAATTCGTGCAGCAAGTGGGTATTTAGCACATTGATTAGTATTAATTTAGTTAGTGTAGTGGTAGGTTTCATTGGCATGGTTAGGAACAGAAGCTAAGTCAGAGGGACTGGGGGTAAGGAGTGCAGAGGTATAGAAATAGAGAAATATAGGTGGTGCGTGTGTGTGTGTGTGTGTGTGTGTGTGTGTGTGTGTGTGTGTGTGTGTTGCTAGGCATCTCTGAATATGGACCCAGCTATATTTCTTTCTGACAAGGTCTTATGTACTATAGGTTGTTTAATTCCCTGTAAAGCTAAGGATGACCTTGAACTTCTGATCCTGTATTAACCTCCAGATTGCTGGATCACAGGTGTGTACCACCACACCTGGTTTTTGCAGAACTGGGGAATTTAACTTCCCTGCGTGCTAGGCAAACACTATCAACTGAGGCTTCATCCCCAGGCCCTAAACATTGGTAATTGTTAAGGCATTGGGCCTTCATTGGAAACAGTGATGGGCTCTGTAGTTTTTTTACTGGTAGAAAAGTTTAAGACACACAGGAGGGCTAATTTAGGAATATCTGTATTAAAGTCTTTGAAATTTGAAATTTTATATACACGGCTTCTCCATTTGTAAATTGGAATTTTGAGAGAACTGGTGCTGAGAATACATAGACTTTTTTTTTTTTTTTTTTGATACAGGGTCTCACTATGTAGCCTTGGCTAGCCATGGGTTCAGTACATAGACCAGGCTAGCCTCCAATCCCCATAGATCCACATACCTCTGCTTTCCAAGTACTGGGATTAAAGTTGTATATTACAATGCCCAGTTTGTAGAGCCTTTTGAGGAAGAAAAAGAAACCCTTAGAACTAGTGAGATAGTGCATCAGGTAAAGGCATCTGCTCCTAATGCTGACGACCTGAGTTTCATGCCTGGGACCCACATGGTGATTAGAGAGAACCTATTCCTACAAATTGACCCCTGACCTCTCCCTACATGCCATGGCATACTCAATCCCTACCCCACCCCTCCACACACATACACACACAATAAATAAAATGTAACTTAAGAATGTAAAGAAACCCTCCTTTACAGGCACTATGAAAGAATAAGAACTTATGAGAGTAGACACTGCTATTTAGTTTGTGCAAGTACCCAGTTTTGATCACAACACCACAAAAAGTTTGAAAAGTAAGAGAGAGGAAAAAAGTGAAGGAGCGAGAAACCCTGATAAAACTCACAGTGTATCATTAGGACACAGTTTAGTAGTCTTAGTGAACGTATTCCTGAAGGCCTCCTTTACTGTAAAAAATCCCTTCCCTTTTCAGAGGAAGCCAGTTCATCATGTCGGCAGCAGCTGTAGATACGGTTAATGCCACCCCCCTGTCGGGGTCAAAAGAGATGAGTTTGGAGGAGCCAAAGAAGATGACCAGAGAAGACTGGAGGAAAAAGAAGGAGCTAGAAGAACAGAGAAAACTGGGCAATGCCCCTGCAGAAGTTGATGAAGAGGGGAAGTGAGTTGTTCCTTATATGATCTGTTCCAAACCATACCCACATCATCAGGCTCTCATCCTTTGCTTTGGTAGGAAACTGTCCTTTACTAGTTACAGATTTTTATTCTTCTCTCTTGTTTTCTCAAACTCATATCTACATGGTTTAGTAGTCAAATAATACTGGAGAGCTTATAATGAATAGCAATTATCCTTTTTTACCTTTTTCACTCTGGTAGTACTGGAGTAGCGACTTTTATATCTTCTTATTTTGAGCTCTTCCCATCTCTGAATAATAATGCCTATGAGATTAATTTAATCAGTTGGCCGTGGACACTAGTGACTAGTTTAACATCCAGCTCTGTAGGGAGCTCTCCCAGCCCCCTATCTTCCCTCTGTCTCCGTCCAGGTGTATCGTTAGTCTCAGCATCGTGGTCAGCGTGTTCCTCACTGTAATATACATTCTGTCGTTACTGTCAGTTCTTCTCCTAGTGGAGATAGCAACCATCTTCCCTCCCCTTCCCACTGCAGGGGTTCTGTGCTTGGCTTCTGTACCCACTGCCTTCGTGATTGAAAGGGCATTTCCAAACTTCCTGCTTTACAATTTTACTTACATTTTATTACAGAGATATCAACCCTCATATTCCTCAGTACATTTCTTCGGTTCCATGGTACATTGATCCATCAAAGAGACCCACTTTAAAGCATCAGAGACCACAGCCAGAGAAACAGAAGCAATTCAGTTCCTCTGGGGAATGGTACAAGAGAGGTGTAAAGGAGGTATGTGGCAACCTGTGTGTCCCTTTGTGGGTGGAGATTTTGTGTGAAGAACTTAAGAATCTTTAGTGTGATGCTGTTTAAAGTGGGAAGGAATTATGTGACCCTGGTTTGAAATTCACAGTGTGTACGTTAGTTACAGTCTCTTCTTACATGAATTGAAATCCTTAAACTTGACCATCTCAGAACATGAAGCCCTACCTGGTTTTCTTTTTAACAAATAAAATCATTCAGTAGACACAATAGTGAGAGCCAAAGTTATTTCTAAATGACTGTGATAAATAAGATGTCTGTTTTGTTTGTCTCTGTCCTTTAATAGAATTCTATAACTACCAAGTACCGAAAGGGGGCATGTGAAAATTGTGGGGCCATGACACACAAGAAGAAAGATTGCTTTGAGGTAAGTTCAGCCCTGAGCCGCTGGGAAACTGTCAGCCAGGCTTTTGTTTTCCCCTTTTCAGAAAATCTCTTTTTCCTAAAATTATTTTAGAAAAATCAAAATTAGTTTGCATGAAATTAGTCCAGCATCATCAAAGTTTCCTGCCCAAAGACTGCCTGAAAATTAAAAATTGAGACTAAAAACCTCACAGTATGTGTACGCCGACTCTGTAAAAGTTGCATGAAATCTTCCTCTGTGCTGCAAGTTCTTAGGAAGATCTGCTGTCTTTCAGAGGCCACGGCGGGTTGGAGCTAAATTCACAGGCACTAACATCGCTCCGGATGAGCACATCCAGCCTCAGCTGACGTTTGACTATGACGGGAAGAGAGACCGGTGGAATGGCTACAATCCAGAAGAGCACATGAAAATCGTTGAGGAATACGCCAAAGTTGACCTGGTGAGCCAGTCCTCTGCTTTCCTGCTCCCTAGAGAAGACCCATTATGCTGTTTGTCTAACCTGACAGTGCTTTCCGAGTCCTGGCACTGTGAAGATACGTCGTTTTTTTATAGTAGCTTGTCTAATTCAGTGGTGAAAATAGTGTGGTGCCCTGCTTAGCAGCAGTTTCTCTCTCTTTTCCCTTGAGACAGGGTCTCTCTATATGGTTCTTGCTGTCCAGAAACTGGCTATGTATTCTAGGCTGGTCTTGAACTCCTGCCTCTGTCTCCCAGATTCTGGGATTAAAGGCCAGTGCCACCATGCTTGGCTGGCAGCCATTTCTTGCATCTTTTATTCTTTGGTCCCAGTGTGACCAAAGGTGCTAGACATGTAAGAACAAGCTGACATCCAAATCTTCTTCTATTTATTTTTTTACTTGAGGCAGAGTCTTTACTATGTAGCCCTGGCTTGCCTGGATCTGACTTTGCAGATCAGGCTAGCCTAAAACTTACGGAGATCTGCCTATCTCTGTCTCCTGATTAAAAATATCCTGTGCCTGGATTAAAAGTGTGCAGACTACAGCTTGTGTCTAAGACTGCATTGTGGTACTCTCACATACCATGTAAGAATAGGTAACCTGCCAGACAGTGGTAGTGCACACCTTTAATCCCAGCACTCGGGAGGCAGAGGCAGGCAGATCTCTGTGAGTTCGAGGCCAGCCTGGGCTACAGAATGAGTTCCAGGAAAGGCTCCAAAGCTACACAGACTAGATAACCTATTTCTGAAAGCTGAATTTTAATCTAACATCAGTTTTTTTGTTGTTGTTGTTGTTTATTGTTGTTTAAACAATGATTCTACCTTCTTATCCAAATTCCTTCAAAACAGTAGTCTATTCTGCTTTTTTTTTTTTTCTTAAGAAATTGCAGATTATATTTAAAGTCATGAGTTTTGTTTTGGGGGTCAGCTTCTATCTTGTTTTGTTTTCAGTTTTAAGGGTTACATGTAACCCTGGCTGATCTTGAACTCCCTATAACTCTATAGCTATGTAGTCAAGGATGGTTCTGAGCTTCTACCTCCATTATGCAGGATTATGGATTTGTGCCACCATGCCTGGCAAGGTCATGCAGTTGCACATAAAGCTCTAGACTTCGTGTTTTCTTGAGCATTGTAATATATAGTAGTAACCTGAACCTGCCTGAGAACTGTCCATCAGTCACCGGGAGGCAGCAGCATCTACCGCTGTTGTCAGGACTCACTCTGTGCGGTTTGCCATTGCTGCCGCCTGGCTCTGCTCACATCAGGGCTTGTTCCTGCAAGGGTCTAACGCCCGCTCTTTCTTCTCTTTTCTTTTTTCTTGAGCAGGATCTCCTCTAGCCATGCTTGGCGCTCTAATGCCCATTTCTGAAAGCACTAAAATCACTCACTTTAAATGTTGTAAGTAAATTTTAAATATCTCTATTCTTTTAGGCAAAACGAACATTGAAAGCTCAGAAACTGCAAGAAGAGTTAGCCTCTGGAAAATTAGTGGAACAAGCTGTAAGTAAAGATACAAATATTCAGACTCTTTAAAGCAGTAGTTCTCAACCTCTGGGTCATGACCCCTTTGTTTGAATGGCCTTTTCATGGGGATTGCTTAAGAACATCAGAAAACACAGAGGTTTATGTTATAATTCATAACAGTAGCCAAATTACAGTTATGAAATAGGAACAAAAATATTGTATGCTTGGGAGTCACAACAACATGAGGAACTGTATTAAAGGGCTGCAGCATTAGGAAAGTTGAGAACCCCTGCTTTAAAACAACGAAATGACTCGTAGAACAAGACTACGTCTCCAATAAGGAAGGAACTGAACTTCCTGTCTCCATCTCCTGAGCACTGGAGTTGCAGGGATGCACTGCATACACTGTGCCTTCACTCTTAAAATAGCGTTTGTTAGGACCATATTAACAATACTAGCTATCATGTATTTTAGTGATATATTTTAGTCAGAAGTTTTCCTGTGTCCTACCCAGCCCCATGGTTGGGACAAATCTCTCCCACCCATGTCCCTCAGCCACTTGGTCCCAAGTAAACACACAGAGGCTTGTATTACTTACAAACTATATGGCCTATGGGCTTTGTGCTAGCTAGCTCTTATAACTTAACCTATTTCTATTAATCTATATCTTGCAACATGGCCATGGGGTTACCGGTCTGTGGGCATCTTGTTGCTCCTTGGGCAGTGGGCTGGCATCTCCCCTGACTCCACCCTTCTTCATCTCCTCTTCAGTTCGAATGTACTGCCTAACCTTATCCTGCCCTGCCATAGGCCAATGCAGCTTTATTTATCAACCAGTCTGAGTAACACATATTCACAGCATACAGAAAGACATACCACAGCAATATATGAAAAAAAGAAAAAAAGAAAGAAATAGAAGACAATCATAGAGAAAGACCCATAATACCAGGTTCCTTTTTTTCTGACTTGTTGTATATGTGCTGTGGTGGGCTTTAAACCCAGGTTACAAACATCCTGTCTTAGGGTTTTTATTGCTGTGAAGAGACACCAGGACCATGGCAACTCTTATAAAGAAAACATTAATTGGGATGGCTTGCTTACAGTTTCAAAGGTTCAGTCCATTATCATCATGACAGGGAGCATGGTGGTGTGCAGGCAGAAGTCGTGCTGGCCCCCTTGTTTAATCACATCTTCACCAGCTTTCTGTCTTTCACTACCTAAGCTTGGCTGACCTGAAACTGGATCTCTAGACCATGCCGGCCTCAAACTCAGAGATCCGCCAGCCTCTGCCTTCCCAGTGCTGCGATTAGAGGTGTGCCCCACCACACCTGGCTCTTAAGCTTTTCTTTAGTTTCTTTCCACAAGTTGGAAACTTAGTAGAGTGGGATCTTGCCCAGAGGTCACCACTCCCTTTATTCCATTTCTTAATTTGTGTATCTCCTTGAACACAGGTCTTAGCGCCATTCCACTTTTTGGCTCTTTTTTCCTCAAAATTTACTTTTTATAATTTACCCTGCTCAGCTTGATCCTTTTCATTCTAAATCTTCATTAGCGTTACCACTAATATCCACATGACAGTCTATACTGGCTGAAAACTCTTCACTTTAGCCTCAGGCAGACTTTTCAGACAAGGGCAAAAGGCAGCCACTTTCTTCACCAAAATATCACAAGAACAATCTCTAGGCAACACACTAAAATTCTTCTCCTCTAAAACCTCTTGAGTGAGCCCCCAACAGTTCAAATAACTCTTAGCACCTCTGTTTTCCATGCTCTTACTATTATGGCCCATTAAGGCGTGCGTACTCACAGCATTCCTTTCATAACCCAGAGTACCAAAGTCCAAATTCCTCTAAACATACACATGGTCAGGCTTATCACAGGGATACCCCAGTCCCTAGTACCAACTTCTTTCTTAGTTAGGGTTTTATTGCTGTGAAGAAACAGCATGACCATGGCAACTCTTATAAAGGAAACATTTAATTGGGGTGGATTGCTTATGGTTTCAGAGGTTCAGTTCATTATCATCTTGGCAGCCTGCAGGCAGACATGGTACTGGAGAGGTAGCTGAGAGTCCTACCATACATCCTGACAGCATTTTCTATTTGGACTTGATTTTAAAAAACTGGTGAAGTTTGGGGCCAGTGAGATGACTCAGTGGGAAGAGGCAGTTGCTGTGCGAGCTTGGCAACCTGGATTTGAGTCCCAGAACCCATGTAAAGATGGAAGGAGAAAACTAACTTCACAGAGCTGTCATCTGACTTCCACGTATACACAATGGCATGTGCTGACTCAGTACTGCATATAAAAAGAAAACTAGTCAGGTTTAATGAAGGTGATGCACCTAATGATCAAACAAATGGAAATGAGTGTTTATTGGGTCCTTTGATCATCTTAAACTTCCTGTTGCTTTGTATGACTAATCCTATAGCAAGGGGCTGGAGAGGTGGCTCAGTGGTTAAGAGCAATTGCTGCTCTTGCAGAGGCCTTGAGTTCAGTTCCCACCATCCCCATTTCCAACTGCCTGTGACCCCAGCTCCAAGCAATCCAGTGTTCTCTTCTGACCTCCATGGAAACACACACACATCTGCATATGCACACACACAGACACGTACACATGAAAGACATCCTATATCAATAAAATGTTTTCTGGTTTTGTAGACACTAATACAATTAAGTGTTCATAATTGCACACTTGTGTCAGAATATATATGCTCAGTACAAGTGAGGAGTATGAAAACTTATTGAATTGAAATGATCCAACCAACCTTCCTTCCTGCCCGCCCTCCCTCCCTCCCTTCCTCCTTCCCTCCCTTCTTCCTTTACTTCAGTGCTAAGGATCAGATCCAGGGCCTGGTGCATGCTAGGCACACACTGTACCACTCATCTATACCCATTTATATTATATGTTTTTAAAGTGCTAAGTAATCAGTAAATTAAGCGAAAAAGAATTACAAATGGTTTTCCTTCTTTCCTGATGCAGAATTCTCCAAAACATCAGTGGGGAGAAGAGGAACCCAATTCTCAGATGGTAATACATGCTTGTCTTTTCTGGCTGCTTACTCTTTTTCGATCAGTGAATTGTGGTAATTGTCGTTGTAATAACAGCTCTGAATTAACACAGATAAGCCTTTGTTTAAAGGGAAAGGAAATCAAGAACTCAGTGCTGTGACTTTTTGCTTAGTTTTCTCACCCCTCACTCTTCCTTTTAGGAAAAGGATCATAACAGTGAGGATGAAGATGAAGATAAATACGCGGATGACATTGACATGCCTGGGCAGAATTTTGACTCTAAGAGACGCATTACTGTTCGGAATCTCAGGATTCGCGAAGATATTGCAAAAGTAAGTGTTGTCACCCCAACCTACAGCTTTGACAGATGATGTTTCCACACCTTCCTCTGCTTGTGCAGTGTCTGTACAGTTTGATTGGCCTGATTAGAGTCACTCCAAAGGACAGCATCATGTTCTTTTTCCATACTAGAAACATATGTGGATGTTGGGTTTATCAGAACCCACTCCTCTGCCCTGCTGAACCCTTTCTTGCTATAAATAAATGCTAATTCAGTCTTTAAATATTTTTACTTCTAGTATTTGAGAAACTTAGATCCAAATTCTGCCTATTATGATCCAAAAACTAGAGCAATGAGAGAGAATCCTTATGCCAATGCCGGAAAGAATCCAGATGAGTAAGTATCCAGTTAAATTTATGGACTTCAGAGTGGGGGTGGGGGAGTTAATGCTTTCTAATTTGATTTTGTGAATGGATTTTTCCTAATGGGGAATAATTTCTGAGACAGCTTTTTAAATGTTTGCTTACAGAGTGAGTTACGCTGGAGATAACTTTGTTAGATACACAGGAGATACCATTTCAATGGCTCAAACACAGTGTAAGTATTAGTTCTACACCAAGACTTTTTATGTGAGCTTTAGGAACGAGAACCAGAGCGGTGGCTAGAGGTGCCTGCCATCAAGCATTTCCGTCCCCAGTGTCTACATGGTGGACGGAAAGAACCAAGGTGTCCCCTTACCTGACATGCGTTCTGTGGCATGAGTGATCACACACATGTTTGCACTCCCAGATAAATAA
Organism: Peromyscus maniculatus bairdii; assembly: GCF_049852395.1. Lineage (NCBI taxonomy): Eukaryota > Metazoa > Chordata > Mammalia > Rodentia > Cricetidae > Peromyscus > Peromyscus maniculatus. Next base: position 27,510,456 of record NC_134859.1, read on the forward strand.
ACGTAAGAAACAAAATTGGGGGTCATAAAACAAGCATGATGGCATATGTCTATGACCTTATTGCTTAGGAGACTGAGACAGGAGGATTATCACGTTTGAGAGAACTCTCTAAGAAAAAGCCTGCAGACAAAAAAGAAAAGAGGGAGGGGTAATGGGGAGGCACTGTTAGCAGTTAGTTAAAGCTTGCTTTAAAACAAAATGCAGCAACTCACTGAGATGCTTTGAATTACTCTAGTGTTTGCTTGGGAAGCCTACGACAAGGGATCTGAAGTGCATCTCCAGGCTGATCCTACAAAACTAGAGCTGCTGTATAAGTCCTTCAAAGTCAAAAAAGAAGACTTCAAGGAGCAGCAGAAAGAAAGCATCCTGGAAAAGGTACCGCTAAAAAAACGACTTGACTTTCTGCACAAGAAGCATTAAACTTGGTACACAGCGGGGGAGTCCCTTCTAACCCGTGAGGCATAGTCCTGTCCTTCCGCCGACTGAGTTGGTAGAGACTTTTGCAGCAGTCATGCCCCGCCCCCCAAGATGTAGTACTTAAGATAAATGTCCATTACTTCTCACACTTCTTTGTGTCACCTGGGTCCCCTGATACAGGACTGCTCAAGACCGCATCTCATAGTCTGGTCTTCTCATATCCTAGCCCAGATTTCTAAAATACTTTCTTAGGGTTCTGGAGCATAGTTACAAATGTGTGCCCCAGTGCACAAGGCACACCGTTGTTTGTATCACATTTGCTAGCTTCCCATTGGTGGAAGAAAGTAACACAGTCACATTCAGATTCCAGGGATGGAGAAATTGGCTCCATCTCCTGATGAGAGAACCAGTAAAGTCAAGAGGCAAGGGATATCAGACATGCACCTAAAGAAAGAGGAACTTTCCGCCATCTTGAAACCAATGTCAGTTACCAGTTAACTAACAATGGGAGCATCTTATTTAAATGGGAAAAATTAGTGATGCTTTTTCACTGTTTCATCAGGAAAGCTAGTTTAAAAATGTTCATTTATTCTCTTTGAAAATGAGCCCTTTCATAAAGATTTGATATAAAAGCTTTGTTATACAATGGATTTAATAATGCCCGTTGTCCTTTTAGTATGGTGGCCAAGAACACTTGGATGCCCCTCCAGCTGAGCTGCTGCTGGCCCAGACAGAAGACTATGTGGAGTACTCCAGGCATGGAACAGTCATTAAAGGCCAGGAGCGGGCTGTCGCTTGCTCCAAGTATGAGGAAGACGTAAAGATCAATAACCACACGGTCAGTGCTCAGCTCTGTACTGTCTCTCACACAGTATCATGGCCACTGACCATTGCTTTCTCTTTGTTGTTGTTGTTGTTGGCATTTTAGCTTTGCTTTATGAGTTTTTTCTAAATGAAAAATGAAAAAGAATACTATATTCACCTGCATGCTTACCTAAAATCAAAACACTTTTGTCTGGTGTCTATATGTATACTTTGTCTAGGTGAATGTAGACATATTGTATATACTAATTTTGGGTAGAAATATTTGGAAATCGCAGATAGGATATCTCACTTATAAACACTATCATATATCTCCTAAAAACGAGAATTTTATACTGTCCTGCTACGCTGTTGTATCTCAGAAACTGACATTAACTCTTTAATTCATTTGGCTTTACTCATGTGTGTGTGCACACGCTCATGCATATACACCCACATGTGCAGAGCTTAAGTTAGTGGAGTTGGTTTTCTCCTACTTTTATGTGAGTTCCAGGGATCCACTCAGGCCCACCAGCCTATGTGCTGGACATGTTACCCTCTGAGTCATCTCACTGGCCCCTTCCTTACATTTTAAAAATCTATTCACAAGAAATACTTTTGAAAACTGTATTTTTGGTCAAGTCCAGTTAAGTCTGTATTGATTATTTGTGGGTGGTTTTCTCTCCCCCACCCCCAAGAGACAGGGTTTCTCTGTGAAACAGTCCTGGCTGTCCTGGATCTCACTCTGTAGACCAGGCTAGCCTCGAACTCAGATCTGCCTGTCTCTGAGTGCTGGGATTAAAGACTTGCACCACTACCACCTAGGTAAAGTCCCTAATTTCAGGCTCCTTTTCAAATACTCTCTTGTGTCTCTCTCTGCAGCACATCTGGGGATCTTACTGGAAAGAAGGCCGGTGGGGATATAAATGTTGTCACTCATTTTTCAAGTATTCCTATTGCACTGGAGAAGCTGGGAAGGAGAGTGTTGTAAGTAATTGTCCTCTGGTTTTTGTTGGTTTGTTGTTTTTCTGGAGGAGATTGGTAAGGGGGTGAGGTAGGGTTTCATGTAGGCTTAGCTAACTGTGAAGTCACTCTGGCCAGGGGTGACCTTGGACTTGTGATTGTACTGCCACCACCTCTCACATGCTGAGGTTACAGGCATGTGCTCAGCCTGGCTTTAGGAGACGCTGGAGATGGACTGAGGGCTTTGCAGGCTAAGCAAGGACTCTGGCAACCAAGCTCCATCCCAGCCCTTGTCCTCTAGTTCTTAAAGGTGTAAGATAGCCAAACCCTGCAAAAAACGTATCTTCAAATTCTAACCTGTTCTTCAAATGACTCGTAACTGTAGTCTTCAGCTCAGAGTCTATTTCTTTTCCCACAGAATTCAGAGGAGTGTATTCTAAATGATGCAACTGGAGAAGAATCTGTGAAGAAACCTCAGACCCTCATGGAGGTCAGTCTGGAATCCTCCATTCTGAATTGTTAAGTCCTGGGCGGGGACGGTCAAACTTGTGCCAGAGCTCTGTGTTCACAAGGTGTTTCAATTCTCCCTGTCAGCTGCATCAGGAAAAACTAAAAGAAGAGAAGAAGAAGAAAAAGAAGAAGAAGAAACACCGGAAGAGCAGTTCCGACAGCGATGACGAGGACAGAAAGCACGAGAAACTGAAAAAGGTACTTTGTGATGTCTGGGAAGTAAAAGTGACAGAAAGCAGGAGTCATCGTCTGTGGGGGCTTCAGGGCATTATCATCCTTCGCACGCGCGCGCGTGTGTGTGTGTGTGTGTGTGTGTGTGTGTGTGTGTGTGAGAGAGAGAGAGAGAGAGAGAGAGAGAGAGAGAGAGAGAGAGAGAGAGAGAGAGAGAACATATACCTGTATCTATGCAGAGGTCAGACAACTGGCAGGAGCTGGTTCTCCCTTCCCTCATGTGAATTCTCGAGATTGAACTTGAGTCATCAGTCTTAGCAGCAGTTGCCTTTACCCACTGAGCCATCTTGCCATCCCTCAACTGAATTTCTTTAACTGATTGAAAAATGTCATCAAACATTTTATGCTCTATGGAAATTATCAAATGAGCCAAATAGTAACTAGTAATTGTTTCACAGTGCAGGAGCTGACTCCTGTGTTCCTTCAGACAGGGTGGGGTTTGATACAACACTTCATATTCCACAGGGTCTTTCATTGTAGGCAGAGTTTTCCTGTCCTACAGCTGCTCTCCAATAATCACTCAGAGGCTTAATATTGATTACAAATGCTTGGCCAATAGCTCAAGCTTGTTACTAGCTAACTCTTACACTTAAATTAACTCATATTTCTTATCAATGCTTTGCCACATGGCTCATGGCTTGCTACCTCATTTTATACATACCCTGCTTCCTGGCTGGCATCGCCTCTGACTCTGCCCTTCCTCATCCCATCATTCTCAGTTTGACTTTCCCACCTAACTTTATCCTGTTCAGCTATTGGCCAGTCAGCTTGTTTATTAAACCAATCATAGTAACATATAATGATACAGTGTACAGAAGGATTATTGTTCTTTTGAGCGGAAAGCCATGTGATAGAGATTTGAGGAACTTATTTTTTACCTCTTACCACAGGCACTGAATGCAGAGGAGGCCCGCCTTCTTCATGTCAAGGAGATCATGCAGATTGATGAGCGGAAGCGGCCTTACAACAGCATCTATGAAAGCCGGGAGCCCACTGAAGAGGAAATGGAGGCCTACAGAATGAAACGGCAGAGGCCAGATGACCCCATGGCCTCTTTCCTGGGACAGTAGTAACTAGTTAGGATCGAGTCCATACACAGCGTGTTCATTCCAGCTCCTGTTGACTATAGATAGGAAACCTCGTTACTCTTTGTTGCAGCCTGGCATTAATAAAGCTTTCAGAAGTCTGAAATCATTCTCCACAGTAAAGAAACACAGCAAGCAAGAAAGAACATACAGTTGTGGGTTAAGGTTAAAATCATCCATTTTAATTAGATTTGGAAGAGACTTTGGCTGTCTTTCCCCTCAAGAGTGTCTTGCAGAGCCTGGCACCTAAGAGTGGTAGAGGCAGGGGAATCAAGAGTTCAAGGTCAGCCGAGTGTGGTGGTACACACCTGCAATCCTAGCACTCAGGAGATTGTGCAGGAGCCACCCTTAGCTACATACCTAGCGTGAGACCAGCCTGCATTACATGAGGCTTTGTCTCAAAATAAAAGTTTGTGACTGTCAGCCGGGCGGTGGTGGTGCACTCGGGAGGCAGAGGCAGGCGGATCTCTGTGAGTTTGAGGCCAGCCTGGGCTACCAAGTGAGTTCCAGGAAAAAGGCGCAAAACTACACAGAGAAACCCTGTCTCGAAAAACCAAAAAAAAAAAAAAAAAAGTTTGTGACTGTCCTAGGCTACAAAGCAAGATGGTCTCAAATTTAAAAAAAAAAAGTCATTTGTTCCATAGTTAGCTCTCTGTGTGCAGTCTTCTGGTCTCTTGATTATAGCAGCACCATGTTGGAGGCAGGTCCTCGCTCTTACAGCCAAGGCTCCAGTTCTTAAGTTCCCAGCAATTCCAGTAGTGACATCACTAATAACTCAATAATTGCAGTTCTTTTATAGGATTCAGTTTTGCCTTCTGAGATTTTCTTGGTTTTAAAAAACAAATGTTCTATCTTCATCTACATCGCCAGAAGGAAATCTGCAAGGCATGTAAATATCTTTGTCCCCCATAATCTGAATAATAAATCTATTTTTCACTTGGTTGTTAAATTTTGGGGTTTCGTGCATTTCCTTGTACTTTACATCTAAAATGCTTACTTTTGAATGGTCAGCATTGACTGCTTCAGACTTACTTTGCTGAACATGAATTTAGACCTAGAACTCCCTTCTTTTATCATAGCAGATGTGGTTTTTACTACTCTTGTCATTCAATTCTGGTCTTCATAACAGTTACAGAAGATCAGACATCTAGTTACCTAGTCTGCATACCCAGCAGGTTTCACTTGATAAAATTTGAAGAGCAGAGGTTCTTCAAAGTCATCTTAAGGATAGCTTCCTGGTACATTCATAGCCGATACTGCTGTGATCCTCAGCCTTCCCTGCCTGACAACATGGCAAGGACAATGCGGACACTGTACGATTGTGAGAACGTGATCTGAGTCCACTGACTCAAATGCCTTCCAAACTGACTTTAGGAGACTCTGAAGTCAGCATCTCAGACATGGCAGGGGAAAAGTAACTGAATTAGATTATCAAATACCCGGCTGTCCATGGTGTCAGCACTCAGACTGAGACTGAAACCACAATGCAGGCTTGGGGAATTCACTCAGTCCGAGAAGGGCTTCCTTGCAAGCCCCAGGATGTGAGTTTGAGCTCCAGGGTCCACATAAAGGAAAAAGAAAGCAGGCCAGCCAGATACAGTGGTGGTACTTGTAATCCCAGCCCTGGAGAGGCAGACAGACAGATGGCCAGCCAACCCAGCCAAATCTGCAAGTACCAGGCCAGTGAGCAGCATCCGAGGAACAGGTGGTTGTGTGACCTCTACACACATGCTATGATCCTGTATCCACAGAAGCACACAAAACTATAATGCAAGTAGATCTCTGATCATAAAAGCCAAAATTGTGTTCTATCCCTACCTCCCCATAGGTGGTTTAACACAAAGTCAGTCCTTGGTGTCTATTTTGTGTACTATCTTTGTTAATAAAGATTCCATCGAGAATATTTGTAGTGTCATTTAACTATTTGGTAGAGAAATGGATTAGAGGAGTGTTGGAAAACCTGGGTTGACTTCTGAGTTTGTACAAGAAAATTCCAGCCTCCTTTATCCAACTAAATATTTCTCTTCCTTTCTGAGACCTAATTTATTCTGATTTTGGAAAGAATTCTAATACCCCCAATCATATTATACACACTTGCTGGACTACAGCATGAAGACCTGAACTCAGATCCCAGGACCATGTAAAAAGCTAGCCATGACATATAGATATCCCACTGACATCCTCCTCTGGCCTCCGTGCACAATTAGGCATACATATACACCACTCATGAGCATGTCCACACACACACACACACATACACACACACACACACTGAAAATTTCTTTTCTCCAAGATGATTTGATTCTGGAACATTCACCCACGTGTTTTTTTTTTGTTTTTTTTTTTTTGTTTTTTGTTTTTCGAGACAGGGTTTCTCTGTGTAGCTTTGCGCCTTTCCTGGAGCTCACTTGGTAGCCCAGGCTGGCCTCGAACTCACAGAGATCCGCCTGGCTCTGCCTCCCGAGTGCTGGGATTAAAGGCGTGTGCCACCAACGCCCGGCTCACCCACGTGTTGTAAGTTATGGGAAGGGCAGGTACAAGCAGTTGAAGAAAGCATCATTACTTATTTTAATGGATTTTTTTAGGTTTATTTCCTAAGTATGAGGATTTTTGCCTGCATGTATATCTATCTGTACACTGACTGCTCACAGAGGTTAGAAGAAGGATTTGGAACCCTGAAACGAGTTGATGGTGGGCCACCATGCGGGGTCTGGGAAAGGAACCCTGGTCCTCTGCAAGAGCAGTCAGTGATCCTAATTGTGGAGCCGCATTTACAGCCCAGTGGAATTTATAAAGTGTGCCCCTCGTTTGCCAGAGTTCAATTTAGGATTGGGCAAGCTTTCTTTTCCTCACCTTAAAGACCTATTCAAAATTTCTTGTTTGCTTAGTTGGAATCAAAGCTGCACAGGGATCAAATAGCTTTATATGCCTGTTTAATCTTTATTAAAAATATGAGCCACTTTGTCAAAATCTGCCCTTCCTTTTTTGGGGGGGAGGGGGGTTGAGACAGGGTTTCTCTGTGTAGCTTTGGAGCCTTTCCTGGAACTCACTCTGTAGCTCAGGCTGGCCTCAAACTCACAGAGATCCACCTGGCTCTGCCTCCCTAGTGCTGGGATAAAGGTATGTGCCACCATCACCCGGCTTCTGTCCTTCCTTTGAGTATTTGGTGAACAGTTCCTTTATCTATTCCATGGTTCTTTGCTGAGTGGACTTTAAGTCTTTGGAACAGACTAGATGAAAGAGATGGTCATAGAGGGCCCTTCCTAGTAGATACAAGATAGGTCAGATTTTAACAAATAGTATTTGTAGCATTATTGAAAATGCATTACATTAAGTCATAAGTGCAATTTTCTGGGAAAGGACTCAAGTATTAATAATCGGCCTAAGCCCTTCTCTCCCCTTTATGACTTGTTGATAAATCACTTATGCCAGGGCATTAGTTCTATCGCAGTGGCCGGCCTTGAGTTGGACTGCCATGCTGTCTTGATTTACTTTGAACAGATACATCTCAGGACATTTCTTGATGTGTATAGGATAACGTATCGTGACAGACTAGCTTGTAATGTGACTTCATTGAAATTCAGGGTTATATTTTACTCCAAAGCACAATTCTGTGGTGTCTCTGGAACATTCTCTGAGAATTTTTGTGTATTCTAGGAGGTCTCAGAGCCAGTTTTCTGAAGGTGGGCATTCAGCTTGCTAAGGTAACTGACTGAATGGCTGCAGCCAGCTGATGGCATTTATGTGGTATATATAAAAGGGAGAGAAGCCACAGGAGTTCCTGTTCTGTGGCATTTGCGGTTAACCGGGAAAGGAGCCAATGTGTCCCATCTCTTCAGATTTCTTTCTGAAACACGACCTGGTACTTGGCACGTGTGGCTCCATGTGTATTGACGGTGCCTCCTTTTTGCTAGGAGAAAATTCGGAATTTGTCGCCCATGTGAAAAAGAGGTACCTCAGGTCATGGTCATTGTCTGTTGAATCCTCAGGCACTTGCCACCAGGACACCGCCTGCAAAACTGAGGGGTGCTCTGTGAGACCCTCGAGCTACAGCAGTAGCCAGGCCCCTCCACCAGGGACCTCCAACTGCCAGGTTCCACGCACAGAACACTCTGACCTAACAGCTGGACCCAGTCCCGGGCCTACTGTTGTCCTTTTAAATGGCTGCTGCCTTTTAAGCCACAGCTGTCTGAATCCGCAACTGCAACTCCCCCACTGCCCGCAGTGGTCAGGCTGCAAGGGAGCTAGCCAGAGGGAAACCTGTTCCCTCAGGCACCAACTAGGAAGGGAACCTAACTAAACCCCCCTCCCTCTAAAGAACTCAAGATTCAAATGTTAAGGTGGAAGTCTGCTCTTCAGAGGCTGAATAGCAAGTAGCTCACCGCCTCCTCTCCTTGCTCTCCTCCTCCCAAATGCCCCTGTGCGACTCTTTGTCCCTCCTTATAGACCCTTTCTCTCCTGGCTCCTCCCTACCACTTCCTGTCAGCTAGTTGCTGACTCAGCCTCCCGACCGCAGGTGATTTTTATTTCATCAGACACATCTTTGCATCATCAAACAAACATTCCAGAATGTAAACAAAAGTAACATACCTTGAAATAATATTCTACACCACACAGAGTAAAAAGCCCAGTCTCTGGACTTGAACCCCCCCCCCCCCAATCTCATAACGCTTCACCCTGAAAAGTTCCACGTCCGCTCCCCAAGATACTCTGGATAAGCCCTGCCTTCTGCTCAGTTCTCTGCTGTTTCTCGTCCAGCAGAGGCAGCCGCCCTCCTGGTTTTTTTTTCCCTCGCTTCTTAGACATCATTGAACTGAAGCTACAACAGCCACTGTGAGCTGGCACATGTATTCGTGTGTGTGTGTGTGTGTGTGTGTGTGTGTGTGTGTGTGTTGTTGTTGTTGTTGTTGTTGTTGTTTTCCTTGTTTGTTTTTTGCTGTTGTTTTTGTTTTGGGCGTTGTTGTTTGTTTGGGGTTTTTTTTGAAACAGGGTTTCTCTGTACAGCCTGGAACTCATAGAGATCCACCTGCCTCTGCCTCCCAAGTGCTTATTAAAGCACCTCCCAAGTATTAAAGTTGTACACCACCACCACCTGGATTCTTTTGTTTTTACTTCTTTGAGACAGGGTAGCCCTGTCTGGCCTGGAACTCTCGGTGTAGACCAAGCATGCTTCAAACTCACAGAATCCCCTTGCCTCTGCCTCCCAACTGCTTGGATTAAAGGCATGTGCTACCACACCTGGCCATGATTTTTTTTTTTTAATATATAAATTTTAATATATTCTTTTTTTATTTAATAAAGTTTTATTTTTCCAAATGTACAGCTGATTGAACCTGTTTGAGCATCTTCGCCAGCAGCTGGGGCATCTCCACCCTTTGCGTTTCTGGTGTAAATTACTTGGGCTCTGTGCTTTGAAACCAGCTTGATAAGTCCTTTACTAAGTAGCTCCTGAAGGGCTGCCCTGGCCAAAGAACTCACGAATCTTCAGTCTCTCAGAGACCACAGCTGGAGTGATGAGCTTGTAGTTGGGAACCTCCTTACAGAGTTTGTCAAACAGGACCAGATTGTTGAGCTTGTCCCAAACTTTGCCTTTGGACCACTTCTTCTTTTTGGCCTTGCCACCAGATTTATTTACTGGGTCCTTGTCTTTTTTGGCCGACTTTCCGGCATCCTTCTTCTTCTTGTCATCCTTGGGCGGCATGATAAAGCTCGGAGAGAGGCGACAACCACGGCAGCCTCCCTAAGATGTCGGGAAAAAAGAAGCGCCAATTTTAATATACTCTTAATACCATTGTAATATTAAGGTGTAACTTTTTCCTTTTTTTCCTTCTTTTTATATTTATAATAAACTGAACTTTGTGTTTAAAAGTTTTAGCTTCTTTTAATAAAGTTATGAAAATCTGGTTTGAAAATACTGAATACAAACAGAAGAAAAGATTAAGTACCACAGCCTGGCTGAAACAAAAGATTTGTATATGTGTAATTTTTTGATGAAATATTTAACTACATTGTAACTTCGAGGCCAGCTTCATGAGACCCTTTCTCACAACTAAGTACAGAAATAAATTACATAAAAAGAGAAATAAGGGTCTGGAGAGATGACTCAGCTCTTAAGAGCACTTGCTGCTCTTGCAGAGGGCCTGGTTCCGTCCCCAGCACCCGCACTGGGGAGCTCATAACCAACTGTAAATTCAGTTCCAGATCTGGTGCCCTCTTCTGGACTTCCTGGGCACCTACATACAGACAAGTACACACACACACACACACACACACACACACACACACACACAATAAATAAATAAATAAATAAATAAATAAATAAATAAATAAATAAATAAATAAATAAATAAAGGGGCTGAAGATATGGCCCAACAGTTAAGAGTATGTACTGCTCTTACAGAGGACCTGAGTTCAGTTCCCAGCACCCACATCGGGCGGCTTACAACTGCCTGTAACTCCAGCTACAGGGGAGTAAATGCCTCTGGCTCCCAACCGTACTTGTACAGTTTGTCCTTAGTAACTCTGGTGGTTTCTGTGAGAAATGTCTCCTATAGTGTCTGGCATTTGAATGATTGGTCTCCAATTGGTAGCCCTGTTTAGGGAGGCTTAGGAGGCGTGGCCTTAGTGGAGGTTATATGTCAATGGGGCAGATTTTAAGCGCTTAAAGATTTGGGCCCTTTTGAATATTCTTTCCACTTCCTGCTTGCATTTTGAGTTGTGAGCTGCCCAGCTGCCATGTCTGCTTCCTGTCAGGTTCCCTACCATGATGGTACTGGATTTCTATGTCTCTGAAGCTGTAATTCCAGATAGACCTTTCTTTCTATAAGTTGGCTTGGTTCTTGTGTTTGTCACAGCAATAGAAAAGTCAATAACACAGTAATCAAAGACATTGCAGCCGGTAAAGTACCCTGTTCTTTGGCTGTTGGTTCAGTGGCACAAGGAAGCCAGCATTAATTATGACAGTGCTCACTCACTTAGCAGAACCGTGAATGACAATAATTAACAGATTTTTAGTTTATCATAGGAAAAGGAAACAGGACATTGGCAGCATTGAAATAAAAACATCCATCATAGCCAATGGCTGCCCTGCACCAAGAGGCCTGCAGAGGACAGTTGTGAACTCTGATTGCCATCCCTGATCAAGGTTTGCAGAATAGTGGCCTCTCAAAGGAGTCTACTTCCTGCTGCCAGAATCTTGTGGATACGTCATTGCATGATGGAGAGACTTCTCATTGGTCCACTGCCTTCGCAGAGATGGAGCAGGAACGTCAATCGATGTGGAAGCAAATGTAAAGATTGGGAACTTGGGGAGAGATGGAAATGTCATTCAACCACCTCTGAGGAAAATGGAAGGTGCCATAGGCCACAGCATGCAGACATGCTCCAGAAATTGCAAACAGCAGGAACACAGACTCTCTACTGAATTTCCAGAATGATCTTCCCTGCTGACACCTTGACTTCAGCCCATGAAACTGAACTTGAACTTTTGACCCCCAGAGTGGTAAGGTAATAAATACATGTGGTTTTATGCTGTTGATTTTGTAACAAAGAGTCACAGCAGCAATTAGGAAACTGATTCAGGGTCACGGGACGAGCTGTCTCCTACCAGGTACCACCAATAAGAGCACAGAGCAACCAGGAACTGCAAATGGAGCCTCCATCAGGCGTTTCCTACACTCTGCTGATCACGTGAGCATTTTCTTAACTAGGTTTCCTTTATAACATATTCCAAAATGACTTCTCATGGCTACAGATGAGCTCTGGGGTGCATTCACTCAGAGTACAGCTGTGTTTGCATCTCCCCAGATTCATATTCTGAGATCCTAAGCTAATTCTCTACTTACTCTGTAAGGTCTATTTCATACTTTTTTGCAAGTCCATGAACACTCATCAGACCTTTAATACTTGCCCTTAACCACTGCAGTGTACATCCTAATTCTGGTTATTACTTAGTTCAGACACAAATTTCATGCTTGGAACTCTCCCGAGGAACATTCTATTTCATCAGGAGATTGAAGCTGTAATGCTGAGGGTTTTTACACAATCAGCTGGGGCCATCATGTTGGTCAGAATAAACTGTAGACCAGGCCAAAGTTTCTTCCTTCCAGTCAGCTGGTTACAAGGAATTCTTCCCCATTTTCAGACAAAGTTATAAATTGAAAGAAGAAGGAGGAGGAGAAGGAGAGGAGAAGAAGGAGGAGATGGAGGAGGAGGAGAAGGAGGAGAGGAGAAGGAGGAGGAGAAGGAGGAGAGGAGGAGGAGGAGAAGGAAAAGAGGAGGAGGAGAAGAAGGAGGAGGAGGAGGAGGAGGAGGAGGAGGAGGAGGAGGAGGAGGAGGAGGAGAAGAAGAAGAAGAAGAAGAAGAAGAAGAAGAAGAAGAAGAAGAAGAAGAAGAAGAAGAAGAAGGAAAGAAAAGAAGAGGAAGAGAACGGGGAGGAGGAAAAGAAGGAGGGAGAGAGGGAAGGGAAAGGGAGAGAAGGAAGGAAAGGAGAAAAGGAATGAGGAGGAGGAGGCGGCAGCTGCTGCCTTATGGGTGTAGTGTGTCAGAAGAACTGAACTGCTATTATACTACCCAGGTAAATTTTGTGCCTCCCACATCTTCATCCCTGTCTCCTCTCTTCCATGTCCACTAATCCAATTTATGACCCAATGGGTCAAGTAGCATCCAGTGCAATGGTCAAGGGCTTGGTCTCCATAAGATTTAGCAGCAGACCACGAGCTATTTCTCAGAGCATGGATTTTCTCAAAAGTCTTGGAGGCTTTAATTCTTCCATTGGCATTTGCCACAGGCTCCATGCAGAATCTCTATTTGTTCATTTACGGGTCATTGGGCCTGCTGGGTCTGAAGCTCCAGATGGCCAAGCAGCTAGCACTAAAATCAGGCTTGCTTCAAAACCTTTTATGCTCTGGTCTCTGGATTATGGATTACTTGGTAAATGGATTGGCCAAATATCACTCCAAAGTGCCAAAGGCTATCAAGCATTGTGTTTCACCACCATGGGAGGTAATGAGAAATAGTAGCTTGCCTTTTGCCATGAGATGACTATTGCAATGTGTTCTAGAGTGCTGGAACAGCAGACATTTCAACGAGTTTGCTTCTCAGATTCCCACACATTTTACTAAAACAAGGAGGCTACTTGCTACTACCTTAGATCCAATCTGAATAGTGTCATTAATGAAATGGACTAGCATGATGTTCAATGGAATGATGTAATGCTCAGGTTCAAGGTTAGACAGGGCTACATTGCAAGACTCTATCTTTGCAATTGGTTTTACTTTTTACCTTTTTTTTTTTTTTAAGAACATGTTTTACTTTTACCCTGTAGCTCACACATGTAGCACACTTTGCAACCATCCCAGGTCCCAAGCTCAGCCTCTCTGTCCCCATGGCAGGGAAGTTATAAATCATTAAAGAGATGAGTATGCGCACATATGTAGTTTACTATGGGCAAATGCATCTGCCAGGTATGAGTTGAGTAGACCTAACATGCAGAGCTCTCTTCTGAGTGTGTTACTCAAGTGCACAGAACTCCTCCAGATGCAAACAGCTGCAGCAGAGTCTCTTCCCAGCTGCTACCTCGATTCACATATACAGTTCACTCTCATCTCACTTCCTTGGGTTGCTGCTTTTTCTTCCCAGCCTCAAGGCAGGGGTGGAGACTTTACTTTCCCTTTCCTCTCCCATGATTACATTGGCAGAAACGTGGCAAGTCCTCTCCATACCTGCGCCTCAAAGCTGAATTCTGCAAAGCAGTTTGTGGTACTCCTTCAAACAATGTGTCTGTTTTGTTTTGTGACTCTGGTCTCACTCTGCCACCCCCTATGTAGCCCAGGCTTGCCCCAAACCCTTAGCAGTCCTCCTAACTCAGCCTCACAGGCGCTGAAGTTACAGGCGTGAGCTAGTAATGCCCAGCTTTTTGGTTTCTGAGCCGTGCATTTGGAAGCCGTCTCAAGGGCTTTTGCTTGCTTGCTTTTTATTTCCTCCCTCCCTTCCTCCCTCCCTCCCTCCTCCTCCTCCTCCTCCTCCTCCTCCTTCTTCTCCTCTCTCTCTCTCTCTCTCTCTCTCTCTCTCTCTCTCTCTCTCTCTCTCTCTCTCTCTCTTCTTTCATCAGACTCTAAAAATGAAATTTCTCAAGCCACACCCTGCAAGTTACATTTTGGTCTAATTTTGTTTCTGTCAGAGCTCCGGCCCTCTTAGGCTTCAGCTTTCCTGAAAACCATTCTGCTATAGAGACTCCATCTGTCTCTTTCCCTTCCCCTGGGAACTACTATATCCGTGCGCTAGGAGAGGAACTTGTGCCCAGGATCAAGGGGTGAGGTCACCTCAGCTCCCACTCACTAATGCAACCTGGGAAGGACCCGTCACTATGCCCCGCTCCTTTCTACTGTATGACGGAAGAACAAATCTCCATTTTCACTATTTCCCCAAATAAAGTGTGTCATTGTGGGGCGTTGATTGTTAATTTTGGAAGTCTCCGCCACACCAACCAATGCAGCCCATCCACAAAAGCAAAGGAAGATTCTGCAAGAACTGCCACACCGTACTTTATTTTTACTTTATCAGAAAGCAGGATACTGAATTAGTAAAACACTCACATGGCTTTCAAACGCACGTCATTCCAAGACATACAGTGGAAAATAAATGTGCCTCTCTCCAGTTTTCCAGTTACTCTCTCGGGGAATAAGGTTCACTTCATGAGTAATTTTTTTTTAAAACAGCGTTTCAGTTGGTAGCCCAGGCTGCACTCAAACTCACAATCCTCCAGTTTCAACCTCCTAAGCACTGAAGCAAAAGTATGCACCACCACACTTGGATAGAATCTTTTGTGTTCCTTTCTGGGGTTTGTGTTTGTGAACTTTTGTTTGTATACAAGTGTGCAATGATTTATTTAACTTACTCCCTAATTGTTTAAAGTTTTTTTATTAGTTCAAACGGGTCAAAACACATATAGCATACTTCCCGAACAAATTCCTGGAAACAGAACCGCTATGTCCAAAACAACACTGGAATAAAATTTGTATGTAGTATAAAACTGCATACTTTCTTTTGGGCTGGCTGACTGTCTTGTTTCATCCTGAGTGGCATAAGTAGCTAGTGTCTGCTTCAACTTCATGGCCTTTTTTAACTTGATCTTTTCCATCAAATGACATTATAACCATGAGCACTATTTCCCAGGCCGACCAACTCAGAAGTCCACAGAATGGCAACATGCCCACCCTACGAACAGCTGTCTCCCCAACCCTACTTCATTACTGACACCCCATCTAGCATGACCTCATTCTGGGGAACTTCACCATCACTGAGCCCTGGATTGAAAGTAAACATCTGAGTCCTTGGGCCCTGGCCACTAGCTTTTGGAGTGACTCAGTGATGGTTTGTAGACACTCTGGTGCCAAGAGAGAAGTAAGGGAAGGGCTGAAAAGGGCCAAGAGAGTGATCCATATTCTAGCTATGGGTAAAAGTCAAAAGATCTTGGTTTTCATTTTGGCTCCACAATTGTCAAGCCACTAACAGTCTCTGGGCCTCCTGGCATTGTGCATGGAACGGGGACCTTGGCCTAAATTCTTTCGCAGGACCTTTCCTCCTTAGGGAGTCTAAAGACTCGGATGCGGCCTAGACCAGGGACTGCTTGTCTACCCAAGGTAAGCAAGACGTACTCAGATCAGTACATGATTCTAGCCAATGGGTGGAGCAGCTGAGAAAGGCTTTAGACAGTGATGTTTCAGGTGAGCAGGCTAGAAGCTGGCTCACACTGTTAGCTGATGTCTATGGTGTGTTGCTCCCCCTACAACGTGTCAAGCTTTGTTAAAGCATTGTTAGAGTTCAGAAGAGAAGCACGGAGAGGTTGCGGGGACCCAAGCTCTCATCAGTCAATAATTCATCAGTTAATAATTCAAAGGAAGCCTTTTGTCCATTCCATCCTGTGTTGAAGGGACTTCCTACAAGAGGAAAGACTTGAGCTAGGCACAGGAGGGCACTGTGGTGGGTCTCCTTCTGTAGTAACCGATGGGAGCTCATTGAAGCTAACTTAAAGAGAGGAAGAATAAGAGGATGGGACTTTTATCACAACTATTACAGGTATCAGAACAAAGGCTTAAATAAAGTAGCCACAGGACTCTGTACCTTCCAGTTCTTCTTATGTGGGGATGTCACTGTCTCTTGTCACAAGCAGGTTCTTTCCAAGTGGCAGGAAGCTATGGCTCAAGACAGACTAGGGCTATGCCTCTGAAGTTAATACTTCAGAAGAAAATCGGTACCCTTTCATGGAGACCACATGGGAGGGTGAATTGGCTCATGTGGACTCTGCCTACCATCTAGGCATGTCCAGTCTGAGACCCACTGACCTCCACACACACACAAACACACATGAATAAATAAATGTAATTTACCTTTAAAATTTGTTGAATAAATATGGAACCCACTGACATATCTTTATTTCACTACTTATTGTATATTACATAGCATATATTGCTCTCATATGATATATTATATTATTATTTTATTAGTGTAACATTTATTATCATTGCAAATTATATATTTATCAATAATGAGTCTCTGCATAACTTCCTGAATGCCTTGTGGGTGAGCGTCACAGCTAACGGAAGGAAGACATGTGCAGGTGAGATCATTATTATTCTTCCCACTTCTCAGGAAGTGAAATACAACTGATGCAGTTCACTGACTTGTCTAGGGTGGTGGAAGCAGAACTGGACTTTGAAGGCGTGCGTGTCTGCATTAAAACTCTAACTGTGAACTTCACATCTCATGACAGCTGTTAGCCAGATGCTCCTACTGCATCTAGCAGCTGGAAGAAGTGAGCAGGGGAAGGAATGGAGAGAAGCTAAAGACAGGCCCCTGGGTTTTCTTCTTGTTTTATCTTCTTATTGTCTAAACGGAGTCTCGCTACTTGTATTGGGAGCTGAGACCATCCAGTGGGGCCCATCTCTCTCTCTTTCTCTCTGCATGATTTGAGGTAGATCTGCCAGTCAATGGGATGAGGAAAGAGTCATTCATTGTCTGCTGAGGAGAGAGATGAGGGCTAGGACACAGAGCCACCTGTTCCCATGTGTGTGGACACTAACATCCAGTGAACACACAGGAAAGAAGTCACTGGACCCTTACCAATGCTACCCAACACAGATACCTAGCCACTATCGGACACACCCAGTAGATAATGCACTTTCCAGTTATATACTAAGCTCAGCCTTCACCATGTACACTTCACATGTACATACTGGGGTCTGATGCGTGTTTGGGTGCATGACCTCTACACACACACACACAATTCGACATATATGTATAACTTGTAATCACTCACCAGTACATGAACATTCAGTGTACATGGGAATGTTCTCTACTGATAGTCTCGGATCCACGGAGGGATAGATGCCCGCGTGTACACACGGATGGTTCTGTAGGTACTGGCAAACACGCCAATAACCATGGCTCGTGTACTAAACCTTCAAATGCTCTGACAGCCTCTACACAGAGACATGCATCGACACACCCAAGTTGTCCCTGCCGCTGGAAGCCTTTCTGAAATCCGAAGGGGAAAAGAGCGCCAGCTGCTGGCCAGCGCACGTGACCGGGAAGGAAGGCGCTCCCGCCCATGACGGGATGGGAAAACTATGCCTGGGGCCCGCATCTCCCGCTGCTGCAGGCAGGACCGAGCACCGCCAGAGCTGGACGTGGCGCGGGGTAGAGAGGGTGAGTGTCGTGCCCCGCAGGGCCGAGAGTGGGGGCGGACCTGGAGGAACCCTGGATGTTGCAGGCGCGAGATGAGGTAGCAGAGAGCTCGCCCCGGGTAGGGATGGGCAGCTTCTGCCTCTCCCTCTCTGTCTTGGGCATTACAGCTCGAATTCAAACATTTCTAAAGAGCGTGTCATGTGCCAGGCTCTGACTGGTGGCTCACGGGTTAAGAAGGAAAAGAACTTTGTGGTTTACTGAGCACCTATTTGGTGCCAAGCCCTTGGGCCCTAAACTTGTGCGCTTTCGTTTCCATGACAATGAGTTATCGCTATCTTCAAAGGAGAAACTGACTCAGTCACTTTAAGGACAGGCTCAGGGCTGCACAGATGGCAGAGGCACTTAACCCTTTATGTCCGAGCTGATACCTGGATTCACAGGGTTAGCATTGATTGGACCCACTATCTCATTTACTCTGGACATTCCTTTAAATACATTGAAATGAGGGGGAGGGGTGGACTGAACTCAGGAAGACACAGTAAATGACGGTCAGAAAATGGCACCAAGTTCTTCACAGTTCTCTTCACTCCCCCTCCTTCCTCAAACTATTTGTCTCCAGGCCTTGTCTGTTTTGTTTGAGACAGGGCCTCCTGAGGCCCAGTCTAGCCTCAAATTCACTAGTAGCTGAGGATGACCTTTGACGCCTGCTGGGTGCTGGGGTTGCAGGTGTGTGCCACCGCATCAGATTTATTCAGCCCTGGGGGATCAAACCCAAGGTTTTGTGCACTCTGTGCAAGCGCTCCACCTGCAGAGCCGCATCCCCAACCCCCAGGCCTCATTTTTATCTGTCTTTTGTTCACATTCTCTCTTCTCGCGGCTCTCTGACCCACTGCGGGACCGTCACACTCAACCAAACAGTTAAGTGGCTGGTAGTGGCCTCCCAGCCCAGTTTCTCCTGTAACACAAGAAAGCCTCTCTACATCTCGGTGTGGTGCTCCTCTGCTCTGCGACCATAAAAAAAACTGTATGGTTTGCGACCTCTCAAGAGGTCCTTCCCTTAAATGACCATCTGCCAGAGACTGTCTACACTAGACCAGAGCACTAATAATGACAATGGCATTTATCATTATTAAAAAAAAAAAAACCTCTCTTCGTGGTTTTATTTCTGCTCTCCCATCTGCATGGAACTTCTTTGTTGTTGTCTGGTTGTTCCATGCTTTCCACCACCAACTAACTCAGCTCCTCCACACATCTCTCTAGACATCTCTCTGCCCTTCTTTCTCATTCAACTAGTATACCACATCCAAATGTGTGATGTCTTCTCAGATCCCCGCAGGGGCATCAGACTTGTTCCAGTAATGTATCAGTTGTGTGGGTGAATTGGAATTCTTTATACAAGCTCAAAGTCATCTTTGAAGCTATTCTGCCGCCATGAAGTCGTCAGCAAGTTACCCCCAAGAAAATCTGTGTGTGCGATTCTGTAAATGATCTTGAGTGTAAAACCATAAGCAATACAAATATGTGGTACTGTTTTGATGAAAATATAGAGTTTGTTCTTTCAAAAATGTTCAGTTGCACCAAGGTGTCTTCAATAAAGGAAAACGTTGGTTTTTTTAAAGTAAAGAAAGAAAGAGACAGAAAGAAAAAAAGACAGAGACAGAAAGAAAGAAAGAAAGAAAGAAAGAAAGAAAGAAAGAAAGAAAGAAAGAAAGAAAGAAAGGAAGGAAGGAAGGAAGGAAGGAAGGAAGGAAGGAAGGAAGGAAGGAAGGAAAGGAAGGAAGGAAGGAAGGAAGGAAGGAAGGAAGGAAGGAAGGAAAGAAAGAAAGAAAGAAAGAAAGAAAGAAAGAAAGAAAGAAAGAAAGAAAGAAAGAAAGAAAGAAAATGTGTGTGTGTGTGTGTGTGTGTGTGTGTGTGTGTGTGTGTGTGTGTGTACTGGTGAGTACACATGCACCTGAATAATGTGGAGGTCAGAAGACAATCTCAGGTGTTGTTCCTTAGGAGCTGTCCATTCCCACCCACCCCGAGTCAGGGTCGCACACAGGCTTGGAGTTCACCAAATAGGCTAGGCTGGCTGGCCAGGGAGTCTCAGAGATCTGCCTGTCTCTGCTTCTCCAGGGATGAAATTACAAGCACATTCCACCATGCTGGGCATCTCTTTTGTCTTGAGACTATTGTTTCAAGTGGCCCTGGAAGCCACTTTTTGTCTCTGCATTCCTTCCTGTCTGGTCCTGACCCTTCTGACTGAGCATCTTTTTTATAATCTGGTACTGATGCTTCCTGCTCCCCGGTGTTCCCTAAGGGGTATCGGACTGATGCACATACTTCCCCACCTTTTCCCTGCCAGTCAGAGCCCTGAAAACCACATTTATCTCCAGGAGAGGAACCCTGCACAAATTGAATTGCTCAGTTAATCCCCTTCTATTCTAGGTCCAGTTTTGAAAGCAATTCTATGCCAAGCTTTTTCCAAAGCCAATGGTTCTCATCCAGATGTGTCCTCTTCTGTAACTGGCTTATTTCCCTGCACACGTGCTCAGTCATGCAGATATCACTAGCCTGTTAGGGTCTCTCCTGCTAGCAGAGGAGCTAAGATGGAAGACCATGACTGACCTCTGGGCCTGGCATTGGCAGACCTGATTCCCCCAGATATGCTTAACGTGGGAAAATGGTTTTCCATTTTTCTGGGCTGTGTTTTGTCTTCTGCAAAGTGGAGATGCCAAAACCAGGCTCTCGGGATTATGAGGAGAAGTACAGGGCCTGTGGGATGCCAGGTCCCCTAGAAAATGGAGGGATTTCCCCTCTCTTCCTCGCTCTCTGCCTGTCCACGTGCCTGAGTGTGGGCATACCCAGGCGACAACGTGCATGCAGAGGGCACAGGACAATCTCAGGGGTCGGGCCCCGCCTTCCACCTTGTTAGAGGCTCAGTCTCGTGTTTGCTTCTGGCTGTCCTGGGAATGTCCGAGGAGTCCTGTGTCTCCACCTCCCGTCTTACCATAGGAGCGCCGGGATTACAGACTCACACTACTGTCTCTGGCTTTATGTGAGTTCTAGGGATGTGGACTCAGGCTTCCACACAGCACAGAAAGTGCTCTACCCACGGAGTCGTCGCCCCAGCCCTAGAAATTTTTATTTGAACATGAATTTCTTAAAATTAGAAAGCAAATTGAAAGTACAGTGTAATGTCAACTCCAGTGGCATATACCTGTAATCCCTACGCTTGGGAGACAGAGGCGAGTTTGAGGATTTTTCCTAAGATACATGAGACACTGTCTAAATAAATAAATAAATAAATAAATAAATAAATAAATAAATAAATAAATAAATAAATGTAGAGAGATGCAGTCTGGGCATGTTGGCACACACCCACAATCCCAAAACTTGGGTAGCAAATGCAGGAGGATTACTGACAAGCTCCAGGCCAGCTGACTCTATCTACATAGTCACTTCAGGCTAGCCTGGGCTTCACAAGGAGACCCTGTCTCAAAAAAAAAAAAAGTGTAGTACAAACTGAGGTCCACGTGAGGGCAGATGATTAGCAAACAGCAAGCTGATCACTTTTTGTATGTATCTGTGTGGTGTCTGTGTGTATGGTGTGTGTTCACATGTATGTTAACGTGTATGCATCAGAAGCCAGGAGTGAACGTCAGGTGTCTACCTCTGTGGTGTCCACCTTTTTTTTTTTTTTTTTTTTTGGAGACAGACTCTAACTGACCCTGGAATTGACATCTCAGCTAGGCTTCAGGGACCCACCTGTCCCCACACCTCCAGCACTGAGGGAGCAAGTGCACATCACCACACCTGGCTTTTATGTGGATGCTGGGGGTCTAGCCTCGGCTCTTCATGCTTGTGCAGCAAAGCACTTTACCCCGAGAGCCATCTCCCCAGCCTCCAGTCGATGACTCTCGCCGAGATGGAATTTCCTCGGTGACCAAGTTATTTCCCACTGCTTTTCGGCCTCATCAGCTTACACGTTGTCATCTTAAAGAAACTGATCACTAGGTTTGCAGCTGACAACCTCCTTTAGAGTACAGCTTGTCTGGAGAGTAAGGTCTAGAATATTGTGCTCGAATGTAGGTATGTGTACCATTTGTATGCTATGCCAATGGAGGCCAGAAGAGGGAGTCGGAGGCCCTGAAATGCTAACTACAGAGGGCTGCCATGTGGGTGTTGCCAACCTGAATTCAGTTCCCCAAACCCTCATGGTAGAAGGAAAGAACATCCTCCTGGGAGTTGTCCACTAACTTCGCATGGACTCTGTGATATACTTTGATATGTGCACACACACACACAATCAATCATTCAATATACATTAATAATTAATACTAAAATTTGAGTCACAAATGTGAAAAACCTCACAGGGTTTCAAAACTTAGTGTTAAGTATTGTAAAATATGGGACTGGAGAGATGGCTCAGCAGTTATGAGGACTGGCTGCTGTCCCAGAGGATTCAGGTTCAATACCCAGCACACAGTGGTTCACACTGTCTATACTCCAGTTCCGATGTATCCGTATCCCTCTTCTGGCCCCCACGGGCACCAGACACACACATGGTGCAAACACATACATGCAAGCAAAACACCCATACACATAAAATAAAAATTAAAATACGTTTAAAAAATATGTTTCAAAGATTGTAAAGTGTCTCACTAATGATTTCCTTGAAGATTACATGTTCAAATGACATGATACATTGACCTAAATAACATTGACATTAATTCCACCTGTTTCTTTTTACCTTTTTCATGTGACCATGAGATCATTTTAAATGGCATATATGACTTGTGTCCTTTTCCTATTGGACAACGCTGTCCAGTTATCCCCCCCCCCCATACAGGTCTGCCATGCCAAGGCTGACTGACCCTTTGGAGACATGGAGACAGAAGAACAAACACCCTCAGATCTCTTCCCCTACTCCCCACATCCCACTCAGCAACTTCATCCTTCTCCTTGGCCCTCCAAGTGGTACAACAGCCACAGGCAAGGTGGAGCTTGCCGGCCTCCATGTCAATTACCAGGAGCCTGGCCCCGCCCCCCCCGCCCCCCCCCCCCGCGGCCCCCCCCCCCCCGGCCCCTGTAGCCTCTTCTTCAGATGAGGCTCAGATCTGAAGCAGCCTGGGCCAGAGGGCTGCCCTGCACTGCCCACCATGTTGAATGTTATGTTGTTGATTTTGAAGGTCCTGCAGTATATATAGGTGAAAATAGAATCCTTCAATATTAATCTCAGGACTGACTTCCTGTGTGCCTTCAGAAACGCTTGCCGAGACAAGCACAGCCAGATCCTAGCTCCTGAGACCTCTCATTAGGTCATAATTTATCTTTAGACCTCTGTTCCTAGGCAGAGCCAAGAATGGGGAAGGAGAAAAAGGGGGGGGATTAAAATATTTCTCAGCAAGAAGACCCCATGCTTTTCAACTCTCTGTCTTCACTTTGAAATCCTTTGTCTCTCTCTTCTGGGCAGTGCAGTGTTTCCAAATGGGCCCCAAACTTGAGATTCCCGAAAAGCGGGTGTCCTGAGAGCTCCATAGGAGCTGCAGCCAGCCCCTCTCTTCCAGGCCACCTCAGCACTTCGAGAAACTGGGAGAGGACTGCTTCTAATTTGCTTCCTGGAATTGGGGAAGGCAGGGTGTTTTCCATTAGAGAATTCTCACTGCCATCAAAGCAGATTTTTCAACAGTCTTCAGCCATCTGCAAGCAAGCTCTCTTTAACCCCAGTCACCAGCCTGTCCCTTCTAAAGCCACACACAGGAAAACTGCCCTGTTGGAGCCGATCCGGAGGTCCTCTTCCGCTGAGAATGAGGCAAGGCATCACTCTGGGGTCTCCTGGTGGAGGTGGCGACTGTCAGCCTCAACTGAACTGCAGTTTTAGAACTCGGGTCTCTACATTGTCAGTAGCTAAGTGTGGCTCTGTCAACCACAAATGCATCAGAATCGTGTTGGTATGTCATGGATTGTGAGCGACCATTGCATCCAAAGCCACTTAATTCATATTGAACATACACTGTATCTGGCACTGTACTGGGCTCCAGTGTTACAGGGAGGGACAGGCAGGGCTCCCACTTCCCCAGATCTCCTGGTGGGAAGAGACAGAGGTGAATCATGACCACAATTGGGTGATGTGCATTGAAAGGCAGGCAGGACAGGGCAGCCCAAGAGCATTGTGGGTCAGGTACCTTACTTAGACTGTGGGCAGTGCTCCCCAAGGAGATGAGACTAGACCTAAGGCTTCAAGGATGAGGTGGGCAGCTGAGAGGACTCCTGGGGATCAGGTTAGGAATGGAAGGGGGCAGGTAGTTAGCTGCAGTGTTTAGAGTGTCAGCCCCTCGGCTCGACGTTTAGAAGTGTAATCTCATTCTTGACAGACTCCGTAGGTTAAAAAATGGCATTGTGGCCTGGCGGTGGTGGCGCACGCCTTTAATCCCAGCACTCGGGAGGCAGAGCCAGGCGGATCTCTGTGAGTTCGAGGCCAGCCTGGGCTACCAAGTGAGTTCCAGGAAAGGCGCAAAGCTACACAGAGAAACCCTGTCTCGAAAAACCAAAAAAAAAAAAAATGGCATTGTGTCCATGAAATAGTTAAGAAAACACGTGACTGGTTTTCCCAGGGCTCTTTACCACCGAGGAAAGAATTGTTTAGTTTATTTAAGATCTTCAGATCATCAAGCAGAGATTGGTCAGCACCTGGGCCGCACTCAAAGGCTCAGACGAGCATTCCTGGCATTTGCAGTCTACAGACCACATTCCAGAAAAATACAGGCAAGGCCAGTGTCCCCACCTCTGCCCCTTCTCAGGTCACAGTCCTGCCAGAAGGACCCTAGGACGACTGCGACTATAATAAGTTTTGGTTTTACTCAATCACTGGGCAAGCCTCAATGAAACATTTCACTATTAGGATAAGAATTTATACTGTATCAAGCTGATAATAGAAAAATAAATTAATTAATTTAAAAAACTGGAGAAAAAAAAAAAAGGATGAGCCAGAAGCTGTGTCCTGGAAAGTATGGAGGGAGAAGGCTCTTGCCCTACTGTGGGCTGCGGGCTGGAGCTGTGGGCTGCGGGCTGGAGCCGTGGGCTGCGGGCTGGAGCCGTGGGCTCCCAGGGCTTTCCTGGGACATGCGTATTCATGAATCACTAGCTACTTTCCTGAGAAGCCAGAAGCCCAGGACTGAACAGATTAAAACCAGACTTCAGAACACATCCAAGTTTAACACCTCATGAATCCATTTCTGGGATTTAACTATCGTTATTTTTCCCTTTAGCAAGAAGACTCTATGAAGCCTTTCTTCCCATCCCATACGCAGGAAGAACAATTTAGATGACAGTGTTTAAAAAGGTAAGGGGGCAGTGATGGTTAATTTCTTTCTTTCTTTTTTTTTTCTGACCAATTGAACCTCTCTTCATGAGACATTTGCTGTATGTGTAGTATTCTGCAAGCTCAGCCCCAGAGACAGGGACAGAAAGACAGACCTTTGTCTGAGCAATCTGAAGGACAGCTTCTGTCTGGACCAGGTACGAGAAAAATGGGTGGAAGAGAGAAAAATTGCTTGAATTAGTGGTTTCCATGTCCTCTGGCTCTTAGATCCCTTTTTCTCTCCCCACAGACTCTCTGAGTCTCAAACATGTATTAAGCAGCTATTATTTTTTTTTTTTTTTTTTAGTTTTTTTTTTTTTTGTGATATATATTTTTTATTTTACAATACCATTCAGTTCTACATATCAGCCATGGGTTCCCCTATTCTCCCCCCTCCCACGCCCTCCCCTTACCCCCAGCCCACCCTCCATTCCCACCTCCTCCAGGACAAGTCCTCCCCCGAGGACTGTGATCGACTTGGTAGACTCAGTCCAGGGAGGTCCAGTCCCTTCCTCCCAGACTAAGCCAAGTGTCCCTGCATAAGTTCCTGGTTTCAAACAGCCAACTCATGGAATGAGCACAGGACTTGGTCCCACTGCCTAGATGCCTCCCAAACTGATCAAGCCAATCAACTGTCTCACCTATTCAGAGGGCCTGATCCAGCTGGGAGCCCCTCAGTCTTTGGTTCATAGTTCATGTGTTTCCATTCATTTGGCTATTTTTTTTCAATAATTGAGTAAAACTGAAATTTATTATATGCCACAGTCGTCCTAGGGACCTCCATGCTATATATATAGCCTCTATGGTTCTATGGGTTGTGGTCTGATTGTTCATTTTATATCTAGAATCCACCAATGAGTGAGTACATACCATAACTGTCTTTCTGGGTTTGGGTTACCTCACTCAGGATGATTTTTTTCTAGTTCCATCCATTTGCCTGCAAATTTCATGCTTTCATTGTTTTTCTCTGCTGAGTAGTACTCCATTGTGTATATGTACCACATTTTTTTCATCCATTCTTCCGTTGATGGGCATCTAGGTTGTTTCCAGGTTCTGGCTATTACAAATAGTGCTGCTATGAACATAGCTGAGCATGTATCTTTATGGTATGTATCAGCATTCTTTGGGTATATGCCCAAGAGTGGGATGGCTGGGTCTTGAGGTAGTTCGATTCCTAATTTTCTGAGAAACCGCCATACTGATTTCCATAGTGGTTGTACAAGTTTACATTCCCACCAACAGTGGAGGAGTGTTCCCTTTGCTCCACATCCTCTCCAACATTGGTTGTCATTGGTGTTTTTGATCTTAGTCATTCTAACAGGTGTAAGGTGGTATCTCAGAGTCGTTTTGATTTGCATTTCTCTGATGATTAAGGATGTTGAGCATTTCTTTAAATGTCTTTCAGCCATTTGTAGTTCTTGTTTTGTGAATTCTCTGTTTAGCTCTTTAGCCCATTTTTTAATTGGACTGTTCAGTGCTTTGATGTCTAGTTTCTTGAGTTCTTTATATATTGTGGAGATCAATCCTCTGTCAGATGTGGGGTTGGTGAAGATCTTTTCCCAATCTGTTGGCTGTCTTTTTGTCTTATTGACTGTGTCTTTTGCCCTGCAAAAGCTTCTCAGTTTTGAGAGGTCCCATTTATTAATGGTTGTGCTCAGGGTCTGTGCTGTCGGTGTTTTATTTAGGAAATGGTCTCCAGTGCCAATGCGTTCAAGAGTGCTTCCTATCTTCTTTTCTATTAAGTTTAGTGTAACTGGATTTATGTTTAGGTCTTTGATCCACTTGGACTTGAGTTTTGTGCATGGTGACAGATATGGATCTATTTGTAATCTTTTACATATTGACATCCAGTTATGCCAGCACCATTTGTTGAAGATACTTTCTTTGTTCCATTGTATAGTTTTGGCTCCTTTGTCAAAAACCAGGTGTTCATATGTGCATGGATTAATGTCAGGGTCTTCAATTCGATTCCATTGGTCTGTATGTCGGTTTTTATACCAGTACCAAGCTGTTTTTATTACTATAGCTCTATAGTAGAGTTTGAGGTCCGGGATGGTGATGCCTCCAAGGGTTGCTTTATCGTATAGGATTCTTTTAGCTATCCTGGGTCTTTTGTTTTTCCATATAAAGTTGAGTATTTTTCTTTCCAAGTCTGTGAAGAATTGTGTTGGGATTTTGATGGGGATTGCATTGAATCTGTAGATTGCTTTTGGTAAGATTGCCATTTTTACTATGTTAATCCTACCTATCCATGAGCATGGGAGATCCTTCCATTTTCTGATATCTTCTTCAATTTCTTTCTTTAGAGATTTAAAGTTCTTATCAAAAAGGTCTTTCACTTGTTTAGTTAGTGTTATCCCAAGGTATTTTATATTATTTGTGGCTATTGTAAAGGGTGATGTTTCTCTGACATCTTTCTCAGCCCTTTTATCATTTGTGTATAGGAGGGCTACTGATTTTTTTGAGTTGATCTTGTATCCTGCCACTTTACTGAAGGAGTTTATCAGCTGTAGAAGTTCCCTGGCAGAGTTTTTGGGGTCACTTATGTATACTATCATATCATCTGCAAATAGTGAAAGTTTGACTTCTTCCTTGCCAATTTGTATCCCTTTGATCTCCTTTTGTTGTCTTATTGCTCTAGCTAGGACTTCTAGTACTATATTGAATAAATATGGGGAGAGTGGACAGCCTTGTCTTGTTCCTGAATTTAGTGGTATCGCTTTGAGTTTCTCTCCATTTAATTTGATGTTTGCTGTTGGCTTGCTATAAATTGCTTTTATTATGTTTAGAAATGTTCCTTGTATTCCTATTCTTTCTAAGACCTTTATCATGAAGGGGTGTTGGATTTTGTCAAAGGCTTTTTCAGCATCTAGGGAGATGATCATGTGGTTTTTTTCTTTCAGTTTGTTTATATGGTGTATTACATTGACTGATTTCCGTATGTTGAACCATCCTTGCATCCCTGGGATGAATCCTACTTGGTCGTGATGGATGATTGTTTTGATGTATTCTTGGATTCGGTTTGCCAATATTTTGTTGAGTATTTTTGCATCAATGTTCATGAGGGAGATTGGTCTGTAGTTCTCTTTCTTTGTTGCATCTTTGTGTGGCTTGGGTATCAGGGTAATTGTAGCCTCATAAAAAGAGTTTGGTAGTGTTCCTTCTGTTTCTATTGTGTGGAACACTTTGAAGAGGATTGGTATTAGTTCTTCTTTGAAAGTCAGGTAGAATTCTGCACTGAAACCATCTGGTCCTGGGCTTTTTTTAGTTGGGAGACTTTTGATGACTGTTTCTATTTCTTTAGGGGTTATTGGTCTATTTAAATGGTTTATCTGGTCTTGATTTAATTTTGGTATTTGGTATTTATCCAGAAAATTGTCCATTTCTTCCTGGTTTTCCATTTTTGTGGAGTACAGGTTTTTGAAGTATGATCTGATGATTCTCTGGATTTCCTCATTGTCTGTTGTTATGTCTCCCTTTTCATTTCTGATTTTGTGAATTTGGGTGTTCTCTCTTTGCCTTTTGGTTAATTTGGCTAGTGGTTTGTCTATCTTGTTGATTTTTTCAAAGAACCAACTCTTTGTTTCATTGATTTTTTGTATTGTTCTCTTGTTTTCTATTTCGTTGATTTCAGCCCTCAATTTGATTATTTCCTGGCGTCTATTTCTCCTGGGTGAGTTTGTTTCTTTTTGTTCTAGAGCTTTCAGTTGTGCTGTTAATTCATTGGTATGGGATTGCTCCATCTTCTTTATGTGTGCATTTAGAGCTATGAATTTTCCTCTTAGCACTGCTTTCATAGTGTCCCATAAGTTTGGGTATGTTGTACTTTCATTTTCATTGAATTCTAGGAACTCTTTAATTTCTGTCTTTATTTCTTCCTTGACCCATTGATGTTTCAGGTGGGTATTATTCAGTTTCCATGAGTTTGTGGGTTTTCTATAATTTTTGTTGTTATTGAGTTCTAACTTTAAGGCATGGTGGTCTGATAAAATACAGGAGGTTATTCCAATTTTTTTGTATCTGTTGAGATTTGTTTTGTGTCCAAGCATGTGGTCAATTTTTGAGAAGGTTCCATGGGGTGCTGAGAAGAAGGTATATTCTTTTGTGTTAGGATGGAATATTCTGTAGATATCTATTAGGTCCATTTGAGTCATAACATCTGTTAGGTCCTTTATTTCTTTGTTAAGTTTCAGTCTGGTAGATCTATCTTTTGGTGAGAGTGGTGTGTTAAAATCTCCCACTACTAATGTGTGGGGTTTGATGTGCGTTTTAAACTTTAGTAGTGTTTCTTTTATGAATGTGGGTGCTTTTGTATTTGGAGCATAAATGTTTAGAATCGAGACTTCATCTTGGTGGATTTTTCCTGTGATGAATATGTAATGTCCATCCTGGTCTCTTTTGATTGATTTTAGTTTGAAGTCTATTTTATTAGATATTAGGATAGCTACACCAGCTTGTTTCTTAGGTCCATTTGCTTGGAAAACCTTTTCCCAGCCCTTTACTCGGAGGTAGTGTCTGTCTTTGGAGTTAAGGTGTGTTTCTTGTATGCAGCATATGGATGGGTCCTGTTTTCTAATCCATTCTGTTAGCCTGTGTCTTTTTATAGGTGAGTTGAGACCATTGATATTGATGGATATTAATGACCAGTGATTGTTAATTCCTGTTATTTTTTTGGTTGTGTTGTGTTGTCCTTCTGTGGTGTATGTTGGTGTAGGATTATCTATTGCTTGATTTTTCATGGATGTGTTTAGCTTCTTTGGGTTGAATTTTCCCTTCTAGTGCTTTCTGTAGGGCTGGGTTTGTGGACAGGTATTGATTAAATCTGGTTTTATCCTGGAATATTTTGTTTACTCCGCCTATGGTGATTAAGAGTTTTGCTGGGTATAATAGTCTGGGTTGGCATCCATGGTCTCTTAGTGTCTGCATGAGGTTTGTCCATGATCTTCTATCTTTCATAGTCTCTATTGAGTAGTCTGGTGTTATTCTGATGGGTTTGCCTTTATATGTTACCTGGTCCTTTTCCTTTGCAGCTCTTAATATTTTTTCTTTATTCTGTGTGTTTAGTGTTTTGATTATTATGTGGCGAGGGGACTTTTTTTTTGGATCCAGCCTATTCGGTGTTCTGTAAGCTTCTTGTATCTTCATAGGTATTTCTTTCTTTAGGTTAGGAAAGTTTTCTTCTATGATTTTGTTGAATATATTTTCTGTGCCTTTGAGTTGGTATTCTTCTCCTTCTTCTATCCCTATTATTCTTAGGTTTGGTCTTTTCATGGTGTCCCAAATTTCCTGGACGTTTTGTGTTAGGACTTTTTTGTCTTTATTGTTTTCTTTGACTGACGAATCTATTTTCTCTATCGTGTCTTCAGTGTCAGAGATTCTCTGTTCCATCTCTTGCAATCGGTTGGTTATGCTTGTTTCTGTAGTTCCTGTTCGTTTTGTCAGGATTTCTATTTCCAGCATTCCCTCAGCATGTGTTTTCTTTATTGTCTCAAATTCATTTTTCAGATCTTGGAATGTTTCTTTCATCTGTTTAATTGCTTTTTCTTGGCTTTCTTTAATTTCTTCCCATTTTTTGTTCGTTTTTTCTTCCATTTCTTTAAGGGAGTTTTTTATTTCCTCTTTAATGGAGTTTTTCATTTCCTCTTTAAGGGAAGTTTTTATTTCCTCTTTAAGGGAGTTTTTTATTTCCTCTTTAAGGAAAGTTTTTATTTCCTCTTTCAGGTAGTTTTTCAATTCCTCTTTAAGGAAAGTTTTTATTTCCTCATTGAGGGAATGTTTTATTTCTTCTTTAAGGGCCTCTATCATCTTCTTAATGTCATTTTTAGGGTTGATTTCTTCTGTTTCTTCTGTCATGGTATGTTTAGGTCTTGCAGGTGTAGAATCACTAGGTTCTGATGTTGCCATATAGGTCTTTATGTTGTTGCCTGTATTTTTGCACTGGCGCCTACTCATCTCTTCCTCTGTGAGGTGCAGGTGGTGTCTGTGTCTGAGAGTGCCTCTCTTGTTCTAATTTTTAGTCTTGGTTTAGTAGGGGTTCTTGGTTAAATTGGTGCTTTTGGGCTATTTCTTCAGGGGCAGCTGATTTCGATCGGTGAATTATATACTTATGATTCTGGTGATCTGGTTTGGTGTCTGGGTAGCGCCTTCTTCTGTGTTCTCAGGTCACTTTTTGTTCATTTGTCAACTCCTCAGCTGATCTTGTTTCTTCAGACTTTAAACTGTAGGCATCTGAATCCTCTCCCAGATGGGTTTCAGCTGAGCAGGGTAATCTCACCAACACCTCCAAGTTGTTGGGTTTCACAGGATCAGCAGCTGGGCCCTGGGTTGTCCTCAGACGGAGTGTTCAGATTCGTTCTGGTTCTGACCCACGGAGATAGCTTCTTCCCCAGATGTTGGGGTTAGGGGCGTCCCTGTTCCAAGCTGTGTCTGCTTGTTTCCGTCCCTGGGCCTGTTTACCTCTGCGGTCCGCCGCCGGGCCTGTATGTCCCTGTCAGCTGCCGCTGGGTCTGTCTGCCTCTGGGGGCCGCCACCGGTCCTGAATGTCCCTGTCGGCCGCTGCACGTCTACCTCAGCGGGCTGCTGCTGGGCCCGTCTACCTCCGCGGGCCGCCGCCGCAGGCCTACCTGCGTCTGCTTGTCTCTGCCACTGGGCCTGTCTACCTCTGTGGGCCGCCGCTGGGCCTGAATGTCTCTGCCGGCTGCCGCCGGGTCTGAATGTCCCTGTCGGCTGCCGCCGCTGGGCCCGTCTACCTCAGCGGGCTGCTGCTGGGCCCGTCTACCTCCGTGGGCCGCCGCCGCAGGCCTACCTGCGTCTGCTTGTCTCTGCCGCCGGGCCTGTCTACCTCTGTGGGCCGCCGCTGGGCCAGAATGTCTCTGCCGGCTGCCGCCGGGTCTGAATGTCCCTGTCGGCTGCCGCCGCTGGGCCCGTCTACCTCAGCAGGCTGCTGCTGGGCCCGTCTACCTCCGCGGGCCGCCGCCGCAGGCCTACCTGCGTCTGCTTGTCTCTGCCACTGGGCCTGTCTACCTCTGTGGGCCGCCGCTGGGCCTGAATGTCTCTGCCGGCTGCCGCCGGGTCTGAATGTCCCTGTCGGCTGCCGCCGCTGGGCCCGTCTACCTCAGCGGGCTGCTGCTGGGCCCGTCTACCTCCGTGGGCCGCCGCCGCAGGCCTACCTGCGTCTGCTTGTCTCTGCCGCCGGGCCTGTCTACCTCTGTGGGCCGCCGCTGGGCCAGAATGTCTCTGCCGGCTGCCGCCGGGTCTGAATGTCCCTGTCGGCTGCCGCCGCTGGGCCCGTCTACCTCAGCAGGCTGCTGCTGGGCCCGTCTACCTCCGCGGGCCGCCGCCGCAGGCCTACCTGCGTCTGCTTGTCTCTGCCGCCGGGCCTGTCTACCTCTGTGGGCCGCCGCTGGGCCTGAATGTCTCTGCCGGCTGCTGCCGGGCCTGAATGTCCCTGTCGGCCGCTGCCGCCGGGCCCGTTTACCTCAGCGGGCCACCGCTGGGCCCGTCTACTTCTGTGGGCCGCCGCTGGGCCTGAATGTCCACAGCTATTATTTTTAAGGTGTGTGTGTGTGTGTGTGTGTGTGTGTGTGTGTGTGTGTGTGTACCTCATATATGAGGGTACTCTCAGACACCAGATGAGGATGTCAGATCCCCTGCAATTACAGATGATTGTGAGCTGCCCAATATAGATGCAGGTCCTTTGGAAGATCAGAAGGCACTCTAAGGGCTGGAGAGATGGCTCAGTGGTTAAGAACACTGGCTACTATTCCAGGAGACCTTGGTTCAATTCCCAGTGCCCACATGCAGCTCACAACTGTCTGTAACTCCAGTTCCAGGAGATCTGACACCCTCACACCAATGCACATAAAAAAAATTATTTTAAAGAAAGCACTCTTAACCACTGAGCCATCTCTCCAGCCCCAAAGTAGCTAGTTCTTAAATATCTGAATATGCTTGAAAGTTTGTAAACAGGTGGCCAGCTGTGGTCCTGTGCTCATGGGATTTGGGAATGGCAGGGGTGCTAAAGCCAACACCGACAAGTGGTTGCCAAAGTGAGGCAAGAAGCAAAGAGCCAGGACTGAACGGAGAGCTGCCTCAGAGAGGGGGTCAGGGAATGCCTACAAGAAAGACCAAAAGTTGAGCCTGGGGACAAGGTACTAAGTTAGGAGCAGAGGGGCTGGACCTTGGCCTGATAGAGGCCCTGTCGCGGGCCAACAAGCAAAGGAAGGGAGGAGCAGAGGCTGGGGTGAGGCTGAGGCCCGGTCATTTAGGGCCTTGTGGAGTCTGTTAGGGGTCCCTGTGTTTGTGGCCTACAGCCAAAAGCTACTGGACCAGCTTGAAGAATGAGGTGTCTGCTGGACGGTTTTCAACTCTGGCTGCGGCAAATGAAAAAGGCTGGAAGTCGTGGAGTATGCACAGGAAGGGAGGGTGTTGAAAGTCCATGTGAGGAATGACTAACAGGATACGGGGGGCTTTGCACACCCCAACCCTGATGTCTTGGCTGGGATCCTAGCTAGACCCCACACCATGAACATTCAAGAGGGGCTTGTGGTGGGGGTCAGGGCCCTGGATGACCCTGTCCATTGAAGTAGACACTTTTCAAAGAAAAGGAGATATTTTGTTGTTTTGTTCTCTCTCTCTCTCTCTCTCTCTCTCTCTCTCTCTCTCTCTCTCTCTCTCTCTCTCTTCTCTCTCTCTCTCTCTCCCCCACCCCTGTGTGTGTGTAATTTTATTTTATGTATATTGCTATTCTACCTGCATGATACGTTTGTGTGAGGGTATAGGATCCCCTGGAAATGGAGTTACAGACAGTTGTGAGCTGCCATGTGGGTGCTGGAAATTGAACGCCGGTCCTCTAGAAGAATAGCCACTGCTCTTAACCACTGAGCCATCTCTCCAGCCCCCTTTTTTTGTGTGCCTTTGAAACAAAGTTTCCATGTAGCCAAAGCTGGCCTTGAACTTGCTATGTAGCTGAGGAGAACTTTGAACTCCTGATCCTTCTGCCTCCACCTGAGTGCTGTGATTACAGGTGTGCACCACCACACCCCAGTGGACAAGAGGTTTTCCTCAAGCATCTGATTACCAAAGTATCCTGAGAAAGCAGAAATACCACTTTGACGTATTTTCAGGATCATGTGGCATGCATGTGTATAAAGCTGTAAAATAGAACACAACCTATCAAAGAATGCCATGTGTGGCTTTGGCATGTGCTTCAAGGTCTCTTCTATAATCTGGGATGCTAGGAAAAACATCTCAGCAATGCTGACAGCATGGGAAGCATTTTTATATGGGGCAGCCAATGCCAAGTTCAAATAGAACTTCTGCCACTAACTAGTTGTGTAAACATGAGCAAATTGCCTCTCGGGGAGGAAGTTATGGAAGGGAGAAAGGCAATATGGGGTAAGCGTGGTCACTAGCGACAGCTGGCCACGGGTAAAACCTACTCCCTGGGTATGACAGTGGGCAAACAACTTCATCTCTTAGAGCCTTGGTTTCTTCCTTTGAAAACTAGGATGACTTTTGCCTTTGTAGTGCTTATTGTACCTTTCCGATAACGCAATGCAGGTAAAGAGCTTCATGCAGACCCTGGAGCATTGTGGGTGCTTAATAACGTCAGTTTGTCTCTGCCTCAGTATCATCTGTAACTGAAGGAGTTAGATTTGACACCCTCCCCAAGTCGGTTCTATGTTTATGTAAAAGGCTGTGGGAGAGTTGATCCATCTAGATGATCGGAGGCTTGCTCTTTTCTAAGCATGCTGCCCCCATCCCGTTTTCTCACCAGGGCCATCATGTGGGTGGTGGTATGAGTGTGGAGCTCAGCGGGGAGCAGAGCTATTTGGAGTCTTGTTTTTCTTGGAGGTGCCTGGGAAGCAAGGAAACTCTCCTCTCCCTTCAGCTCTGGAAGCAAATCTGGTCCCCTGCCTTCCTTTCCAAAGCTATTCCTGGCTCCAGCTGCAGGAATGCCTCTGGGGCTGTAGGAACCTTCAGGCTCCAGTTCCAGAAAAAAATAAAACTAAAACATCTCCCTGTGTGTCCCAGAGCAGCCCGCCCCTTAGGCTCTGGAGCCTGCCCAGCCAGCTGTCACTGAGAGGCCATTGACCCCTCTCTGTCAGAGAACATTAGACAGGAGAGATCAAGTGTTGCCCCCTCCAAGGCCTTGTGGCTCTACTTTGGGGTGGAACAGAGAACACTGTGCCCACTCTGGTCTGTTTCTTTGCTGTGACTTTAGCTGTCCTTGGAGTTCCCCTCTACTTGTAAAAGTCACTCCACCTCCCTCCCTTCTCTCTTCCTCCACCCTCCCTCCCTTTTCCCACCCTCCCTCCCTTTCTCGCTAATCTGAAATGTTTATAGGTCACAAATTTCCAGATCATTTTTACACTGCTTGGAAAACTAATCTCCATTCTGTAAGACTTCCAGGTCTGTTTCGGCTCCTAAATAACAGGGCTGGGGAATGTTGCTCAATGGCCGAGCACTTGTCTAGAACACACAAGGCCCAGGGCTCAATCCCTAACTCAGGGTGGGGGAAATCCAAATTACACCAGCCCATTTTTCACAACTCTCATCTCATTTAGCAGGAGAAGGAAAGAGAAAAAGGGACCTGAGATGTGCCATTTTTCCAGAAGTGTCTGTCACTGCTATGATACTAACATGCATGACTTATTATGCTAAGCAAGCCTGGTACAAGAAGTACAATCAACCAGGCAGTGGTGGCACACGCCTTTAATCCCAGCACTTGGGAGGCAGAGGCAGGCAGATCTCTGTGAGTTCGAGGCCCACCTTGGCTACAGAGTGAGTTCCAGGAAAAGGCACAAAGCTACACAGAGAAACCCTGTCTCAAAAAACCAAAAAACAAAACAAAAAATAACAACAACAACAAAAGAAGTACAATCAAGTATGGTCACCAATGTTTGTGTCCCTCTGTCCCATTATAAACAAACACCAGTCAGTGAGGGGAGCTCAGGCTAGCCTGAGAAACTTAGTGAGACCTTGTCTCAAAAGAAAAAATAAGAAGGGAGCTGGAGGTGCAGCCTAGTGGTAGAGCACTTACCTGGTATGGGTGAAGCCATGGGTTCACCCTCTAGTACTGGAAAGAGATCTCCTGACCTTGTTCCAAGGGGAACATCCAAAGACAGCCCCAAAGCCTTTGCAGTTATCAGCATCAAGACCAAAGCAGGGTGGGAAGCAAAGGGGGGAGGGGAGGGGCTGGAGGGGGGCAGGTAGTAGGTTCCTTCTGCGTTTCAGCTGCTTGGATGAATGACAGCCTAATGGTGAACCGCTTGCTCTCAAGACCCTGCCAAGTGTATCCTGAGCACAGGATTCAGCCTTAAGATACACAGACGCTGCTGGTTGGTGGTGGTGCACACCTTTAATCCCAGCACTTGGGAGGCAGAGGCAGGTGGATCTCTGAGTTCAAGGCCAGCCTGGTTGGTCTACAAATCTAATTCCAGGACAAACAGGGCTACACAGAGAAACTCTGTCTTGGATATATATATATATGATGATACTGTCTAGATTAGTGTTCCTTAACCTTCCCAATGCTACAACCCTTTAATACAGTTGGTCATGTTATGGTGATGCCCAACCATAAAAGTATTTCCATTGCTACTTCATAACTGTAATTTTGCTACTGTTATGAATTGTAACACAAATATCTATGTTTTTTCTAAGGTTTTAGGCAATTCCTGTGAAAGGGCTGGTCAACCCCCCAGGGGGTCACGACCCACAGGTTGAGAACCTCTTGTCTAGATGCATGTTTGTGATGCAGGGAAAAGAGACAGACAGAATTGCAACTGCACCCAGACCTCCTTCTCCTGAGGCCTTTGGACCGACCAGTAGCATGTCAGGACCACATCCACTCTCACCTACCAGGGCTCTTTTGTTGCCCACAGGTGGCCACCATGATCTCCTGGGTGCTCTTGGCCTGTACCCTGCCGTGTGCTGCTGACCCGCTACTTGGTGCCTTTGCTCGGAGGGACATCCAGAAAGGTGGCCCTCAACTCGTCTGTAGCCTGCCTGGTCCCCAAGGCCCCCCTGGCCCCCCAGGAGCACCAGGATCCTCAGGAATGGTGGGAAGAATGGGTTTTCCTGGTAAAGATGGCCAGGATGGCCAGGACGGAGACCGGGGGGACACTGGAGAAGAAGGTAAGAGACCTATGCCTGCCCTCTTGTCTACCCAGAGTTGACAACGTCTGTCGTGAGGGATGATTCAGAGCTCCTAAAACTAGTAACCATCGATACCTCTTCATAACCAAATGGAAGAGAACAGACGGAGACTCTGGAACAGGCCTGTGTTCCTGCCTCTGCCGAGGATTTGAATTTGCTAAGTGGGAGGGTGAACAAGCCTGCGAGCTGTTATTAAAAGTGCTTGATTTGTAGGTGACAGCAGCCAAACTAACAGGCCCAAATGAGATTACTTGACTCATGACTGCGAAGACTAAAAGCTGAGCTTTAGGAATGGCTTGGCCCAGAGTTTGAACCCTTTCTATCGGGGCTTGTCTCTTTGCTATGTGTTGATTTCATGCCCCTAGAAGCTGGATGTTCCGAAATGGCACCTGATGCATTCAGATCTCCCTTTCTATGGCTTCCTCTATACCCATTTTTCACTTTTTTTTAAGGGAGATGTGGTACCATTTGCCTAG